>NC_090828.1:124787558-125457558 GCF_028021215.1 Eschrichtius robustus
TGTTATTATAGCAAATTTAATTTTTCATGAAAAGCAGGATAACTAATTACGTGGCATTTGCACACTCAGAACAAATTCCCAAAAATATATGCATAAACTTCCTGATTTTTTTTTGACCCGTTAACAACCTGATCATAGTAAATTGCCTTTCTAAATTGACTTAACACATCTGCCTTGTCTAAGTGTGCCTCATTTTCATCAAAAGTAAGGATTAGGATAGTTAAATTACTATCCACTGGTAAGTGACCTGTCTGCGTCAGGACCCCAAATACCTATTTGTTTTAATGGAGTTCCCATCTTGGGTGATTGTCCTAGTACAAAGCACTCATGACTCTTCAGATCTCAAACGCTGCCGAGTCCATTCATTGAATGGTCTTAGCCACTTAAGGCTTTTAGAGGAAATACTTTTAAAAAAAATTAAAAAGTAACAGCACAGGGTATCTGCTACCATTCTATTTACCACGGGTACTGATCCCATGCTGATTTTTTAAATGGCACCTACATCATTGGTACAAAAGTTGACTTCACAGCAGTGCAGCTGTTGCTGGTTTTGCGTTATTTTAATTAAACTTGGATTTTTCACCACATGCAAGGAAGCAAGTCACTTAATGATTCTCCAGTCTCTTACACTCGAAAATGAGTTATTTTACAAAGAAACCTGGAATGGTTACTCAATGCTGAGGGCAACTCAAGAAACTAATTATGGGCTTAAGAGACGCTATGTTCCAACCTTGCTTCTCTTCCGGTGATGAACGGATGCAGAGAAGTGGTGACCCTGGGTACAACGTGTCTCTTTAAATTAAAAGTTGCTGTGTGTTACGATATTTCTCTCTAGATTTTCCAACGAAAGCATTCAAGACTCCTGTAACCACGTTCTAACACCTACTTAATTTGCCTTGCCCTTCAAGAGAGAGAAACTTCTTTTCTCCTGAATCAGAGAGAGTTTCCACTGTCAGTGCAAAATGATTTTCTAATCACCTTTCCAACAAGAGGCAGTGCTGTTTCCTGCAGGCTGTATCAACCCTCTAGGTTAACACTATTAAGAGTACTTTTTAATCAGAGGAGTGGTAATCACTTTATACTACAAGACGTTTGGGGCACTTTGGAGAATAAACTCAAATTTCTTCACATATAATATGCTACAGAGTGTTGAGAGTGGAAGGTTCCAGGAAACAATGGTATTTAATCCAGTCTCTGAGAAAAATGGAAAAGTTTGCTACTGAATTTTTATTGGGCTATCTTCTAATTCATAAGTCCTTTCTCTCTGTCTTCCAAAACTATACTAAAATCTTCCTAGTATGATTGGCAGCTGATGCCGTAGGCATGATTCTCCTGGAAGCTGTTTATCCTGATATTAGAGAATCCTCTAGGGCATAGGCTCAGGGTCTCTGTAGGCAACGTTGAAGGAGAAAATTGTCCTGTAGTCTCAGAGGAGGGCATGTGCCCTTTCTTTACTTTCTGTCTTGGCAGAGCTAAGACTGCAAACTAGAAAGAGGGGCTGCCCCGTGAAAAGAGTAGACAGCCCCCGGATGCAGTCTCTTTATCTTCAGAAGGCAGGGGTCCATTGCCAGAAGGGAGTCCTCACACCTTCCTGCCTTTTAGTTCCCACTTGGCATTTTCCTGGTCATATTTAAAGATCTGAAAATGAAGAGTGGCAGCCAGATATGTCCTGCTTTGCCCCCGTGCCCATTATACCAGTAATGGTCTTGGCGTAGGGAACCATACTGAAATACCAATGAACTTAGCCTTCAAGGAGCTAAGTTTCTTTCTGTAGAGCTGGCCTCTTCCTGGAGGATGTTGGGCAAGTTCAAGGGTCTTCAGCAGTAGATGGCCACAGTTAAAAAAGTGACATAGGGCTCTCCATGATGCATTAGAGGTCCTCTAAGGTGACAGCCCTGACTGGCAGGGTTCTACTGAATAGGCTACAGTATCTCCTGCAGAGGCACCAGTGGACACCAGCTCTGCTTTCTTTCTTTCTTAGGCCCCCAAACCCACACAGAACCCAATCTCCAAGTCCCACCCCAGCCTCCTGGCCCTGTCTGCCCAAGGATGAAATTAATCCTCAGTAGAGGCCAGTTCTATTTTCCTTCTTTTTTTTTTTTAAATTAAAGTATAGTTCATTTACACTGTTGTGTTAATTTCTGCTGTACAGCAAAGTGACTCAGTTATACATATACATATGTTCTTTTTCATATTCTTTTCCACTATGGTTTATCACAGGATATTGAATATAGTTCCCTGTGCTATGCAGTAGGACCGTATTGCTTATCCATTCTATATATACCAGTTTGCATCTGCTAATCCCAACTTCCCAATCCATCCCTCTCCCACCCCTCCTCCCCCTTGGCAACCACCAGTCTATTCTCTATGAGGACAGTTCTTTTTTATCCTGAGTTCAAGCTTCCTTGTTACTTTGCCTTTTGGTGTGTGCAGGAAGGGAGATGGCCACAGAATAGTACATTTGAATTGAACACACAGACTATTGCCCAAGACACCCCTCCTACTCTTTCTCTGTCCCATCCGAGCTTGGAGTTTTCCTGGTTCAGCCCTTATCTTCATGATAGTTTTTTCTTGTTTTGGATTGTGGCTTTATAGCTTTTGTCAATCACATGAAAATCTTTGACTTCCATAATTCTTCATAACTTTTTAGCCTTCCTTCATATTTTGCACTGATAATACAGATTTACTCTACATGTGTGCACACACATACGTATACCCTGCAGAGTATTACATCAGAGAAGGTTGCTGAGAGATGGTGTATCTCTTCGGGGCCACCATCCTTGAATTCCTAAGGTGTGTGTCAGGGGACGCCTGAGGTCTCACATAATACATCATTTGATGTCAATATGGAGACTAGATTTAGGGGTAAGAGGAAGACGAGGTGGTCAGTGGTGGCCATTCAGACGTCCTGCCTTTTCTTTTTTTTTAACATCTTTATTGGAGTATAATTGCTTTACAATGGTGTGTTAGTTTCTGCTGTATAACAAAGTGAATCAGTTACACATATACATATGTTCCCATATCTCTTCCCTCTTGCATCTCCCTCCCTCCCACGCTCCCTATATACACTGCCTTTTCTTGTCTTAGGAAATACGGCAAGACAGAGCTAGTGTTTCTCTTCACCCAAACAAGTCTGAATGTTTAAATACTTTCAACAATAACCTCCAGCCACAGGATAGTGAGGAAAACTCCAGATCGGGTCCATTACCTTCATTTTCTTATTTTTATGATGAAAATATAGACATCGATGAGATCTGATTCTGCGCACCGCCCATCCCAGCCCAGAGGTTGTGAGAGGAAGTCTTTGAAACATCTGTCTCCGGGAGGAATGTTTTCCTCCAGCGTGATTAATGTATAGTGCCCGCAAGTGAGAAATGCATTTTAATAGGCAATGTACTCAAATCCTTGAAGCGACAAATGCTTTCAGCCTCAGAAAATAAAACCCAAACAAGGTTTCGGTGTTAATGCATGAATGCATCATCTTCTCACCCAGTAGGAGATAGCCCGTTTCTTGGGGGAAGTCTCTTACCAAGGATGAATATGAAAACAAAAAAGATTTTAAAATATGTTTACAGCCCTCTTGTGTGGCAAAGGGTACCTTCCTAGGATAGGCAGCCCAAGTTTTCCTAGAAGAGTTCCTGGCTTCAACATGGATAGAATCATGTACTATTTTTCTAAAACATCTTTATGTTCCCAGTCTTGTCCCTTAATAATATGGGAACGTCAACAGACTCCAAGGCCCTGACTCATGAGGGCAGAACAAGTGTTGTGAGTTCAGGGAAAGGTTAGGTTAGTTGATTAGTTGTTGGTGATTGGCTGTTTTTTTGTTGTTGCATTAGGCCCTCAGAAATGACTGAAACCTCCATGTGGCAGACCATTCTCCAAAGTTGCCCCCAGACAACTGACAATATCTTGCTCTCTATTCTTGTTAAAATTTGGTCTCTGGGGCTTCCCTGACTCCCAGATTTACAGAACCAGAATCTCTGAGCTGTGACCTGGAATCTGCCATTTTTCCTCTCAAGAGCACTGATCTTTAAGAACCACATGATATTTTCTAGAAAGCTCTGTTCATACTTTCTCTCCAACCTAGCATCAAACTTTCCTTGAATCTCCCCAAAGAGGACTCTTGAGAGCCCACTCCACGAAAACTGTTTCCGTCAGGCCACTGAGGGCTCCATATTGGCAAGAGCCCAGGCTAACTTTGGGGCCTGCCTTACTTGATCCTTGATTGTATTTGACACTCTCTTCTTCTTGAAACACTTTATTTTGAAAAATTCACCTCTCCTCCTCTCTCACTGGCTTCTCCTCACTTATTGGCTAATTCTTCTCCTCCCAACCTTTAATTACTGGGTCTTTTTGTCTTCCGTGTTGTTCCCTCCTCAGGTGATCTCACTTCTGTCCTGTGGCTCCAGATGCTCTCTGTGCACCGTCTCGAATCCCAGATTCCAGTCTCCCATACCTCTCTCCTGAACATGACTGTCCTCGTCAACCTCTCCTCTCCCATATGCAATAGGCATCTTACACTTGACCGCCCAGAGGAGGACAATTCACTCACGGCCCTGGCACACACGTGCTCCCGCCAGATCTTCCCTCTGTCCGTGTCACATCCTCCGACTTCTTAAGCCATAGCCCAGACACTGTCTTTGATTCTTTTCTGTTTCCTCATTCTTACATTCAGTCCGTCAGTTGTCTGCCACCTCGATCTTCAAAACACATCTTGAATCCAACAACTTCTGCCTCTCCCTGGGACGTCTATAGTCCGAGTGACTGTCATTTTCCAGGAGCCTCCAGCGGTCTCCCTGCTTCTGCTCCTGCCCCCCCTCCTGCCACTAACAGCAGCCTGAGGGATCACTTTCAAACTTAAGTCAGATTGTTTCACTCCTCAAAGCAAATGCCACTGAGATTGCTCCTATTTCATTGAGAGCAAAAGACAAAGTCCTTACGAGGCCTGTGAGTCCCTCATGGTCTGTCTCTTCCCCACACCCTGTGTCTGTGCGGGGGGCCACCCTGCCCTCAGTACTGTTACTGGAACTTCCCTGCTCACTCCCGCCTCAAAGCCTTTGTGTTTGTTCTTCTCTCTGCCTGGGATGAGCCTCCAGGATGGTCACCTGGATTAGTTCCCTCATTTCCTTAAGGTCTTCGCTGAAATGCCTCTTCCTGTCCCAGGCTATATTAACCCACCCCTCTACCGCACCTCCTCCTTCCCCCCTTCTCTCTTTAACTTTTCCACATAACGCTTACTTTCAAAACGCACTCACTTTGTTTGCCTCCTCCACAAAAATGTAACTTTCATGAAGGCAGAGACTTTTGCCCAAATCGTGCATGGCTGGATTCCCCAACCTAGAAGAGTGCCTGATCATGATCGATACTCAAAAGTTTTGGCTGAATAATTGAATGTGGTGTTCTTTACACTCGTCTTGCTGATTTCTTTATGGGGACAGTGAATGATCATAGGGCTAAGTAATAAATTAATCCCTGTTACCATAAGCCAGTGATTCTCAAAGAGTGGGCTCCAGACTAGCAGCCTCAGAATCACCCAGGAGCTTGTGAGAGATGCAAGTTCTTGGGCTCCATCTCACGTCCACTGAATCAGAAGTATGGGGACTGGGGCCCAACAGTCTGGTTTAACCAGCCCTCCAGGTGATACAGATGAACAAATGAGAACCATCACTACAAGTAAACAAATGTGTTCTTCTCCCCTGGTGATGCTTCAGCCCTGTTCAGGTTCACTAGTCTCTTAAAAAGCCTAACAGTGTCAACATAGTTTTGGAAGTCCTAGCCACAGCAATCAGGGAAGAAAAAGAAATAAAAGGAATACAAATTGGAAAAGAAGAAGTAAAACTGTCACTATTTGCAGATGACAAGATACTATACGTAGAAAATCCTAAAGATGCCACCAGAAAACTACTAGAACTAATCAATGAATTTGGTAAGGTTGCAGGATACAAAATTAATGCACAGAAATCTCTGGCATTCCTATACACCAGCAATGAAAAATCAGAAAGAGAAATTAAGGAAACACTCCCATTTACCATTGCAACAAAAAGAATAAAATACCTAGGAATAAATCTGGCTAAGGAGGCTAAAAACTATAAAACACTGATGAAAGAAATCAAAGATGACATAAACAGATGGAGAAATATACCATGTTCTTGGATTGGAAGAATCAATATTGTGAAAATGACTATACTACCCAAAGCAATCTACAGATTCAGTGCAAACCCTATCGAACTACCAATGGCATTCTTCACAGAATTAGAACAAAAAATCTTACAATTCATATGGAAACACAAAAGACCCCGAATAGCCAAAGCAATCTTGAGAAAGAAAAAAGGAACTGGAGGAATCAGGCTCCCTGACTTCAGACTATACTACAAAGCTACGGTAATCAAGACAATAAGGTACTGGCACAAAAACAGAAATATAGATCAATGGTACAGGATAGAATGCCCAGAGATAAACCCACACACATATGGGCACCTAATTTATGACAAAGGAGGCAAGAACATACAATGGAGAAAAGACAGCCTCTTCAATAAGTGGTGCTGGGAAAACTGGACAGCTACATGTAAAAGAATGAAATTAGAACACTCCCTAACTCCATACACAAAAATAAACTCCAAATGGATTAAAGACTTAAATGTAAGACCAGACACTATAAAACTTTTAGAGAAAAACATAGGAAGAACACTCTTTGACATAAACCACAGCAAGATCTTTTCTGACCCACCTCCTAGAGTAACAGAAATAAAAACAAAAATAAACAAATGGGACTTCATTAAACTTAAAAGCTTTTGCACAGCAAAGGAAACCATGAACAAGACAAAAAGACAACCCTCAGAATGGGAGAAACTATTTGCAAATGAAACAATAGACAAAGGATTAATCTCCAAAATATACAAACAGCTCATGGAGCTCAATATCAAAAAACAAACAATCCAGTTAAAAAATGGGCGGAAGACCTAAATAGACATTTCACCAAGGAAGACATAGAGATGGCCAAGAGACACATGAAAAGATGCTCAATATCACTAATTATTAGAGAAATGTAAATCAAAACTACAATGAGGTATCACCTCATGTTGGTCAGAATGGCCACACGGGGAGGGGGAAGGGTAAGCTGGGATGAAGTGAGAGAGTGGCATGGACATATATACACTACCAAATGTAAAATAGATAGCTAGTGGGAAGCAGCCGCATAGCACAGAGAGATCAGCTCGGTGCTTTGTGTCCACCTGGAGGGGTGGGATACGGAGGGTGGGAGGGAGACGCAAGAGGGAGGAGATATGGGGATATATGTATATGTATAGCTGATTCACTTTGTTATAAAGCAGAAACTAACACACCATTGTAAAGCAATTATACTCCAATAAGGATGTTTTAAAAAAAAAAAGCCTAACAGTGGGTGACATTGGTGCAACTTATCTCTTGGCACCTACCTATCTGCAGTCCTTTGCTAGGTGCTGAGATTGCACAGAGTTTATATCTTGGCCTTTTCAGGAAAAGCAAGGAGGCTGCCTTCACCAGAGTCCTAGGACAGCTCTGGGGAATAACAGGAGATAAAATTAGAACATAACTAGCCAGATTTTGAAGGGTATTGATAGTAGTAGGCTCAGGGGGCCATGATACACTGTAGTGAGTGAAATGGCATTCTGTGATCTGATGTTTGAGTGGAAGGAAATGTGAAAAGTCCAGTGTATTAATGCATTGGATCTATCAGTCAATTCCTTCTGTGTTTTGATGTGATACTGGGATTTAGAATAGTCCTTGAACTTTCTGTGGCCAAACTCTTCTACTTACAGTAGCTGGTAACCTAACTGAGGCTTTCCACTTATGTAAGGCTCTGTCAGTGTCTCTCCATCAAAGCAAGAATCAAGGTTGAAATGAGAACTCTGCTAACCATGTCATTTATTTTTTTATAGTGACTGATTTTTTTGTTGAGATAATATATGTATAATCTACTGCCTTGCTGACAAATGATATGTTACTGACTTGCAGAACTTTAGGACTGATTGAATTATTTTTCATTTCCACTTCAGGAAAAAGAGAAGAAAAATTAAAAATAAGTTATTTTTTCCATATAAATGAGTCCCTTACTTGACAAATATGTACTTATCTCCCAAATTGCTATAAAAGCAATACGTACGAAAATAACATAGGCAGCTTAGAAATACAATAATCACTTCTCTTTCCCACTTAAAACCAAATATACCTCTTATGTCTTTTCCTTAAAGAATATCTAGGTATCAGTAATAGCATCTTTTCAAATGTGATAAAAATTAAAAGGTATTGTGCTTGAATTCATTCCGTTTCTTAGAATAGAGTGCTGAATATGTGACTACAATCTAATTTCTGCCCTTGGCCTTGTTGAACTGGGGCAGGGAAATCAAAGCAAAGCCAAAGTCAAACTTACACAAGATATACAGTTAGTATAAATTTGGAGGTTTATTCCTGACTTGGTTTTATGGCTTTGCATATAGCCAGATTCCCCTAAGTGGGGGGGGGGGGGGGGCTGGGGAATTTCCTTCTGCCTCTAGTTTCCATCTTACCAGCATAGAATCTACTTTGAGAGCAGTTAGCCCACAGGGAAGGTCATTCTCCTGCTTCAGTTTGGCCTGGGGCTGTAGGAAATGTGCTAAATTGAGCAGTTGTCTGAAGTCTGTCATTGTTTGACCCAAACAGAGCATCTAAGGATAATCTGAACTGTAGTTTTCTAAATTGAAATGGTGACCATGACTCAAAGATGTTGTGAGGATTAAATGAGAATGGGATGCCAAAGTGCTTTGGAAAATGACTACAAAGTATATCAATCAATCAAGAAATATAGAGATGTTAAGTTGGCTTAGTATTTCACTTTGTCTGTTTGCTGTGTTAATTTTGAAAGAATTGTCTTTTGAACAGAATATTTATTCTGTTACTTACAGTACAGGCTAAGTTGTGTAACAAAGAGACCCAAAAATGTGTTTTATATAAGATAGAAACTTATTTCTTTTTCACATAAGAAGGAAAGGGAAAGATTAGGGTGGGCAGACAGCTGCTTGAAGATCAATCAATTTTGCCCTTCTGTCTCTGGGCCCAAGGTTGTTACCATTCCCAGCCAGGGGAAGAGTGTGTAATGGGCAAGCATCTTGTCTTTAAGTCAGAGAGTCCTTGGATGTTGCACGTACCATTTTTGCTCACATGTCGTTGGCTTGAACTCAGTCACATGTTCACACCTAACTTATTGGGAAATAGAAACTCCAGCTTAGGAACCAAGTGTTCAGCTGAAACTGGGGAAGAGTGGAAGCTATCTTTACTTTTATTTTTTTATTGAAGTATAGTTGATTTTTATGTTGTGTTAATTTCTTCTGTACAGCACAATGATTCAGTTATATGTGTGTATATATATATTCAGTTATAGTTATATATATACATATATATATATGTATATATATACATACACATACATACACACACACACACACACACACACATATTCTTTTTCATATTCTTCTCCATGATGGCTTATCTCAGGATATTGAACATAGTTCCCTGTGCTATACAGTAGGACCTTGTTATTTGTCGGAGTTATCTTTAAAATAAATATACAGTGTCCTCATAATATATATGGGGACAATTTAGTAGTCTCCAACAGATTGAGATGTATTGTACTACAATGTTCTGCTAAGCTGTACTCATAGTTTGATTTGCATTAATTGCATTGTCTTGATACAGAATAGCAGGCAATAAAACTTTTCGGTGGCCGCATGTGCTATTTGTCTATATTCTGTCACTATATTCATGTTAATGAACTTCTCATATGTGACAGAGATTAAGAGATGGTTTCATCCTGTAGGGTTTACTATTCACCATGCTATCCATTATCCCTCTGTTTGACAACAAACTTTGGTTATGACGTTTTGCATTGTGTTGAAACCTTTGACAGCCTGTGTGATTTACCTAGCATAGATAAGCAATGTAGGTAAATCATCCCCAGGATTATGAGATCAGAGGAACACACAGATTTTGCAAAATTGTCCATAGATTATCTTTGAGATGCCATTTCTGGTTTGTACTAATAGAATACAAATGAGTATATGGTAAGTTTGGAAAACTACCTAATGTCCATGACATAGTTAAAAAACTGTTCTGGAAGGCCAAACCGATAGCCTTATAATTTCAGATTCTCTTGTTATTAGACTGAGTACATCTAGCTAAGTAACTAATTTACTCATTCATTTATTTAACACACGTTTGCAGTGTTCCAAGTGCTCTGCTAAGTATTCTAATACTTTGCATTAGCATTCTAATATCCTAGCATTATCCTCTAGGATACAATGATGAAGGAAGACATGCTTTGAAGAGTTGTGGCACATTCAGCGGGATCTGTTTGGTAAATAGCCAGATACACAGGATTGGACCTCAGGAGGGTGAGCTAGCATGCAGGTAAATAATTGAGAGTCTCTGGATTTTGGGCAAATGTTGAAGACCTAGTAGTCTACTAGATTTTCCAGTAGAAAGAGGGCCTGTGATGGAACCTTACTCTTGGTACATTAGGGGCTCGAAGAAGAAGAAGGAAGGAAAAAGATGATCTCAGAGTGATAGAAGGAGACAGGAAACACTTTCACAGAAAACCAGGGAGGGAGAAAATATGATTTCAAATGTCTTGCTCCAGGAACTATTCATACAGTAAGGATCAAGCAATATCCCGTGTTTCCACCTTGCGGAGGCCATTGGTGGCTCTAATGGAACAGTTCCATGGAAGAACTTGCAGTAGAAGCAAGGTTTGAAGAATGAATGGGAAAGAGGAATTAGAGATGGCTAGTGGGGAGATAATTGCAGTGAGATTAATCTGTTAGAGCTGGTATTCCTGAATTGATTTGTTTGTGGTGTTCAACATTTAAAAATATTTTATTGGAAGAATTTATGTTGGCACAGATGCCAGTCAAGTATGAGGCACCTTTCCATCTATTACCTTGTGTGTAATTCCCAAAGTGGGTATGTTTTAGTTTTTTACATTTACTGTGTAGGTGTACGTTTTCATTAAGGTGACAAAATAACCTTTGAGGGTAGCATCACTTGTTATAGTAGTTAGTCATTTCCTAAGTATGGAAAATCCTGTAACTAATGCTGGTTCTGTTGATTTGAACAGCTGACCTCCTAGTTCGTGCTGCTTTGCCCACAGGTGGATTGGGAATCCTACATTAGGAGGGATAAAACTGCTGACAGGATTTCACAAGCTCTGACATAAATGACGCTGATTATAACATGAAGATTATCAGGAGGGATTTTGGATCTCTGCAAGCTTTGAAATAGTATTATATTTTAAACTCCACTTGACGTGAATGAAAAATGAGATCCTCTCATCATTAGAATTAAATTATAATGGACTTCGCTCAAAACTGACCCAGATCAGACAGTACGAGGTTCACCATTAAGTGGGCTTATACTACACAGATACGCAATGTTCAGTGTATCTATAAACGTAATTGCTTTAAATGTTTCATACTAATTGCCCTGAAACATGTACATTAAAGAAGTGAACAGCAAACTTCCTGAAATATATGTCCAAAATGATTCTAATTTGCATAAATTTTAGCCAAGGAACAGATGCTGTACCTTTGTAAAATTTTTTAAACATATTATACAAATATGTTGTGGTGTAACTTGGTGTTCCTCGCCAATCCTAACTTGGGTGAAATAGTTTTAGCAGAACATTGGCAAGGACAAGTGAAAAAAAGGCTTCATTGTTTCAAACACCAGCTTAGCTTTAGACTAATATAAAGGATTTTGTTTTATTGTGGGATTTTAGATCCAGCTTTCTAAAATTTAATTATAATTAAAACTTTGTGGGCATTATTTTCTTGGACTGTATTTTTCTAAATAATATTGATCACTTTTAATATTTATATATAGTATTTTAAAACTAGAAAGAGAAAAGTATACAGAAGAAATTAATTTAGCCCATAGTACTACCATATATTGTTTGCTTTATTCTCTTTTGATCTTTTATATATTTTCAAAACTGTGATATATAGGATTATGCAGTTTTACATCATGCTTCTTTCACCTAACGTTATACTGTTATCCATTTTATTATATATTCTTTACAAATTTAAGGAATTGTATAATTCTCCAAATGGATAAAGTGTGCTTTATTTTAAACAATCCTTTATTTTTGGAACCCAAGATATCAGGTGTTTTTTTTTATATTGCTGTAAAGAATATTTTGAACATCATTAGTTTTGACATTTTACTCAGGATGATTCCTAGACATGGAATTTCTGGATCAAATGTACATGGATGTTTTAATTTCCTTGACGTATTACTAAATTGCTTTTCCCAACTGTTAAATGTGTAGGCAAAGCACACCCTTGTACCTAAGTCTCTATGTACAGAGAGACTTTGCATCCTCTAGCTTCCCTCTTTGTCTTCCTCCTCTTTCTGTCCACCGCAAAGATTCATAATGTGTACTCTACATCCTCCTTCTAGGATGTTTATATTTAATTTTATAATTGTAGTTACATTTTAGACATAAAAAAATCTGTTTAAATAATTTTGAACCTTCCTTTTATATTTTGAATTCCGTATTTTTTATTCACTGTTCAGTATAGAATGTATGTGTATATGCACACATGCACATACACACATATACACATGTACATATCTGGTAAAAACTTTTTACTCATCTCTTGGATATTTGTATATGCTTGTATATATACACAAACTTTTAAGAAAGTTTAAGATACACATACTTTTTAAAAATTTGTTGTGATTTAATTGACATATAATATTATATTGGTTTCAGGTATACAGGACAATGATTTGATATTTGTATGCACTGTGAAATGACCACCATAGTAAATCTCGATAGCATCCATCACCACAGAAAGTTAACGTTAGGATTTACTCTCTTGGCACCTTTCCAGTATGCTCTACAATATTATTGACTATAGTCACTATGCTATACAGTACCTCCCCCATTACTTACTTATTCTGTAACTGGAAGTTTCTACCTTTTGATCCCCTTCACCAATTTTGCCCACTCCCCAGCCCCCTTCCCCTCTGGCAACCACCATTCTGCTCTGTGTATCTATGATTTTGGTTTTGTTTAGTTTTTGTTTTTGAGATTCCACATATAAGTGAAATCATACAGTATTTATCTTTTTTTCTGAATTATTTTGCTTAGCTTAATTTTCTCAAGGTCCAAGGTTGTCACAAATAGCAAGATTTCATTCTTTTTTGTGGCTGAATAATATATTCCATTGTGTGTGTGTGTGTTATTGATAGATAGATAGATAGATAGATAGATAGATAGATAGATAGATAGATAGATAGATATACCACTTTTTCTTTATCCATTCATCCATTGATGGACACTGGGTTATTTCCATATCTTGGCTATTGTAAATAATGCAATGAACATGGGGGTGCATATATTTTTTTCGAGTTAGGGGTTTTTGGGTTTTTTTTAGATAAATACCAAGAAGTGGAATTAGCAGATCATATGGTAGTCCTAGTTTTAATTTTTTGAGGAAACTCCATGCTGTTTTCCAAAGTAGCTGCACCAATTTACATTCCCACCAACAGTGCATGGGAGTACCCTTTTCTCCACATCCTTGACAAGACTTGTCATTTTGGTAATAGCCATTCTAACAGGTGTGAGGTGTTATTTCATTGTAGTTTTGATTCACATTTCCCTGATGACTAGTGATATTGGACATCTTTTCATGTACCTGTTGACTGCTTGTTTGCCTTCTTTAGAAAAATATCTATTCAAATCCTCTGCCTATTTAAAAATCAGATTGTTTGGGTTTTTGTTTGTTTTTTTTTTGCTATTGAGTTGTATAAGTTCTGTATTTTAGATATTAACTTCTTATCAGGTATATGATTTGCAAATATATTCTCCCTTTCAGAAGGTTGTCTCTGCCTTTTGTTGATGGTTTACTTTGCTATGCAAAAGCTTCTTTTGTTTGATGTAGTCCCACTTGTTTATTTTTGATTTTTTTTGCCTTTGCTTTTGGAGTCAGATTTAAAAATTCATCACAAAGACTCATGTCAAGGAGCTTGCCATCTATTTTATCTTTTAGGAGTTTTATGACTTCAGGTCTTACATTCAAGTCTTTAATCCATTTTGAGTTAATTTTGGGGTATGGTGTAAGATAGTGGTCTAGTTTCATTCTTTTGCATGTGGCTGTCCACTTTTCCCAACACCATTTATTGAAGAGACAGCCCTTTTTCCATTGCGTATTCTTGGCTCTTTTGTCACTAATTAATTGACCGTATACTTGTAGGTTTATTTCTGGATTCTCTGTCCTGTTCCATTGATCTATGTGTCTGTTTTCATGTCAGTGCCACACTGTTTTGATTACTCTAGCTTTATAATATAATTTGAAATCCAGGAGCATGATGCCTCCAGCTTTGTTCTTCTTTCTCAAGATTGCTTTGGTTTTTCAGTCTTTTGTGTTGCCATACTAATTTTAGGATTGTTTGTTCTGTTTCTATGAAATAACGTTAGAAGTTTGATAGGTATTGCATTGACTCTATAGATTCCTTTGAGTAATATGGACATTTAAACAATATTAACTATTCCAATCCATGAGCATGGAATATCTTTCCATTTCTTTGTGTCTTCAGTTTCTTTCTTCAGTGTCTTAGAGTTTTCAGAGTACAGGTCTTTCATCTTCTTGGTTAAATTTATTTCTAGGTATTTTATTCTTTTTGATTCAATTGTAAATGGGTCTGTTTTCTTAATTTCTTTTTCTGTTAGTGTATAGACATTTTATGCCTTGCCACTTCACTAAATTTGTTTTGTAGTTCTAACAGTCTTTTTGTGAAAAGTTTAGGGTTTTCTCTATATAAAATCATTTCATCTGCAAATAGTGACAGTTTTACTTATTTCTTTCCAATTTGGATGCCTTTTATTTTTCTTGCATAATTGCTCTGGCAAGGACATCCAATACTATGTTGAATAGAAGTGGGGAGAGTGGACATTCTTATCTTGTTCCTGATCTTAGAGGAAACACTTCCAGCTTTTCACTGTTGACTATGTTAGCTGTAGGCTTCTCATATATGGCCTTTATTATGGTGAGGTACATTCCCTCTGTACCCACTTTGTTGAAAGTTTAACATAAATGGATATTGAATTTTGTCAAAAGCTTTTTGTACATCTATTGAGATGATCATATGGTTTGTATTTGTCATTTTGTTAATGTAATGTATCACGTTGCTTTGCAGATGTTGTTGATGTTGAACCATCTTTACATCCCTTGAATAAATCCCACTTGATCATGGTGTATCATCCTTTTAATGTATTGTTGAATGTGATTTGCTAACATTTTGTTGAGGATTTTTACATCTGTGTTCATCAGGGATATTGACTTGTAATTTTCATTTATGGTGATGTGCTTGTCTGGATTTTGGTGTCACAGTAATGCTGGCCTCATCAAATGAGTTTGGAAGCATTTCCTCCTCTTCAACTTTTTGAAAGAATTTGAGAAGGATAGGTATTAACTCTTCTTTGAACGTTTGATAAACTTCACTAGAAAAGCCATCTGGTACCAAACTTTTGTTTGAATAGGTAATCAGAACCCTCCCACAATCTCTTTATGTGTTTTGGTCTGTTCAGATTTTCTATTTCTTCCTAATTCAGTCTCTAAAGATTGTGTGATTCTAAGAATGTATTCATTTCTTCTATGTTGTCCAATGAGTTGGCATATAATTGTTCAGAGTAGTCTTTTAAGATCCTTTGTATTTCTATGCTATCAGTTGTAACATCTCCTCTTCAATTTTGGATTTTATTTATTTAAGGCCTCTTTTTTTCTTGGTGAGTCTGGCTAAGGGTTTGTCAATTTTGTTTATCTTTTCAAGGAATCAGCTCTTAGTTTTACTGACTTTCCTATTGTCCTTTTAGCCTCTGTTTTATTTATTTCTGCTCTGATTGTTATTATTTACTTTCTTCTACTAACTTTGTTTCTTCTTTTTCTAGTTTCTTTAGGTGTAAAGTTAGATTGTTTATTGGAGATTTTTCTTCTTTCTTGAAGTAGGCCAGTATTTCTGTGAGCTTCCCTTTTAGAACTGCTTTTGCTGCATCACATAGGTTTTGGTATTTTGTATTTGGTTAGGTTATTTGGTTTTTTGTATTTCATTTTCATTTGTCTCTAAGTATGTTTTTATTTCTCCACTGATTTTTTTCATTGACCCAGCGGTTGTATGTAGTATGTCGTTAAATATCCATGTATCTGTGAGTTTTACAGTCTTCTTCTCGTAATTGATTTTAAGTTTCATGCCATTGTGGCTGGAAGAAATGCTTGATGTGATTTCAGTCTCCTTAAATTTATTGAAATTTGTTTTATGGCTTAACACATGATCTGTCCTGGAGAATGTTCCATGTGTACTTGAAAAGAATGTGTTTTGCTGCTTTTGGATGGAATATCCTGTATATGTCTATTAAGTCAATCTGATGTAAGGTGTCATTAAGGCCAGTGTTTTCTTATGATTTTCTGTCTGAATGATCTATCCACTGATGTAAGTGGGGTATTAAACTCCCCTACTATTATTGTATTGTTATACTTTCTCCCTTTAGGTCTGTTAATATTTGCTTTTTATATTTAGGTGCTTCTATGTTGGGTGCATATATATTTATAAAATTACATATTCTTGTTGAATTGACCCTTTTATCATTACGTAGTGCCCTTCTTTGTCTATTACTACAGTCTTTGTTTTAAAGTCTATTTTGTCTGATATGAGTATAGCTATCCCAGCTTTCTTTTTGTTTCTATTGAATATTTGCATGCAATATCTTTTTCCATCCCTTCATTTTCAGTACATGTATGTCCTTATACCTAAAGTGAGTCTCTTGTAGGCAGCATATAGATGAGTCTTGTTTTTTTGTTTTGTTTTGTTTTTGTTTTTGATTTTTATTTTGTTTTTTAATCAATTCAGTCACACTGTCTTTAGAGTGAAGAATTTAGTCCATTTACATTTAAGGTAATTATTGATAAATATTAATTTACTTCCATTTTGTTAATTTTTCTGCCTGTTTTTTTGTAGTTCCTCTCTGTTACTTTCTTCTTCTCTTGCTCTCTTTCCTTGTGCTTTGATGACTTAGTTTAGTTGAGATTCCTTTCGTTGTTATGTTGAGATTCCTTTCGTTGTTACGTTGAGATTCCTTTAGTTGTTATGTTGAGATTCCTTTAGTTGTTATGTTGAGATACCTTTCTCTCTTTTTGTGTGTGTGTATCTACTCTAGGTTTTTGCTTTGTGGTTATCATATGGTTCACATATAATGTCCTATGTATATAAAAGTCCATTTTAAGTTAATACTAACTTAAATTTGAGCTTATTCCAAAACTCTACATCTTTACCTCTCCACTACATTTCATCTTTTTACTTCTGTCTCTTAGGTATCCTTTAAATAATTATTGTATTTTTGTTAATTTTGCTACTTTTGTCTTTTAAACTTGACACTAACCTTATAAGTGATTAATCCACTACCTTTGCTAAATATTTATCTTTACCAGTGAGAATTTGACTTTCATATATTTTCTTGTTATTAATTAGTGACCTTTCTTTTCAGGTTAAAGAAGTCCTTTTAAGATTTCTTGTTAGGTTGGTTTGGTGGTGATGAACTCATCTAACTTTTGTTTGACTGAAAAACTCTATCTCTTCTTTCATGATGAGTGATAATCTTGCTGGGTGGAGTATTCTTGGTTGGAATTCTTTTCTTTCAGCACTGAGAATATATCATGCCACTCCCTTCTGGCCCACAATGTTTCTGCTAAAAAAATATGCTGCTAGTCTTATTGGCTTTCCCTCACACATAACAAGTTGCTTTTCTCTTGCTGCTTTTAAGGTTCTCTTATTGTCTTCAATTTTTGACATTTTAAGTATAATGTATCTTGGTGTAGATCTCTTGAGGTTCATCTTATTTGGAGTTCTCTGGGCCTCCTGGACCTGGATGTCTGTTTCCTTTCCCAGGTCAGGGAAATTTTTAGCCATTATTTCTTCAAATAAGTTCTGCCCCATTCTTTCTCTCTTCTCCTGAGACCCCCATAATGTTAATGTAGTCCTCTTGGTGTTTTCCCATAGATCCCTTTAAATCTCTTCACTTTATTTTTACTTGTATTATATTATTATTATTATTATTATTATTATTATTATTTTGCTGCTCAGTTTAGATGAGTCTCCTTGCTTTGTCTTCCAGAACACTGATTCTTTCTACTGCTTTGTCTAGTCTGCTATTGAATCCTTCTAGGGTGTTTTTTAGTTCAGTTTTTGTGTTCTCAGCTCTGCGACTTCTGTTCTGTACTTCTTTATATTTTCTATCTCTTTGCTGAAGTTCTCACTGTGTTCATCTATTCTTCTGAGTTCAGTGAGCAATTTTGACTATTACTTTGAATTCTTTATCAGGTAGATTACTTATCTTCATTTCATTAAAATCTCTTTCTGAACTGTTGTCTTGTTCTTTCTTTAGGAACATATTTCTGTTTTGTCATTTTGTTTGATGCTGTTTCTGTGTATTGGTGAAACAGCTACCTCTCTGAGTTTTGAAGTAGTTGGCCTTGTGTAGGTGATGAACCTTATAATTCAACCTTGCCCTAGTGGTTGGTTGTCTTTTGAAACTTTGTGATTGTCTAAGCAGCCCGATTTATTCTTCATAGGTTCCTGGTGTTGAGGGTGTGCCAAGACCTGTCAGTGTTCCAAGAGGAAGGATCTCATTTTGCACTTAGTTTTAGGCTGTTTGAAAGTCAAACCCTCGGGCAGCAGGTTTTGAAATATGCACATATATAGTCCTATGGGCCATAATCATAAACCCTGCTGGCCTCCAGAACAGGAAATCTGGAGATGACCCTTGGGCAACATTTCCATAAATCAGACCTCTAGACAAGTGTATAAGCTCCTTTCTGGGAGGTATCATTGAGCTGCAGTGAGGCAAAGGGAGTGTGCAAGGATAGTGTCTTACATTCACTGAGAGTACCTCTGTATTCTCTAGATGTGTGGCAAGCCTGAAGCCTCAGGCTGAATCTCCAGGACAAGCAAATAGGCCTTTTTCATAAGAAGACTGGAGGTGTGTTTCAGTCTGCTGCCTGTGCAGTGCCCTGGGGGTGGTAGCCTGCCAAGAAATATCTTTCCAATTGTTACAGTCCCATGGAGCCCAGGAATGCAAGTCCCCTTGGCCACCAGGGCTAGGTGATCAGAGGGCATCCTCTATGTGGATCGCATGCACCTGCTGGCTCTAGAAGGGCATCTGGAGTGCACAGGGGGCAGGACATGCTCCTTGGCTTCGGCATGACATCAGGAAAAATCCTTGTCTGTGCTCCCCTGCCAGCTTCAGCAAGGGAGTGGGAGAGTGTCGTGACTGCTCTCACTAGCTGGTCCCAGCCAGGGAGTGAGGGAATGCTGCATCTACTCATCCCTGCCTGCCTTACCAAGACAGTGGGAGGGTCCCATGTCTGCACACCTGCCTGTGCTAACAGGGTAGAGGGAGAGTGCAGAATGGTGTCTGCCAGCACCCCAGTCTCCAAAAAGAGTCCCAACCATCTCTTGTTCCTCCAGCAGATGCTTGAAGGTTAGCATAGGAATCTCCTTCACATTCCAGGCACTTTTCAAACTGCTACTTTTGCACTGGGTTCTAGGGCGAGTGAGACCTCATGCAAGCCTTTTATTTCTTTATTTATTTTTAAATTAATTTTTATTGGAGTACAGTTGCTTTACAATGTTGTGTTAGTTTCTGCTATACAGCAAAGTGAATCAGTTATATGTACACTATATCCACTCTTTTTCAGATTTCCTTCCCACTTAGGTCACTGCAGATCACTGAGTAGAGTTCCCTGTGCTATACATTAGGCTCTCATTAGTTATCTATTTTATACATAGTAGTGTATATATGTCAAGCCTTTTGAAAGGAGAATCTCAGTTCACTTCAACTGTCAACTGAAAAAAAATGCACAACCTAAAAGTTGAGAGTTATGTTTTATTTGGTGGACAAAACTGAGGACTTAAGCCTGGGACACAGCATCTCAGATAACTGAGGGACTGCCCCAAAGAGGCAAGGGCGGGAGCCAGGACTTATAGGAGTTTTTGCAACAAAGACCAGGTAGTCGGAACATCAAAGATTACTGTTAATTAAGGAAAACCAGATATCTCAGGTTAAGGAATTTAGTGCTTTTCCATGTATGGGAAGATGCAAATTCTGGGCTCACTGAAATCATTCCTTTGATGTGCACCCCAGCTATCTGGGGCCAGTATCCTGTGCTTCTCATCCTGAGTCTCCTCAGGGTGCATCGTTGGGGGGTGGCTACAGCAGCTGGCTGCTAGATGGGGGGCAAATCTTGCCTCGATCCTGAGTTCCCTCAGGGCTCACTGTTGGGGGCAGCTGTAATGTGACGGCTTGATGGCTGCAACATCCTTTGTTTACTGATATGGCAGGTGGCATTTTTAGTTCACACAGCCCTTTGGGACCCTTGGATGTGAGCTCTTTTGGTTTCTAAGCCAGACATTTTGGGGGCTCATCTCTCTGTTGTAGGTCCCAAGGGCTGGAGAGGCTGATATGGGGCACAAACCCCTCACCCTAGGGGAGAAGCTCTGGATTTGTGAGATTCCCTCCCTATTGTGGGGCTCTGTACCGGGCATGGAGTTTTTGGTGAGACCACATCTCTGTCTCTCCTACCCATCTCAATGTGGTCCTTTTATCATTTACTGTGGATGGGGCAGTTCAGCTAGTTTTCAGTTCTTTTTCAAAGGGAATTATTCCATATGCAGCTGTAGATTTGGTGTGTCCATGGGGCAAGGTGAGTTCAGGGTCTTCCTGAGCCTCCACCTTGGAGCACTTCCCCCCACCCTACCACACATGTATTTTTAATTAAGGTAGGTGCTTTATTTTCTGAATTCATGTAAACCTGAGAATGTCTTTCTGTTGCTTTGTTATATAGAAGCTACTTTATTGGGGATGTTTATGGATTAAGACACAAAGGTTTGTCTATGTGTCTTATTCCAATGGACATCTGGGGTGGCCAGAAGCTATGCAACCAGCCTTTTTAAAATCCTTGATAGGAGACCCATTTGTCTGTTTGGGTGCTTGCAGTCATCTCAATCCCCACCCCAAACACACACACTACTTTTTTTTCCAGCCCTTATGTGGGTGGATGTGTGGATGATTTTCCATAAACTACCTGGAATGTGAGGAGCCTTTTTTTTTTTTTAAAAAGGAGCTACTTATTTATTTATTTATTTATTTATTTATGGCTGTGTTGGGTCTTCGTTTCTGTGCAAGGGCTTTCTCTAGTTGCGGCAAGTGGGGGCCACTCTTCATCGCGGTGCGCAGGCCTCTCACTGTCATGGCCTCTCTTGTTGCAGAGAACAAGCTCCAGACGCGCAGGCTCAGTAGTTGTGGCTCACGGGCCTAGTTGCTCCGCGGCATGTGGGATCTTCCCAGACCAGGGCTCAAACCCGTGTCCCCTGCATTGGCAGGCAGATTCTCAACCACTGCGCCACCAGGGAAGCCCGAGCAGCCTTTTTGATGTGTAAAATCAAGTGTTTTTTTTTTCTCTATCCTATTCTGAAATGTTTCTTTAATTATCCCTTGATCATTGTTTACCTTACAAATCTTGTCAAGTACTCAAAAGCTATAATTGATAGACAAACCTACATTTTCTGACCTAATATCCATCATGTCTCTATTCATTTTCACCTTTATCCTTTATTTAATTTACCTAGATTGTTTGTCCTTCACAGGACTGTGTGTGTGTTTTTATTGTCAATTCTACTATTGTATCTAATGTGGGTTTGTCATAAGGAAAACAAGCAGAATACAGTGTTCATCAAGTTAATAACTATATTTGAATAAAGTCTTTGTGCTGAGTGACATGAGAAGTACATGCTGGGCAAAGCAAGCCTGGGGAAGCTGACATTTTTCATGGATAATGTTAGAGACAGTGAACATTGACACCAAGGACGATGGGGATATGGGTGTGTGTTTTTCTTCTAGGTTACAGCAGTATTAATCTTCACTAACTGGACTATATATACACTAATTGAATCATACTGTAGACATAGTAGAAGGCTTAGTGAGTGCAGTCAACCTCGTATCCATGGGTTTCACATCTGTGGATACAGAGGGCTGACTATAAAAGACTTGAGCATCCATGGATTTTGGTATCACCAGGAATTGGTCCTGGAACCAATCCCCCATGGATACTGAGGAATATTTAAGTACTTGGGTTGGGGAGTTTGATTTGTTTCTAGATGAGATACTGAGGAGTAGACTTCATTTGTGTGATCACTTAGTGCAGATACACCATAATCCATTACCCACTCTTCTCTGAAGCACAATTTCATGTTGTGGAGAGTCATTCCGTAATAAAAATCACAATGTAAAGGTCAACAAGTTTCCATTCTGCTATTGCAGTTTATATTTCCTTGAAATTCTTAGCTCACGCAGCTCCTTTTTTATTTCATTTTATTCTCTTTTCAGCTAGTCTTGTTTTTAATTTAATCCTATCTTTTTATCTCGGTGTCTTTTTTTAAGCTTTCTGCACATGTTTTGGAGAGTCATGTCTTTCTGGATACTACCAAACATGTTAAGGTTTTTTCTAAAATACTTTCTTGAAAATCATTTTCAGATTTGATGCCTTCTCCTGTGTTTGAGGGTGATGTTCTCTTTCTCTTGTCCTCCAGTATTTCTTCACGGGTTCTGTGTTGCATGTTTTCAGTTTACTCATTCTAAAATGATCCGCATAGACCCTGGGATCACCAGCAGACAGTGTATACACCACCTTCTGTCCATCTGCATTTTTAAAATCTTTTCTGCGAGGTCTCCCCAATATCCAATGTCTTTCAGGCAATTTGGGGAGCTATGTTATACTGAGGTAGAATTTTGCCATCCCCTTTCTTTCTGCCTGTGCCTTTGATACTCTGGAATATTGGAGCCCGTGTTAAGAACGGGCTCAAAGTATGCGCTTCATACCCAAGCTGGCACTATAGTCACAGTCACTATAACATTGTACTTGCTGTGACTATAGTTCCAGTGTGGACCACTGCCAGCCCCACTGGGATCACCCTCCATCGTTTCCTCAGAGTTAATCTCCAAAGTGATTCCTAGTAGAATAATCCTAGTTTATTCTTAAAGAATGGTAAGGATGTATTATTAGTTAACGAATTTCTCCAATTCAGGGGCCAGAAATGATAAATATATGAGGGTGCTGCCTAAGTTCTTTTAGGCAGGGGAAAACTTGTTTCAGTTAACAAAAAACACATGTAAGCATCATCTTTTTTTTCTCAATTCATTTCAGTTGGTGTCTATTTGTGTGTGTGTGTGTGTGTGTGTATGTGTAGGGGTGGGGTATAGGCAATACCCCAATAAATGTGCAAGTAACATAAAATTGGATATTAAAGTAAGCATGCTATGGTGAAAACTTAAGCTGAAAAGAAGGATGAAGAATCCGTAATTCTAGTTTCCCATTGTTATGTTGTTTAAGACATCATTAGAGTTATTTTTATGGAAAATTAATGGAAGCAGCCAGTATTGTATTTGAAATAGCTTTTAAACCACAATCCAGCAATACCTACACTTAATGCTTGAAAATCTGTATTGTTATTGTTGATCTCTAACTACCTATTCTAAAATTCAGCAACTATAATTAAAGAAGCATACACTTAGGGACTTCCCTGATGGCGCAGTGGTTAAGAATCCGCCTGCCAATGCAGCGGACACGGGTTTGACCCCGGTCCAGGAAGATCCCACATGCCAAGGAGCAACTAAGCCCGTGAGCCACAACTACTGAGCCTGCGCTCTAGAGCCCATGAGCCACGTCTACTGAAGCCGGCGCACCTAGAGCCCGTGCTCCGCAACAAGAGAAGCCTCCGCTATGAGAAGCCCGCGCACCGCAACGAAGAGTAGCCCCCGCTCACCACAACTAGAGAAAGCCTGCACACAGCAATGAAAACCCAATGCAGCCAAAAAAAAGAAGCATACACTTAAACATCTTGAAGTTGAGTAAGAGAAGAGACAATGGATATAAACTTCACCTTGTAAAGTGGTTTGCCTTTTGAGAAGAGGTTTGATCCTATACAAAAGGCTCTGCTCACTGCTTAGCATGTGGTATATGCTTAAACTGTTTTATTTAACCCTTAAAACACCTTTTAAATTATTATTTATCTCTCTGAAAAAAAATAAGGTTTAGAGAGATTAAATAACTTGGCCTGAGGAGGTACAGCTAGTAAGTACCAAAACCAGGATTTGAACCTAAATCTTTTTGATCCAAAGATCATATTTGTAATCACCTTTCAGCTTCCACCTCTGACTTGAGCTAAGCAGAATGAACAGAATAACAAATCTATTGGTTTAAATCTAACTGTTTTCCAGAGCTTGCACATGATTTGGCCCCTGCTTGCCTCTCCAACTTCATTTTAGAATACACACCCCAGGCTCTGCTCCTGGACGCAATGGCTTCCTTTCTGTTCCTTAAATACCACATTTGAGTGCCTTTGCATATGCCATTTCCTTTGCCTGCGGTGTTCTCCCTGCTCTCTTCCTTTCTCTGTATGCTTGCCTCCTTCTCTCTCAGGTCTTAACCCAAAAATCATTTACTCAGAGTCCTCTTCCAACCATGGTGTATGAAGATGGTGCTCTCCCCACTTGAAGTCCCTCCTGTCACCTGTTATTTCAGAGTCCTCTTCCAACCATGGTGTATGAAGATGGTGCTCTCCCCACTTAAAGTCCCTCCTGTCACCTGTTATTTCCTTCTTAGCATGTAACCAATCTGAAATCAATCTGCTCACTTACTTGTTATGTATCTCTCTACAGAATGTAAGCTCTCTGAGGGCAGGAACTTTCTCCCTCTTAGTTATTACTATATCTACGGAAGTTAGAACAGCACTTGACATATAAGAGATGTTGAAAAAAAACAGCTGAATGAAGAATGGATGGGTGACTTTGAAGTTTTTGTATTTGTTTTTACTTGGAAACACTGTCTTTAAATTTTTTTTTGATGGGACGTATTTGAAAATATCTTTAAGAATTTTGAGTGTTCTAAATCATGTTTAGGGATTCCCTCATGGTGCAGTGGTTAAGAATCCACCTGCCAATGCAGGGGACGCGGGTTTGAGCCCTGGTCCAGGAAGATCCCACATGCCATGGAGTGACTAAGCCCGCACGCCACAACTACTGAGCCCACGTGCCACAACTACTGAAGCACATGCACCTAGGGCCCATGCTCCACAACAAAGAGAAGCCATCGCAATGAGAAGCCCATGCACTGCAATAAAGAGTAGCCCCCGCTCGCCACAACTAGAGAAAGCTTGTGAGCAGCAATGAAGATCCAATGCAGCCAAAAATAAATAAATTAAATAAATAAATTAAAAATAAATAAATAAATAAATCGTGTTTAAAGCTTGATCAGGATACTTAATAACATAACCACAGACCACTGCAACTTCCTGTGATAAGAGATTTCTGCTTTGGTTTTGATGTGCCCAATGGTCTTGTTTAAATAACTAAACTGAACATGTGTATTAATTAGAATAAAACTCTAGCTAATTTTCTGCAATAGAATTATAGTGTTATAGAATTCTAACAGTTTTAGCTAGATGAGGACTTGGGATACTCTCTAGTCTAACTGAAATATTGTGGAAAGTTAAAAAGGCTTCTCCAAGGCTACACAGGTAGATCCAGGTCCAGAAACTTGGAACAGGGCCCTTTCCTTTATATCAGGTCAATTCTTACTGTGTTTCTTCCACTCCCCTGCTCCTACCCATTACAGTGAATACTTTTATAGGAACAACAGATTTTATATAGAATTTCATCAAAATAAATCTGTAAAAAAAAAAAAAGTAGCAATATTAACTAGAGTCCCCAGTTTACCTTAAATCCATAAGAAATGAAACAGTAACTTTCATGCGTGCCTTAAAACTGAAATCATTGCACACTGTTCCGTCTAAGGTAGTTGCAATGTAGGCACAGAGGCCTGTGGGCTAGATCTTCATACAGAAAGGGAAAGAAGTATCAGGTTCAGGATGAAATAAATCATACAAATTTTTTTTTGTATTTTTCTACATAGTTAGCAGTTGAAACTATTGCATGTGAACCTCATATTCAGGAATCACAAATATAAAAAATTGGATTTAATAACCTATAGATTTTATGAGCAATTCTCATGCCTCAAAGGAATCCCTCATTTTTCGGAAATGTTTCTTGAAAATATAATTTGATTTACAAAACTTTATGCATATTTCTAAACAAGATAAACCTTGCCTTTATAACCTCTTAGAAGCCAAAGATTGATTTTCTAAGAAAATAAATAAAAGAAAATAAAAATTAAAGAAAAGAAACACCAAAACCAAATTACATTGTTTTGTTCATATAAGGAGATGAAGGAAAACGAACATGTGATTCATCAATACAAATGAGATGCCCAGTGAATAAGGGCAGTGAATATATAAAGCTTCTATGTAGCTCAAAAATAGTGTTTTTGCTAGGAAATTATTTGTGTAAAACCAGTATAATCAAGACCTGTGTTGTCTACTTTATTCCTCCTCTTCTAAGGTCAGCAGCGAAAGTAAGTTTGGCTCACTTCCCTCCCCCCACCCCTTACTTTTATATGGCAGAACAGACCACAGTGTAAATGACTATGAAATTTAGCTTTTCTCTGTGAATAAGAGGATTTTTATGCTGACTTGATAGAACTCCATTTCTCTTCCGTTCTTTGTTCATGGAGTGATCACAGGATATGGGGAAAATATTATTCATCCCCAAATGACTATGCATATAAGTCACAGAAGCATCTACTCCTAGAACTGGGAGGGACCAAGGGGTTATCTTGTCCAAAATCTTCTTGTAGAGATCAAGATGGTCTTAGAATCCTGTGCCTATGGTGATGAGGCCTTATTTGTCTTTGTGTGTCTGTATGTGTAGGAATACACGGACTCCAACAAATACATTGAACATCTGCTGACTCAACTTGAGGAGCAACACAGAAGTCTCTGGAGGTGAGTTAAATCCACATCCTTAAATAATAGCAGCATCTATAAATTTGATCTTGATCACAGAAGCATGGAGTTGGCAAACGGTCTCTTCTACTTGGTGCCAAAAGCACCTTTGGGGGCAAAAATCAGCAGAGGCTACCTAGAGAGTTCCATTCCTTTAATTAAAGTAAAACAATGGTGCCAAAAGTTGTCCTTGAGTGAAGGACCTGCTCAGAACTGGGAGGATGGTGGAAATCATAACACTTGTCAGGGTCAAGGAATTAATTTGTCCAAGGCCATGCAGCATACTTATATTGTAGAAACTAGGACCCAAATTCTCTGGCCCTTGCCTGCTTAAATATTATTTAAGTTTTTCTATAATTGAAAGGTTGAACACTTCTGCTTAAAATTTCTTAATTCATATTAAAGAATATGTATTTCAAGAATGCTGTAGTATAGGTCTCCCATGTTTAGTTTTTTGTTCTATGTGGTGGGTCCTGAGTCTAGGTAAGGAAAGGTATGTGAGAACATTTGTGCAGGTAAATTGGAAAAAGAGGCTAGTATCATAGAAGTCATATTCCCAAGTTATTCATTCCCTGAGGCCTCTTGGGAATGGAGATTATTTTGATATTATTATCTAGGTCTTTGGGGTCCGTGTGGTCATGGTCCTCCTACATGCTAGTATGGTCTCTGAATTCCATTTACTGAATTCCTATAGCTCTTGTTATCTGGAATAAATATGCTAGTGCTCAATTACATGATACCTTACATTGCACAAGAATTGTTTAATATAATTAGCTTTGTCTCCCAGGGGGCAAAAAGCCCCTAACGTCCTTTATTTCTCATCTCCTCATGTCATGGAAGACAGTGCTTTCTCTGTACACAGAGATATTAAGCAGGTAAGTATGACCTAACCCTATGGATTTCTTGTCCGACCTTATCTAAATCCATCACCCTTGGTCTCTGTACCAGCTGATGCTGCCTGTTCTACATGCACCCTTGTAACAAATCCTAATAACCTTGAAATTCATCTTCTCTGAGGAATCCTAGTTCTTGGGCAAAATGCCTGATATTTTCATTTGTTCTGCTCTTATGTTAGTTTTCCTACTAGAAGACAGATCTGTGGTTATAGTAATAGACAATATTCTGTTTCTCTACCTAGAAAAGCTGCTGGTAGGATACAACAAAAATGTACAGTTTTCAGGTCTGCTTGCTGCTAAGAGACACATCAGTTAACTTTACATAACTTGTTGCAATATTTGTTAGATTTCTTTTTGGGAGCTCTAACCAGGTTTTCTTTTGTGAACCAGTGTGTTGTATTAATAAAACCAACAGCAGTGTATTTATGGTTATATGCCTTTTAAATTATATTTTCTGTAGATCTACTACAAAGTATGCTTAAAAGGTTATGTAACTGAGTTGTAACATTTTCTTTAAACTATTTGTATAGAATAATTTTACCCTATTTTTTCAAAAGAAAAAATGCACAGATGATGAATACCATCTTGATGAGAGAAATTAGAGTTTAATTTGGTCAGTGTGTCTTATACACATCATTGAAGAGGAATAATAGTTTCACAGGTTTTTGAACCAAAAAACCTGCATGGAAAAGAATATTTTCCTGCTTTCTTAAGGTGGTTAATAAAAACCTTTGGTTTCCTCTGATATGATTAAATTAAAATCTCATTTCAGGTGCAAACATAACCTAACATAAAGTAAGAGCTCAGAATTTTGCGGGCAGTCACTTCCATTTTCCTTCGAAGTAGAATTATTGCTGGTGAAGAAGCAAAGCTTTTTATATAGTGTCAGAGGATCTAATAAAAAAGCTTCATTTGAATAACAATAAAGGGCAATGATGACATTTGAATAGTCGGAATGACTACCAGTGAGAAAATGGAAACAGTAGTATTGAAAAGAAAAGGAAAACCAATAATAGCAGATTTACATACTATTTATTGAATCGTGAAATTATACGTGATTATATTTTGCAAACAGATCTTGACTGATTTACAGTGATAGGCTTTCTGATGGTTATTACAATATCACAACTGCAACTATAGCCAAATTTTTTATGGTGAACGATTTGTGAGTGACAGTGAGCAGTGGGGATTTTTTTTTTCTGTTTTTGATTAAATAGTTAAAATGCTTTCTTGAGTTGGGGTAGACTCTGTGATGTGTCGAGCATCATGGGAAAGGCATGTCATGTACATAAGCACAACTAAAGTGTCTGAAGTTAAACAAGCATTCCCATAACTCAGGATACGCTTCCTCTGATTTTTATTATGCCTTTAATTTGTAGCTGTTACAAATTTCATGGAATAGGTTACTTGTCATTGCTGCTGATATTAACTAATGGTCTTCCATTTATACTTAAGCTAACTTAAGTATAGCTTAAAAGAAACTTAAAAGAAAAAATTGAATATTTCGATCTTCCAACAATAATAGTAGCCAGCATTAATTTAGGGCCACGATCTTTGAGGACTGATCAAAACATGGTAAACACATGTCATACTGTTATTGCCTCTTGCTTAATGATAAAAGAATTGGACAAATGGTAGAAGATTGGGTCTAAGAATTAAAAGTCTTATTTTCGTGGAGGAATCTCCTACTCTTTAATAGTCTTTAGTCACTTTTTTATAGCATAACCATGTGCTGTGACACAAATATATTGCTGTAATCATACTCTCAAGATAACTGGTTATTTTGGGGTCCTGTTTAGTATTCTACTGAAATAGACCTATAATCTATCTCTGGGTTTTCAAATTGCAAAGGAATTTGTGGAGTTCAAATATAGCTGTCTGGCAAAGAGCATTTAGCTCAACTATGTTTTGATACCAGCAGAAAAAAATTTCTGTGAATTCATCTGAAGAAGAGGGTGGAGTCAGGATCTAGAACCTAGTCTAAGACTTGAGTACAAGTCTGGGTGGGTTTAATTTGCTCTGCCTCTCCCTGCTTGATGAGAAAAAAATAAACACACCCAGTGACAACTTGTTTACTAGTCAATGTTGAAATGTGATCATACATTTCTGTACATTTATTTGTTTAAATGAGGAAAGTTAAGATTAGGAGAAAAATGCTCTTTTGTACTTAATGATTTTTGTGTCATCTGTTACTATTTCTATTTGGCTAAATATATCTGTGACTGACAAGAAAGGGTGTGAGAAAACAACTGCTGAGAATGTCTTTCTCCTGATATTTGACAGAAATCTTTATCCATTTGCAGCCTCAGATTGAATTTAGAACATAGACAGTTGGAAAATACAAATTGAATTCATGAATATTTATGGTGTTAATTACTCTTTCATGTCACATATGTGAAATTATGTCTGACAAATAGAAGCAGCATAACACTATAGAAATGGAAATACGACTGGATTGGAGGTTTTGGAGACATGGACCCTGGTCGTGGCCCATCCAAACTGGCTACTAGGTAACATCTCTGAGACTGAGTTTCCTTAGCTATAAAAAGAAGGTATCAATATAGCTAGTATTTAAGATAACTGAGCACTGAGATTACATGAAGCATAGACGCAAGAGGGAGGAGATATGGGGATATATGTATATGTATAGCTGATTCACTTTGTTATAAAGCAGAAACTAATACACCATTGTAAAGCAATTATACTCTAATAAAGGTGTTAAAAAAAAAGGCATTACCTATATCTGACATGTAGAGATAGGTATAATCTTATTTTTCTAGAATAATTATACAGCTGGATCATTATGTAGTATTTAATACATGTCATGGAAAGCTTCAAAGAACGGGGGGTAGAAGTGACTAATATAACAGATACCTAAGAGCTTGCCAGTGATTGAACCAGATAATGTCAAAGCATTCATTTCAGATTTTCATAGCTTGAATTGCAGACAGAGTTATCAATAGCTTGTAAGTAAGTGAAGAATAAGTAGGTTTGCAAGGCCAAAATTAAATGACAAGATCTGGTGAATGCACAGTGCCAGTTGCCAACCTACAGATGCCAGATCGAAGTTTCATTTGAACAAGCTATGTTTAGGCTAGGGTTTCTCAGGCAGGGCACTGTTGACATTTGGGGCCAGATTACTCTTAAGCATGGGGGCGGGGTTGTCCTGTGCGTTATAAGGTGTTTAGCATAATCCCTAGCCTCTACCCACTACATGCCAGTACCATCCCCCATTGTGACAACCAAAAATGTCTCTGGATATTTTCCAAATGCTTCCTAGTGGCAACATCCTCTCCTCTCCCTGGTAAGAACCAGTGATCTAAAGAATCATCTACATAAGCATTTTTCTAAGCATATCCCAAGAAACACTAGTACACTATGGTACAGATATTTTAAGAAAAATAAAGGTATTCTGTGGTCAGATTTGAGGTATACTAGGTAAAACCAAACTTTAAGATTTTATTTTAATTGTAGAACTATTCAGAGCCATTTATATTGCTAATATGTGATATGCATATCAAATATAGACTATAAAATATAATTTTGACTTAAAAAAATTCCCAAATCCTATCTTTCTTGGAGCATCTACTCTGACTAAAGGTCTAAGGAACATATTTTGGGAAATGGTGATCTATCTAGTTTGGTAGCCAAATATACAAAAACATAGCTGGTACCTCTTTCTTCATCCTTCTCCCCTTACTTCACAGGTACTAGGATGGGTGACTTGTAAAAGAGCAGCAAATAGTCTGGGTTGTTGGTCAAAGGGGACGATAGATACGTGGGAAAGCCAATCCCAAGTTCATTACCATTTTTCTGAGGGGCAACCAGAGCCTCAATACCAAATTCCAAGAACCTGAAGAACCATTGATTACAAGCTATGTTTGCCCTGGTAAAGCAGTTAACTCCTGCTTCCCGGGGGGAGAAATGGTGGTTCCCTACATCACCAAGAGGAGTTTAATTGACAAGCATGTATAGATCTCTGGGTGCAATAAGAGTCCCTAAGGCCCATCCCTTCCAACAATAAAATGATAGTTTCAGTGTATCCAAAATTCTTCAAAATAGATTTTTGCATTCTGGCTTATTTGTGATTCTTAACCTAAGGAAAGAGATAGAAAAAAAACTGGACAAAAACTTTGTTTCCCTTCCCACCATGATTCAAAATGCTGCTTATCTAAGTAGAGTGAACAGTGCAATAAAATGATCCACATTCCAAATACTCTTTCGTGTTCTCCATCATTTGATATATGTATACATTTTGGGGTGGAGATAATTGGCACCAGTGCCTCAAGTTTCCTTCAGCAGTAGTCTTAGTTTTGGTAAAATGTGAGTGACATTAAAACTGCTTACTGAGACGCTACATGCTATCATTCTATCTCGGGGAAAAGAAGATCCTTTGCTAACACGTTATATAGAAATTGTCTTATAGTTGTAAAATAGAGTTAAGAGGCAGAAGCACACATGGCCTGAGAAAAGTCAAGCCCAGAGCCTCTTGGAGATTTACCTTCTGTGTATCTTGGTTCTTAGAATCGAATTGTTCAGGCATCTTAAGAATTAGCACGTCTCTATCCTCAAGGGGTTAATTTACATAGACTAAAGTGATGCTGAGTATTAAACATGTTGCCTTTGCTAAAACATAGACTTCCACTGGGAGATCTTAATTGGCAACAAGTAAAATTGCTCTGCATGAATTCTTTTTTTTTAATTAATTATTTATTTATTTATGTATGTATGTATGTATGTATGTCTGTGTTGGGTCTTCGTTTCTGTGCGAGGGCTTTCTCCAGTTGCGGCAAGTGGGGGCCACTCTTCATCGCGGTGCGCGGGCCTCTCATTATCGCGGCCTCTCTTGTTGCGGAGCACAGGCTCCAGACGCGCAGGCTCAGCAATTGTGGCTCACGGGCCTAGTTGCTCCGCGGCATGTGGGATCTTCCCAGACCAGGGCTCGAACCCGTGTCCCCTGCATTGGCAGGCAGATTCTCAACCACTGCGCCACCAGGGAAGCCCCTGCATGAATTCTTAATGGTGGACACCAAATAAAATAAGAACTGTGATTTGTTTTTTACATCCCTTCAAGAGAAAAAGAGGCTACCTCTGGGGGATAGACTGTGTAGCAGACAAAGAGCTCAGCGCTCTCTGCTAGCAATAAAAGCGAAACCTCATGCTACGCCGACAGAATAACAGTGCGCGGTTTCCCACCTCTGCATCCCTGTCTCAGTCTGCTGAGGTCAAAGGAGACCAGGGCTAGCAAGCTTAACATTTTCTTCCCCTCCTCTCAATCCTTGGGCTGGATTTCTAAACCATAGCTGCTTTCTCGGGGCAAGTGCAAGCGTCAGGGCCACCCTGGAAACCCATCAATGTCACTTCTGAATTACCCACCAGGGGTTGTTCCAGAGAGGCAGACAGTCCCAGACCCCTGCCAAGATAAGAGTCTTGTCTCTCAGTCATGCCCTCTGCCCAGCACAAGGGAGAATAAATCAGGGCTCTGGAAATTGGGTATTGCCACATACTTCAGTGGTGATGTCACCCCTGGACGGTGGTGGGGAAAGCTGTGTGCTGAGATGTATCCCCAAGGATTCTTATTATAGACGGACGGTGCTGCTTTTGATGAACAAGGGAGCATGTAGGCTTCTCATAGCTCTGAAGCCCTGGGTGAAGTAACATCTTTATCTTTAAGTAAAGATGTAACATCTTTTTCTGACTTTTGTTCAGTAACAGAAGGGGCTAACAGAACTAAATCCAGAAAGGTATCTGGATTTACCGAATTGGAAGATCACCCAGGTTCATATTTGACCTTTAACTTTAGGATTGATCAACATTATAATTTATTCAGGTGACCTGTATGTGATCTGCATGTTTATCTACTTAAGGAGTTGCCCAGTATTTGAACTCAAGTCATCCGAGGCAAGGAGATACCAAAAATGCCAGAGTGAAACTCTACACTAACTTTATATGTATATGATTTCCTGTCTCTTATAAAATCTGTCCACCCTTTAAACTACAGGGCCATGTTAATCTATCAGAGAATATATATTTAGGTCCCAACTGAATAAATGTACAAAATAGACTCTTTAAAACCTTATGGGTTTTATCTTTGCCTCTTCACTACAAATCTTGTTTGAAAGAAAAATTCACATACATTTATCAAGACTATTCTACCCCAGGCTGAGTGGAGGAATCTGTAAAACACATTTTAGGAGACTGTCCTTCAAAAGTCCAAAGGTTTCCCCAAGGAGCTGGTGTTTTGATCTGAGTCCTGTGTAGGAGCAGGTCTGGTGGAGTGAGGGCAGATGAAAAATTGGCTATTGAATAGATTGAACTTGGACTGCCTTTGAGACTTTTGAGTATAACTACACGTTAAGATAATGAGAACTTCAGGTTTAGAGCTGTTTATATTTACTAAATAAAACACAGTATAGATAGAGGCATTAGATGAACCCACAAAGATATAAAACTGCCCTCTGCTGTAACTGGGGAAACATCCCCACATTAAAGGTGGATTTATTGCAACCATGGGAAGCTTGAGTTGAGTAATGTTGTACAAATAGGTCTGTAGATGATCGGAAGATAATTCTAATTCTAGTTTAAATAGGTTTGTGTTCTTCAAGAAACACTCTTAAAGTGCCACAAAATATTTCAACATCAATAGGATTTAGGGGTGACCCAGAGAAATTTACCTCTGTGTAATCTGAAAAAATTTGGCTTAAACACATTTGTTATTTTTAGATCCATGCTTATCTTAATATGACAGCCAGGAACCTAATGTGATTTATTTATATGAAATTAAAATAAAGAGCCTCAAGCAAAAGGCATTTTGTAGATTTATTGGGGGGTAATAAAGATCACAAATATTCCCTACTAAGTTGAAAGAAGAAAAACTCCAGCAGGCAAAAATATAAATGACCTGCTTGACATAAATGCATGTGTTGACAGTGAAGTACACCCACAGTAAGGAGTGACAAAGTGCCTTTTTTTTTTTTTTTTTTTTAAAACTGGAAGGAGGAATGATATGGGTAATTTACCATGGACGTCTATTTAATTTTAATGGAAAAAAATCACTAACTTGTTAGTGCATGAGCATACTTGTGATTTTTTTTTTCCCCCCTAAGGGACTGATTGTTAGGATATAACTCTACATATCTCTCTATATGGGTAACTCTGGAGTTTACAGTAGTAAATTTATTTATTTATTTATTGCTTACCTCCTGTTCTTTTTGCGCCTTCTGTATTCAGAGGCCTGGGAGGGAATTTTAGAATCCCACCTCCATCCTTCCATTCCGGGGAGAGATGTTGGAGCCTCTGTGAAATAAGAAAATACAAACTGCATTTTTTTCCCCTCTAAGACTTTCACTATAGTATATTTTGTGTTTTTGTATTACAAATTAGACTTCATAAATAATCCAACAAAGAGTCCGCCGGGATGGAGAGGTTCCCTGGAATCAAAGAATCCAGAATAGGATGAAATTGTAAAGTAGTTGGGAGAAGCACCCTCTAGATTTCCCAAGGCAGAGGAAACTTCTAAGAAGGCAAATGTCTGTTGCAGAGTTGGTTGAGGCTGGCAACCTGTGGCTGGTTCCATGGCTCAGGAACCTTCACAAGGTTGCTTTATGAGAACCTGGCTAACTTGATGCTCAGTATCTGCACTTGTTGATTAAATATTGTATATGACTTCTCTACGGAGATCAGCCTAGATTTTCACCAAATGTAAGTCCGCCTGAGAGAGAAAGTTAAAGCCACTGCAGATCTCAACTCTGTACTGCTCCATTAGTACTAGATTTTACAAGTAGGGGACATCTCTCACTTAGACCCTAGGGATGCTCTGGTTCTTGCTCCAACCCTCCCCAATGCCCCCTACACACACACACCAATTAATGAGAACTTCACTTCCACAGAATATTCCAAAATGTAACAGCAGCTCTATCCATACCCTCAATGACCTCTACACCAGTTCCAACCATGTGGCTCTCAGTCACACACTGTCTGATTTTTTCATGACAGGGGTCTTGTTCCCCTAAGGTCTTTGACTTGTAGAACCAATCTTCTGGTACCTCACCTCTCTCATAGTGCTTAGCATAAGACATACAACATCAAGCATAACACTTCACTTACTTTGAAAGCATAGAGACGATTGGAAGTATGTTTTAGTCATCTTTGTACCTAAGTGGCTTAGCATGTTATCGATCCTCCAAACACTTTCCTTAAGCCATTGAAGGAACTGATGATGATTTAAGAAGAGAACTCACTGATAGCTCATGTGTTAATTAGGGATAAGCCTGCCTTTACTGGTAAGTCCATTGCAAGAAAAAGATCAAGCAAGTATAGCAAAAAGTCCTTTGTCTCAGTGGTGTGCCAGTGCTAAAGGGGATCCACAGTTTCAAGATAGTTAGTTACTCTTAGAAAGTTAAAGATAGGACACTTAATGAAGATGTGAATGTGTTGTTAGTGATTTCTAAAGCTAGGAAGAATGCTTGCTTCACCAGACTTTTATGCTTTTTTCAAAATTCAATACTAAAGTAAGAAGTTTTGAGGCATGTCCTGTCTGCATAATGGGTCACTGCACATCATAGGACAGGCTCCAACCAGTAACAGTAATCAAATATGTATTTCTGTCCCCAGTTTTACTCCCATTATCCACCAATTATATCTTGGGCTGCAAACAACCTTGTTAACAGAAGCAATGAAAGAATATCTCATAATTTTGAAAGAAAGGGATTGAGAGACTAGGGGAAGTTAAAAAAAATCCATGATAAAACTCCAGGCCTAAAATATTAAATTTATCACCTTGGATAAAGTGAGTTGGAGAAAAATTGTAGACACATAGATCAAGTTACTTTTAATAACAGAATCGATAACAGATACACACTACTATATATAAATGAGGTAAACAACAAGGACCTACTGTATAGCACAGGGAACTATACTCAATATCTTGTAATAACCTATAATGGAAAAGAATCTGAAAAAGAATATGTATATATTTGAATCACTTTGCTGTACCCCAGTAACTAACATAACATTGTAAAGCAATTACACTTCAATTAAAAAAAATTAAAAACAGAATTGGGGCTTGACCTGAAAGTCTATAAAGTGGGTACTTGCAGAGAAAATCTTAGAATTTTGTTAAGATGGACACACACTTGAAGTCAAGGGCATTCAGCATAAATAACAATGACATGGGCTGCCAAACAGAGGGCAAGTTTTCAAAGGATTAGTGGCATGGAAGACAGTGGGGGAAAATAAGTGAGAAAAGAGAACAACCAACAACTAAAAGTAAATTATCATTTTTATTAGCTAAGTGCTTTAGGTAACAAATAAGGAGCACAGTTTCTCTTGATCTCTTAAAATGTTACTGACATCCACTCTAGTCCAGCTGGGGCAGTATTTGGTGGCACACTGCTATAATCAGGGTCTCTGTTCTGATTGCTTGGTGACTGTGCTGTCCTGCTGCTTAGTTTTACAAATACCATCCCTGGTTCCTTCTCTGCGATGTGAAGTTCAGGTCCAGATTCTGCCACTTACTGTGTGGTCCTGGGAAAGTCCTTTCAGCATCCAAAGCCTTGCTTTCCCATTGGTAACAAGACACGGTTAATATAAGTGGTTTCAGCAGTACTTTCTTTAGGATTAACCATCTGTAACTCTTACCAACTACCTTGTAGGCCAAGGGTTGGGTGATGAAGATAGATGTGATAGATACATAGAATTACTGAGAGTTGAAGGTGACAGTTTCCCTTCTTGAAAGAAGGCAGAAAATTACTTTTATACACCTGGTTTTCTTTCTGACTCTTGCACTGTGTCTTGGCACTGAAACTTCCAGAGGTAATAAAACAGCATGCTGGCAGACCCAGAGCACCAGAGCAGGGTCAGAGTCTGTGACCACTTTCAAAAGGTTTTGCAGGAAATTGTTGTATTGAATAATGTTTAAGTTTCCACAGAAGTTATGAGCACAGCATGTTGGAAAAAAAAAAAAAAGAGTCAATTGCACATTATTAGAAAAAAAAAAAAAAGCTGCTCTGGGGTTCCGGTCCCTATAAAGGGAAACTGCATTGTCTCATGAGCTCTCTTCAGTGTTCCCTGGAGACTCACAGACTCACTGGCTAATTGAAAGCCAACATGTGTATTTACCTGGATTTATTCATTTTTATTATCTAATTGATTTTCCTGTATCTTGGCTTTGGAAATAAAGATATGAATGGGGTCAATTACAGAAGACCAGTCTAAAAGAGAAATTCTTTGCATCAGATACACAATTTAGGACTTTGGCCTTTGAACCATTTGTTAACAAGATAATATAATTTAAAATGTACCAAAAGTTGTATCTATCCAAAAATACCTCTCCCACTGGCCTGCCTGGAATTCTCATGCTTGGTATAAAGGAAATTGGGTGTCCAGAAAATCACCTCTCAAGTCTGTACTTGCCACCTGAGGGGAGTTCTAGGATTACTCTCTTAGCTCCTGGTAGTATCTTACCAAGGATTAGTTTGCCAAATTAGACACCTGTGGATATCTGAGTCCTGGAAAATTTTTTAGCAAAGTTAAGCAAAGCATATTTAGAATGGAAGAAAGTCCTAGTGGAAATTTTACAGTACAAATCTAAATATTTCTATTTCTAGCCACACATGTCCCTACCAATGCTGACCTTCTTTATTACTGATTATTCCTACACACACACTCCCTCGTTGTCAGTGTCTCTGTTCCAGACAAATTCTACACATCCTTCAAGATACAGCCTAGGTAGGTCCTCCTAATCTACAACTCATCACATAGATTCCTCAGCCTGCCTGGGCTCCATTTTTTTTTTTAATCCACCATGAATTTGAGACTGTATCACATGTGTCCACATAATGGTTTACATCTTGCAAAAACTCCAGAATTATCCCATTTACCTCAATTTTGATTCTACAGATATTTTCAGCACCTGGCCTTCCACTTCTGTTATATATCAAATGATGGCTAAGCATAGGGTTGAACATGACAGGTGTTCAGCTAACACATACTAACCGATTTTCTTCAACAGGGAAATTAAAAGTTCTATTCAGTCCTCTTGCTGATAATACTGTATCAAGAGTACTTATTTTAGATGTCAGTTAAGGACATTACAAACCAAAGAGTATCCAGAAGGTCCATGACTAAAATGGTATGAGGTGCTGAATACTAAATTAATAATGGTGAAAGGAATTGAAGATATTTAGTTTGACACATAGAAAACTAAGGGATAGACCTATATAACTACCATATGACACAGCAATTCCACTCCTGGGTATATATCCAAAAAAAACTAAAAACACTAATTCGAAAAGATACATGTACCCCAATATTCATAGCAGAATTATTTACATGGAAGCAACTTTAGTGTCCATCAGCAGATAAATGGGTAAAGAAGATGTGATACACACACACACACACACACAATGGAATTCTATTCAGCTGTAAAAAAGAATGCAGTCTTGCCCTTTGCAGCAACATGGATGGATTTGTAGGGCATTATGCTAAGTGAAATAAATCAGACAGACAAAGCTAAATACTGTATGATGTCACATGTGGAATCTAAAAGATACAACAAACTAGTGAATATAACAAAGAAGAAGCAGGTTCATAGACATAGGAAACAAACTAGTGGTTACCAGTGGGGAAAGGGAAGGGGGAAGGGCAATATAGGGGTAGGAGATTAAGAGGTACAAACTACTGGGTATAAAATAAGCTATAAGGATATTGTATAACACAGGAAATATAGCAAATGTTTTATAATAACTATAAATGTGGCATAACCTTCAAAAATTGTGAATCACTATATTATATACCTATAATTTATATAATATTATATATCAACTATACTTCATTAAAAAAGAAGTGCAGTGAGTTATCTTGTGGAGAAGGGATTAGCAGTATCCTGGGATATTCAGTAGGACAGATCTGGTTAACCAGTTGTCTAGGTTAGAACCTGAGGGATGGCAACTCAGCGCTAGAAAGAAGTGTCCTCTGTTCTGTTCTCTAACATGGAGGAGGGCGTTCCTGGGATAGTGAGCTCTGTGCCAGTGCAAGTGTCCAAGCCAAGCCTGAGAGACCATCTTTCAGGTATCGTGTCCGGTGGATTCTGCCACAGTGGATGGGGAGAGGCCAGGTGCCCTTCGTGTTGGATGACTCTCTGGCCCGAACGCTGCCAACAGCATCTCTACTTGCAATGACTGTTTCCTCTTCTGTGTACCATCCCTTTGAAATATTAAGACAGTTTGATATGTTTGGCCTCAGTCTTCACTTTTCCAAAGGAAGCAGTGTAGGTTCTTCCATTGCTACTCATACAACTTACATTTCAGACCCCACTTACTCACCTACTGGACTTATTTCAGTTTGTCAGTATTCCTCTTAACATGTGGGGCTCTAATATAAACATAATGTATTTTATTACAACCAGATTACAAGTCCAATTTCAGTCATCCTTTGAGAGAGGGTTATTATTCTAACTATGATTTTTTCCCCCAGGGGTACTAATTGTTAATAACCTTTAGGCAAAATACCTAAAATTCCAGCATTGCATCACGCATATTCAGTTACTCTCTTGTGGACTCAAAGAATATAAATCATTATTTCAAGAAAGCACAAGGAGTTTTTTAAATTTAGAAAATCTGTTCTCTTCTTCTCCACTGCTCCTTTATTCCCTGACTTTTGAAAATTGCCTTGTCCTGTTTCACATCTTTTTTCCAATGCCAAGGCTTTATTTATGGTTAAGAGGTCAGAGAAGAATTAATAATTACAAGTAAATTAGGTCATTCCTGACCTTGGTAGAACTTTTATTGGACGATTACTCTGGCCTTCAGAAGAAAGAAGGGAATGAGTTTCAGATTATCACCGAAATGAACAATTATTAATTTAACATTTATAATCCCAAGGTTAAGGAATATTAGGAAGGATAATGCTAGAAAGATAAAACTCATGAGAAAGTATTTTAGAGTACAGCCGAAGTGAATGGAACTACTGGATAGTCTGCTAAGACAGAGATCAGAGTTGGGCATTGTAGATGTTGTCTGGGTTCACATTTAGATTTTTCCAATTTCAGCCATGTTATGACAGTGGTATGTGCAGTTTACAGAGGGAGGGATTGCTACCCCGCTATCCAGGGTCAGAAGGATGGGAGGTAGGGGAAGATATCACTATCTGAAGATACATTATGCTGAGTTTCAGATCATTTATTTTGGAAATCCAATTCCACTGCCTGTTCTTTGTGCGCCACCCCGAGGTTTATTTCTGGTCCATTTATGATGGTAGCAGGAGAGTTTATTTTTCTGGCTTGATGCTAAACCATTGTTATAGACATTCCATTTCCAGGCAGTTTCAAAGTAGAACTGTTATCTCCCTCCTCCTAATTTTAAAATTAACATTTGAAAATCACTTTCAACTTCAGATAATGAAAAATTGTTGTGTGAAGTTTGCATTCATCTTTGTCCTAGTGGTAGAGATTCTGCAATAAATACAATGTAGATTATTTTTCCTGTCAAAAGGCTGCTAGACATTGGAGTAAATTAATTAGCTGGGACCATTGTCAGATGTGGATGTCCTGATATTGTCACAGAGAAGGAATGAGCTGAGACTGGGTGAAAGGCAAAAGCTGATTCACTTGCCAGCAGGAAACATTCTGAGCGAGTCACTTAGGGTGGCTTGGGAAAATCATTTTGGAAACCAGATAGGTACATGTGATAGTGGACTTCTGACATTTCTGAGCCAATGAGATCTTTTTCCCAAGAGACGTGCAATTAAACTCATTCAATAGTGGGTTGGAAATGGTAGTGTTCTAGATATAGGTCTAATATAAGGCCACGCTATAATGCAGTGAGAAGAGATTTTTGAATTGCTGCATGGATATTTGCATATGTTGATGGGAAAAATCACAAAAGGGTCAGAGGTTCAGGATGTCTGGAAGGTTTCCTGCTTCTGAGTTGAGGAAACCAAAGAAGAAAGTGTGGATAAATCCTTATGAAAACTTTCTCATGGGATTTCCAAGAGCTGATTCTTCACGTAAAGTTAGAATGTGCAAATATCCTTTATGCTCCTGTTTGGGAACAAGAAGTTTTAGATAGAGCTGTCTTGGTTACTACAGAGTCAAAGATTTGTTCCTTGAATGTCCATCTTCTATTCACAAACCCAGTAGGCTTGCAGTTTCTCGTGGCGGCCAAGATGAGGTACTTGGAGGCTTTCACAAGTGGAAGCAAGAATTGTCATGGTGCATTGTGGCCCGGTGCCATCTCTGTCTTTGGCAGAGTTGGCAAAGCAGGGCTTCCTTTATGTTCATTTCAAACACTCATAACATGACCCAGACATTGTATTTTTTATTATTAACTGTATGGGCCTGTCGTTAATTGACACAGACATTTAGAATTTGTATTTCTAACTTCCCCCACCTCTTGTTTATGTTCCATAAACATAATCCCTACCTTGTGCAGTAGGGCTTCCTTTTATTTGGCCAAAACACACACAGGCTTCGAGTGGTGACCCCTCCATTAGACATTTAGGGTTTAATGAATAATTCCATGTTTACTCAGATTACTTACAATCTTATGGCTATAAGTCACTTTGCTTCTGATATGGAATATTCACAGAAAAATCATAATTGTAGCTCTGGACTCATGTTTGTTTTCTTGATTCTTTTGTCCTTTAAAGCAACTGTACATTCAGTATTATGACAGGAGTTCCAGTGTCGAGTCTGGCACTCTGTAAATGTGGGTAAGTCATTTGCTTACTTGACCTTCCATCTCTAAAGCAGAAATTTGGGCTGAAATTTCTTTTCAGCTCTACGATCTTTTGAGCTTGTGACCACCTAGGAAAACGTAGACTGTGGAGCTTACATTTGAAGACTACAGAAATAAAGTTCAAATCAAATAGCCATTTTTAAGTTGTAATTAATATTTTGGGGAAGGAATAACAGGGAGTTTTAGAAATACAGACCGATTGTGGAAATCAGACCTTCTAAAGTGTGCTGCTGAATTATTACTTGTGGGTGAAAAAACAACAAAGCTCCTTTTACTTGTTAAAATTTATTTCTCCTCTACCTCCTCCAAGTGGTCACTCTTATTCCTTTTATGGTCACTCATGATATATCATTAGCTTGGTATTCATTACATCCTTCCACTTTCATCGCTCTTCTTTAAAATCTCAATTAAAATGCTGTTTCCTCCAAAAAGTATTCCCTGATTTTCCACTGAAAATGGATCTCTCCTCCTTCTGTGTGCTCATAGAATTTGGCATGTGTATGCAGTGTAGAATTTATTTCATTCTGATTTATGTTATAGGTGGGTTAGTAACTTTTCTGTCTCTCTTGTTATTAGCTCATGGAAGAGGAAATCACGTCTGCTCATCTCCTTATCTGGTACCTAACAGTCCAGAGTTGTTGAACTGCATATTGCTGCATGGGTGGTCATGGGTGGATATCCAGTCATAGATTCAGAGCAGTCATACTGGTGCCAGCGCTGAGGCAACAGCTTCGATAGGAATGAACAGTGCCATCAGTCCACCGGTTGCTATGGTCTACATAGGACGGGAGCTGACTACACATCCTGGACACTAGTTCTTGGTTCACTATCTCTTTCTTCCCATTTCTCTTCTTTCGGTATTGCCTTTGCCCTTTCTAATGGGAGTCTTCTACTTTAAGTCTCATATTTAGTCTGATGGAAGCCTTACAAGCCACTTATTAAAAGGGATTCATTCATATACTGTATTACCCAAATGTATATATACCATATACTAGTCCTACCCAGCACCTTCCACTCACTGTGTCTGTGTTTTACGTTCATACCCTAAATTCATTCTCTGACCGTATTTCACAAGACCTATTGTCAGCTTGGTGTCTTTATCCCCCTGGTCCTCCAGCTTCTGTTAAACTAATTCATTTCCCCATTAATGGCATGTCTCTTGCCTCCAGGATCAATATTACTTAGAAGGAAGACCTAGCATTTTGATTTCTTTCATCAAGAATACTTCTCATAGGCCTCTCTGCTGGGCCCGAGTCAGCATTCCTAAGGCTGCCCTCCTCTGTTTCTGGCTCTGAAGAGCAGTGTGGCAAGTACAAAGCTTGAAATAAAATGACAAAAATAACACTTTACCATATGTCGGTACTCTTCTAAGAACTTTATACGTGTTAACTCATTTAATCCTCACATTTCTATGAGGTTTGGTATTTTCATGAGCAAAGTGAAGCACGAACATTTAACGAGCCTGGCCTGAAGGCTGAGTCCTTAATCATTAACCTAAATATTCAATGAGTTGTTAATAAATATTTCTACTCTATCCCTTATGTGCACATAATGGGATTGCAACTTCTGCTCCCTTGTGGTTGGACAGGGTCATGTGACTCATTCTGGCCAATGAGTCCTTAGCAAAAGTGACATTCCAAGTTGAAGCATTTATGGTGCAAGTGCAACCCTCCAACGTGCTCTTTTGTTCTGGCATGTCAACCAGCAATGCCCAAGATGGTATTTTATCTAAAGCTCGGGACATAGAATGACTACCATGAGCAGAGGCCCCTGCCAACATGTAGTGTGAGGAAGAAATAAGCTTTCATGTCAAGCTATGGGTATCTGGGGGTGGTTTATTACCATAATCTATCCTTACCATAATCTATCCTTTCCCAAATAGTATAAAGGCAGAATCCACAGATTCTCTGTGAAGACTAGAAGATATTTCCTAGAAACTAATAATTTATTATGGTGCTACTTTATTTCAATCCCTTATATGCCAATTTCAGCTTTAGACTTTTCCTTTATTTTATTCCCAATATATCTCCAGAATATATCTCCAAATTCTACTCCTTTCATAAGAAACTCTGGGACCCATTCTTCGTAATATTCCTTTAAATTTACTGTAATTGAAAAAGAACAGATACATGTATATCTATAACTGAATCACTTTGCTGTACACCTGAAACTAACACAACATTGTTAATCAACTATGCTCCAATATAAAATAAAAAATTTTTTAAAATTACTGTAATTGTCCAAATAGTAACCTTACAATTTTAAGATTTTATAGGATAATCTAGAAATTTGATAAATCTTGTATTCCTAATTCATAAAAATAGATTGAAAAAAAGTTCATGTTTACATTTTGGGGAAATACAATCATCTTGAATGCACAAAGGACAAAATGAAACTATAAAAGCAACTATAACTGTCTTTGTAAAGAAAGTTATAGTAGATATACATTCATTAGGAACACTATTTTAATTATTGGGAAGTATTCTTAGCAGTAGTTATTGCTGGCTTTAAAAAGTTAATTTAGGTTTAATCTGAAAAGTTAATTAGCTAAAATGACTCCTCTTCTTACTATTAAAAATGGAATGTCTCAGATTCTGCAGGAGTATATATGCTATAGAACAACTTATATCAGAAACTTGAGGGCTCATTAGAATTTATAATATGCATTTAATTACCATAGTTGTTTCAAAGTGTGACTCAAAATTATAATCATTAGCAGTCTTTTAAAGTATAGTTATTCATGTTTATAGTTAGAGCTAGTAAGAGGGCAATATTTTCTATAGTGGGGGGGGGTCAGCAAATTTTTAAGGGCCAAACGATAAATATTTTCAGCTTTACTGGCCATATCCTCATGGTCACTTTCACAACTACTCAAATCTGTAGCTGGAGCTGAAACAGATATGACTCTGTTCCAACAAAATTTTGTTTGGTAAAACAGGCAAGATTTTGCCTGTGGGTACCAACTCCTGATCTAGAGTGAGTTTTTAAAAAACTTGCTTGTGTTGTGTTGCAACCTTCTACATACCAACTCCTGTGTAAGTAAAGAAGGACTGTGGGTCATCATAAATATGATTTTGTATCTCCATGTCCTTCTAAGGCATCCTTTAGAGTGGTTCTGCTAAGCCCCGGGGCACTTAAAGGTCCACAGGTCTGGTGGTTAGGGTGCTGAACAGTGGATGAGGAAACCTCATAGCCAACCCTCAGTTCTCTCTATAAATCCCTTGTGTGGTCCTAAATGTAATGTAAGCCCAATTTCCCCATCTATAAAGCAAGCAGGAAGAGTGGTTCCAGGCTCCTTTCAATAATCATATTTTTCTATGCTTCTATTATGAGAAACATCAAAAAATGGTAACCCATAAGTCATCAGGTAAAAATTATGAGGATTAATAAGATACTTGTAAAATTCTTTTAGCACCTAGTGAGAAAGATACCTCATTGGTAACTTTTGATAGAGATTCTCTCAAAAATATGTTTATATTATTTTCATAGGACTGCATTCTATAGGTTGTTGGAAAACCATAGACGCTATCCCCATGCTAGAGTAGAGGATTGGATAATGAATTTCCTACATGCAAGTTTAGTTTAAATACATTCCACCGTCCGCCTTATGCAGCCATTTCAGACATGTGAGGATGCTGATCTGAGCCCTGAATTTGATGGGCTTAGGCCAACTTAAAATAAATGTGTGTGCATGAGGGGAATTTCCCCCCCTTCTTTGCACTTACGTTATTATTTTGCTTATAGGTTCCCAAATATAAAGGGAACATATGGGTCTATAGAGGTACAATAACACACATTATATATAGACATACACACAAAGTAATATATGTGTATGTGTATATGTACATTCATACACACACACACACACACACTAATTTCAGGAGACAGTCTAAAGACAGGATCTGAATACAAACATAAAAGATCCAGAAAATAAGTTGTTAAAATGTGAAATCATGAAACTTTTTTGGTTCAAAGACCACAGACTTTTGATTTTTAAAACCTGGCACAGTATCTGATTAATAGTTGCTTAATAAATGATGGTTAAATAAATAACTATATTAATGAAAGAACACGAATCTTTAAGTTTCAAAAAATGGAACAATTTTTAGAGCATGTGTGTGTGTGTGTTGATCTGTATCGTTACCAAGCCCCAGGAGAATAAACAGGCACTACTTAAGTGAATTCCATTTATAAATTTCATTAATGACAATAATGCTGTCATAGAACAATGATCTGCTCAGTTGTGACTGCAAAAGTGGAGCAAGTCCAGCGGAATCGTGCCCTAAGTGGCTGTGCTGAATTCAGCCCTGTGCCCTAGCCTCCGAGGTTTAATTATTGAAGAAACCAAATGTCCCTAGTTAAGACTGGCTGGGATAAAACAGAAACTTCGTAAGAACCATGAAAAAAGTAGAGTAGACAAAAACCTTGGATAAATCCAAAATTAATAAGCCATATAGTGTTAGTTATATGAAAGCTTTATTCCAGAGTGAAATTTCTTACAACAAATGATTGTTTAGCCCTAATAATTTTCAAATCAGTAAACGTTTATTCAGCGCTACTACACAGAAAGTAGTGTAGAAACTGTCCAGAAAGGATTACAAAATTAAGTAGTGCTTTATAATCCAACCCAAAAGGTAAGCCATAAAATAAGGATAAAGGGAAAAAGATGGAGAGTAAGGATAAGTTAGAGATATTTTAAGCAACAATTTACAGTTACAAACAATTCATATAACAATGAATAATCAAATCACGTGGTTATGTATTTTTATATTGCTGGAAGTGTACTTCCATTTAGGGAAAATTCCAAAAAGTGAGAATTCTCACCCAAATGATAAATATACATGGAGTTTTGCTGGACGTTGCCAAATTTTCTTCCAAGAAGGTCGCACCAGTTTATATTTTCACCAGCAGTGTGTGAGAGACTGTGTGTTTTTGCAGAAGTCTCCCCAATAGAAAGAGTTATGACACGTGTAAATTTTCTCCAGTCAGATAGACAAGAAGTGGTATCAGTGCAGTTTTAATTTGCATTTCTCTAGTTATGAGTGAGCATGAACCTCTCATATGTTCAAAGGCCAGTTTCATATTTTTTGGTGCATTGTCCATGACTTTTGCTCATTTTTCTATTAAATTTTTGGCATTTTCCCCTCAATTTAAGAGTTCTCTGTATATTAGGGATATTAGACCTTATCTATGATATATTACAAATATTTTCTCCCAGCTTGTCAATAGTCTTCTGATTTTGGGGGGTTTGTTTTGCTCTGTGTATTAGGCATGGTAATACGCCTCAAAGATGGCCATGTCCTAATTTCCAGAAGCTGTAAACATGTTACCTTATGTGGCAAAAGGTACTCTGAAGATATGATTAAATTAAGGACCCTCATGTCATCACAAGGATCCTAAAAGCTAAGAATTATTCTTGCCTGTGGTGAGAGGGATATATGACTATGGAAAAAAGATCAGAGAGCTGGAACATCGCTGGTTTTGAAGGTGGAGGAAAGGGCCATGAGCCAAGGCATATAGGCAGCATCTAAGAAGCTAGAAAGGCAAGGACACAGATTCTCCCCCAGAGTCTCTGGGAAGCAGTGCAGCCCTCCTGACAATGAAGCCTACTTTGATTTTAGACCCGTGAGACCAGTCAGAATTCTGACCTACAAACTATAGGGTATTAACTTTGTGTTGTTTTAAGCCACTAGGTTTGTGATGATTTGTAATAACAGCCATAGAAAACTAATATACATGCTACTTTAAAAACTTCAGGTAGTCAAATTTATTAATCTTTTATTGCATCTGGAGTTTGAATCATTTTCAGATAACCATTCCTTTCACCTAGGTTATAAAGACATTCACATGTATTTTTTTTTCCTGATATTTGTATGGTCTCATTGTTACGTTTACATTTAGATTCCTACTGTATTTGGTGTATTGTTTGAAGTATGAATGTAATATTCTTTATGGTCAAGTGGCCAACCAGTTGTCCCAACATGGTTTACTTAAAAAGTTCATTTTTGGACCCAGTGATTTGAGGTGCCGTCTTTATCATACATGTATTTCTATATGAATTTGGGTCTGTTTCTGGACTTTGTTCCTTCTCTGTTTATTCACACACTAGCACCACACTGTTAGGGTCTCTGACCCTCCACGCAGTCAAAAATCTCTATATAGTTGTCCCACCGCGTCCAAGGGTCTCTCCACATCTTTGGATTCAACCATCCCTGGATCACTTACTACTGTAGTATTTACTATCGAAAGAAATCTGTGTGAGTGGACTTGTGCAGTCCAAGCCCCTGTTGTTTAAGGGTCAACTGCAGCATGTTTACTGTATGGTAGAATTATTTTTCCCTTTATGCCTTTTCTTTCTCAGTGTTTTCCTGGCCATTCTTGCAATTTTTTCGTATGAACTTGAGTATTAATTTGTCTAACTCCAAAAGAAACTTGTTGGTATTTTTATTGGAGTTGTGTTAATTTTATACAGTAACTTAGAGAAAACTGACATTTTACAATGTTGAGTCTTTCTATCATAGAACAGTGAAAGACTTCTATTTCTCCAGATCTATTTTTGTGACTTTGAGGAATTTTAAAGTTTTCCTCTGGTTTTGTACATTTCTTTGTATGATTTTTCCTATTTTATCTTCTTGGTTGGTAATGTAAATGAAGTTTTCTGTACTAGTATGTCCTCTGTCAGGTTATTATGTCTATGGAGGTGATTGATTTCTGCATATTAATTTATACTAAATCTGAATTTTTAATGTTTGAGTTAATTTCATCATTGATTCACATCATTTCCAGGTATAATACCATGTCATCTACAAATACAGTTTTTACTTTTTCTTTTCCAATGCTTTTGCCTCTATTTGATTTATCTTGTATAATTGCACTGACTGCAATATAATGTTGACTAGGAGTGGAGTTAGGGGGTATCCTTCCCTTGTTCCTGATTTTACTAGAAATGCCTCAAATACTTCTCCATTAAGTGAGATACTGGTGTGAGGATTAAGGGCCTGTGTATGTATTTTATCATGTTAAGAAAATATACATCAATTCCTATCTTCTTGCGTTTTCATCAGGGAAGACGTTAAATTTTGTCAAAGGTTTTTAGATATCTATGTAGGGAATCATGCGATTTTTCTTAGATTAATTGGCATACTCTATTAATGAATTAATTAATACCGAGCTAAATGCAAGTGGCCTTTGGTCATGGTATATATCTTTTAATACATTGTTGCATTGTTTTGCTCGTATTTGTTTAGTATTTTTGCATTGATATATATAGTGACATTGATATATGTTTTACTTTTGTTTTTAAATTGTATTCATCAGGGTAACTTGTTTTCTTAGTTCCTGCTGCTGTAGAAAAATACCACAAACTGGGTGGCTTTAACAACAACAGTAATTAACTTCTCACAGTTTTGGATGGAGGCTGGAAGTTGGCAGTCAGGGTGGCAGCATGGTTGGGGTATGGTGAGGGTCCTCTTCTGGGTTGCAGACTGCCAACTTGTCCTTGTGTCCTCATGTTCGCTGCATCCTCATAGGGTGGAGGGCCGAGGGAGGAAGCAAGCTCTCTCAGGACTTTTATAAAGTTCCTAATCCCATTAATGAGGGCTCACCCTCATGACTTCATCTGATCCTAATTGCCTCCCCAATGCCCCACCTCTTAATAGCATCACATTGGGGCGTAGGGTTTCATCATATGAATTTATTGTGAATGAACACATTCAGTCCATTACAACTGTCAGTGTTATACTTGCTTCATAAAAATAATGAGAAAGTTTTCCTTCATTTTCCATGGAAAAACTATGGAACATTGGAATGGTCTGATCTTGGAGATTTGTTAGAATTCCCCAGTGAAACCATTGGACCTGTGTTTTTTGTTTTTTTGGTAGGATAGAATATTAATTACTTTATTTCTCCTAGAAAAGTTGATCTAATTTAGCTTTCTATCCCTACTAGAGCTGATTTTGGTGTCTTTTCCAAAGAATTATTCCATTTTATCTATTTTAAAATTTATTTGCAGAGAGATGAGATCTGTAAAGTAGCCTCTTATATTTAACTTTTTTTCTGCTTCAGTGGTTATTTCCTATTTGTCACTTATTATCTTGTATATTTGTGCCACTTTTTCCATGCCACCTTTTTTTTTTTTTTTTTTTTTTAATTTGATCAAGTTATGTAGCGGTCGATTTAAAAGAAACAAGCTAGATTTGGATTTTTTTAACTAGGTTTATTGTTTTTCTATTCTCAACTTCATTACGCTTCGCTCTTACCTTTGTCTCCTTCCTGTGCTTTCTTTGGTTATTTTTCCTTTTTTGGCCTTCTGAGCCAAGAATTTAGTTTACTTATATTCTTTAATTTTGATTGTTAAGTGTGCTTAGGAGCTATTAATTTTTTCTGTGACCACAGCTTAAAATGTAGCTAGTTATTATTATTTTTTAGAAATTAAAAAATTTTAGTTGGAATTCTCTCATTCAAAAGTTGCTTAAAAGTTAGTTTTCCAATTCACAGGAGGAGGGAGGGCTTTTACATTTTTAAATTTGTTGATAATTCATTGTTTTATTGCATTTTATCCACAATTTCTACCTTATGGAACTCACTGATGTTTACTTTGAGACTCCATATATAATGACTTTCCCCCCAGTCTTCTTGAGATATAATTGGCATACAGTACGATATAAATTTAAGGTGTACAGCATAATGATTTGACTTACATACGTCGTGAAATGATGACCACAGTAAATTTAGTGAGCACCCATCGTCTCCTATAGATACAAAAGAAAAGGAAAAGAGAAACAAATTTTTTCCTAGTGATGAGAACTCTTAGGATTTATTCTCCTAACAACTTTCTTATAAAATGTACAGCTGTGTTAACTATATTAGTCATGTTGTACATTACATCCCTAGTACTTACTTACCTTACAATCGGAAGTTCGTACCTTCCGAAGGCCAGGAAGACAAGGACAGTGTGAGTGGCAGCAATCTCCCGATGGGCTAGGCCAGCTCCCGTTGGCTGGACTTGACACAGGCAGGCCAAAGGGCCAGGCTGGGTGACGGAGCGGAGTCTCTTCTGTCTTTATCCCCCTCTTTCCCTTGCCGGGCCTGGCCTCCTCCCGCGTTCTCTGGCTGGGCCGGTGGGCAGCCTGCCTCGGATGGAGCTCCCTGCTGGTGGCTTACAGAGAAGAGGCCTCTGTGCCCAGCCGACCTGATGCTCCCAGGAGTCAGCCGGCTGCTGCCACTCACCCTGGCTTTCACAGCACTTCCCACACCCAAGGTGGGACCCAAGGTACTCCTGGTGCGGTGATGAGTGAGGGTGGGGAAGCATTTGTGATTAAACGGCTGGAGTTTTACAGCCAAGTGAACAACAAAAGCAACAAAAAATAATTATAATGCAATGACTTTTTTGTATGCCCCATGTATGCTTGTACATAGGTGTGAGACTTGCCCTTGTGCAGGTACACAGTTGTGGAGCGGCCATATCTTAGACTAGGAGCACTTCCACCTTTCCTGAGTAGATCCAAGTGTTCCCGCCTGACATGTGTCAGAGTTTTGGTTTCCACAAAGCCTCACCAACACACACTGTAATCAGAATGATTATTGTTTTTCTATTATGATGGGCATGAAATAGTATCTCAGTGTTGTTTTCATTTGTATTACCCCAGTAATGAGATTGAGCACTTTATTTATTGCCATGCAACTATGTTCTTTTGTGAACCTCCTATTCGTGTACTTTCTTTAAAAAAATTTTTTTTCTACTACATTTGTAGTTCTTTATAAATTTGGGATAGTGAGTCTTATTAGGATATATATGTTTCAAAAAGATTCTTCTAGTCTGTGCCTTAACTTTTCATTTTCTTTATGGTAAATTTTTCTTCTCATAGAGGTTCAAAAATTTAATGTAGTGAAATACTTTATTATCCTTCCCAGCTTGATGATATAAAAGTATTCTCTAAAGCATTCTTCAAAAAGTTTTATAGATTTGCTTTTCGCATGTGTTTTCTTTAAAGACTATTTTTTTTAAGAGCAGGTATAGGTTTACAAAAAATTGCGAGGAAGATACAGAGATTTCCCATATACCCTCTGCCTCCATATGAGAATAGCACCCTCCCTCTGTTATTAACACCACTCACCAAATGGTAGATTTTTACCAACAATGAACCTATGTTGACACATCGTAATCACCCAAGTCCATACTTTAAGTTCACTCTTGGTGGTGTACATTCTGTGGGTTTGGACAAGATGATAATGACATATATCCATCATTATAGTGTCATGCAGAGTATTTTCACTGCCCTAAAAATCCTCTGTGTTCTGTCTATTCATCGCTCCCTCTCCACCGACCTCTGAGAATCACTGATATATTTAGTGTCTCCATAGTTTTGCCTTTTCCAGAATGTCATACAGCACGTAGCCTTCTAAGATTGGCTTCTTTCACTTAGTAATATGCATTTAAGGTGCGTTCCTGTTTTTTCATGGCTTGATAGTTCATTTCTTTTTTAGTGCTGAATAGTATTCCATTGCCTGGCTGCACCATAGTTTATCCATTCACCTACTGAAGGACCTCTTGATTGCTTCCACGTTTTGGCAATTATGAATAAAGCTGCTGTAAACATCTGTGTGCAGGTTTTTATGTGGATGAGTTTTCAACTCCTTTGAGTAAATACCAAGGAACACGATTGCTGGATCGTATGGTACAAGTCTGTTTATTTTTGTAAGAAACTGCCAAACTGTCTTTCATACCGGCTCTACCATTTTGTACTCCCACCAACAATGTATGAGAGACCCTGTTGCTCCACACCCTCACCACCATGTGGTGTTATCATAGAAGTTTGGCTATTGTAACAGGTATGTAGTGGTATCTCATTATTGTTTTAGCTTGAATTTCCTTGATGCCATGATGTGGAGCATCTTTTCATATACTTATTCGCCAGGTGAGGTATCTGTTAAGGTTTCTGGCCCATTTTTAAAATCAGGTTGTTTGTTTTCTTATTGCTGAGTTTCAAGAGTTGTTTGTAAATTGTGGGTAACAGTCCTCTATCAGATGTATCTTTTTGCAAATATTTTCTCCCAATCTGTGGCTTGTCTTCTCACTCTCTTGATACTATATTTCACTGAGCAGAAGCTTTTATTTTAATGACGTCCAGCACATCACTTATTTCTTTCATGGATTATTTCTTTGATGTTATATCTAAAAAGGCATCACTATACCCAAGGTCATCTAGATTTTCTCCTATGTTATCTTCTAGGAGTTTTATGGTTTTGTGTTTTACATTTACGTCCATTTTGATCCATTTTGAGTTAATTTTTATGAAAGGTGTAAAGTCTGAGTCTAGATTTTTTTTTTTTTTTTTTGCATATGGGTTTCCAGATGTTCTAGCACCATTGTTGAAGAGACTGTTTTTGTCGTACTGTCTTTTCTCCTTTGTCAAAGATCGGTTGACTCTATTTATGGGGGTCTATTTCTGGTCTCTCCATTTTGTTCCATTAATCTATCTGTCCTTTCACCAATATCACACTCTCTTGATTACTGTGGCTTTATAATAAGTCTTGAAATTGGGTAGCATCAGTCCTCCAAACTTGTTCTGCTTTACACATTTAGTCTTTAATCTGAGTTTATTTTTTGGGACTGGTCTGAGTTCTTTATTCACATAGAAAGTGGACTTGCTGCTATTGTTTCAGTAGTCAATCCCTCCCCCACTAATTAACGACACATTTCTGTCCTACACCTTGATTGCATATATGTGCGTCTGTTTCTAGGCTCTCTTTCTGTTTCATTGATGCATCTATCTATCTCACTTCCCTTTTTAATTACTTACCTTTATAGTAAGGTACCTGACCCTTTTCTGGATGTTAGTGGAGTCACCATTCTTAAAGATTAGTTGCTTATTTTTAGCCTTTATCTCTTTTATAAATGTTTCAAGATCAGCTGGTAAAGTTCAGTGTATAAATCTGCTGGGATAAATGGGTTTGCATCATAGGCTAAACCTTATTTGGTCATTCCATATTACTATTCCCATTATTATTGCTACTATTTTTATTCTTCACATTGATGGATTGCTTTATTTAGGATTTTTGAGACTGCATTCATTAATTTTCCTTTCCCATATGGTACATGTTTACTTTTAGTATCGAGGTCATTCTAGATGACTCATAAAAGTCTCTCCTCTCTCCTTTTTCTCCCCCTTTACTTCATGCTTTCTCCCGCCACTCCGCTCGCCTTCTTTTTCTATTTTCTAGAACTTTTCCTGTAAGATTTGGACATTACAGTTTTTGTACTGTTTTCAAGCTTTGTAAAAATTGCCCTAAAAAAAATCTGGGCCCACAATTCAACAATAAAAAGACAAATAATCCAATATAAAAATGGGCATAGGAGCTGAAATTTATCCAATGTGATATATTCATACAATGGAATATTATTTGGCAACAGGAAGGAGTGAAATACTGATACGTGCTACAACAGGACAGATCTTGAAAGCATTATGCTAAGTCAAAGAAGCCAAACCCAAAAGGTCACATACTGTATAAGTGCATTTATATGAAATGCCCAGAATAGGCAAATCTACAGAGATAGAAAAGTAGATTGTTGGTTACGTCTGGCTGGAGAATGAAGAGTGGCTGCAAATAGGTACTGTGGGGTTTTTTGGGGGGGGTGATGAAAATTCTTCTAAACTTAAACGATGATGATGGTTGCATGACCTGCACATGCTAAAGACAAATGAATTGTACGCCTTAAATGGGTGAATTTTATGGTATGTGAATTATATCTCAATAAAGATGTTTTTAAAATCTAGGCCTATGGGTTATGCAGGGGTAAATTTTTATTTTCAACTATTGAATTGATCTCTTGTTCAAGATTCTGTTGATGCTTGAGTTTTATGGAAAGATTTTTAAAATTTTAGGACATTGATCATTTTACCTGTTTTAAAATTTATTGCTGTAAACTTGCTCACAATGAAGTAGTCCTATTATTTTAAATCTCTGTTGTATCCTTAGTTATGGAGCCTTTTTTATTCCTAAGCTTATTGATTTATGTCTCCTCTGTTTTTCATTGATCTAAGCAGGTATTGTTTTATTGATCCTATATTAATGCTTTGTTATACTTTATTAGACTTTGATTTTATCTTTATTAATTCTTTTACTTTACTTGTTTATTGCTGTTAGACTTTGTCTACCCTCTTTGCTTGGAGGCTTTGCACATTAATTTTCCAATTTTCTTCATTTCCAGAATATGCACTAAAATTATGAATTTCTCTCTATGTACCCCTTTAGTTCTTTTCATCTTACAAGTTTTGATACATAGTGTTTTAAGACATCAAATTCTAATTTTTTCTAATTCCTTTATATTTAATTATTGATCCATGGGTTTTGTAAGTGTGTATTTTTTTCATTTTTACTAAGAAAAAATTCAATGTATAGAAAAATTAAAAGACCAGGGCAATGAAACACTCATCTATCTACAACTTGGCATCAATAAATATTAGTATTTTTGTTTCATATATATTTTTTCCAAAGTGAGTGGTAAACACAATGATACTTCACCCTGAATACTTTAGCATGTGTCTTTTAAAAATAAGGACCACTTCCTTTATAGCCACAATATCATTTTCACCATTAGGAAAAGTAATAAAATTTCTCTTATCCTATCCAGTAGCAGCCTTATTTGAATTTCTCCAATTGTTTCCAAAGCGTCTTTTATATCTTTTAATTTGGACCAAGATCTAACCCCATTCATTTCATTTAGTTATGTCATGTCTCGTTTAATCTGTTTTTAGTGCCTCTACTTTCTTCTACCCAGACACTGACTTTTTGAAGTGCTGCAGAGCACCTTGTATTCTGCGTATGCCTCATTGTTTCCTTGTGGTACTATTTATCTGATCCTTTATCTTCCATACTTCTTATAAGCTGGGAATTATGTCAAGGGCCTTGCTTAGGTTCAGATTAAACATGGTTTTTGCAAGAATACTCCATAAGTGACACAACGCACTTCTCACACAGCATCATATAAGCAGAAACGTGTCAGGGGATCTCTCCCTTGTATAATGTAACTTTTCCCTTGGCAATTAACAAAAAATCAGGAGGTGATATTTGATACTGGATGAGTATTTTCTTTTCCATCAATCTGGTACGTAATGACTTTGGCATCTACTGGTGATTTTAATTTGGATCAGTTACTTCATTGGGGATTACAAATTGGTGATTTTTTTAAAATTTTTTAACATCTTTATTGGAGTATAATTGCTTTACGGTGGTGTGTTAGTTTCTGCTTTATAACAAAGTGAATCAGTTATACATATACATATGTCCCCATATCTCTTCCCTCTTGTAACTCCCTCCCTTCCACCCTCCCTATCCCACCCCTGTAGGTGGTCACAAAGCACCGAGCTGATCTCCCTGTGCTATGCAGCTGCTTCCCACTAGCTATCTATTTTACGTTTGGTAGTGTATATATGTCCATGCCACTCTCTCACTTTATCCCAGCTTACCCTTCCCCCTCCCTGTATCCTCAAGTCCATTCTCTACTAGGTCTGTGTCTTTATTCCCATCTTGCCCCTAGGTTCTCCATGACCTTTTTTTTTTTTTTTTTTTTTAGATTCCATATATATGTGTTAGCAGACGGTATTTGCTTTTCTCTTTCTGACTTACTTCACTCTGTATGACAGTCTCTAGGTCCATCCACCTCACTACAAATAACTCAATTTCGTTTCTTTTTATGGCTGAGTAATATTCCATTGTATATATGTGCCACACCTTCTTTATCCATTCATCTGTCGCTGGACACTTAGGTTGCTTCCATTTCCTGGCTATTGTAAATAGAGCAGCAATGAACACTGTGGTACATGACTCTTTTTGAATTATGGTTTTCTCAGGGTATATGCCAAGTAGTGGGATTGCTGGGTCATATGGTAGTTCTACTTTTAGTTTTTAAAGGAATCTCCATATTGTTCTCCATAGTGGCTGTATCAATTTACATTCCCACCAACAGTGCTAGAGGGTTCCCTTTTCTCCACACCCTCTCCAGCATTTGTTGTTTGTAGATTTTTTGATGATGGCCATTCTGACCAGTGTGAGGTGATACCTCATTGTAGTTTTGATTTGCATTTCTCTAATGATTAGTGATGTTGAGCATCCTTTCATGTGTTTGTTGGCAATCTGTATATCTTCTTTGGAGAAAAGTCTATTTAGGTCTTCTGCCCATTTGTGGATTGGGTTCTTTGTTTTATTAATATTGAGCTGCATGATCTGCTTGTATATTTTGGAGATTAATCCTTTTTCCATTGCTTTGTTTGCAAATATTTTCTCCCATTCTGAGGGTTGTCTTTTTGTCTTCTTTATGGTTTCCTTTGCTATGCAAAAGCTTTTAAGTTTCATTAGGTCCATTAGTTTATTTTTGTTTTTATTTGCATTTCTCTAGGAGGTGGGTCCAAAAGGATCTTGCTGTGATTTATGTCATAGAGTGTTCTGCCTATGTTTTCCTCTAAGAGTTTGATAGTGTCTGGCCTTACATTTAGGTCTTTAATCCATTTTGAGTTTATTTTTGTGTATGATGTTAGGGAGTGTTCTAATTTCATTCTTTTACATGTAGCTTTCCAGTTTTCCCAGCACCACTTATTGAAGAGGCTGTCTTTTCTCCACTGTATACTCTTGCCTCCTTTATCAAAGATAAGGAGACCATATGTGCGTGGGCTTATCTCTGGGCTTTGTATCCTGTTCCATTGATCTATATTTCTGTTTTTGTGCCAGTACCATACTGTCTTGATTACTGTAGCTTGTAGTATAGTCTGAAGTCAGGGAGCCTGATTCCTCCAGCTCCATTTTTCGTTCTCAAGATTGCTTTGGCTCTTCGGGGTCTTTTGTGTTTCCCTACAAATTGTGAAATTCTGAGATAAGCCTCCTCTTCTCAATGGGAAAGCACTGTAATTCCCCTACCAAAAGAATCCTTTATTCTTTTATTTATTTATTGAAATATAGTTTATTTACTGTTATGTTAGTTTCAAGTGTACTGCAAAGTGATTCATAAACTTATTTTTATCAAGGTTTCATTTACATGCAATAAAATTCACCGATTTTTAGGTGTACAATTTGATGAGTTTGACAAAATATAGTGTTGTAACCACCACAATCATGATATAGACTATTTTTCACATGCCAGTACTTCCCTTTTGTGCCTCTGTATAGTCAAATCCCCTCTCCATCCCCAACCCCAGGCAACACTGATCTTCTTTTTGTCTCTAGATTTTTTTTAGAAGCAAATGAAATCAAACAAAAGCCAATCACAAAGTATGATATTCTTTCATTTTGCATAATGAAAAGAATGAGATTTATGCATGTTAAGTTTATCAGTAGTTGGTTACTCTTGATTGCTGGGTAGTATTTCATGGTATGGATGGATCTACCAGAGGTTGCTTATCTATTTACAAGTTGATGGAAATTTGGGTTGTTTCCAGTTTGGGGATATTATGAATAAAGCTGCTATAAACATATACATGCAAGTCTTTATGTCAACACGTTTTCACTTCTCTTGGGTAAATACCCAGGAGTAGAATTGCTGGATGGTCTTTTTAAGTGCGTGGTTAACTTTTCGAGAAACTGCCAATTGGCTTTTCAAACTTGCCGTACCATTCTGCATTTCCACCAGCAATGTATGAGAAATTAAGTTGCTCTACATCCTTGCCAACACTTGTTATTGTTAGTCTTTTTAACTTTGTCGATTCTAGTGGGTGTGAGTAAAACTAATTGAGATTTTAATTTGCTTTTTTCAATGACTAATAAGGATGAGCATCTTTTCATGCAATGATTTGTCATTGTTATATCTTCTTGGATAAGAATGTATTTAAATCTTTTGCTCATTTTCATTGGGTTGTTGTCTTAAGTTGTAAGATTACTCATAGAAGAATATTTTAACTTCTATATGTATAGGAGTTGTTTCTTTGTTACTAATTTAAATTTTATTGAACATGATCTGAGAAAATGTTCTATATGAAACTTGTGGGCTAGAAATCTTTGGTCTATTGACATTGCTTACTGAAAGGGAAACATCTCTCTTCCCTCTCAGAAACCTTGTCCTACGCCAATATTTCTTGAATTTTACAATAGACGACCCCTCCGAAATCATCCATGGACCTTAAGTTGAGAAATACTTTGCAGAATAAGGCATCTGATCCTTCATTGATTCATTACTTGATTTAGCACACACTGAATACCTTTCATGCCCCGATCTTTACTTAGGTGCTGGGACACCCTGGATGTTGTACTGTAAACAGACAACAGATAATTAAGTTTTTCTCTACCCTTTATCAACTCTCTCATTAGCCTTCCTACTTGTTCTTTTGGGTTCTCTATGGAGAAAATCATATCAGGAGACTGATTAGCATATCACTCCCTCCTTTTTAATTTAATTTTATATTTTATTTATTTTTGGCTGCATTGGGTCTTTGTTGCTGCGCACGGGCTTTCGTTGTGGCGAGAGGGGTCTGCTCTTCATTGCGGTGCGTGGGCTTCTCGTTGCGGTGGCTCCTCTTGTTGCAGAGCTCGGGCTCTAGGGACGCAGGCCCAGTAGTTGTGGCGCACGGGCTTAGCTGCTCCGCGGCATGTGGGATCTTCCCAGACCAGGGATCGAACCCGTGTCCCCTGCACTGGCAGGCGGATTCTTAACCACTGTGCCACCAGGGAAGTACCACTCCCTCCTTTTTGAAATACCTTCTATACTAGGTTCCTGGGGGAGTCCACTCTCCTGGTTTACCTTCTCTATCTTTGGTTGCCACTTGGGGTGGTCTCCTTTTTTGGTTCCTCTTCATCCTCTTGACCTTTTAAAGTTGGCATGCCTCTCAGGATTTAATCCTTGAACATGTTCTCTTTTCTAACTACTCTCAGCCTTAACGACCTACCCAATCTGATGAATTTAACCATCTATACAACTCCCAAATTTACATCTCCACCCTGGACTTGTGCCTTGAACATAATACATGAATATTATTCAACTGCCTTCTCAATATCTCATTTTGGTTGGCAAACATCAATAATAACAATAACAGCCATTAACATATACCCCACTAACACAAGCTCCAGCACCGCAAAGATTTATATGGTCCTTAGCAAAAACCAGGAACTATTCTAAAGGCTTTGCATAAATTAACTATTAAAAAAATTTAATCTAGTAGGCATCCAATACTGAACCTTGGGTTCTTCCACCAAAATTTACTCTAACCATAGTCTTTCCCATTTCAATTAATAGCAACTCCATTCTTTTCGCCTCTAAAGTCCAAACACTTGGAGTTATTTTTATTCCTTCCTTGATTTCCAAACCCCCTCTCCTGAGCAAATACTGTTGGCTCTAAATTCAAAACCATCCCAAACTGCCACCAGTTCTCATTATTCTTCTTGCTAGGGTCCCGTGCAAGTCATCCTCTCTTACCTGGATTCTGCCCAGTAGCCTAATAACATATCTCCCCCTTTCCTTCCTCTTTTTCTCCTATAATTAATTTGCAATACGGTAGCCAGAATGATTCCTTAAACAAAAGTCAGATCACGAAGTTCCTCTGCTCAAGATCCTCTGCCTCCCTGCCCCTCCCACACCCCTTAGAGTAAAAGCCAGTCCTTAAACTGGACTAAGTCCCACCCAATGATCTGCCCTCTCAGACTACCCCCATGAACCCTCTGTTCCATCCCTCGGTTCCATCCCTTTGCCTCACTGCTGTTCTTAGGCCTCACCCAGGCACACTTACCTCTAAGGGCCACTACACCTGCTCTTTCTGCTTCCTGGGACCATCTTCCCTCAGATACCTGCATGACTTACCTGCTTCCTCCCCTCCTTTATTTACTCACACGTAGCACTTTCAGTGGGATCATCACTGAGAACTCTGTTTAGACTTGAATATCACCCAGCCCTCCCTGCTTTATTTTTCTCCATAGCACTGATTGCTTTCTAACAGAAAATATTATTTCCTTATTCTTTTCTAATGTCTGTCTTCCCCTCCAGAATGTAAGTTCCACATGGTCAAAATGTTTTTTTCTGATTTTTTTACTCATATTTATTTTCCCGCACTGACACATAGTATAAGCACTCAATAAATGACCGAGAAGTAAATAACTGAGAGAACTGGGCAGGATATATTTTGAAGAACCAAGGACATGATGAATTGGAGGTGGGGCCATCAATTTCGCCTATCACTTACTCAGTCCCGATGCAATGACCCCCTCCCCACCAGCAACTTGGGGGAAAACAACACTGCAGATCACAGCAGGAAGGTGCCTGCAGCCCACGGTCTGACTCTCCACTCAACTTTTACCTCCGTGGACAACACCAATTTCTTGGACACTGTTCCTTAAATTATTCACCAGCATGATATTTCATTCTGGTGGAGAGGAGGACCTTTTTGGAAATATTTATTTCTTGGTACCATTTTGATCAATCTTTTAACAAAATCTTTAAGATTAACAAACACATTAAACAAATTGACAATGAAAAATCACAAACATTTAAATCTTAATAAAAACATCTTAAAATCGGATCCATAGCTGTCCTTGACGTATATTATTTACTTACTGGGGAGAGGAACCCTTGAACTTCATTTTACCTCCCCTGTCAAGCCACAGTGATGTAAATGATTTTAATTCTGAGCTGTAAATCAAAACTCCAAACCATTGGTACTCATGGAGTGCCCATGATTGCATAATGCTGTTGTAAGTACCGCTGGGCTGTAAAATAAATAGAGGACACAGTCTCTGGCTAGATAATTTGGGGCTTACTGTGACTTGCCCACATTTCTCAACTATAGCATAAAGCAAAAGAAAGATTTGAGCACTAATTTGAAGCTCTATTCAATTTTCACAGTAAAGTATACTTACTTTTGCCTAGCTCTTATACCTATCTGAAAAAATGGCTTAACATTTTTTCTTCCACTTTTCAACTGGTGATTGGTTTATCCAGCAAATTATTTCCCTAACAAATACTGTCATTCAGGATAATTGAACTTTTCCAGCACTTAAGAAGAATGTACAAAACCAGGCATAATCCCATTGGTTGTATTCTTTATGCTTTAAGATTTATGTATATCTAGGACTGCTGTTAGTTTTATTAAAAAAGAAAAAAACTTTTGCCATAATCCTCAAAAGCCTATGACCAGTAGAAATATGGGATATTAAAACAGTTAAAAGTATATTATGGAAAGGAGCACCTTATTTCATCTGTAGAAGAAACTATGTTAGTTGGAAAAAAACATCAGTTTTAGAAGTCATGATTTTCTAATAAAGTAACATTTCTTTAAGAAGAGCATTTCCACAAGAATATGGGGGGAAATAAGAGAATTCTTTAAACTTAGGCTGGGGCTAAACTGAGTGCAGCATTTTCTTGCCCAAATCAGGTTTTCCTTTTATCTCTCAAAATGCCAACAGGAGGCAAAGGGCCCAGCTTCATCGCGAATTACATGCTGATTCTCCCTCCATCAACTTGATCCCCAAATGTACTTGGGAACCAACTTCTGACTCCAGACAAACGACTGTTAGTTCCAGCTCTTACCTGCCAATTACAATACTGTACTTTGGATATCCGTGCCAGTCTCTGGATCAGCCTGATGATAAGGTTACAGGACCTGTTTGTTCAGTTCATTAGCAGAAATTCGTTCCACCCAGACAGAACAAGCAGCGGTTTGGGATGCGGGTAAGGGGAGGGATATGCCAAGGGCCTGCCGGGATGGATTGATTTTTCTTACTGGGAACTGGGAAAGGAAAGCACTATTTCTCTTTCGGGATCCCCATTTCCCCTTCCAGTTCCTCTGTTTGGGGCAGACAATAGAAGCCTCACAGGCCCCCCTCTCCCCGCGCGGGTCCCTGTCGCCCCCTCCTCCCCTCCCCTCACCCATCGGCTTCCCCAACTCCGGCTCCAGGCAGAGATTTGTCAGAACCGTTCGGTTGAGACTGATTATGATTGCAGCAGATGGGCCGGATTTGACAGCCTGATCCTAAGCAGCTTCTGATGGGGGGGCTGCGGAGGGGCGGGGAGGGGGAGAAGGTGGGGGGCGGGAATCTGTGGGACGGAGCCGCCTGCTAGGAGCGCACCGCGCGGCCCCGCCAGGCGCGACGGGGCAGCTGTTTAACGCGCGCCTCCGGGAGGAAAGTGGCTCGCGGACCCGAGCGGCCTCCCGGAAGGCCGGGGAAAAAGTCCATTGCCGAGAGGGCACCGAGACACCGGGAGGCAGGCGCAGGAAGACCTGCGCAACACAAAGCGGAAGAGCGCACGGAGGAGGCTCGGCTGCCGGGCGCGCGTGGGCGGCGCGGCGCGGCGCGGCGCGCGTGTTCCCGGACGCCTCCGCGAGCCCCGGACGCCTCCGCGAGCCCCGGACGCCTCCGCGAGCCCCGGACATGGCAAGTTGGTCAACTCCAAGCTCCGCGGCCAGCGCCTTGCTGCCCCCGAAGTGACCGCACTGCAGGGTCTGCCCACCCCGACCCGCTGCAAAATGCTCCACCACTGGCCAGGTAAGGAGACGCCAGCCCGCTCCCCTCCCGGGCGCGCCGGCCGCGCACGCCGCCCGCGCTCCCTAGCCTGACCCTTCGGCCCCTTTGCTCCCACTAGTCCGCGCGGACTCCCTGCTTCTGTGCCTCCCTCTGGTCTCCTCGGTCCATCTCTGCCCTCTACCGCCCTCCTTCACCGTCGCCCTTCTTTTTCCACCTTACCGGATCCCAACAGCAGGGGGAGAAGTTCGGAGAGGTGGCACGAGGTCACGGGCTCTCTTCCCCAAGCGCCTGCACCTGGCCCCGCTCCGCAGGCGGTGGGTGGGAGCCGGGTGTGCGTGCTTTCATCCCCCTTCCGGCTCCCACGCAGTCCGAGCCCCGCACAACACGCATGCACGCGCGCGCGCACACACACACACACACCCGCCCTCCTTTCCACCCGTGGGACCTCGCTTTTGCGCTGGAAGCGCAAATGAAAACAAGCACACGTGCAGACACAGTTCCACGTTGGCGTCCTCCAGAGACTCCTGAAGGGGGAAGGGGTGGCGGGGAAGGCGCGGATCTTGACAACTCCGACGCACCCAAGCACAGCACCAGTGCCCCTTTTGCCCCTTGGCGTTGACTTCTGTTTCCCGGGGCCAGCAGAGCCAGGCGCCTCCAAGGGGCCCCGGGAGGCTGCTGTACTTGGCACAGGCAATGTTGTGCCGCCGGAAACCCTTCGTCCCCCGACCCCCGGGGGCCAGCGGCCTGGGCCACCTTGTGGCCCCTGGGGCCTGCCTTCATCCCCACCCCCTCCCCAGGCCTATCACCAGTGGGTCCCTGACCTTGTCTACCCGGCTCAGGGCGTCTGGCCCTGGCAGCCCCTCACTGGCTGCTGTCGCCCCAGCTCGCCAGGAGCTACTGGTGTGTGCCCTGTTGCTACTGGCAACTGCCTGTGCCGAAAGCTCAGCCCCTACCGCAGCTTAATGCTGATTGATGGGCAGAAATGCGATATTTTCTGGAGCTCAGCGGCCACGCTGGGGCAGGGGCCCTCCCCGCCGCTGGAGCCCTGCAGACCGCCTGCTACCCTTCCCAACTCTAGGCCCCGCCCCGCCCCAGCCCACCCCTTAGTAAAAAGGGGCTCTTAGGATAGCCTCATCCCCTAGGCGTAGGTTTGGTGCCTGCATTTGCTTTCCTGAGTCACCAGCAGTCTCCCCCGAGTGAGTTTCCCTTCTTATTCTCAAGGATTATATTGCGACGGATAAACGAGGCCGCTGTTTCTGGACGCGATCATCTTCCTTTCTACTGTCAGCTCACACACCGCATCCTACACATAGTTACTTAAAATAGATCACGTCTTTAATGACCGGAAGTGTTCCTGCAAGTGCTCAGGAAAGCATTTTCCAAAAATAATTCCTTTCCTATCGGTACCTCTTCCTCAGCGACTCCTCTCCTCCCACTGCACTGCCTCTTCCCTTCTCCCGCAGAGAGCTGGTCCTTTCCAACCCAGAAAGACACAATCTGGGGAATAAGCCTGAGCTTGGGATGTTCAGTGCTGGGATGACCTTTACCACTTCTGTGTTTTCGCATATTAACCCCCCAAACTCATTACCACCTCCCCTTTTCTGGGATGGCAGCTTCCTCCTCTAAGCTATTGTGAACTAATAGAAATTTTTCCGGACTAATAGCAATTCCTGTCCCCATCTGTACCCCTTCTCTTCCTCCCCAGTACTGAGGGCAAAGGGCCAGATTTTATTATCAATGAAATTATCTTTAAAAGAAGTTTTTGTTCTCCAGTATTTTTCTGAGCACCCCAGTATTTTGAGCAGAGTATTTTCACTATCTAAATTGTCATGCCTAGCTTCGTTTTGCCCGTGGACATTCATTTGGAAAACGATGTGACATTTTGAAGTCATTCATTTGTTCGTGCCAACAAAACTTTCTTGTGAGGTTCTCCAGTGTGGGACACCCAACCAAGGCCCTGAGTTGGGAATGGAGCAGAGACAGAGCCCAAATGGCTGTCATCATTCTAAAGCCTCCATTATAGCTGGATTGTGGTTATTGCCATGATGGTTATTAATATTATAACAGCACACTACATTTGACCAGGACTTTACAGTTTACAAAAGGCTTTCACAGGCTTTATCTGCTTTAATCCCAGCAGCAGGAATTTTAAATAGCAGGGATTCCACCAAAAGGCCCAGTAAGGCTCATCAATCCTGCTTAACCAAAAAGAAAAAGAATCTTGCAAATCATCCCAACAGCTGATGGAGCTGTAAAACACAGAATAAACAATTCAGAAGAAGCTTATGAAGCTTAGTGAGCGGAATGCAGCTTGGGGAAGATAAGTGAAATGCATGGAACATGCACAGTACCAGAAAGGCATCCTGGGAAGAAACTCCATCCTGAGAGGGCTGGCGGCTGGAGGTGGAGGCTTTCTGGGGCTCTGGACTATTGCCTCATCCCAGGATCTAAAATGGGATGAAAGTGTTAGCGCAAAGTTGCTGGGAGACTAGCAAATTAAGCAAAATGAGTAGGCAAGACGTTACTTTCTTTAGCTACAAGGCATTCTTGAGATATCCGCAAGTTTCTGGTATATATTTACTTTAGAAATGAAGCAATTTTCTGTACTTAGAGCATAAAACACGAGTTTTTGTGCCTTGTCTGAGCCATATGAAGACAATCAGGGTTTTGGTCATTTTTCACCCACTACTTTGAAAACTGGGGTTGTCTATGAAAACAGATGGATAAATAGAAATTTCTCTTTGTTATCATTTATAGGGAAAATGTACAGAAGGCTTTTATGTAGATTTGTTCCTTTTCTCTTACCCTTCAACATGGAGGGCAGCTGTCTCTCACGTCTCAGCTGTGAATATCATTCGTGACTCTCCTCCAGAAACGATGTCTAGAATGCCAACTGATAGATAGAAAATTTGGTTGGCATTTCAGACATCATGCGAGGCTCTTGTTTGTCATTTTGAAAAGTTTTATTCCGAGAAGGTTTACAAGCAAGATGGTATATCATAAGGAGCTGATTATGGCCAGAGGCTGGCTGTGGGTACCACTAGATAACAGATAAGCCAAGAAAGTAATCACAGAGTAAGGTCTGTTGTTAGGAAAGAATGGAGATACCCAAGGAAGCTTTTTCTTATTTAGTAACATGAGGCTCTGTGGAAACCTTTAGATGTGTTGGTTTTTCGGTTTTTGGTTTTTTGGTTTTTCTTTGCTGGAGAATCTTTTTTTCCAATCCTGTTACTCTTATTTGGCATTCCCATGTATTATTTTCATTCTTAGACATTATAACATTTTGACTAGAGCTGAACTTACATGTTTAGGTTGATTGTATGTCAATGAAAAACACATTATATATGTATTATATATATGTATTTTATACATATATGTATTTTTTTTGGTGGGGGGATTCGATTGGACCTAGTGGACCCTCCTCTGACAGGGGACTTCTGCAGCTTCTGCTGGATCCCTGAGGTTTTCAAATGAAGTTTAGAGAGAGGTGTGGTTGATTCCAACACTAGGCATCCTCCTCTGATTTTCTTATTTAATGTGAGAGACATGAACAGAGGAAAGTTGTGGGCACTGTGATGATGGCTAACGTCACCCTGGTTCAGGGGGGTCGGTCTCCCCACCCGACTCTCTAATCTGAGGCCCCGTTATTTATCTGTTCAATAAATGTTTGTTGAGGAGCATTTTTAGAGACCAGGCTCTGCATTCCAAGCCTCCTTGCTTTTTCTGCAGAGCTGTGCCATTTCATCTGATCCATTAGCTGTGTTCCTTTCAAATATCTGATAGTTTTGCCCTTTGGGCTTTCTGTAGGTGTGGTTTAAAGGACACAGAATGTGGGTGGTTGAGAAGCTTTCTTGCTGCAGTGAAGTCCTACGGTATTGCTGCCGAAGGCTGCTGCCTCTGACCAAGATTGCTTCCTAAATATTACTCTCTTCCAGCCTTCTCTCTCCCAGTAACTCTGTTCATGTGTCTCCCCCTGCTCAGTCTTCTTAGATGGTAGTGGATTAAGTAAACAGTCCCTGTGAATTTGTTGCTCATCTCAGACAGCATGACTATTTCATGTTACTTGATATGACCTTAACCTACAAAATGCGTTAAGGAGGATGCTGGTACCCAGGTTCTCAGGCTCTGTGACAGCCAGGGAGAGTTGAAAGGAAGGGAAGCAAATGGATCAGTGTATGTTGTGTTGTGTTGTGTTGAAAGATGTCGAAAATAGGTCATGGCGCTTACTGCTGTAGGTAAGACTATGGCCTCTAAATGGATCGTGAACTCAGAGTGTTACTAAAACTGCAGGTTACCTGGCAGGTGGTTAAGAGTTTAAACCTAGGAGTCTTGTAGACCTGGACTCAGATCCTGATACCATCGATGTAATCTGAGGCAAAGTTATTAATGTCTATAACTAACCTCGATGTGGTTTCCTTATTAATAAAAGAGAAAACAATATGCGTTTATAAGGTGTAAAGTATAAAGTCTAACATATTTCAAGGGCTTAGGACAGTCCCGAATGCTCAAGGAGATTAGCATATGCTCTCTTCTGTGGTCTTTTCATGTTATTTTCCATTTGGTTGAGACCTAGTAAGACTGCCTTTTTCACATCCATCTCATCTTTGAACCAGCTCCCAGTACACCACAGAGGACAACCATTATAGGGAAGTTACAGTTTAAAGCCCTTACAGCTACTTTCTGAAGGGGCACATGCCTTCCACCAGTATGATGGGAGATGACACCTCTTTCTCTCTTTGAAATGCAAACAGTTTAGTCTCTAAGGTAAACCTAGAAACTTTCAGTTAACGTTCAGTTCATCCACTGCCTGGGAAAGGCACTGTGTTTCACACAGTGCAGGGATGCAGAGATGAAAAACACAGTTTGTTCTCAGCTTTCAAGGTGGAAGAGAGGAGGTGTCGATATGATAAGAAAAAAACCAGCATAATAATAAGGAACGTCATCATAATAAAGACAGCTGTCACTTAGTAAGCCCTGGTGTGTGTCAGACACACACTTTTTTTTTTTTTTGTTTATTCATCATTCTCTTTGAAAAGTGCTTTTTTTTAACATCTTTATTGGAGTATAATTGCTTTACAATGGTGTGTTAGTTTCTGCTTTATAACAAAGTGAATCAGTTATACATGTACATATGTTCCCATATCTCTTCCCTCGTGCGTCTCCCTCCCTCCCACCCTCCCTATCCCACCCCTCTAGGTGGTCACAAAGCACCGAGCTGATCTCCCTGTGCTATGCGGCTGCTTCCCACTAGCTATCTATTTTACATTTGGTAGAGACACATACTTTTTTAAAGGCGGCAACAGTCTTGAGATCTGTGAGAGAGATGTTATTTCTCCATTGTAGAGATATGATATTATAAAGGTAAACTTAAGTTTCATAGCAGTGTTATTAACAAAATACTATTGGTTGTAAAGGAGAGAGTTATCCTTACCAGAGAAACCTACCTCAGGTGGTTTGAATGAGTTTTTTGGAAATATTGATAGTGTTTTATTTAATAATTACATTATCCAAGGTTGGATTTGGGTTCAACAATCTCTTGATCCCTTACACTCTGTTCACAGCATTATAGAAAAGAGAGAAAGAAAAGACTGGGCTTTGTTAACCAGCTAGCGAGGAATTCATTCTCTTCCCTTTCTCAGTTCTTTGTTCATTTTTATTGCAAATGCCTCCAGGAAAAATGTCTTACCTCCCTTGTGAAGTTCTTCCTTAGTTTAAAGACCACATTATCATCAGTGACTTTTTGGATTTATTTCTGTTTTTTCATCGTATAACGTTGAGGCTACCAAAATTTTCTCTAATGTAAATCATATCAAGTTTATAAATACACATTTGCATGTGCCAAATGGTTAGTATGGCATTCTAAAATAGCACAGATTATTGACCACTGGCGTCAGAGTCAAATATAGGATTCAACACACGTTTCACCTGATGCAAATTCTGATAACTTGACTTCTCCTCTTTTGTTTTTGCTTTTAGTCACACCTTGTTTTTTCACCTAAGCATGCTAATATTCTAATATTGTAATGCTGTTCTCCATACCTCCTCCCTGGTGACAGGTGTCCAAACTCAGCTGTCACTCTCCATCTTTTTCCCATTGAGATTGTATAAAATGGACTGTCTTCTCAAATTTCTAGAGTGATGCTTTTATCTTAGGAATCCTAAATTTGCCTGAATCACTGCAACATGAAAAGGGAATCACATAGGCTATCTAAATATTTGTTGGGCATATGAATTTTAATCCTTCATAATGATATTTTTAAGGGAAACAGGTATTCACTTGAGAAGGCATAGATTGATCTTTACAACTCAGTGTCCGCTGTGTTCCAGTTTAAAGGAATTCCAGCACAAAAAGAATTCCAGCCAAACACAGCATTTCTCTGCGTCACCGGAAGGCTTTCTTGCCTGCCATCTTTCATTCACTTATTTATTCATAAGTTGCCTCAACAGACTGGGGTTAAGTACCTACCATGTGTCAGGCAGCGTGTCAGACTTAGAGTGACTGCAGCCAGCATCCATTCTTCTAATACTGAACATGGAGCAATAATAGAAAGTCATTAGTTCTCAAAAGAAACAAGTAAACAAAAGAAACACACACATTTGCAATTGCATGATTCTGCCCACTTCCTGCTTTTGTGAATTATTTTAGCCGATCTCATCCTTGCTGCATTAAGGTATTTTTTTAAATTGTTCTTATCTTTCACTAAGACTTTCATTCAGAAGGTAGAAACCTTTGTTCCTGTGTACCTCAGAGTCTATCCTGATTTTCCTGATGCATTTCCACTTGTCTTTTTTGCTGAATCCTCAATGCATTAAGGCTTTTCATACGTATTTGTTAACTAGACAGCAGGAAGAAAACGGAGAAGTGAGGAAGCTTAGGAATTTCTTATGTTAGGAAATTAGCTAACTTGGGATTTAACATGGCCCAAAAGGACTGTCATTTTTCTCTTCTTCCTGCATATCATCACGTCTACCTCAGATCATATTGGGGAATGCATCCTCTTTTTCACTGGACAGTCCATTTTAGGGTTTGGTGTACACACCTTTGTGTCTGTGATTCCCCCTTAGACATTTCTGGCACTGGTGGTGGTTTTCCAGAACTTGTGGAATCCTGATGCTGCTTTGTGGACATCCCTCCCCCGCTCTGCTAAGTTACGGTTACTCTGAGGATTTCATTCTGTGTCATTATGGCCACGCTCTTCTTCGTCCTACACTGACACGTTTGGAGACATCCACCTTATTTTCATTCAAAGAGACCATTTGTGTAACACTTACACTGCACAAGACCTTGTCCCAGATTTCATGAATTCGTAGTAAGTCGTTACAGAATGTCATTAGTTATAAGTTAATTATAAAATTAGTTTTAAGATACAAATGTCCTGGAGGAGAGAGGACATTACTATCTAGGTGGAAGAGGAAACACACCCATAAGGTAACAAAAACAGCGTAGGAAATCAGCGTAACAGGAGGTGGGAGAAAGATCTAGTCAGGAGAGGGCTTGCTCTCAGCCTCTGAGGCAGGCACTTGAAGCAGCCCTGCAGGAGAAGGGGTTGCTGAAGATGGAGAAGTAGTAGGGACCCATCCATATGGCTCAGTGTCTGTGTGCTGAGCACTTTGGACTTGGTCCCCTGGGGTAGCGTTGCCCAAGACATGTCTCCCTGGAACAGTAGTTCCACTGGGTGTTATAGGTGTATTGGTCAAAACAAGTCCGCATGGTTGAAAGGTAAGAAAAGCTGAGGGAAAGTTAAACAGATTTTCTCTCCTGCAGACATTCTCCGAGGCTTTAATGTGCTAATCTGCATTGTAATCTCTAAGTTTCCCAAAATACTTTGATCGCTGAATCCATTTTTAATGGGGAACCTATTTTGGAAAATGCTTTGGAGGCCATTGAGGTTTCTGAGTCAGAGGCTGTATGGGCGAAAGATGTTAGAAGCACGCACCTGAAGACGTGCATAGGGGGTGGGATCTGGGTGGGGAGTGGGATGCAGGATGAATAGGAGACTGGCTCTGTCCAGCAGGACAGGATGAAGACCTGGATTAGGGGGGTGGCATGAGAATAGGAAAGAAGGGACATTTCATGAGTTCTCACAGTGTAAGAACCTCCATTCTTTTTTCAGTGACCAGATGGAAAAGAGTTGCCAAGATGGAGAATCAGGAAGGGCCCCAAACTTTTAGATTCTTTTGCCTTAGGAGCCTTATCTAGCAAGGCTCTTATCTAGCACTGCTTTTCAGAAGCAGTGAAAACTTGATGAAACTGGGGTGTCTTTGCAGGCATGTGTCTTTTTTTGGGTGGGTGCTCTATAGTCCAAATACTTCTTCTATAAAATGCACTTAAAACAGTCCCGCTATTTCAAATCATGTGTGTGGTATAACATTGCCATAAATGACCCCACACAGCTATTAGAGCTCCCTGAATTGGAAGTGGCCTGTATTTGCCAAGGGAGTGTCTGCAACACAGAGAAGAGACCACACCCTGCTGTTGGGAATCTGGTTCTTTGTCTGGCTAAAGGGCACTGTTGTTGGTTTTCCTCATGGGGAGCTTTATCCGAAATGACAGTGGGCACAGTATAGGAGTCACACCGATTTTGCTGCCAGGTCTCTTGAGTTGATTCATCCCTGGAGATGCTGAGATTTCGGCGTACAAGGTTGAGTCCCATCATTTGTCTGTTTGGTCTCCAAGGACTGGACTCCAGGTCTGTTCACCGTCTGCACATTCTGTTTAATCTGTGCAGGAAATCATGCATCTGGCTTTTGGCTGTTCACATAAGATTACACAGAATAATGATTTTTCTTTTTCCGTGATTATTTTCTATTTTCGAGAAATGTTCTTAACACTTTTTTCCCCCAAAACAGGCAGCAGAACAATGCAGTGGTATAAAATGAAAGGCTTTGCTGCTTTTTCTCTAAAATTGTTCATGGGAGCAATTAGTTATGATAAGCTTTCCAGTTTTCTTACATATTTATGAATACAAATGCATTTAACTGCTTGATAACTCATGTATTCCCTATATTTATTTCTTTCCATTGCTACACCTATTGTAACTCTGTTCATGTACTTGAAAGCTTGCAAATGATTCAAAGTAGTTGTGGTTATTAGTGTCGATACTTCTGAGTATTGTTCGAAATTCCATAAAGTGAATCCTTTTGGTTCTCCACTTATATTGCTTATTTTTGCTTCTCATGGCCTTGAAAACCCTGAGTTGTGCTTCCATGTGGTTCTTTTTTTTTTTTTTAATTTTTATTGGAGTAGAGTTGATTTCCAATGTTGTGTTAGTTTCTCCTGTACAGCAGAGAGAATCAGTTATACATGTACATTTGTCCACTCTTTTTAAAATTCTTTTCCCATATACGTCGTTACAGAGTATTGAGTAGAGTTCCCTGTGCTATACAGTAGGTCCTTATCAGTTATCTGTTTTATATATAGTAGAGTGTACATGTCAATCCCAGTCTCCCAATTTATCCCTCCCCCCTCCCCCCCATAACCATAAGTTTGTTTCCTACGTCTGTGATTCTATTTCTGTTTTGTAAATAAGTTCGTTTGTACCATTTTTTTAGATTCCACATATAAGCGATATCACATATTTGTCTTCCGTGCGATTCTTGCTTGACAGAGCTCTGTCCGTTGTTGCCTCACTCTGAAATTAACTTGTGCTCCGTAGATAAACCAGTGTCCTTGAGCACTTTGACTCCTTCAGACGAAAGACATTTATGTTGATGCCTGATTTCTTCATTTGGCTGTCACCATTGGCTAAATGACTATATAAGTGCAAAATCCACCTCTTCCTTTTGTGAGTATTGTGTATGCGCCACCGGGGTGTTATAGACCAGTGGCTGTAGGGGGAAAAATGGGACTGTTATGACGTCTCCAGCCCAGTTGTCCAGCCATTGTTATTGTTTGGTTGGTTGGGATTAAATGATCTTCTGTTGCTACATGAATCTAGGAGAGAAGGCAGGGAGGATGAGGAAAACAGAGAGAGAGGGCACAGCTTAGAAGGAAATACCTACCTGGGTACAGTTGTCAGTGAAGGACCTCAAGTGTGCTAGATTTAAAAAGAAATTTTTGCTGTTTTTTTTTTTTAAACTACAGGTGTATTGTTCTTTCGTATATTGTAGAATGATAAGGCAGAATCATCAAATGTCTCTACCGGTTCATGTGGCCACATTCATTTTCTAATTAAATGGTTATAATATGCCCAAGATTTTTATCTTTGTCGTTCTTTTTCTGAAGCCACAATTTAATATGCTTGTGAGAATATTGACCCTGCCTTTTTACATGTGGATTTAAGAGGAGTCTTCAGCGTCTCATAAATGTTATTTGATAAAAAGAAAAGCAAACATGAACAAGATATTATTAATATTCATAATAAAAAATACAATTTGAGGAAGGCTGGAACAAAGGCATGCTGAATCAACCATAATCAATCTACAGTAGTTGTTATTTTGTAGGCATAACTTTTCCTAATGGGATTGTTAATTTTAATGAAGAGTTTAGTCTCACTGCCTACTCACAGCTTCTATTTCTATGCAATTAGACTTAAGAAGAGTGGGTAACGTTCCCTTTTGTTTAATGAGTGGATGAGAATATGTCACGTAAGTGTAAGCAAACACATATACATATTATACATATTTTATTAGCATAATATGCTGTGAGTACCATTGCTCAGAAACTAAGTTGCATATTCAAAATCAGACAGATCAGATTATATTTCCAACTTTATCCTTGGTTGATTTAAACATTTGTATTATGGCACGAATCAGATTGCTTTATTTAGTTTTAATCTACCATTGTTCCTTCTGCTTCGCACTAGAAGCCACGATATTTCGTGTGTTCACATATTAGAAAATGTACGTGCTTTGGGGCCTTTGGAAAAGTAGCATCTTAACCCTTCAAGAGAAAGCATGTTCCGTACCACCTGTCATCTCATACTCAGGAGTTGGCACATAATTTGTTCACGAATAAAACTCTTATTTTTAGTTCTGTAATTTAAGCTTTATACGTGTATTATATTTTTCTGGTACTAGGTTTAATTTCCGATCAAAGGATGTCCCATAAATTGTTGAGACTACCAGTGACACCATTTAGTTTCTAAAACAAAAGCTGCTAAAAGGATTCTAGGCAATGACTTCAGAGGATACTGTAATGCTCTTAGCTGCCACTGCCCACCCAAGGAGCAGAGAGTTTCTCTTTATGAGAATCCTTATATCTCATTTCATTTAATAGAACAGATAACTTCATATACACATTGGCTTTTTGCCAGACAGTCTCTGTAGCCATGATCTCTTTCGTACTTCATTCCTGGTATCCAGTACCACGAGGAGACCTCTCTTTGCCTGCGTCAGGACCGTGAGTATTCTCATCACACGTTGCTGAAAGCCGTTGCTCCCTCCCCAGGAACAAAACTCATAAATCAGTGGATCAAAGGGATGAAGAATATAGCCATTCACTAGAAGCCAGAAGGTTTCTGCTTTTTACAATTTTGCCTCCAAAAATATTAATAAAAAGTGATGATGTATTAAATAGCTGTCTTTGAGTTTATTTCCCATTTTTAAAAAAGTGATGTGTTCCAAAGCTCAAACAAAACAGTATTTATATGAACATTTATCTTGGAAGGAGGCAGGAAAACACAGTTTGAAACAGAACTTCTGTGATAACTACGGAGTAGAGAAATGTTAAATTAATTCAACAATTCTTCACATTTGTATTGGACTTTTATTTTCCTTTTTTTGGCTTGCAAAAGTTCTTTATATTAAATATATCATTTTGATCCCACAAGTACCACAAAAATCTAAGACATTATTTTCATGTTTTATAGAAGGGACCTTTTGGTAGTCAAATTGCTTGTTCATTTTTACACAGCTGGTAATTAGGTCAGAAGTCAAGTTCAAGTTTCCAAGCTCCTCGTTGAGAGCTATTTTCACTGTAACACAAGGCCTCCATTTATATTACTTAAAATAAGTGTCTAATAATTAGCAGCTTTTTTTGTTAACCCAATTTTCCAACTATGCATCAGAGACCAGTAATTATATGATATATTTTGTGAAAAGTATAACACAGTTATTAAGAAAATGGGCTTTGTGGTCAGAGCTGAGTTTCAAATCCATCTCTTCTCGACCTTAGATAACTTACTTAACCTCATCCAATTTCATGTGTAAATTGGTACCATAAAGCCTGTGTTAGTGAAGATTAGATGATGTATGTAAAGGATGAGGCATGTAGTGATGGTTCAGATGAAGATAGCTTTCCCCCTCCTCTTCCTCCTCTCATTGTTACTGTTTTCTAATACTGCATGATAAACAATTCCTGAACTTAGGGTTTAAGACAACTACCATTGTACTCTCTTTCACATTTCTGAGTTGCTTGGGCTCAGCTGGGTGGTTCTTTTGCTCCTTATGTTGGCTGGGACTGCCATCCTCTGGGGGCTCCGCCAGGCTGTAGTATCCAAGATGACTCACCCACGTCTGTTGCTTTGGTGGGATGGCTAGAAGGCTAGGCTCAGCAGGGATGCTGGGATGGCTGTCTGTGTCTCACTCCACTTGGTCTCGCCAACAGGACTTCTTACATGGTGACTCAGGGCAAAAATAGAAGACTCTAGACCTTCTTAAAGCTAAGTCCTGGAAGTGGCAGGGTATTACTTCTGCCAGGTTCTATAGATTACAGGGATTCACAGGACCAACCTGTTTTCGGTGAAGGAGGGAACTACACCAGGACATGGACACCTAAATGTATGGGTCATTGGGTGGTCATCTTTGGAGGAGACCATCTATCATGGTCATTCTGATTATTTAAAGTTTTTAGGGATGTCTTTCCCATGCCTTTGCGGTGGCGCCATGAATAAGACAGCTCCAATCAGTCTGTGAGCAGAGGATTTATGCCTCTTTGCCACTCCGTGAGTTAATGGAAGGCAGATAACCTGGTTGCTCTTCTAAAGAACGTGCTGGAGTCCACTGTTCTCTCTCATGATGAGGTTCACACGGTAGAGGAGCTGGTGGAACATGTCTGGGTGGGATTTTGTGATAATACCACCTCACATTTGAGTTTTTGATTTTAAACCACTTTTGCATATCTTCTCCCTCCTTTTTTTTCTCACTGTAATACACCTAGGTTTGGCCTCTATACCCATTCTATAGATAAAGGAACTGAGTCTAGGACTCTAAATGACCTTTCCAATGGTGCAGAGCTTGAAAAAAGCAGAAATAGAGTCTCATTACAGAGCATCTGCAACTGAGATATTGCCTCCCCATCTTGATTCCATTCCAGTGATAAATGTGGTGAAATGGGATGGGGATGGGGATGGTGGGAGCAGCAGGGAAGTGAAACGAGTGGAGGGTGTTGAGGGGAAGAAGGGCTGGAAGATAGGACCTGAGCTCCCAGTACGTTTCCTAATTCTGCCACTTTCCACTTTGTGAACTCCAGCCTTTAACTTCTCTACTCTCCAGCCTTCATTTGCTTTATCTGTGGGATGTACTATCTATTCCATGAAATAGAGAAGAATAATACTTGCCTTAATGACTCCATAGTCTTGTCATGAATGTTAAATGAAGTAAATTAAGTACAGGGTCCAGGAGAGGGCCTGGCATACAGAAGATACTCAAGACATGTTAATTCTTCTTTTCCTCTTTCATTATATTCTGAAGGAATCTTCTTTCTTGGGCACAGAGATGAACAGTTAGTCTATTTTGTTTCTTTTAATTTATTTTGTTCAAGTGTAGTTCATTTACAATGTTGTGTTAATTTCTGCGGTACAGCAAAGTGATTCCGTTACAGATGTATACATTCTTTTTCATATTCTTTTCCATTATGGTTTATCACAGGATATTGAATATAGTTCCCTGTGCCATACAGTGGGACCTTGTTTTTTAGCCATCCTACATATACACAATAATTTGCGTCTGCTAATCCCAAACTTCCAATCCTTCCCTCCCTCACCCACCCCCCTTTGGCAACCACAGGTCTGTCCTCTATATCTGTGAGTCTGTTTCGTAGATGAGTTCATTTGTGTAATGTTTTAGATTCTGCATTTAAGTGATATCATATGGTATTTGTCTTTCTCTTTCTGACGTACTTCGCTTAGTATGATAATCCCTAGGTCCATCCATGTGGCTGCAAGTGGCATTATTTCATTCTTTTTTATGGCTGAGTAGTATTCCATTGTATATATGAACCACATCTTTATTCATTCATCTGTCGATGGACATTTAGGTTGTTTCCATGTCTTGGCTGTTGTGAATAGTGCTGCTATGAACACAGGGGTGCATGTATCTTTGAAAATTTTTTTATTTTTTTTATTGAAGTATAGTTGATTGACTGTAAATCAACTATACTTCAATAAAAAATTTTAGGAACACTTATTATATTTTGAAATGCACTGAGCATTATCCGTGTGCTTTGCGTCATCACAAAGTTGGGGGTTTCTTGCCTGGTTTCCCATCAGCAATTCTGTTACCGTTGTCCACTTCAGAGAAGGGCAACTTGGGAAAAGTTGGCATCTTTACCCTGAAACACAGAACCGGTTATTCTGTAACAGGGCTGGGGATGTGAATGAATCCCTCTGTCCACCAGAAGGTACCTGGCAGGGTCTTCACCTCACATGCCACAAAAACTGTAGTTGACAGAGCCACCCGGGGCTCGCCACCCACCTCAGGAGGATGGGGAAGGACCGTGGCTTGCTTTTGTAAATAGCTGCTTCAGAAGATTATTCTGAGCATTGGGATGAATTCTACCAGCAGCACAACAGTCCTGAATTTAAATTTGTAGGCGTCCTGTATTGGAACTTGCGAAGCCTTCTGGCCCCTCCTTTTGGCTGGCACTGAAGAGAAGCTTTCTTCATTTGCATTTGGTATTGCTCCCAGGCGGCCTGACTCTGGCTTCAAAAACTTCTGTTCTAGAAAGGGGATGGCTGGGCTCACTCCCACAAGGATGTAGGAAAATGTTAGTGTATCTTCTTTGCCTAAATCAATGTCAGGGCAGCAGAAATGTGTCCTTGGAGCTTAAAAGTGACTGTTTCATAGCAGCAGTGCTTTGCTCACAGATCTTTTGTGATCTGATCTGATGGTGTCTGGTGGTGCTGAGCGGCTGCTCAGCTTCGGCCAGCGGTCGACGTCTGTGAGTCGTGATGTTGTTGGAGGTTGTGCTTTTGTGTGTCTGTGTGACCAGAAAGAGAGCCCTGGGGTGAGAATGGAAGCTCAGAGAATCTCTTTTCAGCTGCTTCTAGGCATGGTTATATCAAAACTGACTTGAGCAGGTATATTTATTTCTTCTTTGTAAAGACCTCTGGAAAAAATGATTTTTTAGCTTTCCTAAGTAACCTTTCCTGCCAGGAACTCTCTCCTCGTCGCTAATAAACATCTCTCCAGTCTGCACACCAAGCTTCTGTTCTCTTGTTTGTTTAATCAGGAGATGTGGGGATGAGACTGAATAATGATGCTTCAGGTATTGGAAGGTATTGGAAGGATGGTGTTAACGCACTGAAGCTACCTTCCCCCTATGTTATGCAGTTCCAGTTCTTGAGCTCAGGGTCTGTGAAATCATTTTTTCCTAAAGAAATTAAAATAATATTTGAGTGGGTTATGGCTATGGCCAAACATGAGGAGCCTTCCTGCTAGTTTCAGGGTCTAAGACCTCCATTTCAGAGAGCCACTCAAATAAACAAAATGAGGTTGATTATTCATGGGGCAGAAATAGGCATTTGTATCATGGCTGAGTTTCATGGCTTTTAAAAGAAATAAGCTTGTGAAAATAAATGTCAAGAGTTCAGGTTTCTGTATATGCACTGATTTCATTTGCATTTTCTAAACTTAACATCTAAATTCTTATTGGGCTGCAAACTTGCTTCAGGTTAAAGTTGCAGTAGTGCCTTGCACAGTCAATAATGAATGATTTTATATGCTTTTTTTTTTGGCATCTGCTATGAGCTGGATGCTGTATTTAGTGTTACTGTCCCCCTTAAAACCCTTGTGCCTGGTGAGGTCAGAGCTGTGTCACCAAATAATGACCGGCGCATTTATTTATCCAAGGCCTGACCTGTGCTGGGAAGGCCTGGCCTGGCCTTGGGGGAGCTCAGTGGCAGTTTTAGGGTCTGGATCAGCATATATACAGTTGTCTATTTTCTGTTCCACTGCTCTGTGACCGGCAGCAGCTATTTGCTTCAAAGGCAAATAAAACTAAATCTGAGAGAATTTGTTTCCGACGTGGGTCCACTGAGGAATTAGCAGGCCGCGAGATGCCCGGGAGGGCAGCGCCTGCCTCAGAAGCGGATGGTCTCGTCCTCCGTTCCCCTCGAGGCTTCGGGAGGCACGTGTGGCACAGTTTCCCAGCACCCTTTCAGGGTGGCATGCGCCCAGGTTCATCTCTGCTGTGAGGCTGTGAACTCAGCCAGGGATAAAATCACGTCCATTCCCGTGGTGGATGCCAAGGGTGCGATGCAGGGCTCAGCCCCCCGGGTTTCCAACTAGGAGTGCAATGTGAAGTGGGCCGCCCTGCTGTGCCTGCCCTGCTCACTTGGGGTCTGGGCTGCTCGCCAGCGGGCCCACCCAAGGTCAAGGTCCTGGGTGCCTCGTCCCCCGGGGGCCATCCTGGCTGCACGCTTCCTCCCCACTCCCTGGCATGTTTTCTCTCTTGTCCCAGGTCCTTGGGCACTGCTCCATGGCCAGCTCACCAAAAGATGGATTGTTTCTGATAAAGGTTTATCTAATAGGTGTGGATTAATGTATACTCTGCCAGGGAAGCATTTGTACATTTCATCAAAACCTCAAAGACTTGAACCTGCTGTTTTTCCTTGTGCTCTGGCATCCATGCCCTAATTTCATCACAGGCACCTGATGCTTGCAGATATCCTGTCATTCCTCTGTTTAAAACCCCTCCACTTAGATTGAAGTTAAAGCAGAAGCAAAAACAAGAAACCACTCTTTGCCACGGCCTACAAGTTGGGCCCCATGTGGCTTGCCTTCTCCGGCTTCCCTTTTCACCCACCCTCTTTCCTCTGCCTACAAAGCGCATCTGGCTGCTCTCTCCCTGCTCTAGGCTAAGGCCGCCTCGTCTTTCAGGTCTAGCTTAAGCCTCCTTCCTCCAGAGACTAGGTCAGCCGTCCACCGTGTGCTCCCATGGGCAGTGTCTTAGTCAGCTGGGGCTGCTGTAACAAATACCACGCCACAGACTGGATGGCTCAAGCCACAGACATTCATTTCTCATAATTCCAGAATCAAGGCGCCAGGAAATACTGTGTCTGGTGAGGAATCTCTTCCTGGCTTGCAGACTGCCAGCTTCTTGCTGTGTCCTCTCCTGTGTATTTTTTTTTTTAATTAATTAATTTTATTTTTGGCTGCATTGGGTCTTCTGTGCAGTGCACGGGCTTCTCACTGTGGTGGCTTCTCTTGTTGCAGAGCACAGGTTCTAGACTGGCGGGCTTCAATAGTTGTGGCATGCAGGCTTCAGTAGTTGTGGCTCACGGGCTCTAGAGCGCAGGCTCAGTAGTTGTGGCTCACGGGCCCAGCTGCTCCGCGGCATGTGGGATCTTCCCGGACCAGGGCTCGAACCCGTGTCCCCTGCATTGGCAGGCGGATTCTTAACCACTGCGCCACCAGGGAAGCCCCTGTGTCTTTTTTTACAAGGGTGCAAATCCCATCCACGAGGGCTCCCCCCTCAGGTAATGCCTTCACTACCTCCCAAAGGCCCCACCTCCGAACACCTTCACATTGGGGATTAGAGCTTCAACATACGAGTTTTGGGGAGACACAAACATCCAGTCCGTGGAGAGCATTCTATGCCTCCTCTGTAGCTCTCATAACATTTGCTGTTAGTGTTTTTGGGTCAGATGGTCAGCTTCATACATGTGGAGACTGTGCGTTGTTCTCTAATTAGTATGGCTCACAGAGCTGGCACATAGAAGGTACTCAGTAAACATTCCCTGGGAAAAGGCAGGAAAACAAGGGAAGAAGGGTGCTGGGGTCAGGTTAGACTGGGGATAGTGGTACCCAGGGCAGTCTGGGAGAGTGTATTAGTCTCCTAATGCTGCTGTAACAAATTATCACAGATTTAGTGGCTTACAACAATACAAATTCACGGTCTTATGGTTCTGGAGGTCAGCATTCTGAAATGGGTTTTGTAGTTCTAAGGTCAAGGTGTCGGCAAGACTGATTCCTTTGGAGGCTCTGAAGGAGAATCCATTTCCGTGTCATTTTCAGCTTCCAGAGGCCACCTGCATCCTTGGCTGGTGGCCCCCTTCCAGCAATCGGGTCACTCCGACCCCTGCTTCCATTGCCACATCTCCTTCTCTGACGCTGACCTTCCTTGCCTCCCTCTTACAAGGATCCTTGTGATAAAATTGGAACCACTCAGATAACCCAGGATCATCTCCCCATCTCAAGATCCTTGACTCAGTCAGACCTTCAAAGTCCCTTTTGCCATGTAGGGTAATATTTTCACAGGTCTCAGGGACTAGGCTGTGGACAGCTTAATGGTGATGGGGGATATTATCTGACCAATCATAGAGAGTTTTTGTGACATGGAGAGATGGTGTTACATCTAAATCAGAGCCAGAAGGGTCAGGGATGTGCTCCAAGGAGGGGCATGGTGGCGACCAGAAAAGTCATAACAAATGGAGGGGGGGACACATTTATGATGGGTTAAGCTGTTCTGGGGCTGAAGTAAGAGGTGTGAGCCAGGAGGCCCTTTTAATGTGGGCACCATCTAGCAGGGTGTTATGCCAGACTAAAGGCTCGCTGGTGGCATTGCTTCCAGAGACAAGGAACACAGTGCTGATTGCAGAGCCAGTGTTGCATGAGGGCTTGCTGATGGCCAGAGCTCAGCTCCACGGCAAGGCTAGAGGCTGATGTGAGTGGTCTCCAGAGTGGGTGCAGAGGACTCTAGTTACATGCCACTTGGCTCTAGTCATCCATGTAGCCTCCCTGACTGACGAGGAGGCTTTCAAGTCAGGGTCCAGCCTAAGCCAGGTACCTTGGGACCTGAGTCTGTCTGGAAATCCGTGGAGGATCCTGGGTCAGCCGGGGTTGCCCAGAATGTATCTCCCCACTTTGGGAAAGTTGATGACCATTGTGCCCTCTCAGGCATGGAGTTGGGAAGGGACCCCCATGGCCAGGACTGGGGTTGGCAAGAGCACAGCATTTATCACTCTGGAACCAACTCCCTAAGTGCTTCTTCTGTCTACTTGGAACCTTTGTCTGACTGCTACATTTGCAGATGGGTGATATAGTTTCTTCCTCATTTCCAAGTGAATAACCTGCATTGATCTTTTCTGCACTAGATTTGTGAATATAAAGGCTTTAGATATATTAAGTTTTGTAGCAGAGCCATCGCGAGAACTGATAAAGGTGCAGGATGTGGTGAGAGGATGTGGTTTATCTTCCTTGGGGGGATTCAAAGAGAAATAGTTTAATAATGACCACTGTATTTGTTTCCTCTTGATACTGTAGCAACTTACTGCAAACTTTAAAAAAAATTACTTAAAAAATACAGTTGTACTGTCCTAAGATTCTGGAGGTCAGAAGTCCTAAAATCAAGTTGTCGGGAGGGCTATGTTCCTTCTGGAGGGTCTAGGGGAGAATCTGCTTCTTGACTTCCCAGCTTCTAAAGGTTGGTCGCGTTCCTTGGGTTGTGGCCCTCTTCCAGCAATGGGATCACTCTGATCTCTGCTTCCATCACCCCATCTCCTTCTGTGACTCCAACTCTTCTGTATCCCTTTTATAAGGACCCTCATAGCTACATGGAGCCTTCCCAGATAGGCCGGGGTCATCTCCCCACGTCAAGGTTTTTAACTTAGTCACACCTGCAAAGTCCCTTTTGCCATGTAAGTTAACAAATTTATACATTCGGTGATTAGGAGGTAGACATCTTTATTTGGGGGCAGGGGCGTTATTTTGCCAACCACAGCTACCTGAATGGGGATATAAAGGAATCAGGGATGGGATACAGATTGTGGGCTGCGGAGGGGGGAGACTAAAGGGACATCCATAGTCCAGGATAAATGAATGTTGAGACATCTTCCTTGTCAGACTCAGAGGAAGGAATAAAAATGAGAAGGTAGGATACTGAGAAACATGCAAGGGTAGTACCCATCCACAGCTCTATAGTGGGGAGAGCATTATTTTTCTCTGAACTGTTAAGTTATTGGTTGGAATTTAGGAAGGAAGAAGAAGGTTTTCCCAAGGACCAGGGTTGGTTCTGTTGACCCAGTAGGTGAATAAGGAGGAGCAAGTCATGTTCTATGTGTGCTGTGTACTGTATCAGTCTGAGCAAAGGGTACCACTGTAAACCTATCAACTATGCAGCTGCATATAGAAGAGAATTTTAAAGTTGAGGCGCAGTTCAGCATCATCTTGCCCCTGCATTTTATAAATTAGAAAACTAAAGCCTAGAAAGTTCAAGTGGGTTGTCCAGCAACACATGGCAAGTTGGTGTCAGAATGTGGACTAAAAACCAAGGCTCTTGGCTCCAGTCCTGAAATGGTCTCACACGTTAGCGTCCCATATACCGTTTAGCGCCTGCTGTAGGCGAAGGGCATGGGAGAGGAACGTGGCGCTAGGACACGTGCCTGCTCTCTCCATCCCCAAAACTGCAGGTTGCCTTTGGTTTGATGGAGCCCTGGGTGGTTTTGTTTGAGATAGACAAAAGGAAACTTTCTGAATAGCATATGGCATGAGGTGAGCATGCATAGTCCCTGTGTGATTGGGTGTAGATTTAGAAATAGCTAGTCCCAAAACAATAGCAATGCAGATAAACTCACCCGCTTAGTCAATGTAGCATTATAATTGTACCATCTTCTAAAAATGGCTGTCATGAAATCAGAGGAGGTCACGTGACTGGCTGATAGGAAGGCAGCTGTGCATGGCCAAGTTCATGACTGGTTTCCCCTTTCAGCATCAAGTCTGTTTTCTTCCTGGGCAGTAAGAGAATAGTTTCTCCAGAATATCCATGCAGCTTTTAGGGATGAATTCCTAAACTGCTTTGAACACTTCGTCAGTAATACGGTGGGTCAATTAGTAAGCAGTCAACATACGGCCTTGTTGGCAGAGCAACTGCAGATACCCAGACTGGACTTTGAAAGTTTCAGTTCCCTTCTCCTAATATAGTAACATATCTGAAAGTATTTTACAGTAATTCTGGAACAAGTAACATGAGACGAACATGACTTCAAGTAGCCTCAGCAGCAAATAGGATGTGAGGGGACAGGGGGGAAATTGCAAAACCATAGAGTATGGGGAAAGGCAGAGCTGGGCAGAAGAGGAAGTGAATATACACTTGAGATATTCCGTGACTGCCTACTTCCAGGTCGCCAGGTTTCAGAGTGAATGAAGGCCTTCTCCACTCCCGATATAAGCGTCCATAAAGAAAACATATATTCAGATATTTCAGTGGGCCTTTAACTATTCATGGATATTATCTCACAATAAATGCTTTTTGTAGCTGATTGGAATGCTTTTACTGCCTAAGACCTTGGGTTCCTAGTGAGTTTTTCTTTTTTAATTTAAAGTGATGAGGGTGGAGGCATGGGTAGAGACTGCTTATTGGATTTTAATTTAATACTGTAAAATTTGAAGGGGTTGAGAAGTTTTTATGTTTTTTTAATTGAAGGCTACATAATTTTAAGGGGGGTAGGAAATTAACAGAATAAAATTGCTCTATGTAAAAAATTATTTTTAACATTCATCACAGTTTTTAATGTCAACATCGTTAATGGCACGATCATAAAACAGCCATTGGCCTCACTGAAGCTGGATTTATTTAGTGAAAATGATGTAGAGATGTAACTATCGAGATAAGTTAAAGAAAAGACAACACACAGTCCCGCCTCAAATTGCCAGTTATTTGATCCTTTTTAGGCAGGGCTAGGTGTATTAGGTGTTTCCGAATGGAACGCGGTTTAGAATTGACAAAGCAGAAACAGACGTACAGATATCAAAAAATAAACTTACTGTTACCAAACGGGAAACGTGGAAGGGGAGGGATAAACCAGGAGCTTGGGATTAACATACACACACTACTATGTATAAGATAGATAACCAACAAGGACCTACTGTATGGCACAGGAAACTCAGAATACTCAATATTCTGGGATAACCTATACGAGAAAAGAATCTGAAAAAGAATGAATACGTGTACATATATAGCTGAATCACTTTGCTGTACACCTGAAACTAACACAACATTGCAAATCAAGTGTATAATCCAATAAAATTTTAAAAATGCAAACAAACATTACGTTAAATGGTGCATGTGATATAACTGGTTGGACTGCAAGATCTCAGCATTTGCTAGGTAGATCAGATGGGAAGAATTGGGTGTAAAATGCTTGAATTCCAGCCTCATTTGATGGTATTGAAAGGAGGCCTGGGAAATAGGACATTCAGGGAGAAGTAAATAACCCTAAGCTTTAAGCAGAAACTGGGGAAGGTCTGAATGTCATCTTACTCTAGACTTTTACTCTAGACCCTTATTCTAGACTCTACACTGGCTGTTCATTCATCTACTATGTATCTGTTCAGCATTCAGCATTCTTTGGCACACATTCAAGCCTTTCCTTGTTCAAATGCATTCTACAGAGCTCTACTTCTAGGGGCATGTTTTCCAAGTTTTTCTGCCTGCAAACCACAGTAAGAAATACACTTTATATTTCAACTCAGTGCACATATACATGTGAATTTATACACACGCAGGACACATACACACACAGGATGAAAACAAGTTTCTTAAAACAATGCTATAGCACCAAATGAAAGGAAGGCAAGCTTGATGAGTTGGCCATTGCATACATTCCTCATATTACCTCCACCGTGTATCCGTCACTGATCCTGGATCAGTTGCGGTATGTATGTACCTTCTTGCTAAGGGTCTGTGTAATGCATTGTGTGTTTTCTAGTCTACCCTCTTCTTAAGGAATATTGGTTTTAGCAAAATGGCTATGGAAAATCGGTTGCAGTAAAATGATTTTAATCTTCAACTAATGTATCACTTCCGAGTTTGAAAAAGTTTCCAGAAAGTGGCAATAAGTGTGGTTGAATGAATAAATCTTTTTTCACAAGCTTTTTTCATGCCATTATTCTAAGGGTGGACAATGATTTTTTTTTTTTCCCATTAGAATAGAGCTTGGTATTCAGAGTTTCCTTCCTCAGCGGCTCCTCTTCACAGACCTCACTGTGGAAGTTTAGTCTATTTACAATCACCACTCAGCTGCCCCCGCATCCTCCCTCCCTAGAATCGTTCTTATCACTCTCTCCTCAGACTACAGATTCAGTGTTGCACTCGCCTCTGCTTCAGGTCCACATCCACCTCTTTCATGAGGCATTACTAGATAAATTCAGTCCTCAACCATCATTCTTTCTCAATCCCTACAGCACAGCTGTGGGAAGGTATGGTAGCTGTTGGTGCCAGCATTATAATCGTCTAGTGTTCGCTATCACTCTCTCCTCTTTCCCTTTGATAAAATTAAATCATTAAGTTACGAGAGTTCCATATTCTCTACATCTTTGCCCACAGACACTTGGTGTTTCCTTTTTTTTTTTAAACTTAACCACTCTGGTGGGTAGTAGCAGTATTGTGGTTTTGTTTGCATTTCTCTGATGACTGATGAAACTGATATTCATATGTTTATTTACCATTTCAATATCTTCTTTTGTGATATGGTCTGTTCAAGTCATTTGCCCATTTTTCCAATGGGTTATATCTCTTTTTTCTTATTAATTTGTAGTAGTTTTTTATATATTACAGATTCAAGTCTTTAATTGGATATAGGTATTGCAAATATGCTTTCCTACCCTGAGGCTTACCTCTTCATTTTCTTGAATGTGTCTTTTGAGGAGGAGAAGGTCTTAGTATTAATAAAGCTGATTTGTCAGTTTTTCCCCTTTATGCTTTGTACCTGCTGAGTCCTCTTTAAGAAACCTTTGCCTATTCCAAACTCATGAAAATATATGTTCTTATGATTTTTTAAGTAGATACTTTGTTGTCTTATCTTTTATATTTATATTTGTAGTCGCTCAGAAATTGATTGATCCTTATGATTTAAGGATCAAGAGTCATTTCTTCCCCCAGTGGATACCCAACTGACTCCAAATCACGCAGTGAAAAGACCACTCTTTCCCAAATACTTTATCTTGTTATCTTTGTCATATGTCAAATGACTCTCTATATATGAGTCTGTTTCTGACTCCGTTTTGTTCCATAGGTCTCTTTGTTTATTTTTTCTTTAGACACGCTGTCTCAATTCTCTAACTTTATAGTAGTTCTTAACACAGCATAAAAGTTCTCTAGCTTTGTTGTTCTTTAAGATTGTCTTGGGTATTTTTTAAGTGTCATGCTAACCAGGCACAGTATAGCATTCTACAAATGGGCTATGAATAAATTTTATGAGAGTGAACGAGAAAGATGAGACTGACAAAATCAATGCGAGACATTCATTCACGTTTTAAGATAGTAGGTACTCGATGTTGATTTTGCAAATTTCACAGTTGGGGTTGTTGATGAGAGAAGGTTGTATACAGGGAAATAGATACTGAGGGGATTTGACCGAGGAAAATAAGAGACAATAAAGATGAATTAAAGTGGTATTTAGAGTAGGAAAGTGAGTACAAAGAACATCTGTCTTTATCAAATTAGGTACCAAAAATTTTTTTAAGTATAATTAAGATATAAAATGGTAATGGTAAACCTCAAAAAATTAGAGTGACTACATCTAGAAAGAAATTTCTGAAGAGAGTTCCATTTTGAAAGGATTATGATTAAAATCCACGTAGGAAAAAAGTCAGACCATAGACTTGCTTTGTTTTTTGTCTTGTCTACCATTTTCCTATTGAGGGAGCCACAAATGAAAAATCTTAAGTAGAAGGAAACTCTTAACCCTGAATTGCCACTCCCAGCCTGGGGTGTAGGTACAGCCTCAGAAAAAACTCATGCACTGATGACATTACAAGTGATGGGACCTTACATGCTTTCTTACCTCGGAGAAGAGGAGAAATAGAGAAATGTAAAGAAGCAAACATTGCATTTCTTGGGGCATATGTTAAACAGATGTTTATCCTCGTTGTTTGGGCATTAGGACTCCTTGCTGCCTTATTTAGAAACGCCTGCCTTCATGGGTTTTCTAATTTAAATCCATGACATTGATCAAATATGATAGCTTCAGCTTGCAAATACCTAGAGCTGGAGAGGGCTTAGATAAGTTGAACGTGTTGAAAAATGAAGCCCCCAGCCATGGAATCCGCGAGGGTGAGAAATAGTTTTATTTTATGTGGTTTGCAGGGAAGGGGACCCATTGGCCTTTAAAAGATTGTTTCCATAGTTACTGGGCTGAATCAAAAGAAAATGCTGTCACAGCATTTTCCCCCTTGCTACCTTACTGCTCTATGGTAGCTACCAAGACAAGTCTTTTTCAGGAACCTAGTTATTCCATAGATGAAATGCTGCGAAATGCTTCAATCTAGGGTCTGTTGGAAGCATACTTGCTTTGTTGTGAGAATCCCATCACCTATCCCAGATTTGATGAGAGCTGCCTTTCTGTTCAAAAGTCTTGTAGAAAGGTTCTCTCCAGGTACAACTTCGTTGAGCAGCTCCCTACCAATTGAAATTCTATTTCATGATTTTAAAAATGGGGGCTACACTTAACTTATAGAAGAATCCAGCCTTTTTACTGCTCTTAACCTTTTTTTGTTTAAAGATGGGTACAGAGAATGATTTCTCAAAGGACCCTAAAAATGATTGCTTTTGATGTTCATTATAATAAGGTCAGCCAAAAACAACAGACACTTAAAATCCAAAAGTAACAGTATTAGGACGAAATTTTCTTTTTTTCTTTTGGACACAAGCTATACATTGAGATATATCATGTTGTGCTAGTTTTATACTCATCTACCATTTGTGCCAGTGAGGCCCTGATCTTTTGTATAAAGTACTCCATAGTAGGGGCCTTTTAGTAAAACACCTTCCCAATAGTGATGTGTAATAGGTGAGAGGAGGAGGAAGAATAGACGTTCACTTTTGTTTTAATGTTTATATGTCTCTCAGTTGAGGATTGTGCCACAGTTGAGTACCTCTATTGTTTTTTCAAGAATGTTTGTCCAATCATTTACATTTCTTTTAAGGCTGATAGATCCAAGCTGACTTCTAAGAAGGGTCTGGCTGATACTGCATGCGGTAGCTGTATTCTTTTAGGGGTTTACCAAAGTCTGCATTGACACAGTTAATGGTGGCATTTCCATTAGCCACTCACTCAGCCACTTTTAGTAAAGCCACAGTCCTATTAAGAAGTGTGAGCTGGCTCTGCAAATACAGTTTCCAGGCAAATACCCTGCCCCCTCATTCTGACCAGGTGACTCCTTTGAAGGTCCCCTCTAGAAATCCTGGAGCCGCCACTCTTTGTCTCTGGATGTCCCCTCCATGCTAGAGCCAGTTTCTTGTTTTTAAAGCACATTCACTTTTTTAATGCAAAGCCGTCTCCCTTTCTTTGGAGTAGACTGTGATTCCAGGAATAAGTTGAAGTTAATTTTTCTGAATGCACTACCAGTTGTTTTCGTTGTTTAAAAAAAGAAAAGAAAAGAAAACAGGGTATTTACGTAGTCAGTGCTGACAGCATTGGTTATTTTCAGGAATTGGATGAGTAATTCCAAATAAAGATTGAGCTCTTTTGTCTTGATTGTGTTTATTTTTAATGCCCCAAATGTCCCTATAATCTGTATCACTCATCTCATCCTGAAATTCGGTTATCTAGGAGACAAGCCTGGGGAAGGCCAATTGGACGAAAACACATTCCTGGGATATCTGAAAGAAGGAGGGTTATTAGCCCCCTGCAGATATGGGGGAAGAACAGAGTGATATGGCAGGGTAGATAAAAGCAAGAGAAAAGAAAAAACTATTTACTCCTCAGAATGAGAGGAGAAAGGATCTCGATAGACAGCCATTGTCCCAGGATATGACTTGTTGCATCCATTGCTGAGTGCTGGATACATGCCTCAATTTATAAATACAAATTGTATTTTGCAAACACGATGTAAATAAATCTTCTTGGGAAGATCCAAAAGTCAGATATCAGGGCTAGAAATCACCAGTGATTTTGATAATGTTTCTAATGGTTTTGATAATGTTTGAGCTCCTCAGTGACGGTATGAAATGTTCATGTATATTTACATGGGACTTTTTATTTATGACTGCTGAGTAGCACTGCTGATTCTGAACTAAAACCCCAAAGAGGGAGGGGAAGGGAGTTCTTTGACCTCTGAAAGCAAACAATTTCTGGAATGAAATTCCAGAAAATATCAATAGTTGTTTATAAGCACAGCGTGGGAACGTTGCACCAGAGGAAAGCCTGCGAGCTTCACTAAGACCTTTAACTTGCTCTCAAAGAGCCAGTTTTCTTTGCCTGTTAGTCCCAGACAGGAAACAGAAAGTGAAGCCCATGTTGAGGATTGCATTCTAGAATAAGAAAATGGCAAAGGAAGGAAGCTTAGAAACTCATGATTATTTCTAGATACACCAAAATGTTAGCAGCTGATAATGTTGGGAGAGTGGATGCAAGGGATCAACGTGTAGTCAAATGCTTTTATTTGAAATAAGATTAATCTTCTATCCTGAATGAAAATAGAGGCAAACAGCAGCCATCCAGTGCGTGCTTTGTAAATCACATTATTAGGGCTTGCTTAAAGCATTCACCTAGTATTCTATATGGAGGTGGTTGGCGGGGCCGCCATATGCCAGCTTGGGCCTGAGCCAGGGAAGCACACAGGACGGCTTTTGCATTCCACTCCTGCCTGGCAAAAAGCACTTTTTGTGCGTGGCGTAAGTGGCCAAGTTATTTATACACAATGGGAAGCTGAAATTTCATTTCCACGTGAAATTAGTGAATAATGGCTTTCGAGACTCACTGAATAAGCATGTCCAAGACACAGTCAGCATTTTAAGTCTGTATACAGGACGCCAGCCATCTGGATGAAAAATAAATCAGTTATGCAGTTACATCAGGGGGCTCAGAGGGGAAGCCTGGGGAAGGCAAAAATGTATGGGTGCTGTACCAAAGCTTTTGCTTTTCACCAGGGCTTTGGTGTGATCAAGGTTTGTCACTTCTGTGATTCCGTGGCACTTTTCTACTGGCCTGATGTACCAAGCCACAAACGCTCATGCCTTGATGTGCAGTTGTAAGGTATTGTCTACCGTGTATCTGTTTGATGTTTTTATCTAACTATTTTATTACTTTTTTAAATCTTTTCAAAATATACTTACACATTAATTTTGGATTTTAGGTTCCAAGAGAGTAGATATTCTATCTGCATGGCTAAGTTCCTAACTGTAGAATATACAATTGTAGAGTTCATACTTTCCCATGATGATGAAATTCATATTTTTTCCAAATGGTAATGATAAGGTCTCCTTTTCTGCTAAGTTAAAGATTGGTTGTTAAAAATAAGATTTGAAATAAAAGTCTGATTTCATTTTTGGTAGAGTGTGATTTGAAAAAATGAGACCAGGGTTATTTATTTTGAGATAGTAAGATCTTGGTCATTTGTCTGTGGATAATAATTCAAGCTAAAGCATGGAAACTAAAATGAGAGAAGCAGATGGAACATCCCCTAGGTGAGTATGAACATTTGTTCTAAAAAATGGAACAAGTGCCAGCAAGGTGTATAATTATTTTCTTTCAATTACACCTGCTTTTGATTTTTAAAAAATGTTGGCAAAGCAGTGTTTCAGCTTTATTTACCTTGCTTTGGTTTCCTTCAAAAATGCTTTGGAATTTAGCACATGAACAGGATATAAATGAAAAGTAGTGGTATTTGAAGGAAGTCAGTTAATGAGCTATAAAATAATTCCTTGGTTTAAGAACTTTGCGGGGGGGGGGGGGTAGGAAAAATCAGAATCTAGCTGGTACAATCAGATACTCCGATTTTCCTATAGTCTGGTTCTATAATAGAGAAGATTAAGAGTTTACAGAAAAGCAATGAAGTATCAATAAGGTTTCTTTAATTTGCTAGAATTCCAGGGTATGGTATTTCACAGTATATATTCTTCAAAATATACATCAAGAACAGAACTGTTTGTTTCATGCTCCTATAATTTTGATTCACATGCTGCTCTAAATAAATGGGCCATCAGCTGGAGTTTCACTGTCCTTTGCAATTTGAGCTATGCACTGAAAATGTATTAGTTATAATGGGATTTGGCTTGTAACTTTATAGTGTGAGCTATACACATTAATTAATTCTGAGGCAGCTGCTCAACACAAATTCTTTCTGGTAAACATAATAAGTGAACATATTTTGGAAGATGCCAGCACATGATGTATTAAATGCATTCTGATAAGGGCATTTGGCTGATTTGATTGGCAGGAATAAAAAATTCATATTTATGGGAATCCAGCATGATTAACTATAAAATGGTATTTTAAAACTAGTCTTTTACATTATGGAATCTATGTATGATCTAAGGACCTAATAAAGGAATTGGGGTTGTTTATTAACCTGAAATAGGAGATATATTACAGGGTACCACGTAGACCGATAAGAGATGGAAGGGGACTTACTGACCCTCTTTTATCCATTCCTCTTGCTTTGTGATGAGAAAACTGAGACCAGAGAGGTTGGGATTTATCTGGAACCATATGAATGGTAGGAGAATGGAAGCAAGAACTCAGCCTTTTGACACTTTGAATGCTCTCTCATGAATCATGAATTCATGGAACCCTGTCTAGATAAGAATGAGATAAAGTGAGAAGTTACTGCAAATCCAATTCACTTGGAAATAAGAAAGAATGTTTTGTTTTGGAGGATACTCATTTGGGGCTGCCTAGAAAAGCTTTGGAGTCTTTTCTGGACGTCATTTAAGGAAAGGCTAGAGAAGTATAAGTACTAGATGGTAGAGGTATTAACTTAATAGAGGGACAAGAAGAGTTCTTCAGCTGCCTTCTCAGAGCTGTGATTTCCACATCGCTTCCTGTGGTCTAGCTTTTCCATCCAGTGGGATGGTTCCTATGAAATTATGCGTTAAATTCACCCTCCTTGAGACCCATGCTGACAACATGTTTCAGTGTTCCTCTGGGATGCTGGGACATCCAGACCTGCTTCTACGTTTGTTTCCTGAGTCTTAAGAAAAGGTATACTCTGAATCATGATCTTGTTTTGTTTTGTTTTTGAGATTTTCATTTTTTTAAATTTTTATTGGAGTATAGTTGATTTACAATGTTGTGTTAGTTTCTACTGTACAGCAAAGTGAATCAGTTATACGTATGAATCATGATCTTGTAATACAGTGCTGGAGAAATCATTTAGGTCAGAGCTTTTGAGATCTGCCTTCTCTTTGTTATACTCAGTATTTTATCCCTGTTTGTTTGACTTTGGATTTGGAATTATGGCCCCGCAGTCTGCACACATTTAGAAGAGTTAAGAAGGTGAATCAATTTCTCTCATGGATGGCACATGCCCACTTGGGCGTTTGCCCCTCAGAACAGTGTTGACCGCAGTCTTCTCAAATAAATGTGGTTCTCTCTGTTGACTCATTTGGCCGTGTCCCCATGCAAAGAGGGAAAGACAGATGAACCCAGAGTAGAAGAGAGCTAGCAAAGTTGTTTTGGAAACATGTTGGATTTTAAGTTGTGAGCACATGTATCTCATTGTTTATGAAAAAGTGAGGCACTCCCAACTCTGTGTCATAGAGAGGGTAGGCTTGGCTGTGTAACAGATAAACTCTCAAATTGTCGTGACTTAGCTAATAAATAGATTTCTTACGTATATCATAGCACTGAGTGTTCAGTTTTAGTCGGGAGCTTTCCTCCATGCAGTTATTCAAGGACCCAAGCTGATGGAGCTCTACTGAATTCGAACTGTAGTCTGCAAGGTTGCTGTAGTGTTCCTCTCCATCCCAGTAAGCCAGGAGAGGGAAACTGCATGGGACCATCTGTAGAAGGTTATTATGGGTCAGACCCATGAGTAGCACAGATCACTGCACTCAGACTTCATTGGCTGGAATGCTAACTGCAAGGGAGATAGGAAAATGTAGTTTCACTCTGAGCCTAGAAGAAGAGGAAATGGATTTGGATAGTTTGCAATCATGCACGTACACACGTGCGCACGTGTGTGTATATGTTATGTATTATATGTGTGTGTATCTATATCTCTATATGGGTATATAAGTACATATAGATATAAATATATAGATATCCACACATAAATAAATAGCTTTGTTTTAAATCTACTCTGGGAATGAATGTGTGTTTTGAAAGTTATATCACTGTAGTTTATGCAGTTTATATTTGAATTATTGAACCTCTTTGCTTTCTTTTTCTGCTGAGTAGTTGATTTCATGTTCACATTCTTTAGCCATGTGCCTTACGTCCAGAATCCTTACAGATGTCCGAGTTATGCCTTCTTTCCGATTCCCATCAGCATCTCCCTAACAGGATGGCACCTTTACCGGAGGGCACTATGGAAAGAAGTCTGATGAGCAATGGAGATCAAAATCCCTTTAAATACAGCTTGGTTGGTCAGAGTGGGCAGAGATGCTTCACGCTTAGCAGCGAGGCCCCCTCAGCCCTGGGCTCTTGGCTCTCCACAGACGTTTAGTGTGCGGGGGCCTCCTTGGCCACGGCCTCCCTGGGGGATTGAGTTCTTTCAACTGATCCTATTTCTCTCTAGCAGCCTCAAACAGATGAAGTATCCATATTCAGAACCTAAGTCTGGGAAAGGACATCCATCACATTCCTGTTGTATTAAAAGCAGAGGGAGATGAGAAAGGGATAAAATAGGTCCTAATAAAATTAAGCTGTGTCACTTTGCAGAGGGAAACTAAGGTAAGCCACCTTTCCATCACTTGACCAAGCCAGCTGACTTCAGGATAATGGAAATCATGTTCTCTCTCATGAGAGCACGTAAGTTTTCAGTGGCAGGAGCGGGGGCTATCTCCTTCCAGTAACTCTCCCAGCTAGAAACACCACAGGCGGGATCCTGTACCTCCACCTGGCTTACCATGTTACTTTCAGCTAATTGTAGTTTGAACAGCAGAAGTGACTTGACAGTGAAGGCGAGAGGTGCTGGTCCAAACTAGTCTGAGTTAGAGAGGTTTCCCTCCCACCCATATGGAATTAGAATTGCATTATTTTTCAAGTATTCATATGAACTAGAGCTGAGCTGATGGATACCACGGCCCTGGGACAAACTGTACTTTAATGTGGCTATGAGACCCCTTTTCAAGGGTTATTTTTCAAAGCCTCAGCCTCAGCTCAGTAACGTTTTTCTTCCTTTGCAGTTCCGTCTTTCATTGTATTTATCACCTTGTGACGCATGGTTGACAGGTCTGCTCACCTGCTAGATTGTGAGCTTCAGAAAGGCCATTCTGTGTCTCGTTCTCTTGGGAATCTCTGATGGCTGGCCCAGAGGGGAACTTAATAAATATGTGTGGAATTAATGAATCTTGAATGAATAAGTAAATAAGTTTTATGTGAATAGATGCTTTCAAAATCTTGAAAGGCTTTTAAAAAATTCTTAGTACAGTGTTCTAGAACTTCAGTCTCCTTTAATATCATTTATTATTCTTTTATCTCTCGAATATTATAGAACAAAGAACCTGCCTAGGCTCTTGATTCTGAGTTAGTGAAATCTGAATTAAAGTGGTCTTATCTGTACCAAGAAAGAGTTAGTTTGTTACACTTTTACACAGGATCTCTGCTTAGGAGTATGTTAATTTGTTTGTCATAAATAATCAAGGCAGAGTTTTTTAAGCAAGGCTGTGTTGTTTCCTAAAGTAAATGATTTAGATTCATCAAATAGGAGCATTCTTTGTTGGTGAGTTTCTGCTTTTATGTGTGCTTTATGTTGCAATCCTGGTTTGTTAATATCAGGACAACTTGGTAACTGCAACCTGTGGAGGTAATAGACTTGTCACTGACATGCTCAAGTCTGAATTGCCATTTTAATTGGATTTGTTTGAAGGGTTTATGCATAAAAGGCTGTGATTTTCTAATTAGCAAGTTGATAGCCTATTTCTGACAATATTCACCTGACCTGGAACTCAGATGCCTTTTGATTGATTATAAATAATCTTAATATTTCCCACTTCTACTAGTATATTGACTTCAGCAATACATTTACAATTTACACGCAATTTCGTGTTTTCATATGCTCTTCTATGAAATACGGTGAATCTGCAGTAGATGTTTTAAATTGTGTAGTTTGCAGACACCTGACAGGACACTGGTTTTGCCTTTAGGTAGGTCAGATTCCGTAAGTGCCCACTTGTGCTGGTCACGTCACCAGCATTTTCCAAACCTACGTTTTCTCAGAGCTAAAAACCACTGGTGGAGTAAATACAGTCACTTCTCATAATTCATGACAGTGGTGTTCTAGAAAGTTGCTGCAAACATTGACTTAGTGAATAGTGCACCATCACTCCTAAGGGAAATACAGAGTTAGGTTTCTGTGAGCCTCTGGTGATAACATCTTCATCATCCAATCCATATGTAATCTTCATGTGTGTTCTGTGTGCGTTTCTGTTTAAAGATACCTTATTTAATATACATTGTCAATTCATTAACATTGGACTCATGGCCAGTAGCGCTATAACTCATACCTGAATGAAGCTTATCTAACACATATATTTTATCTGTAAGGTACATCATAGCCTTTTTGTACTTAGGAACAAGGAATAGCATTTGAGCAGTATATTTGGGGGCCATCTTAAGCAGCAAAACACGGAAGGGCAAAAAGCATGGCACTAAATAGATTGTGGAAAGAATGCTTGTTTACAATATGACAGCTGCAGAGCGTCGCCCCGTTCGACCTCAGCTGGCAACGTGGGCATTGGTGACTCACATTTTTTGCTGCTCTGTTCGTGTCTGCAAGTGATCATGAAAACACCTCAAGTATTGAGTTTGGGATTGCAAGTACATTTTACTGAGTAGGCAAATTTGCAAATGTGTAATGTATAAATCATGAGGCATGACTACATTATCACCCAAGTTTAAAGATGAAGAATCTGAGATTCAGGTGTTAAGTAACTTCAGTTCAGTAAGCATCTGCCAAGACCTACTGGGTGTGGAGCACGATACTGAGGAAGACATGGTCCGTGATTCTAGACTTGGCCCCTAGTTGTCAACTGGCCTAACGACTTACGTCTATATTCATATTAGACTGAAGAATGCAGTGCTTATTCTGTCTGAATAATGTTTATTCCTTAGTTCTTGCTTTAACATTGGCCATTCTTCTAGAAAGCAAAGCCCTTCTTTAAAACTTTAGATAATTATCTAAAAAGGTAAATTTGATGTCAGGCTTTCTGTTGTCTCCCTCTGAAAATTAGAATGAATCTATAGAGTTTAGCCCGTGGCCAAAGGCTGAGAGTCAAAAGTGGAAGAGAAATCAGCAAAATCGCAAGCTCGTCTAGATTTTGTTCCTGACAGACTTTTCCAGATGTGAGCAGTGTGTCAAGGAATTCACAATGGTCAGCACTGGAATTAATGTTCCTAAAGCTGGCTTATCCCTCATGGAGTATCAGTGCCGTAGAGATTTAGACTTGCCATTTTTCAAAACAGACCTCTCAGGGTCCAGAAAACTAAGAGTCCCATAGTTCGAACAGAAGAGTAAACTAATACATTTTCTTTAATGACTATAAGTTTTATGGAAAAGTAAACTTAAAAGCATCTGGTTGTGTGTTCAGATTATCCTTGTTGCTGATTTGACCCATTCACAGTAGATGCCTTGAAATTCTGCCCTGTACTTCAGCTGATCTAAGGGTATTATCACATTGCCATCATCCCTTGTAGAAACTGGAATTCTGTCTTTGAACCTTAAGCTCTCAGCTGACCACCAGCCTTGAAATCCCCTTCGTAGAACCCGGCCTTTCAGGAACATTCTAGACTTTTCCAAATCTGGACCTTCACCCATACCCTGTCAGACTGTGCTTCTCTGAACTGCGTGCCTGAATTTCCTATTTTGAACTCTTAGGAGTGCCCCTAAGAGTAGGGGCAGGGGTTGCTCAAAGGTCCTAGCCTTGCTGTCTGGCCCTTCTGGCTACAGACCCTGCTGGGAAATTATTGCTAGAATCATCCTTGGTTTGATCATGTTTCAAAAGCAGAGTAAAATTCCATTCATAACCAACAACGAATTAGGTTCCACAGGAATCTCCTCTGGAGGTATGTGGTTCGAAGGAGTTTAGTGCAATGGTTTAAAATTCAAATGGCTGTTCATTTGGAAGGTCTTATTACTCATCTGTAAAAAGGATAGATTTGCTAGGATTCAATAAGATAATATAGGTAGGAGCATATAAGACAGTGGCTGCTACATTTTAATGGCTGAATAAGTGCTACCTAATTGAATTATGGATTTTTTTTACTCTTCGCCAACTCTAGCAAATTATCTGCATAGTCTTTGAAATACCCGATCAGATTGTAGTTCATATGTAAAATGGTTGGTATTAAATGTAGTTAGGTGTACATATCATGTCTGTAAAGTTATGGAATAGGAAACCTCCATATTCAATAGATTGTTTATAAACTTGGACTTCTGAAAATATGCACTCCATTCAGATTTTTTAATTTCAATATAATATAAATGTACTTTGCAGCAAAATTATATTAATATGGGATGCTGGCCAGAATATGAAAATAACTTCACTTACAGAGTTGAACATTCTATTTATAATTGCAAGAAATGAACATTGGTAAAATCCGGGACCAAAGTAGTATTTTACAAGTTCTAGCTTTTGGAGGGCGGGGGCCATTGTGTCTGTGTGTACTTTTCAAAACCCTGTGTCTTCCATATTGACTTAAATGTAATAGGTCAATGAATATAATGTTGAATAAAGACTTACAAGTTGTATTGTCACCCTTTCCTCTGTTTCTCTCTAAACTTTCTTCTTTTCTTAAAGATTTTCCTCCCCCCCGACTGTATACTGGCATTGGCTGATTTTGACAGCACTGCAGGTTTTCCCAGTGAGTAGCAGTTATCCATTCTTGGGTTCACATAACAGAAAAGCTGGTTTGTTGAATAGATTCAGTGTGGTTCCTTCTGCAAGTGCTTATCTTGTTCACTGGTTGCTTTGTAATTGTTATTACTTTGAAAAAGCATTTCTTTTTCATCTGGACACTCAGATTATATAGAAGGAGACTTTTTCCTATTGAGGTATATTCTTATCAGGATGTTTTTCTTCTATTTTATAAATAATAGTATTATTAGACATAGGATGAAACTCTCTTGTAGTTAGTGCCAAAGGAAACAATACAATAGGGCATGTGCAGTAGGGGGTGAGCCAGATAATGCAGCTATCTTGTTTTCCTTGCTTCCCTTTAATCAATGCAGTATTCTCTTAAAACATTCTTATCCATCTTTTGTGGGCACTGTTTTGTGAATTTCCTTCCTTTCTTCCTTTTCTTTTGTGACAATGTTTCTGTTTCTTTAATTTATCAAGGTGTCACATACAACAGACTTACTGTATTATACTAAAGACATTCTCCATTTGCAAGAGAGTCTGTCTGTTGCTAGGTTTGCTTTTCTTTTGGACTAACTCGGACATTGCTAGTTATTTCTGCCTTTGATCTTAAGAATGTATTACAGCTCCGGACTTTGTCTCTCAGTAATTTTTTTCAAAAAAATGGATTGAGCCCTTCCCCAAAGCAGATATTTTGTCCTTCTTTAATGGAATTCCCGTCTATGACAATCTGTTTTTATTGTGACTTTCGACTACTGAGCCTTTCTTGGATGTGGGTGCCTACAGAATCCTTTTCTCTTTGTTTTGTTTTCACTTATATCTTTTAGATGTGAGAATGTAGCCAAGGAGCAAAGAAAACAACAAAGTGTTTGTGATCAAGAATGTTTTTAGCCACAAATCTCAGGTTTACCATTATCCACTAAAAAAGTACATTCTTTCTTTACCTATTTAGTTGTAGAGGAGATGATTTCACAGAAGCCACATAAAACTTGAGTGAATGTCTTTTTAGGGCTTGGGAAAGTGGCTAGAGTCAAAGCAAGGAAGTAAACCCCTTAGTAATTTACACATTCTATTTGTTTTCATGTAAAATATATTAATCTCCAGTACATTTCTTTTGGAGAAGCAAATTTTGAAATCATTAAAATGATGAATGCTAGAAATAACTTTCGCTTTTATTTGCTACCAAGACGGTCAAAAGCAGCTCTAGCTACCTTTGGTGTATTTTATTTTCTGAAGATTGATCCTGTTTATTGCCTGTTGCAGTTTTTTGTTGGATATGATAGTCATTCTAATCACTATTATTTCAGAGAAAATAGCTGTTGAGTTACTTATCTAGCAAGTAACTGCCAAACAAAGCTCTTTGATGTAATAAATGACTTGATTTCTGTTTTATATCTTAATTTAGTTAAGCCCTGATACTGACTCTATCCTACCAACTTACTTCAGGTAGGAGCATAGTTAAATGGGGCTCTGTTCCTGTATCTTTCTTAGTAAGCTCTTTGGCTTCTGTGAATGGGTCAGATTAAAACCCAGTAAGATGCTCAGTAACATGGGAGTGAAGGAATTTGTTAATTGGGTACCTAACACGTTTTTTAGTCTGTCCAGATGTATTGTTGTCACCAAGCGTTTGTCTTTGAAGCACTGTTAGCCCTAGAAAGAGCACAGTATCCATGATTCCCACGGATAATGACTCTGGTCTATCAGGTTTTGCTCTTCAACAGACTAATTTTTCTCGACAAGGTAGTCAGTCTCTTTGAGGCTCCATTTCCTCCCGTCAGAAACGAGGGTGGTGCTGTCAAAGATCTCTTTGGGCCACCACTTTAGTGGCCTGTGATTTCTAGGATGCATTAGAGGGAGCCTCACGGTAACTTCCTCTCGGGCATAAGAGGTCTCAGTATCTGCTTATCACAACCTCTGGAGTGGTCATCAGCGGCATCCCCTGAAAGCAAGTTGTGTGGAACATTAATTGTGAAACAAGAGCTTTTCCGCAGAATGTTGTACATTAGCAAACTAAAGCCAGTCAAAACTCATGGAACAAAGAAATTTGTCAAAGTTATCTAATCCTTCACCCTTAGAAACAAAGAAATAGCAGCTGCTATGATCTCACTCAAATTGTGTTCCATGGACGGGGAAACTGGTGCTCAACTCTATTTCCAAAAAGATAGTGGAGGGACATGGAGGAGAAATCTTCATGGCCAAAGTAACTGACTAGATTTTGCAGCAGGAAAACTGTCTGGAAACTTTGGGTCACTAATATTAACGCCCTGAATTGTCAATAAATGGATAAGATTACTGGAAGCAGTGAAGGGAAGGAGAAGTTTGCAAAAAGCCCAAAGGGCAACCAGTATAACAATAAGGACTGAGCTGAAAGAATCTGAGTGTCAGAAAAGCACTGGCTTTGATTAGTACTGGCAGTGTTTCCTCTAGCAATCTTTTCTCTCGTGTTCTTTTCATGTGAGTATCTGGCTCACTAATACCTATCTCCCACCATTTATAGATGAATATAATTAAAAGAATGAACACGTCCATTGAGCTTATCATGCGCCAGCCACTGTTCTACATGCTTTACAAACATAACTCGTCAATTCCTGCAACAACCCTAGAAGCAGGTAGGACATTGAGGCACAGAGAGCGTATGAGACAAGAGAGGCAGTATGTCATGTGACAAGCAGCCCCCGAATTATAGTGAGTTAAAAATGCAGTGATATATTTCTTACTCCATCAGAAGTCAGTGGTGGGTCTGCTGCTTGGCTCCAAGGTATCCTCACTCCAGGACCCAGGCCAGCCTCTTTCTCAAACGCTGCTGATCATAATGAGAAAGATAATATGGCAAATTTTGTCCTGGCTCTTCAAGTTTCTGCCCAAAAGTTACACATGTTCCTTTCACTCACATTTCATTGGTCAAAGCAAGTCTCACGCCAAGCCTGATATCAACGGGGTGGGGAAGTAAAATCCTCCCACAGACAGGGGTGATTTGTATTTGTAAATGATAGCACATTCGATCACAGAGATGCTAAGTAACTTCCCGTAGGTCGATGAGCTGGTCAGTGGATGAGCTGGGATTCTGAACTCATGCAGTCTGATCCCAGAGTCTGTTCTATTAACCACACCTCTGTTCTGCTTCTTCAGTTGCTTGAGTCTCAAAGGGAATGAAAATGGATTTTGAGAGCTTCTTATGAAATTCACACAGACCTTTTAGTGTCCATATTACTGAACAACAACGCACCATTAAGAAGTGTAACTTCAGCTAGAATTACATGGATAGCACAGCGTTAAGATGAGAATGGGGCTTTGGGACCAAGAGTGCCTGCCCCCAAATCCTGACATCATCAATCACTACCCCCAAGACCTTTGGGCAGATACATAATCTCTTGTGCCTTGTTTTCCTTATCTGTAAAATGGCGATAATAATAGTGCCCACCTTATGGTTAGGATGAAGATGAAATGAGTTAATAACTCACTGTAGTGTGCTGGGAATGTAATCACAATGTGAGTGTTAATTATTGCTATTATTACTCTTGTTATCCTCTCTCTTAAATGTAATCAAAATTTGTTCAAAAATGACTGTTTACTTCTTCAACCACCTTCTGCCTTGAAGGTGGTGGGTGCCTGCCATCCTTCAGAAAATGGCTTTTTTAAAATTTTGAACCACTCAGTCACTACTTGACTTTCCCCTCTCTTGGTTTAAGTTACAAAAGATGCCTTCATTTTTTAAAAATTTCCTCTCTCTCACTGTGATGATAAAACAGGCAATTTAAATGCTTAGGTTTAATTACCTATAAACTGAAAGTTTACAGTAACCTGTTTTGACAGAATTAATTTTGTTGCCTGGTCGTTGTGCTATTATTATTCTTCAGAAACATCTGCTGTTGTTTTCAGACGAGTTGTTTTCCTGTTTCCTAAAACACTTTTACTTCTGTTGAGAGTATCCTATGTGGTTGTATATCTGAGAATTTTTTTCCTTCCCATTAGGGTCTTACCCGGTGTCGCATCTATTAAATTATTTCACAGATTGGTTTCCATTCATTTCTCATCTCTTAGACATTAGGTTCTGTTTTCTCATCAGTGTCTTCTGTTTCCCTCTAAAGTTTCCCATTGTTGGCTTTTAAAAAGTGTTTCTAAGGCTTGATAATGGCTTATTGGGAGAGACCTGAGTTATGGGGAGTCTGGTCATGGATTCTGTCATTCTGTCTCTAGACAGACCAGTTCCAGGACCACAGGTGACCCCTCTAACTCCTTGTTACCTGCTAGTGACCAGTGCACAAGGGCAGCAGTAACTGCTGTAACAAGGGCAACAGTCAGAGAGTGAGTTAAGTGTATTTACAAACCAGAAGGTGGCAGCCAGAGTAAGTCTATTTGCAAACCATCCCCAGTCTGGAAGACCAACTAAGTCAATAGTCTTATAATAGAGTAGGACGACAGCACTTTATCTTATACTAGACATCACAGTAGCCTTAGTAAAAAGAAGATGAAGTTGAAAGTACTAAAAATATCTTTGTGGCTAAGTTAATGTGTACTTGTAGAGGTTTAGATATGAAGTGTGCCATTTGAGTCATTCATATGGACTTCTTGACCTTTTTTGAGAAGTGGCATGTAAAAGGAGTGAGTTTCTTAGATGAAAAACAACAAGAACAACTTTGCAGTAGATATTTTATAGTTCTACAGTCATAAATTCCTTCTGACTTTTTGCCTTCTGACTTACTATGGCTCTTAGCGTGTCTGAAATGTGACTGCCATTTCCTCTAGAAAGACTTCCTTGATTCTCTTGGTCAGAAGTATTTAAGTACTCCTTCTACTGAAACTATGTGACACTTGATTGGGGCACCCATTATATTTTACCAAGCTACTTGTATATTTGTATGTAGAGAGAGGGATTATGTCCAAACACATGTAATTGATAGATTTTTTTTTTTTTTTGGCTGTGTTGGGTCTTCGTTTCTGTGCGAGGGCTTCCTCTAGTTGTGGCAAGCAGGGGCCACTCTTCATCGCGGTGCGCGGGCTTCTCACTATCGTGGCCTCTCTCTTGTTGCGGAGCATAGGCTCCAGACGCGCAGGCTCAGTAGTTGTGGCTCACGGGCCTAGTTGCTCCGCGGCATGTGGGATCTTCCCAGACCAGGGCTCGAACCCGTGTCCCCTGCATTAGCAGGCAGATTCTCAAGCACTGCGCCACCAGGGAAGCCCAATTGATAGATTTTATATTAGACTATAAGTACATCTGAATGTATTCCTTTGCTAGGGTTGCCCTAACAAAGTACCACAAACTGGGTGGCTTAAATAACAGAAATGTATTGTCTCACAGTACTGGAGGCTAGACGTCTAATATCAAGGTGTTGGCAGGGTTGCTTCCTTCTAAGGGCTGGGAGGAGTATCTGCTCCATGCCCTTTGCCTAGCTTCGGGTTTGCTGGCAATCTTTGGCATTGCTTGATTTATAGAAGAATCTTCCCAATCTCTTCCTTCATCTTCCCATGTAATTCTCTCTGTTTGTACCTATCTTCAAATTTACCCCCTTTTTTAAGGGCTTCAGTCATAGTGGATATTAGGGCTCATTCTAATGACCACATTTTAACTTGATTACCATAAAGACACTGCCTCCAATGAGGTCATGTTCTGGGACTTCAACATGTAAAGTCATTCACATTTTTAGGGGGACGCAGTTCAACTCATAACACTGGATATAGACACATTGTTTTCTAAGACATGATGCTTCTTGACTACAGGGTTTAAGCCTTAACTTGTCATTGTGTCTTCCCCAGAGCCTAGCAAAGTGCCTCCGACATAGTAGGCAGCATGGTACTTGTGGGATGAATTTATGGCATTGCTAATCCACCCTAAAAGCCACCATTTTGTTGAGCAGAATTTTCCTTGTATGTGTGGCTCATTCCACAAATGAAGAAGGAGGATTTAGGGGATAAACTATTCTGTGTTGCAGCCTTACCAGGGTCTTCATTACCTCCTTCAGCTTCTTCCTTTAGGATCTCATAAGCCTTGTTTTTCTCAGCCTAGACAGATGGCTTGAATCTCCTCGCAGATACTATCTTGGGACCTTCATGAAAATAGAGACAGAATGAGATTTCAGGGCCATTGATAATTGAAAGCCATGGAAACCAAATAAACTGTAACATGAAGGCTGTTGTCTCACACACCCACAGGTATGCAGTACTCCTTAGGAGATGGTTAGCATGTGTTTTCTTTTCCTTAAGAATTGTCTTTCCATATTAAATGACATATCGCCCATTACCTTTGAATGTTACCAAAATTGATGGAAGAAAATCAAACACTGTTAATGAAATTCTTTTGTTTTTCAGTTTTTTCTTATTTGCCAGACATAAAACAAACCTAGGTGTGTCTTTTTAGTGGAATTTTAATGTTAAAAGGAGAATTATGGGTATAGAACATGAGAACATAAGAAATTCATGTTTCTTAGAAAACATGGAAACATAAGGATTCCTCATTCAAGAATCTAGGCTTTTCAGAAGTGAAAATTAAGTTTAAAAAATTAGGTAGTTCTTCCATGATTCGTAGAAAGGTATATCTCAAGGAAATTCTTTTTTGAAGTCCTTGAGCTGGCTTTACACTCAAGGAAGAAGTTACCGCAAGAGTTAAGACTCAAATTTCCTATATTGAAGTTGGGGGAATTTTTTGTTGCAGTGTGTATTTTAGAAACACATTAGGTAGGAGACTTTTGGGATTTCCTTCTGCCCCAAACAAAGAAAAGAGAAGAAAATGGGGTTCTTTTAACTCAGTATTGTGTTCAATAAAGTTACTAGACCCTGTCTTTATAAAAAATGTTGTGATTAAAGCACATATTCTTCTAGTGAAAGCTAATAGTTCTAAGGAGTAATAAAGGGGAGAATTCCCCAGAAAGACAAGTTTATTTCTTCATTGGTTTATTTATTTGATAACAAGAGTACGTGGTACATCTAAAGTGTGCAGAACGCTACAAGTGCGTTGGTAGTGGTAGGTTTTATTGGCGCATTTTGTTAAGCTCTGGTGGGGCATGGGACTAACCTCTGATACTTAATACAGATGAAGGCAGCCTGTGATCTTGCCTCAAGTCCATGAGGCTGTCTTTGCCCTGAATCATGATCTTTCATTCAATGAGGATGTGGTTTGTGCCTCAGACACACAAAGAGCATGAAGTCCTAGCCGTCTGAGTCTTATAGCCCAGTAGGGTTGAGAAACAGGTAAGCAATTAGGATACAGTGGGTGACACAAGTGGCTGTATGGATGAATCAGTGAACCACTAAATGAAAATGTGGATGTCATTTGAGACACCCATTTTTGAGAGTGGAAGACCATTCATTATAAAACAATTGTTTTTAAACGTTTATTTTATATTGGAGTGTATTTGATTAACAGCGTTGTGTTAGTTTCAATTGTACAGCAAATTGATTCAGTTATAGATATACATGTATCTATTCTTTTTCAAGTTCTAGAACACTTAACATTGCATCATATTTAGAGAACTTTTAGAAAATTCTCCAGAAATGTAGAAAATTGGAGAAAAATTTTAGAAATCTTCAGAAAGCTCCATGAGGAGCAGCATGTGGACAGAAGACCTTCAGAAAGGCAGGCAACTGAAATTAGAGTGTGTGTTTGTTTTTACTAATGATCTCTGTATTCCAATGTACTGTATTCTCTAAAAAAGTTTCTGGTTTTTTTGTTCGTTTGTTTGTTTGTTTGCTTGGTGGGAAGGGAATCGGTTAGTCAGCACAGCGCACTGTTACTACACTTCCTCTCTCTCCCACAGTCAGTGTGTGTGAGTGCTGTCCTGAGTCCCGCTGCCTTAGTGTTTGCTGACCCAAATCGTTTAATGTCACCAATTTAGAACCACTCTCAACTTCCTGACTGTTATGCATTGTGGATGTTAATTGATTCCTCTAAAGTATGGAATAAGAGGGTGATTTTTGGTATTTATAAGTTTTAGGGCCAACACTGACATTATGCGTTGGAAAAAGTTGTATGGTTTCTTTCATCTGGGTTGTAGCTCCCAAACTTTCTCTAAATCTGTTCCTGCCCTGAATATCTGAGTGGATGAGTAATTAAATGATCTGCTTTGGAAAGGCTAATTAATTTAACCATTACTCAGGGACTGTTGCCCCCGATCTCCCCATCTGCCCACTCCACAGGCGCACCTGGCACTCGACATTGTCCTGCCTCTGTGGCCGGCACCTCCCCAGGATGCCTGTGTATGCGGAGAATGGTTCTAGGCCTCCGGGGAGAGCAGACCTGCTCTCTTCACCCACACACCAGGTCGCCACCATGCTCTTATTCTTGGGGCCCACTCAGGATTGGGGAAGGCTGATGATTTATTGAAACTTTTCTCTAAGATTTTAGAGTGTGACTCTGCCCCAAAGTGTAAATGAGAGTAATCATTTATCTCATTTCCTCTTGGGCATTTGGTGAGATCTTTGTAGGGAAAAAATATGGGGAGGGGGTGGTGTTAATTGAAACAGAATGTGTGCCTGAGCATAGGTTTATATTAGGAATTTCATTCGTATTTTTCTTCTACTCGGCTGGAGATGTAGGTTCATAGGACTTGGAATTCAGTGTGTCTTTGAAAAGTTAGATCGGTGGTTTTCCCATTGATTGCTATTGAAAGGGTTAAGGATGTTTCATCCTTGGACACCCCCATTATTTCTTGCATTATTGTGTTACCGACCAGGGTTCTTGCCTCCTTAGTCAATAGAAATTGATCGGAGGCCAGACAAGAAATGCAGGCAAGGCTTTATTGGGGCCCCTGCTGCAGCAGCGGGGAGCGAGAAGAAGCAACAGGTTCCCTTGCTCACTCGTTCCGCGAGGCAGGCCGAGCTGGTTCCTAATATGGGGTGAAGGTAGGGGTGTGTCCAGGGGTCGGGCTGGAGGGGGGGCTTAGGTGGTCTGCCCACCCCTTTGGTGGTGCTGTGTGCAGGGGGCATGCCCAGTACCCTGCTTTTGCTCCCTGCTCTTCAGAAGTGGCAGTTGGGTTTTTTGATCTCTTTGTATCTTGTTGTCCATAATTTGCCTTGTCTGCGCATGCACACATTTTTAGTCCCTTATAGTTTCTTTGTATTTTTTTGCTGGACAAGATGTTTGTCCAGGTGCCAGCACTGTAGCAAAGGGTCCCAGGTCCCAGGTCCCAGCCTGTTTCAATTGATGATTCCTTCTCTAGCAGTAGAGGCGGTGGTTAATAGGTGATGATAAATACAGAGGCACAAGTTCTAGCAAATGGGATTTTAACTAAATAAGTATTCATCACTATTTTGCAGATTTGGAAAAACATGCATGGTTGTATTTAAATTTAACAGCTAAGGCACAGTGGGCATGTTTCCCAGCCTACTTGAGCCTCAGTTTCCCTGTGGAAGATAGGAGTCACTGTACATCAGCAGCGCTCAGACTGTGGACCGGGGGCTCCAGGGGCCCTATGACTTTTTCAAGAATTCAGAGGTCAAAACTGTTTTTCTAAGAGTACTAAGATGTTATTTGTCTTTTTCACTCTCATGGGCATACGGTGGTTTGCCAGAGGCTTTTCAACATGTTAACATTGCAACATCCTGAGTACAGAAGTAGATATGGGAATCCAGATGTCATTTTTGTTAGCCAGACATTAAAGACATTAGCAAAACTATAAAACACTGCCATTCTTTTTACTAATTTTTGTTTTGGAATCTATAGTTGTATGTCATAATTATATGTTGTTTACCTGTAATGGAATTATTATTGTTATTTCAAATAAATTAATATATATAGTATTTGTATTTTACTATATGTAAATATATGTAAATTAATGTATATTTAGAGTCTTGGTTTTCATTTTGAATACCGTAAACATTGACAGATACAGCCCACGTAAACAAAAGCTCTTTGAAGTCCTCAAAGATTTTTTTTCAGAGTGTAAAAAGGTTCTGAAAAAGTTTGAGAAGCATTGCTGTGTGTCCTGGAGATGATAATAATACCTGCCTCATGGGATTGTTGGAAGTTTAAATATTTCACGTATCTAGAACCGTGCTTGCCATACTAACTGTTCAATAAATATTAACCATTACTCTTATCTTTTAAAATTGTGGTATGATGTATTGGAGTGGAAAAGGCTGAAGAAGTCGGTCGAGTATCTCTGAAAAGTGACCTGGATAAAACCATGACCCAAAGGGGCAGCACTTGGAACTGAACTGAAGTCCAATACCATCACCTGCCAAACTTAAGGAATTTAGGGAATAGTGCAACCAAGACCTATAATAGAGATTCTCTATAATTAAAAGACTTGTGGAAACAGACCTGTTTTTCTATATGACTTGTTGCTAAAAAGCATGAAATTTGAAAAATAACTTTCTTAGAAATAGGAGAATGCACCTTCCCATTTAAAGGCAGTTTAATTTCTATTTTTTGATAAAATCGTTACCTAACGTTTATTTTAAAAGCTAGCTTTGAATCCAACTTTGAATACCCAGCACTCATGTTATGCTTAGTGCATCTTATGACACAGGTGTGCCTACATATGCTTTCTGTCTGTTAGACCCTAAGCTCTCTGATTTTAGAACCGTCTTATTTATCTTTATTTCCCAGTGCCTAGTACTGGGCCAGGCCTCGCATGAACTCATTAAACTCACTTTAAGTGTTTGCTGAATGAATTAGAATTTCCATCATCATTGGATTACTGTATATAATCAGCAGAATATTCCAAATAAATTAAAATAGAGATAGATGTATATATTATATAATACATAAAAATAACTGAGTTTTAAATACTTTAGAATATAGGAGCTTAACCTAACAACTGAAACTAGCATGAAGGTCCAGTTTGGGGGGATATTAGAAGATTCTTTAATATCCCAATCTCTTTCCCACAGTAAAGGAAATTGACTTTGGGTTTGTAAGATGCCCCAGAATGTTTTTTTTTTTTCTTTTTAAATACATAATGTGAGCATGCTGAGTTGTTATGCTTTATTTTTCCAGGAGAGTCAAGTAGAAATTGTACAGATTAGCTGGCAATTTGATGAAAACACACAGAGTATTTACTGCACTGACAGCTTGCTGGATGTGCATTTCGATCTGCACCCTTCAAATGCATTGTGTGTATAGAGCAGTCTAGGGTGATGAGACTCACAATGAGTAGAAGTAATTCTCCGCACTCACCCTGAGTGCCAGTGCGGCCCTTCCTCCAGGGCAGCCTCACGGGGGTCCCATCTGCCTCGTGGAGAGCAGGGCTGCACCGTGGCGTCATCCTTACCCATTGAGGACGGGTGCAGGGCTTCCTTGAAAATGGCAACAGAACACTGATTTGTCTCCAGACAGGCCTGCCTTCCCCACTCCCGCAACAGATGGCTGTTCGGTGCCCAGAAGTCGGACGTCTCCACACATCACAAACTGAATACAGTCCCCCTTCAAAAGCTTCTTACCCCTTGGGGAACATTTTTCTAAACATCCAAACCTTGCAGGTCTTTTCTGGCTTTTACAAATGCCAGCATCCTGTTGGTATCACTGTAGGCAATCTTTCCATGGGCTTAACGTGCAGATGTATCTGTGGTATTCTGAAGATCCATGGTTCACATAAATAACTTTGTTGTTGTTTATTATGATCTTTAGTTGAGATTGTCTGCGGCTGCACTGAAGGATTTAGAAACCTGGGACTAATTCGCCATTTGTGCGTAAAATTGAATAAAAATGTAGCTCTGTTTCATCCTTCTTGGAGGGAAAGATTCTCTTTGCATTTAACTGAAAGAGAAGTTAAGTGTTGTCACCACTTTTGTTTTATTGTTTGTTTATTCTTTATATCCTTCTTTTATCCCTGTTCTGTAAGTAAGGGTCCACAGCTCTTGATAAAATATCTCTGGGCATTTGTTTTGCAATCATGAAGTCAATACCCCCTTCGTAATGAGCTACTGGCTTTGCTACAAACACAAAACAAAACAGAGACGTATTGCAAAAGCAGAGTTGTCAGTTTTTAGCAGATGAGTGAAGACCTTCAAATAGGAACACAAGTATTTGGGAGTGTGTTTAATTTGCCTTGGGTAGCATACAAGGCAAGGATTCCTTATTTTTTACACAAAGCTGTTTTTAAGAACCCCGAATTTGCATAAAAAAGATGATGGTCCCAGTTGGTTTCACACGTATATTGGGACCATGGGAGTTTGAAGATATGGTTTGCCAAGGGACTACTAAACCCAAGGGCAGATGAGATTACTGTAAAAAAAAAAAAAAAAAAAAAACCCGTTTATTTTTAATACTTTAAGTTCATAATTTGAGCCCAGAAATATTAACATCTAGAAATCCTAAGAATTTGATCATAGATAATTTCACCCATTCAACAACTCCATTACTTCCTTAATTTTAATAAAGAATGACAATTCTTCTTTCATACACAAAAAAATACAATCCCTACTAAGAAAAACTCCTGCTGGCATAAACTGCACACACATGGAATACCAAAAACTTGAAAGATTTGGGAGGTACAAAGTATAGAACCTCAAGAAAGAACCTTTTTGGTGTGTTTTAGCCTTGAAACCCTCTTTTCAAAGGAAATATGTTTCAGAGGCCTACTACATAAAATAGCTCCTAGTACGTAAAATTGGGGTACCCTTCCTGTAGTGGAACTTAACTGGCACTGGTCTTGCCCACCCACCCTGTAGAAAACCCTGGGCTGTTAGTCGGAACCCTTAGAAGTCTTTGCTCCATGACATTATATATGTTGCATTTCCTGAATAAATGATTTAGAGCAATTACAGAGCATGGACCCAAAGAGGCATTTGTATTTGTTGGTCATGCAAATTGTCCTTCACCACCAGGCTGCTTTGAATGAGAGTAGATCCCATAAAGTCGACTAAAGCGATTTTCCAATTTGTAAATTAGGATGACCAGAGAGCAGGGTTAGGGTTGGGGATTATCTTTCCTGTGACCCAGACTACTCTGAGATTCTCCACGTTTGTGTCACACATTTCCACATGGCTGTTTGAAGTCGGGCACGTCTCTGCTCATGTGGCAGTAGGTCAAAAGTAAAGTTGACGTTTCTAGTTTTACGTATTTTACTCTCTGTTTCACCAAATCAAGTGGCTAATGTGCTACCACTTCTGAGATGTTGGTTTTCTATGTTGGTTCATTCATACTTTATTGAAGGCCAAAAAATAAAATGTGTGGGCAGACTACAAAATTTTATGATTTATTAATATTTTCCTTCTTAAAAACTATGTAATGGCTAAAACCATTGGAGTTTTCTTTCAAATTGAACTGAATAAGATTTGACAAGCACCTATACCGTGTGATATTTCCTAATAGTGTGATAAAGGAAATCTATTTTAAGGATAAAATAATGATGTTCCTAACCTTTACACTGTATTAGGATTATTTTTATCATTTAGTAGGATAATAGTGATACGAGAGACTCTTGTTCTGTTTCTAGAAATGTCTTCTTTGTGCTGAACTGCTCTTCTAAAAAATTAGTAGGCTATTGGTATATATATTAAATCTTTCTCTGAAGATTCAGCGATCAGAAATGATGATTCCAGGAAATTTTCCAGAACGTTCTTCCATTTCTAGTTCTGTATCTATCTTTGGGGCGAAGTTCTCAAAGTGTGGGCCTGGGACGCTGGGTGCTTCCAAGACCCTTTTAAGAGATCCACAATGTCAAAACTATTTTCATAAGCTAGTATTTGCCTTTTTTTACTCACATTCTTTCGTGGGTGTGTAGTGGAGTTCTCTAGAAGCTATATGACGTGCTCTCACAACAAGTTGAATGCGGAAGCAGATATGAGAATCCAGCTATCTTCTGTTAAGCCAGATGTTAAAGATATATTTGCAAAATTTTAAAGCAGTGTCACTCTTCTTATGAAATTTATTCTTGTTTTGGAATATAATATTTTTCATAAAAATGTTTTACTTATGTTACCATGGGTTTATTAATTTTTAATGAATTTATAGGTAAATATTTTTTAAAACTACCTGTTTTCATTTATATATGGTAAAAATCTATGAACGTAACCTACTTGAACAGAAAGTCTTTTGGTCAACATCAGTAGCTATAACCCATGTAAACGAGCTCTTTTGGGTCATCAGTAACTTTTCAGAATGCAAAGCAGTCCTGTGGCCCAAATATATGAGAACTGCTGTACTATTATCCCCTCATTCAATGTTCTTATATAGGAATTTACTTTGTTGACGCTTACTCAGATATTTACCTGGTAGACCATGGAAGCTGTGCTTATCATAATTTAAGATGTGTGTAAAAAGCTTTTGTGGCCAACTAGAACCAGAAGGTGCCCTGTGGGAATCATTGTGTATGCGTGTGTGTGTGTTGTGTACTCATAAATGCAAATTGGTAGTTATTAGAAATTCTATCATGCTAGGCAAATTGGTATTAGATTCTGTGTCTGATTCCTCACTCAGCAAATCGCAAACATTTATTTTGTTTCTACTAAATGGCCCTTAGTAGGTGTTATAGAGATGGACTAAATGTGACCTCAGCATTCAGGGCAGCAGCTGGTACAGTGCTATACCACAGCTGCACCACACTACACCAACTACACCACAACTGACCACGTGCAAAAATGCATCAATCAGCAATTTTGGCTGCCACCCTTGTGGTGAAGGAGGAACTTATGGGCTTGTTTAGAGGAAAATATATACTAAATAAACAGTCAAGGAAAATATAAGACAATGTGGATTAGAGTTTAGACTAGAAGGTAAATGTCTCCGTATTCAGTATACAGAGAAAACAATGAGTTCAGGTATTGTTATATTAACTTAATTATCATCCTTAGTACCAGAGTAGCTTCTGGGTTCTCTTTATTTAGTTTCATGGAGTTATACATCCCAGTGAGAAATAACTTATAGATTATTTTGGTAAAAATTTTGACAGTGTAATAGTAAACCTTTCAATCCATGAATGTGGTGTGTGTGTGTGTGTGTGTGTGTGTGTGTGTTTATGTGTATGTATAAAATCTCCTTTAATTGTTCTAAGCATTGTTTTGTGGTTCCTATGTAGCAGTTTAAGTCTTTTATTACATTTATTCCCTAAGTATTTTATGTTATTACAGATTCTTTAAACTTAATTTTCCAATTGTGTGTTGCTAATACATAAAAACATAATTGATTTTTGTATATTGACTTTTATCCTGTGACTTTGCTAAATTATTAGTTGTATTGTTGTTTTGTAAATTCCTTAGGATTTTCTGGTTAGAAAATTATGTCATCTGTAAATATGAACAATTTTACCTCTTTCTTTTTGTTAGTTGTGTCTTTAATTTCTTCTTCTCACCTTATCAAACTAGGTAGGAGTTATGCCGCCTTTGAACTTTCACAAATGAGATCATAAAATATATACTCTTCTGCATTTGCTTATTTCACTCAACGGTACTGTTGTGATGAGGTCTTGATTATTCCTTCTCAGTAGTTTATGGTATTTCAATGTATAACTATGTTCAGGTTTATCCATTCTACTGTTAATGGGTGTGTGCCTTTTCAGTTTAAGGTTATTACAAGTAGTCCTCCTATAAACATTCTAGTACATGCCTTTCAATGAACATATATATGAGTTTCTGTTGAGTTTATACTTCAGAGTGGACTTACTGAGTCATAGAATATAAAGTGTGTTCTTCTCTATTTTTTTTGTCCTCATGAGTATTTACCATGTGTTTAATTTTCATATTAAGCCAGAAGTCTGTCGCATTCTTCTCTTCCCTCTGTCTTTTCATCTGCTCATCGGGACTTGTGTCAGAGAACACGTGTAGGCTCTGTGCCTTGCTTACCTCAAAAAGAGGCACGTGACCCCATCTCTCTCTGGCTTCTTCCTTCTTACCTTTTTGCCCCTCTCATAGGGTATAAGCACAGGTCCTGCTCTAGGCTCCCAAAACTTGTATCCCCCAAAAGTCTCCTGATTCTAATTTTCCTCCTTCTAGTCTGTGTCTTTAGGTGTTTATTCAGAGAGAGAACTATTCCTACTAAAAAGCTACTCCACTTTAACCGAACTAAAATATTGGGCTGGCCGAAAAGTTCGTTCGGGTTTTGTGTAGCATCTTACTGAAAAACCCAAACGAACTTTTTAGCCAACCCAATACATGCCTTCTTGATAGTCTTGGGCATTTCAAAGACACAAGCAGTTAGAAGGGGAGAAATCCTCTCCCTCCTCTGGGATTCAGGTTGCTTCCTCTCTGTTTACATGTAGCTGAATCCTGTGTAGAGGGAGGGCTGAGGGATGAAATAGCTTCACACCTCGGTAGCAGTAGAGGATTTCAGGGAAACTTCTTGCTAGAACTAAGATTTGAGAATTACTGGAAGAGTTCACTTATCCCTACTTCGTCTCTCAGCTATTTTAAGAATAATTGAAAAGCTGGCCAAAATGAAGATATCTGTCACTTTACAAAAGTAGTCTTAAAATTTTGGTGAATATTAGATTTTTTTGTAAGTGAAATCAGAATTGCAATTATAAAGGACACAAAATGAACCCTGTTGTGAACTGAAGAATACTTAAATAATCTGACTTTCAATTCCATATTTTCATATTTCCTAGACCATGAAAAATGACATGCAGAATTTTTATTTAGGTTTTGAACTAAGGAGAACCTAAAGTTTGATTGTAATATTACTACTTACCAGCTGGGGGCTCCATATGTTATTTAGCCTCTCTTAGCCTCAGTTTCCACATCTATGAAATGGGGATAATAAAACCTATCATAGGGTTGTTTTCAGGCTCATATGAGAGAGGTAAAATGCTCAGCCCCATGCCTGTTATGTAGCAAGCCTGCAAAGGATCTTCTATTTTTATTTCGAGAATGGTACAGAGTTACATTTTGTTTGCTTTATTAAATTCAGTATCAGCACAGGGCAACAAAATAAATAGGAATAATGAAAACTATTTATGAGCAAAATTGATACAGAAAGAACAACTGAAATATTTTAGCTGCGGAAAATTTATTTACAAATGATATATGTTAATGAACTTAAAGGGAAGCTTTGAGTTGGCATTGAGCATTCATTTGGCTATTATAAAATCCAAGGCAAAAGATCTCTTTCATGACACGCAGTGAAAACAACGCACTCATGACCAATCACTTTAAATATTTATAGAAAGTTTAGTGGAGGAAGTGAGCTAAACCAAGGAAGGGATTCCTCTGGAGACCTTAGAAGAATGTTTTGAAGCCAGGCCAGTGTACCTCTGCCTTGAGAAGGATGGTCAACTAATCATGTGCTTTTGCTTCTCCAGGGAGAAGTTGGCTGTGGCCCGACTGCAGAGAGAAGTTGCCCAAAGAAGAAGTGAGGGGGCCATGGTAAGTCCCGGCTGGTCTGTCCTGATTCCCAACCTCCCTTCGGAAGTCTCCGACTTGAAAGGCATTTTTGTCTCGTTAAGGATTTCAAAGGAAAATATTTGCTTGTGGCAAACTGAATGCTGTATTGGTAAATAATATGTTTATAATGCAGTTTAAACGGATCTGCCATTTGCCGAGAGAGCGGGCAATATTAATTGGGAAAAAGAACTCTTTGAGCTTTAAGGAGGATGTTCAAATGTTCAAAGGGTTGTACGGCTTTATTTCCTGAAGGTCTACTGGATGGCCCAGGCTTCCAGCTGTGAGCACAATGTCCAGTAAAGGAGCGATCTCAGATTTTTCAGATAAGGACAGTGTAACTTAATTCAAGCCTCTCAGTTCTTCCAACCTGAAAAATAAACAGCCTAAAAGAACACTCAGCTGTTTGCTGATGTAATTGTCTTTTATCGTCTTCCTTCTCTCCACTCTCTGTGGTGTAACCTCCCTGTCCATTTCAGTGTGTGCCATTTAGGAAACTGATGTTTCCTTGTGTTTTGAATTGTACTGAAAATCAATATGGTGGTTCTGGCCTGCACGTAGCAACTTCATTTTGTAGACTTTCTTTGCCAAAATATCTGCCTGTGTGCCCCTCTAGTATCAGAGATGGCTGTCGAGGGACCTGGGGAATGGACTTGTGTGGGTTAACTGCTGCTGCTATCTCTGAGAAAAAAATACGACATCAGATTTTTTCCCCCACGTATAACAAAACAGTGGCACGCGTGCAACTTTTCAGCGAATGCTTTTTTGAAAAGAGAAGCCACATATTTTCAGACCCTGAAAGCTGCTTCCATTTGATTTCATGAGAGTTAATGGACAATTCATCTGCTGAAAAGTGTAAGAAATTTGTAAAATAAGCTGGCCTTGAACTTCTCTCAAGAGGGAAGGCAGAGGGCTGGAACAAGAGGTTGAATGTTGAGTGGATTCTGGAAGGTTCCGTGGCCCCTGAGCATGCTAAAATACTTGGTGATCATGTTGTTTGCTCTGCTAGTGATCTTAAGGCAAAGAGCACCTTGACTGTTCCAACAATACGAGGAAGCTGCTGGCAGGCGTCTTTGAGCACTGACATGGGAATAAGTTGAAGAAAATGAAGGTTTAGTTAAAGGGTGAACTGAAAATGTTCAATCTGGACTTCTACTGCATTGCAAAATGTTTCTGAGCGAGGCCATTCTGTAATGTTTCCATCTTTGTTCAGGCTAGCTAGCTCCTGTTCAACACTTCATCAGCTATGTTCGAAGTGAAGGTGAAGAAGTGACAGCTTTTCTAGGTCTGTTTCTTCATCCTTAAAATGAGGAAGTTGGGATTGTATGATTTGCAGCCCTGCGAATGAGCGTTTGTTCATGTAAAGTTTTTATAATGGGAAGATTGTTCTGGTCATAACTAAATGTTATTTAAGTTCATAAGAACAGGCCCCTAAAGAATGTATCTTTCTGATTCTGACATTGAATGAGCCTGAGTTGAAATCATCTCAGACAGATAACTGTCGAGTTTTTCATGAAACAAAACCCCCTTTAAAAACATTATAGAAGTTATTGTTCAGTGTAGAAAATACTCAGAAAACACCGGCAAACAAAAAGTGACTCTGGTTGCTCAAAAACCAGCTTTGGAAAAGTTACCAGCGTTTTGTTACTCATCTTTAAATAATGTTAATGAAAAAACACATTTATGTATTGACTGATTTAACAAGTAAGTTATGGAGCACCTAACCCTAACCCTACCCAGCACTATTCTAGGCATTGGGGAAGCATCAGTGGAAAAAACAGGCAAACATCTGAGAGCTTACATTCTAGTCACTGGGGAGACAGGTGTTTGATGGAATTACCGTCAGATGGTGGAGGCAGCTATGAGAAAATAAGATCAGGGTAGGGGAAAGTGGGATGGTAGGGGATCAATATGAGTGTTCTTAGTAGTAAATCACTGAAAAGTTAGTATTAGAGGGACGTTGAGGAGGAGAAGGAGTGAACCATGATGATAGTTGCAGCGGGGGGGTTAGCATTCCTGGCAGGGAGGTGAGCAAGTTCAAAGGCCTGGATTGCCTGAGGAACAGCAGGAGAAACAGGATGGCTGGAGGGCATGAGGGAGAGGATGAACAGTAGAAGATAATTCACAGAAGTGATGGGGGCAGAGGGGTATGTCATCAAGGTCCCCAGAGATCTCTGGCTCATGCTCTGAGTGACAGGATCCATTGGAAGGCTTTGAGTGAGTGCCCTGATGCCATCTGATTTACTACTATTCATACGACTGTTTCCCCCAATTCCATAATTGATCACATCTCAATTCTTTAGAGACACCTAAGCCCTGATTTTCATTTATGTCCTTTATTTTGCTTTTTTCTCCCTCTTTCTCGGTATTTTTTTCCCCTCTTTCCTTACCTAGTCATTCCCCACCCTGAATTTTCAACTTAATTATATGCTTCAGCTTTTCTGCTCCTAGGATTCATTTATTTCTGAAGGCCTGATTCTTTCAGTATCTGACAGCTCCTAAAATCAGGCAGTTCTATTAAGCCTCTGAATTTAATTCTTGCTGTTATGAGCCCAGAACTTTTCTTACGTTTTTAGCAGAAATGGAAAGCAGTTCATCACAACCAGATCACCTTATGCTTTTAAAGAATAATATTTACAGTATGCTATGTTTTATCCACATGAAAGGAAAAATGGTATGTATGGAAAAAGTTATATAAGTATTTTCAAAATGCTGTATAATTGAAGCAGATAATTATTTTAACAATCATCAGTGAACCTGTTATAATCAAAGTCTTTAATGCAAAACATGGCCTTTTAAAAATTTGACTACGCAATAAATCTTTCTACTTAAAAGTTTTTAAGGTAGTACCCAAGGCATCATTTTTGAGAGATTTCTTTTATTTTTTTTTAACACACTGTTTATTTTGGAACAATTTTAGACTTCCATGAAGTCGCACACCTGCATACTCTTTAACCAGTTTTCTAGTGTTAATACTTACGTAACTATGGTGTAATTATAGAAACTGAGAAATTAACATTGGCACATAACTATTAACTAAGTTCCAGATTTTTTTGGAATTTCACCAGTTTTTGCAATAATGTCCCCTTTCTGATTTAGGATTCAGTTCAGGGTACTGCATTGCATGTAGAAAGATTTCTTTTTGCTGGGTGATTGACACATGTGGGAATAAGAAAGAATATGGATTTGGGAATGAGGCAAGTCTGGATTCAAAGTCCAGCTCCATCATTAGTTAGCTATATGACCTTGGACACATTCCTTTACGGGTTTTTAACAATTCTGCCTGTGCTTTTGTTCTGTTAACTCAGGTCTTTACTTGGGAGAGCTATCTTTGAGTATATTATACGTTTCCTATTTGTTTCTTTGTTCTTTATTTGTTCTTCCACGAAACAACTATTGCCATTGTTTTCATACTTACCTTTCATTATTTTTCACAAACTGCTATAAGATCATGTTTCTCTTTATTCTGGGAGATTGTATTTCAGCTTGTGTTCTCTATCACTGGCTCAATTTACTGCAAGATCTTTTCTGTCCGTAAGACTTTGATGTCATCTTAAACTTTGTTATATGTAAAAAAGGCCCCTTCTACCCCAAGAGTATATTCATTCCCAGTATCTTCTAGAATGCATATAGTTTTTATTTTTCTATATGTAAATCTTTGCATATTCTAGGTGGAATTACATTGGTGTGAGGTAGGGATCAAAATGAGTGTTTGCCCAAATTAACTGTTCAATAAATGGTGTTGGGAAATTAACTAGTATCTAACCTTTCCTGTCGCATTTACCATCTTCCAAATTCAATCCCTATCAAGCCGCCTCAATTACTGGATGGCTTATTCTTTTCTATTAACCTTATTTAGTCTATTCTTACAATAGCCTAAATTGTTTTAATTACTAGAAATTTGTCTATTTAATATTTTATAGGCTGAATTCTTTCTGATTATTCTTTTTTATCCAAACTTAAAAAGATAATTTTATTTATTGAATAGCAATCAGGGTTCATGAGTTAAAAATATGTATTTGGATTTTTTTAAAAAAAGTATTTTTATATGTATTTATGACACAGGAGTATCTCAGAGACTATTTCAAAATGACATGAAAAATGGCTTAATATGTTTATTTTTTTTACATTTGTATTAAAATTTTTTTAAAGAATGTCACTTCTACCACTGTGAGTTTGTCTTTGTTTTTTATTAGTATCTCAAGAACACTAATATTCTACCAAACATAATTTTTTAAATGTTTGGTTTAGTTATGCAAAGTTAACAACACTGTGTGGTTCCTTGTCATCCCATTCTGTTTGGGAAAAAGAAAAATATCCATTTTTGATTACTCATCTCAAGACACTAAGGAAGCATAGTATCCCCATTTAACCTGTTGCAGGATTCCCTTTTTTCCTACATCTGGATATTCAGACACTGGCTGGGTGTTACCATACTGTACCATCAGCTAAATTCAAAACCGTATCCTCTTGTTTTTTTGCACAAGAACATCCAAGGAATAACTGTCAAAGATTAGGATATTTGACAGTTGTATCAGGAATTTGAGAAAAAGCAGAGAAGAGTTGGAGGAAGTAGGGAGATCAGAATCCTTGGACCCTCTGTGACATCCTTGCTGGAGGATGGGGCAAACTTAGGTCAGCAGAATCCCTCGCCAGATCTTATTCATTCAGTGCCACAGTATGAACAGCCAGCTGTGGTGATATCTGGAGTTAGCTGGATTCACTGATACAAAAACACATTAAACAAACTTCATGCCTGTGGACCCACAGTTTCTAGTGGGTCTCTGTTTAACTGCAGGGTTCTCTTCTTCAAATATCTGCATAGTGTTTGAGAGCTTTAGTCCTAGTCTTATTTTTAACTTGTTGGTTCCCTGCCCTGTGCAGCATGTGAGTTTATTTTCCCTCTTAGTCATCTGTAGAAAGCAAAAGTCACAGTGTTAAATAACTGTTATTTAAACAAGAAGAGATAATTTCTTTTAATTTAAGAGACGCATGTAGAAATAGGAACATTGCAAACAACCCAGGTGATATTGCCTTGGTGAGTTTTCAGGATTTTGCCCAGTGTGCCCTTCCTCTTGGCATTGCTGCACAGCTGTGTGGACAGCTGTATTGTCTGGCTTCTGATAGACAAGAGGGCAGCCAAGAAGGGAGATTCAGAGTTTGGAAACCCAGAAGTAAGGGGGCCTGAAGCTGTAGTACCTAAACATGTCAATTCCTACTGCTAGATTTCTTGGGGACAGGTGTTTAGTTTTGTTTCACAGCAGCGCAGTGGGTGATACAACCGATTTTCTAACTGCTAGTAGTCAAAGAAGGGGGATTAGGATTACAGGGTGAACTAACCTATTTTTCTGTTTCTTTTTTTTTTTTTTTTTTTGAGATGAAATTGACATATATCATTATATTAATTTGAGGTATACAACATAATGGTTCAATATATGTATACAGGTTTCCCCTGCTGTCTGAAAGGAGAACATTCCTATGAAACCTTTGGTAAGCGGAAATGGTGTAAAGCGAGACACAATTACCTTTTTTTGTAATAGTAAAAATAAGCTTTGGATTTCTTTTGGTTAGTGAAAAAAAGTACAAATGTAGGTCTTTCATAAAAGTGAAGTCGTGCAAAGCAAACTTTTAAAAAGCGGGGGCTACCTGTATTTTGCGAAACGATCACCACAGTAGGTCTAGCTGATATCCTTTGCCACACACTTACAAACTGTTTTTCTTGTGATGAGAAATTTTAAGGTCTACTACTCTCTTAGCAACTTTCAAATATAAGATACAGTATTATTAACTATAGTCACCATGCAATATATTACATCCTCAGGACTTACTTTATAACTGGAAATTTGTACCGTTTGACCCCCTTTACCCACTTTGCCCACCCCTCCCCTCTCCCTGCCTCTGTCTTTGTATCTATGAGTTTGTCTTTTTTTTTTTTTTTTTAAGATTCCACATCTAAGTGAGATCATGTGGTATTTGTCTTTCTCAGTCTCACTTATTTCACTTGGCATAATGCCCTCAAAGTCCATCCATTGTTGCAAATGGCAGCATTTCCTTCTTTTTTATGGCTGAATAATATTCCGTTGTATATACTGTATACTAGATTTCCTTTATCCATTCATTCATCAATGGACACTTAGATTATTTCCGTGTCTTACCTATTGTAAATAATGTGGAAACGAACATGGAGGTACATATATCTTTTCAAGATAGTGATTTTACTTCCTTTGGATAAATACCCAGAAGTGGAATTGCTGGATCATATGGTAGTTCTGTTTTTAATTTTTTAAGAAACCTCCGTATCGTTTTCCATAGAGTCTTTACCAATTTACATTCCCATTGATAGTACACAAGGGTTCCCTTTTCTCCACATCCTAGCCAACACTTATTTCTTGTCTTTTTGTTAATAGTCATTCTAACAGGTATGAGATGATATCATATTGTGATTTTGATTTGCATTTGCCGAGTGATTAGTTACATTAAGTACCTTTTCATGTACCCGTTGCCCATCTGTATGTCTTCTTTGGGAAAAGGTCTACAGGCGTCCCTTGGAGATATTGTAGGTTTGGTTCCAGACCATTGCAAAAAAGCGAATGTCACAATAAAGTGAGTCATATGAATTGTTTGGTTTCCCAGTGTGTATAAAAGTTATGTTTATACTGCACTGTCGTCTGTTAAGTGTGCAATAGCATTATGTATTAAAAAAAAATACATACCTTAATTTAAAAAATACATTACTGCTAAAAAATGTTAACCATAATCTGACAACACAGGATTGCCACAGACCTTCAATTTGTAAAAAACACAAATATGAAACACAGTAAAGTAAGCACAAAAAAACAAGCTATGCCTGTATTCAGATTTTCTGCCTATTTCTGAATTGGATTATTTGTTTGTTTGTTTGTTTTGCTGCTGACTTATATGAGTTCTTTACATATTTTGCATGTTAACTCCTTAACATATATATGATTGCAAATATTTTCTCCCATTTAGTAGGTTACCTTTTAATTTTGTTGATGGTTTCCTTTGCTGTGCAGAAGCTGTTTAGTTTGATGTAGTCCCCTTTATTTATTTTTCCTTTTGTTGCCTTTGCTTGTGGTGTCAAATCCAAAAAAATCATCACCAAGATTGATCTCAAGGAGCTCACTGCCTGTGTTTTCTTCTGTGAGTTTTATGGTTTCAGGTCTTATGTTCAAGTCTTTAATCCATTTTGAGTTAATTTTTGTGTATGGTGTACGATAGTGGTCCAATTTCATTCTTTTGCTTGTGTGACTATCCAGTTTTCCCAACACCATTTATTAAAGATACTGTTTTTTCCTCATTGTATATTCTTGCCTCCTTTGTCATAGATTAAGTGACCATATATGTGTGGCTATATTTCTAGGCTCTCTATTCTGTTCAGTTGATCTATGTGTCTGTTTTTATGCCAACACCATACTTTTTTTGATTATTATAGTTTTGTAATACGGTTTGAAATCAGGAAGCATGATGTGTCCAGCTTTGTTCTTCTTTCTCAATATTGCTTTGGCTATTCACATTTTTTTTGTGGTTTCATACATATTTTAGGATTGCTTGTTCTATTTCTGTGAAAAATACCATTGGGATTTTGATGGAAATTGCATTGAATGTGTAGATTGCTTTGGGTAGTATGTACATTTTAACAATATTAACTCTTCCAAGTCATGAGCACAGAATGTCTTTCCATTTATTTGTTTTTTCTTCAATTTCTGTCATCATTGTCTTAGAGTTACATTTGGTTTAACTCGTTCTTAGGTATTTTATTATTTTTGATGTAATTGGATTGTTTTCTTAATTTCTCTTTCTGATCATTTGTTATTAGTGTATGTAAATCAACCGATTTTGGAAAAACTTGGTTATAGTCTCATGAGAAGCTTGGACTTGTCTCCTTGTGTTAATATGTTGATGTTAGCAGCGGTCATGGCAGTTGAGTTTAAAGTATCATCCAAAGAGGAGAAGCATCTTGGACAACACACCATTCACAGTGTTTATCGTTAGCTGAAATATATCCATAGTGTATCTCTGGAAATAGAACCAGGGGTGTTTTTCTCTTGTTCACAACAGCCAACTTCATAAGTTAAAAAGCCAAGTAGACATGTCTTTCTAAGAGTTTAGAACGGTAGGTGCCAAACTTCAGGACATGTTTCTGTATATGTGCTAAATTTTGGAAATAGGCCCTGCGTATTATTTTTGTTCATTTATCTGTTCAGCTTATCCAAGAGAAAATAAAATGAAGTCATTGCTTTCATAAAATTTATACTATAAAATACTTATTGCACAAATACATCAATGTCATACTTTTCATGATCTCTGTTCACAGTCAGTAATACCAGAAATCAGTAATAACCCCTCAAAACAGAATAACTTCGAAATTTTTAATAAAATATTTTGTTATTCGCTTAAAAAAATTTTTGAAGTACAGTTGATTTACAATATTGTGTTAGTTTTAGGTGTACAGCAAAGTGATTCTGATATAGATATATATATTTTATTCACTTTTAAGCAAATAAATTATAAGAGAAATTAAAAATATTTAAGCTGAATGAAAATGAAAACACTCCATTTACACAAACTTAGGCAGTGTAATTAAATCAAAACTTATGGTGAGATATACACCTTTAAATGTATGTAATAGGAAAAGAAAAGATTTTAAATTAATCAGTCATTTAACTCAAGCAGCAATAAAGAATAATAAACATAAAGAGAGAAGAGGAAAGAAATAATGAAATAAAAAACAGAAACCAATGAAATACAAAATGAAAAAATAGTGCAGAGTTTTCAGCAACACTAATTTATCCATATACGCGTAAAAATTATAAGACAATTAGACTTGTGACCACTAACTAACTGGGTATTTGACATTAAGAATTATTGTCAATATATAGATATAAACTTGATATTATGGTCATATGTTTCAAAAGAGTTCTTACTGTTTAGAGATATACAGAGAAATATTTGCCAGTGAAGTTCTGTGATGTCTGGGTTTACTTCCAATAATACTGAAAGAGGAGAATAGCTGGAGGTGTAGATGAATCAAAATTGGCTATATTTGATAACTGTTGAAGTTGACTGTATATTATACATTTTTCTACTTTTACAAATGTTTAAAATGTTTCATGATAAAAAGTTTTTTAACCCCTTCCTCGCCCAGAAAGCTGCCAGGCTCTGATGATTTTACAGAGGAGTTCAACCAAACCTGTAGTGAAGGAGATAATATTTTATACAAATTGGTGCTGAAAGAAGATGAAAGAAGTATCTATCCCCAACTCACTGTTTAAAAAGTAAAAGCTAAACTTTTCATTTGAGAAAAGTTATACATTTACCAAACAATTGCACAGACAGTAGAGAGGTTTCCTGTATGCCTCATACCCAGTTTCCCAATTATTAACATCTTATTGTTTTATGGTACATTTGTCACAGCTAAGGAACCAATATCGATACATTATTATTAACTAAAGTCCATTCATTGTTCCCATTTCCATCGTTTCACCTCATGTCCTTGCTCTGTGTCAGGATCCTATCCAGGATAACCATTACATTTTCTCATCTTGTCTCCTTACGCTCTTCTTGGTTGTGGCAGATTCTGAGACTTCCCTTGTTTTTGCTGACCTTGACAGTTTTGAGGAGTCCTGGTTAGCTGTTTTGGGACATTTGTCTCAGTGAGATTTGTCTGCTGTTTTTCTCATGATTAGACTGGGATAGATTTGGGGGAGGGAGACCACAAGTTAAAGTGCCGTTTTTATCACATCGTATCAAGGTTGCGTATTATCACTATAACTTATCATTATTTAGGTGAACCTTGATCACGTGGCTGAGGTAGTATTTGTCAGGTTTCCACTGTGAAGTGTCTCTCCCACCACCCCTTCCATACCGTCCTCTTTGGAAGGAAGTCGCTCTGCACGGCCCACGCTTAAGGAGTGTGCAGCAGTGTTCTTCCTCCTGAGCGTGCAGTATCTATGTAAATTATTTTGAATTCTTCCACGTGGGAGATTTGTTTGTTCTTTCCTGTTTATTTATTCAATCGTTTATATTACTATGAATGCATTGATATTTACTTTTATACTTCGGGTTATAAACCAACATAAACTATGTAATTTTGTTGCTCTATTTGTTCGGCTTTGGCCATTAGGAGCCCTTTTAGTTGGCAATCTTGTCCCTCTCACACACTATCATCATTGTTTTTGTTTGTTTTCCTTTCCTTGCCTTGCCTGTTCTTTTCTTTCTTTTTTTTTTTTTCCTTTCTTTTCTTTTCTCTTTCTTCTTAGCACTTTCTTACTTTCTGGTTTTACAAGATACTTCAGGCTCATCTTGTATATTTCCCTCCCGCAGTCTTAGAATCAGCCATTTCTCTAAGGAGCACTGGTTTAATGGACAAGGGTATTTGAAACCAAGATCTGGTTGCTAGGTGCCAACTCACTTTTATGAGGCTTATTTAAAGTGGAATTTATTCCAGGAATGCAATGATTGCTTGACATTAGAAAGTCGAGGGAGCTTCCCTGGTGGTCCAGTGGTTTAGACTCCGTGTTCCCAATGCAGGGGGCCCAGGTTCAATCCCTAGTCAGGGAACTAGATGCCACATGCCGCAACTAAGATCCCACGTGCCACAGCTAAAGATCCCACACACAGCAACGAAGATCCCGTGTGCTGAAACTAAGACCCGGCGCAGCCAAATAAATAAATAAATATTAAAAAAAAAAAAAGAAACTCGATTAAAATAATCGACGGCAGTTACAGATTAAACACAGAGAACAAACCCTCAACAGATACAGAGTAAAACGTTTGATAAAATTCAATACCAATTCACAATAATTTTTAAAAAAATGTAGTCAGCCAAGAACAAAAGGATGTTTTCTTAAATTGATAAAAGGTGTCCATGGAAGATCTTTAGTAAAAATTGTGCTTAATGGTGAAATGGTAGAAGCGTTCCTTTTAAAATCCATAACCAGACCAGGATGCCGCCTGTCACTGCTGCTATTTATTTTTATACTTCTGGTCCTAACTAGCATACGATAAGTAAGTGATGTAAGGGTTGGGGAGAAAGCAGTTTGTATTATATGCAAATAATGATTGTCTAAATAGAAACTTCAGACAAACTTTTAGAAGATTGCTGGGTATAAGATGAATATACAAAAGTTAATAGAAATCCTGCATATCCATCATCAACTCTTAGAGTTGTTTTAAAAGACAGTACTTAAAATAGTTTTTTAAAAAGGCATCTAAGAATAAATCTAAAAAGGAACACATAAGATATTGATGGAGTAATTGTTAAAGAGTATAAAAGAGGAGAGAGAAATTAGTGGAGAGATGGGCCATATATTCTTGGAAGGGAAGACTCAGTACCATAAAGGTATCCACTTACCCCAAAGTGATTTATATATTCCACGTAATTCTAATCAGAATCCCAAAGGGGTTTTCACAGAATACAAAAAGCTAATCTAATATTAATATTTAAAATGTAGGGGTTTTTTAATAAATTTATTTTTTTAATTTACTTAGTTTTGGCTGTGTTGGGTCTTTGTTGCTGTGCACGGGCTTTCTCTACTTGCAGCGAGCGGGGGCTACTCCTCGTTGCGGTGGCTTCTCTTGTTGCGGAGCACGGGCTCTAGGCGTGGGGGCTTCAGTAGTTGTGGTGCACAGGCTCAGTAGTTGTGGCTCATGGGCTCTAGAGCTCAGGCTCAGTAGTTGTGGCACACGGGCTTAGTTGCTCCGCGGCATGTGGGATCTTCCGGACCAGGGCTCGAACCTGTGTCCCCTGCGATGGCAGGCAGATTCTTAACCACTGCGTCACCAGGGAAGTCCCAAAAATGTAGGATTAAGTATAGATGATATGATTTTAAGGAAAGATAACAGGAGTGTTGTATCCTATCACACATGAAGATTTATCATAAAGCTAAAGCAATTAAATCTGTGTGGTGTTGGGCAGAGATATCCAAATAAACCAGGAGAACAGAATGGAGAGCCTTGAGTAGGCCACATGTAAATAGGAATCTATAATGGAAGTAGAATTACAATTCAGTGAGGAAAGAATGGACAATTTAAAAAGGCCACTGTGACAATTTATAGAGTAAATTACACAATTTCATTGCTACCAGGTACAACGCACAGAAGTAAATTTTGAACGAATCAAAAACTGAAAGCAACGTTTTAAGATTTTTAGAAGTTAATATAAGGAAATCTCCTTATAATATTGAAATAGGGGAGGATTTTAGTTTAAAAAATAAAGGGAAAAAATGAAGGAAGATAAAATGTACAAGGAATAAAGAGAAAGATTGATAAATCTTAGTACATTAGGAATAAAAACCTTTGTTCAAAAAAAAATAAAAGAAAAAGAGATCATTAGCAAAGTGAAAGAGTGAGCTCCTGGCTGGTATAAGAGATTTGCAAGGCAAACCAATAGGAAAGTACCATGACCATAAACATTTAAATTTTTCTTGTTCAGAAAAATGCAGAATATAGATGAAAACATCACTGGGATAGCATCTCATGCCTATCTATTTTGAAACAATTTTAGAAGTCTGAAAATGCCCGTAGGCAAGCATATGTGGAAACTGGAACTCTTCTGTATAGTTGGTAGTAGTATAACTGATGCAAACATTTAGGAAGCCCATTTCGTGTTACCTAGAAAGAAGAATGTGCAACACAGCCTGCGATCTAGGAATTCTACTTCAGTGCTTTGAACCTAGAGAAACTCCTAACATATAGGCAAAGGGACTCATGTAAAGATATGCACTTTAGCACTGTTTCTGAAGATGAAAAAGTCAAAACCGTCTCAAAGTCCCGCAGGAGGAGATTAGATGAGGCAACTGATTTCTTCAAACGGTAAAATAATATGAAGCAATTAAAATGAACTATATCTGCATGTATCAACATGGACAAATCTCAAAAACACTGCATTGATTATTGATATACAAGTAGAAGAAATCTAATATGTATAGGAACAGCACACACCGAGTTGAGCATAATGAATACTTCTGCGGAGGGGGAAGGTCTTAAATTATATCCACTCATTTAATTTTTTAATGAAGCAAATATCATAAAATGTTTAAAAAATCTGGATAAAGTTAAGTGACATCTTGTATTTCTGAAATATTTTCTGAATTTTTAAAATATTTTATTAACAATATTAAGTAAATGTAAATGAAAATTTTGAAATTAAAAAATAAGTATAAGGGTAAGGGTGTAAGAGATATAAACTATTAAGTATAAAATAAGCTACAAGGATATGTTGTACAACACAGGGAATATAGCCAACATTTTATAATAACTACAAATAAGGTATAACCTTTAACAATGTGAGTCACTATATTGTACACCTGTAACATATAATATTGTACAGCAACTATACTTCAGTAAAAAAAATAAAGTTAACTATGTGAGGTGACGGATGTGTTCATTATCTTGATCTTGTATAATGTATCAAATGTAAATATATATATCAAATCATCACACCGTACAGTTTAAGTAGATATCAGTTGTTCCTCAGTAAAGTTAAAAAATTACAAAAATAAAAAATAAATCAAATCTGTAATACCATCAGAAGAGAAGATAGGAGAAATTAGAAGAAAATATTAGATTTCTCAGAGGAAACTCTTAGAAAATATAAGTTGTTTTTATGATCAGGGCATAGTTAAGTCATGTCTCCACATGACACCAGGGCCATAAACTGTGAAGGGAAAAATGGAGAATAGATAGCTAAAAAGCCTTTACTTCTGTTGAGCAAAAGTTTACATAAACTGAGGTAGTAAATTAAGCACCCTTTTTTTTTATTGCAACAGACATAATAGAAAGACATAAAATTCTAGGAATTGCCAGAGAAATCTTCAGAATAATGTTGTAGATTACATAGCTATGCTTTAAAAGTTGGATCAGTCTAGAGCCTCTAAGATTTTCCTAGTATTCTTTCAAGTAGAAATAGTGTTCCTGAAGAGAGTATTCTTAATCACCAGTTCACCTCTTGCTAACCTCAGGTCTAGTCCACAGAAGATTTAGGTTAAAATCTACACCTTCCTTTTATTGCAAGTCAGATACTAGAGATGAGAGACACTATTCTACCAGGAAACTTGGGAACTATTCAGAATTTGTTCCAGTTTCAAATAAGGTGGGAGTTTTAGAAGACTGCTTAATTACTTAGGCACAAAGAGTTCTATAGTCCTTCACGTGGCTGGAATGGCCTTCTTTGCCTCTGTGTTTTGTGTTTGAAAAGGGGACAGGGGCCTTCCCTGGTTGCGCAGTGAATCCGTCTGCCAATGCAGGGGACACGGGTTCGAGCCCTGGTCCTGGAAGATCCCACATGCTGCGGAGCAACTAGGCCCGTGCGCCACAACTACTGAGCCTGCGCTCTATAGCCCACGTGCCACAACTACTGAAGCCCGCACGCCTAGAGCCCATGCTCTGCAACAAGAGAACCCACCGCAATGAGAGGCCCACGCACCGCGATGAAGAGTAGCCCCCGCTCGCTGCAACTAGAGAAAACCCATGCATAGCAACAAAGACCCAATGCACCCAAAAATAAATAAAAATAAAATAAATTTTTTTAAAAAATTTTAGAAAAAGAAAAGAAAAGGGGACAAGGAAGCATCGGACACCATGAAGCAAGGCCCTTCCCCTTCTTGTACTTAGAAAATTTGAAGTTAAATTTACATACAGTGAAACACATATCATAATTGTCCAATTTGATGAGTTTACAAAGATGTATTTCCCTGTGAAACCAACACTCCAAATAGGAATACTGAAAATATAGCATATTTTTATTATCACAGAAAATTCCTTCTTAACCCTTTTCAGTCACCCCCCGCCCCGACTCTTGCAGAAACAACCATTGATACACCTCAGATATTTCGTGTATTAGTTGCATGTTCCTGAATTTTATATATATGCTATCATACAGTATATATTCTTTTGTGTCTGGCTTCTTTCCTTCAGCATAATGTTTTTGAGATTCTTCATGTACTGTGTGTTTCAGTAGGTTTTCCTTGTGTTCTGGGTTTTTTTTTTAATAGGCGAACGGTGTTTCACTATATAAATATATCACAATTTGTTTATCCAGTTTCCTTTTGACAGATATATGGATTGTTTCAATTTGGTCTATTACAAATAAGGCAGCTGTGAAATTCTTGTACAGTTCTTCTCGTGGACCTGTCAGTCCATTATTAGATACATGATTTGCAAATGCTTTCTCCCATTCTGTTAGGTTCTTTCACTTTCTTCGTGCACAGTGCCCTTTAAAACACAAAGGTTTTGATTTTGAAGAACTCTGTTTTTTTCTTTTGTCACTTTTGGTGTCATATCTAAGAAGGTTTTGCCTAACCCAAGGCCTTGAAGATTTTCTTCTAAGAGCTAGTTCTAGCTCTTACATTTAGGTCTGTGATCCAGTTTGAGTTTTTTTTTGTTGGTATGTGTTGTTTGAGAAGGGGGTCCAACTTAATTCTTTTGCACGTGGCTATCCAATTGTCATATCACCATTTGTTGAAAAGATCATTCTTTCCGCCATTGAATTGTTTTGCACCCCTGTTGAAAATCATTTGACATGAATGTGGAGGTTCATTTTGGACTTTCGGTTCTTTTTTCTTTTTGGTGTTTTTAATAACAGCTTTATTGACATGTAATTCACATACCATAACATTCACCCTTTTAAAGTGGACATTTCAGTGTTTTTAGTAGATTCAAAGAGTTGTGCAAACATCATCCCTGCCTGACTTTTTAAAAAAGTTTTATTGGAGTACGTATAGTTGATTTACCATGTTGTGTTAGTTTCAGGTGTCATCCCCGAAAGAAACCCTATACCCATTAGCATGGACTTTCAGTTCTATTCCATTGATCTATATGTCTGTCCTTCTGCCAGTACAGTGCTGTCTGGATTACTGGAGTAATCAAGTAACGCAAGAGCTACTGTGCAGTAAGTTTTGAAATTGGGAATTGTGTATCTTCCAACCTCATTCTTCTTTTTCAAGATTGCTTTGCCTATTCTAGGACTTCTGCATTTTGATATGAATTTTAGGGTCAATTTGTTAACTTTTTGTAAAAAAAAAAAAAAAAAGGCCAGCTGAGATTTTAATAGGGATTGCATTGAACTGGTCAGATTAGTTTTGATGGTTATGGACTTCATATGAATGAATCTGAAGTACATACTCTTTCACGTCTAAATTCAGAGTATGTTTTTGAGATTCATTTATGTCTTTGTATGTATTAATAGTTCATTACTTTACATTGCTGAGTAGTAGTTCATTGTGTGAATACACGTACTTTATCCTCCTGTTGTAAACTTTTGGGTGGTTTCTAGTTTTTAGCTATTATGAATTAAGCTACTATGAACATTTATGTGCAAGTCATTATTATGGGCATATGCTTTTATTTTTCTTGAATAAATACATAGGAGTGGAATTGTTGGACCTTATGATAAATGTATGTTTAACTTTATAAGAAGTGGCCATTGTGTTTTCCAAAGTAGCTGTTCTACTTTACATTTCCACGCAGTGATATATGAGAACTTTGGTCGACTTACATCCTTGCCAATATTTAGAACTGTTAGTCTTTTAAATTTTAGCCCTTGTAATGGATATGTGATGGTATCTTTTTTTTTATTGAAGTATAGTTGATTTACAATATTATATTAGTGTCAGGTGTACAACATAGTGAATCAATATTTTATGGATTATACTCCATTTAAAGTTACTATAAAATAATGGCTCTGGGACTTCCCTGGTGGTCCAGTGGTAAAGAATCTGCCTTCCAATGCAGGGGATGTGGGTTCGATGCCTTGTCAGAGAACTAAGATCCCACATGCTGTGGGGCAACTAAGCCCGGGCGCCTCAACTAGAGAGCCCGCGTGTTGCAAACTACAGAACCCAGCGCTCTGGAGCCCACACACCACAACTAGACAGAGAAAAACCCACACGCCACAACTAGAGAGAAACCCATGTGCTGCAACTAGAGAGGAGCCCTCATGCTGCAACGAAGAGCCCCCATGCCACAACTAAGACCTGACACAGCCAAAAAATAAAAATAAATTAATTAATTAGTTAAAAAATAAATCAAATAAAGTGAAATAATGGCTGTAGTTCCCTGTGTTGTATAATATATCCTTGTTGCTTATTTACTTTATACATAGTAGTTTGTATCTCTTAATCCCATACCCTATCTTGCCCTCCCCTCATCCCCTCTCCCCACTAGTAATCACTAGTTTGTTCTCTATATCTGTCTGTTTCTGTTTTGTTATTACATTTGTTTGTTTTTAGATTCCACATATAAGTGACATACAGAATTTTTCTTTGTCTGATTTACTTCAGTTAGCATAATACTCTCTAGGTTCATCCACATTGTTGCAAGTGGCAGAATTTCATTATTTTTTATGGCTGAGTAATATTCCATTGTGTATATATATACCACATCTTCTTCATCCATTCATCCATCAGTGGATCCTTAGGTTGCTTCCACATCTTGGTTATTGTAAATAATGCTGCTGTAAACATTGAGGTGCATGTAACTTTTTAAATTAGTGTTTTCATTTTCTTTGGATACATACCCAGGAATGGGATGGCTGGATCATATGGTAGTTCTATTTTTAGTTTTTTGAGGGACCTCCATACTGTTTTCCATAGTGGCTGCGCCAGTTTACATTCCCACCGGTAGTGTACAGTGATTTCCCAAAGGAAGAAGTAAATTGTCACTGTTTGCAGATGACATGATACTATATGTAGAAAACCCTAAAGTCTCCACCAAAAAACTATTATAACATATAAATGAATTCAGTAAAGTTGCAGGATACAAAATTAATATACAGAAATCTGTTGCTTTTCTATACACAATTAACTGTCAGAAAGAAAAAGCAAGAAAACAATCCTGTTTAAAATCACATCAAAAAGAATAAAATATTATACCTAGGAATAAATTTAACCAAAGAGGTGAAAGACTCATTGTGATTTAATCTGCATTTCCTTGATGATGAAAGATGTTGAGCACTTTTCATCTACCTATTGTTCATTTATGGCTATTAAATTCTTTTGTCTATTTGAGAGAAGTAACTAGTTTTCCTATTGAGTTGCATTATATATTTTTAACAAAAGTCTCTTGTCAAAATATGTGTTGCAGATTTTTTCCATTCTTGGTTTGCCTTTTCATTTTGAATAATGTTGTCTTTTGATAAGCAGAGACATTTTAATATTGATGAAATTGTATTGTTTTTCACAATTAGTGCTTTCTGTGTTCTAAAAATCTTTGCCTACCCTATGTTGACAACAATATTATTTTGACTTGTCCTCTAGAAGCTTTTGTTTTTTATGCTTAGATCCATCATGCACTGGGACTTAATCCTTGTCAGTGGTGTGAGTTAGGTGTTAAGATTCATTTTTTAAAATACAGATATCCACATATTTTGTTATCATTTTTTGAAATGACTTTACTTCTTGTATTGAATTGCTTTGTTGCCTTTGTTGGATACCATTTGCCTCTATACGTACAGGTCTATACTTGGACTCACTTCTGTTCTTTCTGATAGATTTCTCTATCCTTTGCGAATATTGCATTGTCTGAATATTGTGAATTTGTCGTAAGCTTTAAAATAAAATAGTGTAGATCTTTCAGCTTTGTCCATTTTCAGGGTATTTTTATTATTCTAAGTCCCTTTAAATTTCCCGTCCACATTAGAGTCTGCTTATCAGTGTCCTCAAAATACCTCCTGTGATTTGTTTTATAATAGTATTGAATCTTTAGATAAATGTGGGTAGAAGTGATAGCATAACAGTATTTAGGCTTTTAATCCTTAAACGTGATATAAATCTCCATTTATTTACATCTTTGTTAATATCTCTCAGCAGTATTTTATAGTTGTCACTATAGAGCTCTTGAACATCTTATTGTTAATCTGACTCTACTTTCCGGGGTTTCATGCTAATGAAATGAAACTTGTTCAGATTTTTATTTCTAAATATTTGTTGGTAGTTGTTTTGTTGCAGGACTGTCAAAATGATGTTCCACTTCCTTCAGGCTTCCAGGATTTCTGATAAGAAGTTTGCCATCATTATATTTGTTGTTCCTCAATTTTGTTCTCTGGTTGTTTTGTTTGTGTATCTGGTTGCTTTGTATTGTCTTTAGTTTCCTGCACTGTGATAATGATGTGCCTGGGCCTAGATATCTTTGAAATTATCCCGTTGAGGTTCACTGAGCTTCTTGAATCAGTAAGTTTGTGTCTTTCATCAAATCATTTCTTCAATTTTTTAATCAAATTTTTGAATTTTATTTTATTTATTTTTTATACAGGTTCTTTTTAGTTATCTATTTTATATATATATTAGTGTATACATGTCAATCCTACTCTCCCAATTCATCCCACCACCACCCACCCCCACCCCCCCACCACTTTCCCCCATTGGTGTCCATTCATTTGTTCTCTGCAACTGTGTCTCAATTTCTGCCCTGCAAACCAGTTCATCTGTACCATTTTTCTACGTTCCACATATATGCGTTAGTATACAATATTTGTTTTTCTCTTTCTGACTTACTTCACTCTGTATGACAGTCTTTAGATCCATCCACATCTCTACAAATGACCCAATTTCGTTCCTTTTTATAGCTGAGTAATATTCCATTGTATATATGTACCACATCTTCTTTATCCATTCGTCTGTTGATGGGCATTTAGGTTGCTTCCATGACCTGGCTATTGTAAATAGTGCTGCAGTGAACATTGGGGTGCATGTGTCTTTTTGAATTATGGTTTTCTCTGGGTATATGCCCAGTAGTGGGATTGCTGGGTGATATGGTAATTCTATTTTTAGTTTCCTAAGGAACCTCCATACTGTTCTCCATAGTGGCTGTATCAATTTACATTCCCACCAACAGTGCAAGAGGGTTCCCTTTTCTCCACACCCTCTCCAGCATTTGTTGTTTGTAGATTTTCTGATGATGCCCATTCTAACTGGTGTGAGATGATAACTCATTGTAGTTTTGATTTGCATTTCTCCAGTAATTAGTGATTTTGAGCAGCTTTTCATGTGCTTCTTGGCCATCTGTGTGTCTTCTTTGGAGAAATGTCTATTTAGGTCTTCTGCCCATTTTTTAATTGGGTTTTTTTTTAATATTGAGCTGCATGAGCTGTTTATATATTTTGGAGATTAATCCTTTGTCCGTTGATTCATTTGCAAATATTTTCTCCCATTCTAAACGTTTGATAGAATTTACCTGTGAAGCCATCTGGTCCTGAACTTTTGTTTGTTGGAAGATTTTTAATCACAGTTTCAATTTCATTACTTGTGATTGATCTGTTCATATTTTCTATTTCTTCGTTATTCAGTCTTGGAAGGTTATACCTTTCTAAGAATTTGTCCATTTCTTCCAGGTTGTCCATTCTATTGGCATGGAGTTGCTTGTAGTAGTCTCTTATGTTGCTTTGTATTTCTGCGGTGTCTGTTGTAACTTCTCCTTTTTCATTTCTTTTTTTTTTTTTTAAAGGAACCATTTTGAGATATGTCAGAGCACATGGTTCTTTTATTTTATTTTTATTTAATTTTTTAATTTTATTTATTTATGGCTGTGTTGGGTCTTCGTTTCTGTGCGAGGGCTTTCTCTAGTTGTGGCAAGCGGGGGCCACTCTTCATCGCGGTGCATGGGCCTCTCATTATCGTGGCCTCTCTTGTTGCAGAGCACAGGCTCCAGATGCGCAGGCTCAGTAATTGTGGCTCACGGGCCCTGTTGCTCTGTAGCATGTGGGATCTTCCCAAACCAGGGCTCGAACCCGTGTCCCCTGCATTGGCAGGCAGATTCTCAACCACTGCGCCACCAGGGAAGCCCCCTCCTTTTTCATTTCTAATTTTATTGATTTGAGTCCTCTCCCTCTTTTTCTTGATGAGTCTGGCTAAAGGTTTATCAATTTTGTTTATCTTCTCAAAGAACTAGGTTTTAGTTTTATTGATCTTTGCTATTGTTTTCTTTGTCTCTATTTCATTTATTTCTGCTCTGATCTTTATGATTTCTTTCCTTCTACTAACTTTGGGTTTTGTTCTTCTTTCTCTGGTTCCTTTAGGTGTAAGGTTAGGTTGTTTATTTGAGATGTTTCTGGTTTCTTGAGGTAGGATTGTATTGCTATAAACTTCCCTCTTAGAACTGCTTTTGCTGCATCCCATAGGTTTTGGATCATCGTGTTTTCGTTGTCATTTGTCTCTAGGTATTTTTTGATTTCCTCTTTGATTTCTTCAGTGATCTCTTGGTTATTTAGTAACGTATTGTTTAGCCTCCACGCGTTTGTGTTTTTTATGGTTTTTCCCTGTTGATTTCTAATCTCATAGCACTATGGTCAGAAAAGATGCTTGATATGATTTCAGTTTTCTTAATTTTACCAAGGCTTGATTTGTGACCCAAGGTGTGATCTATCCTGGAGAATGTTCCATGTGCACTTGAGAAGAAATTGTAATCTGCTGTTTTTGGATGGAATGTCCTATAAATATCAATGTCCTATAAATATTAAATCTATCTGGTCTGTTATGTCATTTAAAGCTTGGGTTTCCTTGTTAATTTTCTGTCTGGATGATCTGTCCATTGGTGTAAGTGAGAGGTTAAAGTCCCCCACTATTACTGTGTTACTGTCGATTCCTCTTTTATAGCTGTTAGTAGTTGCCTTATGTATTGAGGTGCTCCTATGTTGGGGGCATATATAATTTATAATTGTTATATCTTCTTCTTGGATTGATCCGTTGATCATTATGTAGTGTCCTTCCTTGTCTCTTGTAACTTTCTTTATTTTAAAGTCTATTTTATCTGAGTATTGCTACTCCAGCTTTCTTTTGATTTCCATTTGCATGGAATATCTTTTTCCATCCCCTCACTTTAAGTCTGTGTGTGTCCCTAGGTCTGAAGTGGGTCTCTTGTAGACAGCATATATATGGGTCTTGTTTTTGTATGCATTCAGCGGGCTTGTGTCTTTTGGTTGGAGCATTTAATCCATTCACGTTTAAGGTAATTATTGGTATGTATGTTCCTATTACCATTTTCTTAATTGTTATGGGTTTCTTTTTGTAGGTCCTTTTCTTGTCTTGTGTTTCCCACTTAGAGAAGTTCCTTTAGCATTTGTTGTAGAGCTGGTTTGGTGGTGCTGAATTTCTTAGCTTTTGCTTGTCTGTAAAACTTTTGATTTCTCTCTCGAATCTGAATGAGATCCTTGTCAGGTAGAGTGTTCTTGGTTATAGGGTTCTTCCCTTTCATCACTTTAAGTATATCATGCCACTCCCTTCTGGCTTGTAGAGTTTCTGCTGAGAAATCAGCTGTTAACCTTATGGGAGTTCCTTTGTGTGTTATTTATCGTTTTTCCCTTGTTGCTTTCAATAATTTTTCTTTGTCTTTTATTTTTGTCAATTTGATTACTTTGTGTCTCGGCGTGTTTCTCCTTGGGTTTATCCTGTATGGGACTCGCTGTGCTTCCTGGACTTGGGTGGCTATTTTCTTTCCCATGTTAGGGAAGTTTTCGACTATAATCTCTTCAAATATTTTCTCTGGTCCTCTCTCTCTCTCTTCTCCTTCTGGGACCCCTATAATGCGAATGTTGTTGCGTTTAATGTTGTCCCAGAGGTCTCTTAGGCTGTCTTCTTTTCATTCTTTTTTCTTTATTCTGTTCCACAGCAGTGAATTCCACCATTCTGTCTTCCAGGTCACTTATCTGTTCTCCTGCCTCAGTTATTCTACTATTGATTCCTTCTAGTGTGTTTTTCATTTCAGTTATTGTATTGTTCATCTCTGTTTGTTTGTTCTTTAATTCTTCTAGGTGTTTGTTCTTTAATTCTTCTAGGCCTTTGTTAAACATTTCTTGCATCTTCTCGATCTTTGCCGCCATTCTTTTTCCAAGTTCCTGGATCATCTTCACTATCATTATTCTGAATTCTTTTTCTGGAAGGTTGCCTATCTCTGCTTCATTTAGTTGTTTTTCTGGGGTTTTATCTTGTTCCTTCATCTGGTATATAGCCCTCTGCCTTTTCACCTTGTCTTCCTTTCTGTGAATGTGGTTTTTGTTCCACAGGCTGCAGGACTGTAGTTCTTCTTGCTTCTGCTGTCTGCCCTCTGGTGGATGAGACTATCTAAGAGGCTTGTGCAAGCTTCCTGATGGGAGGGACTGGTGGTGGGTAGAGCTGGGTGTTGCTCTGGTGGGCAGAGCTCAGTAAAACTTTAATCCACTTGTCTGCTGATGGGTGGGGCTGGGTTCCCTCCCTGTTGGTTGTTTTGCCTGAGGCAACCCAACACTGGAGCCTACCTCGGCTCTTTGGTGGGGCTAATGGCGGACTCTGGGAGGGCTCACGCCAAAGAGTACTTCCCAGATCTTCTGCTGCCAGTGTCCTTGTCCTCATGGTGAGACACAGCCACCCCCCGCCTCTGCAGGAGACCCTCCAACACTAGCAGGTAGGACTGGTTCAGTCTCCTGTGGGGTCACTGCTCCTTCCCCCTGGGTCCTGATGCACACACTACTTTGTGTGTGCCCTCCAAGAGTGGGGTCTCTGTTTCCCCCAGTCCTGTCAAAGTCCTGCAATCAAATCCCGCTAGCCTTCAAAGTCTGATTCTCTAGGAATTCCTCCTCCCGTTGCGGGACCCCCAGGTTGGGAAGCCTGACGTGGGGCTCAGAACCTTCACTCCAGTGGGTGGGCTTCTGTGGTATAAGTGTGTTCTCCGGTTTGTGAGTCACCCACCCGGCAGTTATGGGATTTGATTTTATTGTGATTTCACCCCTCCTACCATCTCATTGTGGCTTCTCCTTTGTCTTTAGATGTGGGGTATCTTTTTTGGTGAGTTCCAGTGTCTTCCTGTCAATGATTGTTCAGCAGTTAGTTGTGATTCGGTGCTCTCGCAAGAGGGAGTGAGCACACGTCCTTCTACTCCACTGTCTTGAACCCATCTCTTCAATTTTCTTCTTTTTTTGCAACACACTTTTACTTCTATCCTTCTGAGACTATGGTTGTATGAATGCTAAAAGTTTTGGTATTATCCTGTAGGTCTCTGAGTCTCTGTTAGTTTTTTCCTCTTTCTCAAACAGACTGGATAATTTCTCTTGAGTATTTTTACATTTATTGATTCTTTCTTGGTCATCTCTATTTTGCTGTTGAGTCAATTCAGTGAATATTTTACTTTGGATTTTCTACTTTTTAGTTTAAAAATTTTTACTTATTCCTTGTATCATTGATTTCTTACTTCAGATAGTCCATCTTGCCACTCATCACAAGAGTTTGCTTTTATTTTTTTTAATGAATGGTTATACTTCCCTTGTGAAGTCTTCTTTTTTTAAAAAAATAATAATACAGCTGTGTCTTCTAGGGATTGCTGTCTGTTGATTGTCTTTTTTTCTCATGAGTTGAGATTTTCCTGGGTCTTTCTATGCTGAATAATTTTGAACTGTATCCTGGACAGTTTGAATATTATATCATGAGACTCTTGGTCTTATTTTCATATGAAGGAGAATGTTGATGTTTTTGTATGTTTATTTTAACTGGCAATTGACTAGGCTGGGTTCAGGCCTCAAGTTCTGACCCGCCTTCTGTGTGCTGAGGTTCTAATGTCAGTTCACTTTTCATAGTGTTCACAGTCCTGTTTGGATTTGTTCTGTGTATGCACTGCTCAGAGGTCAGTCTCATTTTGGAGCTATTACCAAATATATTAGTAAAATACAAGTGTGCAGCTCAGAGATAAGCATAGGAGTTCATACACATTGCTCATTTGGTCTGCCTTCTTCGTGTGATCTCTCTAACATTTTTTTTTTTTACCTGCCTAGAGCCTTCTTTCTGATACTCCATCCAGAAAACCGAGGCTTTAGTATTCCTTCTCTTCCGCACATTTCCTACATTTGCCTCTGCATCTGGAGTTAAGCAGTCAGAGATAGAAAGAAAAAAAGCAGTAGAATTTTTTTCTCTCCCTCTTGTTATTGCAGATCCTCTGAAAAGAAAGAAGGTTCCCCTCCCTTAGAGTTTTAGATACCTATCCTGCCATGTGAGTGCCATCCTTCTGCTACTATCATCAGTGCAGAATTGCCTGAGGCTAGGGAAGGTGGAAACGGAAAATAGAAAACAATTAAATATTACATACTCCCACTGTTTCTGACCCTTATGGACTCCCTTTCCTGCTCCTTGGGCTAGGAAGAGAGCTATTCCTGGAGCTTTTCCTGCCCACTTCTGTTGTGCACCTCTGAGTTTTGGGGCTGTCGCTGAGTCCAGGCCAGGTGATACCAGAGGGGAAAAATAGTAATCTCACTACTGCTTCAGTAAAAAACTTCGAATCTCCTTCTCTAATATACCTGCTATCCTTCACTTTTCAGAGTCCTTAGACAGCAGTTCTGTGCATCCAGGAGTTATGTTTGCATTCAGTGAGAGAGGTTGGCTGGAGTGTGCGTGCTCCATGTTTGCTGGAACCAGAACCCCTAAGTGATTTTTAGGCCAGAAGTAATACCTTCCCTTCAGCAGGGCTTAGACGCTGAGCACTGTGGGGGCCCTGGAGATTTCCTCTGCTTTATTCCAACTGCCAGTGTTTGGAAACATGATTGGCCTCAGATGTCCTGCTCTGCAGCCCAGCTGACAGCATTTTGAGTCACTGTGAAGGGATCTTTTCTCCCTAGTCCCATTCTCAGCTTTTCTGTGCCTTAAGTGTTATTATCTGCCCTTCTTCCCTGCTCCTAGCATTAGAGTGCTGTTGCAGTATATTCAGTGAAAGTTTGGAGTGCCTGTGTGCACCTTAGTTCTCTTGCTTTTATTCACAGTTTAGGAAACGCTGTATATATGCTCCTCAGGGTAATTCCTTCCCAGCTCTCTGTGGTGCTTCACAGAGAGTGTCAGGGGCTTTCTGTGCCCTGGCCTTAGCTTTAGTGGTCCCTGCTGCTCACATACTTTAGGGGGATTCTCTCTCAGCTCTCTTTCTCTGACCCAGTACTTACAGGTGATGATTCAATGAAGGGCCATGACAAGAAGTCGGCAGGTGGTACAGACTCTCTTTGTAGCTGGGGCTCCTGGGGATTCTGAACAAACACACCAGCATACTCAACCTTTAAAAATTTGTAAAAAGTTTATCTGGTTTCTCCTAACTCCCATCAATAGCAGATTTCTCTTCCATCTGTTATCCTACTCAGGATGAAAGCAGCCATGGGTCTCTTCATTCCTCCGAGGGGGAGCTCATCAGTTTCTGGGTTTTAGTTCATTTATGTTTCTTAGTATCTTTAGTTCTCCAGTGGGGTTTAAAATTTATAAGCTTGACTCTATCAGATTTGTTTTCATTTTTATGGTAGAAACAATATTATCTTGTGATTTTCCATATCCTAAGCTTAAGTTTTATATTTTTTCAATATTTTCCAGTACCATTTGTTGAACAGACATCCTTTCTGTATTGAGTTGCCTTGGCAAATTTATCAAAAATTCTATTTTTTCTAATTATCTTTAAAATTTAATTTCAAAATTTCTGATTTTCATGATATTTCCAAGGAGCTTATAAAGGTGCCATGATGAGGTCCCCTTTCAAGTGTAGTTGTCTTGGGTTTCCACACTGGTTAATTCTCACCATCACTTTCTCCAATTTCCAATGACCCAACTAAGGAAAATATTTCCTTGAGTAGCTATGGAGAATTTTCATCTAAATGCTTTTCTAGTGATTGAGAGTGATTCAAATAGAAAAACAAAATGAATTAGGAATAAAGAGTTAAAAGTTTGTGTCAGCTTTCACACTTACTCTGCATAGCCTTCTGTTGTCAAGCAATCTATGCTACAAATGATTCTAGTTTCATCTATTCTTTGGCTATCCTGGGAAGGTGCTTTCACTGGATTCTTGGAACTGTGTATCACACGATAATTATACCATCTGAAACTTTGCATATTGTTATTTTGACAGCAACCCTTTTTTAGAAGAACCTAACTTTTGAGCTGCTAACCTCAGTGTGTTCTGATTTTGTACTCATCTGATCATTCCTGCCATCCTGACGCACAACTCTACAATGAGAATTCTTGAGGATTTAGATGCAGCAGCTTTTTACTTAGTCACTGCTTCTGAAATTAGCTCCTAGCACCTGGAGTGTATAGTGTGAAAAGCAAGGGTTCAAATAAACTTCAGAATCTCAGCAACTCATACCCGTCTATTAGAGATTCAGTCTACATATAATTGTATAATTGTATACTGGCTAACTTTGCTTAACTAGCGCTACACTAAATGGAGTGAGAATATATTTTTTCAGATATACCTATTAACAATCAGTTGTCTAGTAGCTGTCTATACTCCAGTGATTTCTTTTATCTAACAAGAGAATTATCTCTTCGTTATTATCTCAGTCTGCAGATTCAGGGATATGAGTGCATTCTTTTTTTTAAAATTAATTTCACATTAGAAGTACCAATATTTAGTTACATAAAATTTATATTTTAGTAATACACTTGGTAATAGTTATAAAAATGAGCAAGACTCAAGATGCAGAGAATGAGGGACCATAGGAAAAGCTATATAATCCCCAGAAATAGGGAACATTGGAGGACAGATAATAGGAGCACTTAGTAACACAGTAGAGAAGTGAACCTGGCAATCCTAGAAATAGCAATCTTAACATTGGTGTCCTTGGCAGGACGACTGTACTTGTTGGTTTCTGGGGGGCGGTGGTGGTATGTTCATTTCCTATGTGTAATACAAAGTAAGAAGCTAGGAAGCTGGAGACTGATTTTATGTCCCCTATGCTAAATATTGTCCATACCTTATGTGTGGAATAAGATGCATTTCAAAGTCCTTGTCTTGGAGGAAGATGTTTGCTCAGTTATTGGATAAACATTTTATTCTATTAGAATTACAATGTTATATTTGCTGAGCAAGGGCTCTGTTGGTTGATGATGTGTAAACTGAGGTACACAGACCTAAATGATTGATCAATTTCAGATACAGGATAGCCACTTTCAAACCCATCTCAGAGAGAGCCAGTGCCTCTTCTAGCTCCATTAAGTTTAAAAAAAAAAAAAGAGCCTTAGAAAAATTGCCTTTTTTTAACCTTAGTGTATATACTAAATATATGTATATATATAATATTATATATATAATGTGTTAAATTTAGAAACAGTGAATATAGCATCAGGTTCCCCTCATCAACTGTAACCAAGCCACCACCAGTTTACTTTGTAAATAAGAAATCTTCAGTATGCTTAATTGTCTACTAAAATATACCAGTATTTTATGGAAACTTGTCTTTTTAAATACAATTTGGAATTAAATCAGACATTTACTTTTTACAATCAGAAGATATAATACCATGTGACTCAGAGGCTATGAGTAACTGATTAGCTTTGATACGTTTACGTCCCTTTACAAATTTAATCAAACCTTAATTGCTATTCACAAAAACGCACTGATTTCAGGGCGTTTGAAAAGAAGCAAAAGTATCTTCATACAAAAATTAATAATTTCTCTGTTTTTTAAACTTTTTTATTTCTGGAGAACTATACATTCATATGAAGTTATACTAAATAATATAGAGAGATTCCAGTGTACTTTTACCCAGTTTCCCCCAATGATATCATCTCATAAAAAAATGGTATAAAATCACAGTATCAGTTGATATTGATACAGTCAAGACACAAAACATTTCTATCACCATATGGAACCCTCTTGTTTTCCTTTTATGGCCACACCTATTTCCCTGTTGCTCCCATCCCCTCTTTAACCCCTGACAACAGCTAATCTGTTCTCCATTTTTATAGTGTTGTCTTTTCAAGAGTGTTATATAAGTGGAATCGTACAGTATGTGACCCTTTGAGATTGGCCTTTTTCACTCAGAATAGTTCTCTGGAGACTCACCCAGGTGGTTATACGTATCAAGAGTTAATTCCTTTTTAGTGCTAAATAGTATTCCATGGTATGGATGCTTCACAGTTTGTTTAATCATTCACCTGTTGAAGGACATCTGAGTTGTTTCCAGTTTTAGGCTGTTACGAATGAAGCTGCTATAAACATTCAGGTTTGTGTGTGAATGTAAGTTTTCATCTCTCTGGGGTAAATACCCAGGAGTTGCAATATGCTGTTACATGATTTTGATTTATCGATAATTTTTTTATCTCTTTGTATAGCTTTTCCTCTGAGTATTACAATATGTATACATAACTTGTTAGTCTACTGATGTCATCATTTTACCAAGTGAAGTGCAGGAATCTTACCTTCCTTTATGTCCCTTTACCCTCCCCCATTTAAATATAAATGTCTTAAATATCTCCTCTACAAACATTGAAAACCACATTACACAGTATTATAATTTTTGCATCAACTGTCAAATGTAATTTAGAAAACTCATTAGAAGGAAAGTCTATTGTATTTATTCATATTTTTGCTTACCATGTTCTTTTTTCCTTCCAGATGTTCCAGTATTCCTTCTTGTATCATTTCTTTTCTTTTTAGAGAACTTTAGACATTCTTTTAGGGTAGGTCTACTGTCAACAAATTCTCTTCACTTTTCCTTCATCTGAGAATGTCTTAATTCCCCCTTCATTCCTGAGGGATGTTTTAACTGGATAGAGAATTCTGGGTTGGCAGTTCTTTTCTTTCCAACATTTTCTTGAAAAATATTGGGCTGTTTCCCTCTGACCTCCATGGTTTCTGATCAGAAGTATGCTCTAATTATAATCAGTTTACCCTATAGGCATTGCACATTTGTTTTTCCCCTTTTGCCTTTCATTTTCAGAAGTCTGGCTATGATGTGTCTTGAGGTGGATTTCTTTGGGTTTATGTATTTGGGATTTACTCAGTTTCTTAAATCTATCCGTTTATGTTTTGGGTCAGCTTTGGGAAATTTTCACCCATTATTATTATATATTTTTAATGCTTTTTCAGCCCTATCCTCTTTCTCTTCTCCTTCCAGGACTCTGAGGACATAAAAGGTAGACCCTTTGTTAGTGTCCCACACATCCTTTAGGTCCTGTTTAATACTTTTCCTCAGTCTCATTTCTCCCTGTTGTTCAGATTGTGTATTTTCTATCTTCGAGTTCTTTCCTCTGACCTCCATTCTGCACTTGAGCTTATTCATTGACTTCTTCATGTTGCCTATTGAATTTTTCAGCTCTAACATTTCCATTTGGTTCTTGTTTATATCTTTTATTTCTTTGCTGAGACTTTTCTATTTCCTTGCTAAGGCAAATAAGCTAATTCTAGTTTTCATTTGTTCCACACACGTTTGTAAGTGCTCGTTGAAGCATGTTTAACATGGCCACTTTAAGATCTTTGTCAGGTAGGTCTAACATCTCTGTCTTCTGGGAGTTGGCATCTATTGATTGTCTTTCTTCATTCTGTTTGAGATTTTGGGTTTTTGTATGATGAGTACTTTTCTTCAGTGACATTTGGACCTTTGTATTATGTTACGAGACTGTGGCCCTTATTTGAACCTTCTGCTTGGCCTGGCTTCCGTTGACACTGCCCAGCAGGAGAAGGGGGAGGCTCTGCCTTGTTACTGCCAGGTTAGCAAGGAAGTCCAGATTCCGCATCAGCCTCCATTGACACCCAAGGGGGTGCTTCTCACTACTGCTGGGCAGGGATGGGAGTTCCAGCTCCCTACTAGGCCTCCACCAGTATCCTCTCTGGACGGGCGAGGGGTGGGAGTGCCTTGTTACTGCTCCCACATGGCCTCCTCTGGCACTAGGGGTGTTTGGCCTCATTACTACTGAGCAATGGTGAAAAATGCCATCTCTCCACTAGGCCTCCTCTGACACCACCCCAGTGGGACATGGGGTAGGGGTGAGGGTCTCATTACTGCTAGGTAGAGGTGGAAGTCCAGGCTTCCCAGGGGTTCTCCACTTACATGGTGAGGGTCATGACCACCTGATGAGGATGAAAGTCCTCATTCCCTATATGGCCGCCTCTGACACCCCTGTGGGTGTGTTGAGGTGCCTTATTATAGCCTCACGAGTATGGAAGTCTAGACTAGAAAATACCAGGGATAGAAGTGGAGACCTTGAATACAGACCACTCTTTCACAAACTTGTCATATGAAAAGCAGCTCAAGATTGAAGTCCTAGCTGGAAGGAGGTATGGGATTAGAGGAAGAGTTGTTTGGTTTGGTTTGGTTTGAAATGATTGGCGGAGTTGTGTGTTTGCATTCTGAGGACATCTGTGTGGTTGAAGAGGGTAAAGGGAGGCTGAGGGAAGCTGCACAGGGATGGCTTGGGCAGTGCATTCTGGAGCCCCTCTTCCTCTCAAATTTTTCTTCACAGTGTGGAGGGTGGAAGAGGGGCCCAGGGAAAGTGACTGAGTCCTTGTTCTTGGGCTCACAGTGTTCCTTTCTTCTTTCTCTTTTCTGTACTCGCTGTGGCAATGAACTCTGCAGGGTCTGAATCATTGTTAGCCTAACGAAATGCTGTGATCATGGATAGATGGAAGACATGGACCTTATGGAGGCTTTTCGTATCATACGTACAGGGAAAAAAACCTCCTGTGTCACTAAAACCCTTACAGTGTTGACTCCATTCTTTCCAAACTTAAATCATCTGTAACCTGGATTATTTAGCTTTAACCCACAATAACTTTTGAGATGTTATATTTATAGTGGGACTTTTTGGTTTCCTATCCTAAAAATACTGATTTCTTACCATTTTGGAGAAGTAGAGAGTTTGATGTGATAACAAAACGTTCAACTCAAAGAAGAATTCGTTATAGGATGTTATTTATATAGACTTAAATATATTTGCTTCTAGCACATGGGCTTCAGACGCCTGTAGCTGGGGAAGAGGAAGTGGGGTCTGAACAGGCTGGGTGGACAAAGAAATTACAACAAAGAGAAATATTGCAAAGAGACTGTAAATCCTCAATGAAACTGTTTTTTTTTAAAAAGATTTTAAAAAGTCTTTTTTTTCATATGCATACATTCATGCTTTTCATATAGATGTAAATATTTTTGTGCCCAAGTGAAATACAAAATCATTTAAAAGTGAATCTATGGTTGCTTCTGTTCATCAGGTGTTTTCTAAACAAATGACACAAAAGAAACAAAACTGTCACTTGGAAGCATTTGCGGTTGGGAATCATAGTCATACACTCGATTCAGAAATACAAGTCCCATGTTTAACAAAAGGAATATGAGTAACATTCTATCCAAAGAACAGAACGTAAGTGTAAACCTTAAAGCAAGTGTATTTAATAAAGGGCACTAGCAATTTCACAGGTTCTTGGAGTGATGTTTGGTGCATGAAAAAAAAAAAAAAAAAGAAAGTGGCTCCATCTGTTACTTTCTATTCCTAACAAAAGGGAATAAAAGGAGATCATTTTGATCAATATCCTTTTAATTCCTGGACTTGGTATAAAATAAATCACAGTGTTGTAGCAATTCGTTTGTAGTGGTTAAAGCCATGTGATGTGGCTTTCATGGTAGCATGGGTTTCACTTGCTGAGCGCCTGGGACTTTGATTTGCCATATTACCTGCTGTGGTGTAAGTGATGCAAAGTAATTATTGGGGCTTCCTTGTCACAGTGGCCTATTCCACACCTGCACCCTTTTGTTGGGAGCCCGACAGGGATGCTGGATTTGACTCTCCACTGAATAGATGTCCTCCCTGTGTAGTCCTTCTCTACTGGATTGATTTATGGATGCATCAGGCTCTTTGTTAGCATGTAAACCCCTAATTAATTTAAAGCCCTCTGTAGAGAAATTAAACTCCTAGTTAAGATTTTTAACAGACTCAGATGGTGCTAATAATGGGAAGCAAGTCCTATTAATGGATTTACCATGGTCCCTGGCATTCGTCCTTCACAATGAGGGCTGGTATATGGAGCTTAGAGTGTATCCTCCAGTGAAGGATAGGCTGTCAGGAAATCATTCCATTATTGCCTCTAAACCCAATTAGGCTTATCGCGTTTGAGTTCTAGCTTCCCATCTGTGGCGTGAGAGAGGGAGAGACAGACAGAGGCAGACACGGAGCAGAAGAGACAGGGTAGGAAAAGAAGAAAACCTGTTTGGATTGCATAAGGCTGCAGATGTTTCTCTCCAACTAATGACTCCAAGTTAAATATCTACACTGGAGTTAGCCTTGGTTTAGGTCAGAGTAGAAAAATCAAGGCGATTCTCAAAATGGTCTGAGAATAATTGGATAAGGGGCCTTAAATCACCACCAGAAAAAGCCTTGTTTCTTTAAATTATTGTGACTAACAATGAATTCTAAATGGATTAGGGACTTAAATGTAACATGAAACTATGTAAGTACTTGTAGAAAACCCAGATGAATTTTTCTTTAACGACGTTTAGCAAAAGGCTTTCTAATTATGACTCAAACTCCAGATGCAATAAAAGGCTGATATATTTCACATAAAGATTAAACATTTTTGCATGACCAAAAACACTATAAAGAAAGTCAAAAGACAACTGGCACACTGGGGTGAAACATTAGCAATATATATATATCACAACAAAGGGCTAATATACCTGACGTAAAAAATCCTTAAAACTCGAGGGTCAGAGGACCAAAAACCCAATAGAAAGAAATGGGAAAGAGACATGTACATGTAATTCACAAAAAATGATATAAAAATGACGCACAAGCATATGAAGAAAATGTTCAAGCTCAGTTCTAATTAGAGACATGCAAAATAAAACACTGAGACACTATTTCTTACCTATCACAAAGTGGTAAAAACAAGGTAATAGCACAGCACGTTCTGTTGGTGAGGCTGTGAGTGAGCTCACTGTCGTCCGTTGCTAGTGGGAATGCAAATAGGGGCTTTCCTTCTGAAGGGAAATTTGGTAACATCTAACGAAATTGCACATGCACTTACATTCAGACCTAGCAATCCCACTTCTAGGAATCTACCCTTATGATACACCTGCAACAATATAAAAGTATACACGCACAGGGTTATTCATTTCAGGATGTTTTGTGGTTCCAAAATACCAGAAACAACCTAAATGCCCATAGATAGGAGATTGGTTAAATGAACTATAGTATAGTCACCCAGTGGAGTACTATGCGGCTGTGAGCAAAAACAACGAACAAAGGAGATCTCTATGAATTGATCTGGAGTGATTTCATATTTGTGTATGTTGATATATATATATTTTAACATATACACACACACATACATACACATTTTACATATTCAGCTCCCCCCCCCCCCGCACACAAATATATACACACAGGTGATATAAACAGAAATATAGATAGGCGCTGCTGCATACGTTACCATATATACATCCGTTTCCCAGCTCTGTCCACTGAAGGAACTTAGAGCAATGGCATTCTGGTCACAGTGAGCACAGCTAGAGCCCAGATCTTGATTTCTAAATACCATTCTCCAATAAACTGAACTGAGATTCTTTGGAGGAGTGATTGGCTCCAGAGCTGGAGCAGCAAAAAACACAAGATGAACTTGAGAAATATATTGTTCTGCCAGAAAGCACAGAAATGCCTCCAATAGATGATCATTTCTCAGTAGAACACAGGATCCAACCTGAAGGAGCTCTTAATGGCCAAAGCTGGAGAAATATGAGCAGCAAAATAAATAATACAAATAAACTCAGAATTGGATTTTTCTATAGAATAGAATAAATTTCCGTGAGTCTTTACAGAGGGATTCTAAAACTAGTGGACATAAGTTTGAGGGAAAAATAGAATTTGCATAGTCTCAAAGTATCTCACCCAAGGTATGTATATATTAAATACAAAAGGAAGTTGGCCACTTTACAGTAGAGAGACCTCAACCAATGATCAAGGTCAACATCACCAGTATTAAGACAGTGGCATCACGAACCTCTTGATATGATGCACTGAGAACATTTTTTTGGTGGTTTTACTTGCCTAAAAATACATACCCTCATTCCAATCATGGAAAAGTAAATCAGAAAAAATCAAATCGAGGAGCATTCTGCACAATAACTGATTTGTACTCTTTATGATTCTCAAGGTTATGAAAGTCAAGGAAAGACCAAAGAACAGTTATAAACTGGAAGAGACTAAGGAGACATGCCAATAAATACCACATGGGGTCCCGGGTGGGATCCTGGAACAGAGGAAGGATATAATTAAAAAAAATAATTGATGACATTCAAGTATGCTCTTTAGTTAATGGTGTTATACCAATGTGGATTACATCCATTTTTATCACTGAAAAAAAATGTAGTGCATATTTTCCTATCATCTCTCCATTCTTTTTGTCCCTTTTCCTGGTTTCCATATTTCTAGTACATCTATCATATGTGGTTATGAATGATGCTTGATATTTCCATATCCATTCCCTTTCTTCCAGCTCCCCGCAGAGTTGCAACGTGCCCTTTTTTTTTTTTTTAAACAGGAAAGAACAGAAAAATAGGACATCTACCCAAGTTGTCTTTGGCAATATCCCACGCCCGACCTCCTGTCATTTCCCAAAATAGGAGTTTACCTAATCTTCATTGAGAGTCGGGCGAGCCATCCTCAGAGGCCAAACACAATAGCACCCTGGTCTTCACTGGTCACCTCTGGCAGGAGGATGGAGCTCTCTGCTCTCCTGAACTTGAACTTTCTGCATGGAAGCACAATGCATTGCTCCCAGCACTGAAACGCTTTCATAAAGATAAGATAAATCTGGGCTATAGCCTCTAGCAAGTGGCAGGATTTGTGATCCAGAAACACTGGGCTCATTCAGGAGTGAATATAATTCAGCAATCAATGAAGTGTTCAGAGTCAGAAGGCGGGGATCTAAACAGGCTCTTCTGTTTGGAGTGTAACAGTTTTTGTTTTGTTTTGCTTTGTGTTGAACCATTCCTTGGCCTCTGTCGTGCTCAGCCAATTAGGATTTCTTTTGGAAGCAGCATGTTTGTGCATCACCATTACATAATTTTGTGTTGCTGTTGAAATTCACATAAGCATAGGTAATTGACAGCACGCTATTGTTGTCTACATTTTTGGCTTAATGATAAAGAATTATATAACTGGGGCTCGAGTCTTAATTTCTGATGAACAAAATGCTCTTTCCTAAAGCCTTCCTTCATAAAACTTCCCTGTTAAGTATGTGATGTAAGGTACTTTTAATGCTGTAGGTTTGACCTCATGAAGAATCAAGATGTCAAATAGGCATATTGACATGTGGACTTGGTCCCAGAAGAGTTCTGTTAATGGTAGTTTTTCAAAGCAGTATTTAGTTCTTCTCTCAATCTCTACATCCATTTACACCTTTATAGGTATGGCTCCTCTTTAAGAGCCCCAAGGATCAAAAGACTGTTTCTTACTATTTCTTATTATTTGAAGAAAACATTTATTTTAACCCCAAATGTCTTCTTTAAACAACCCTTGGAGAATTCCTTTGTTAGTGTCTCATTTTTCTCTATTCAAAACAGGTCTTCTTTTTTCCCTTCCTTGTTACTATATTTCAGTTATGGCTCTCTTCGCCATGTTAGCATTAGTATCAGAAAACAGTACAAGAACTATGGAGGCGCTGACGTTGTCTGATTCACTTGTTGGGGCTATTGTGTTGACATATTTCTGGAGCTGAGAGAGATGTAGGCTTCTCAGATTTTAGTATTGATTCAGGCTTTCCACCAGAAGAGGGCGCCACATTCATTTAAAATCCATGTTGAGTTCTTTTCTCAGCAAGTTCTGGATAGAATGCATGGGGCAGGGTACTTTGAGCACCGTGGCACCAGATCTCGCCTTTGGAGTGGGAGGGAGATAGGCTCAGAAACCAGCACCAGAGGCTGATGTCATGAGGATACTTTCAGCCCTGGAATGAGGAGATATGTCTTAATGTGTTTTTATATTAAAACAATAAGAGCAAAAATAAACTAAGAAAGATAACAACAAAAATCAAAAAGCTTCACGCTTTTTCTCCAAAGCCCACGTTTCTGCTCAGTTGAGGAATCACAGCTGTGTTGGATTAAAAGGATTGGATCTCTAATTAAGCATATAATAGCTTACTTTCCCTTATCATTCCATGAAAACAACTCTCTCTTCTTTTGTGGGATTGATGTCACAGTATGAAAAATAGGTTGTAGCCTTTGTATCACAGTTTGAGATAGGCCTTCAAAAGCATCCTGCCAGAAAATTCTCTCTACCTACCGGCTCCAGAGTCTAAAATTCCAGTGTGAAAAATTAATGCATTTGGATTATTACATTTTACTTCAGAGAGTCTTAGAATTGTAAATATTTCCAGCATGGTAATATATTAATCTATCAGGAGCCATTTAACTATGTATACTAGATTATTTTATTAGACTTAGGAAGCTTGTCGTCTGAGTGACTAAACCAGGAGATGGTTGCATAGTTTCATTTTTAATTTAATTTTGCTAAGAATACTTAACATGAGATCTACCTTCTTCATGAAATTTTAAATGACAGTCCACAGCTGTTGACTATAGACAGTGTTGTGCAGCAGATCTCTGGAACTTATTTGTCTTGTTTAACTGAAACTTTTTGCCGGTTGATTAGCAAATCCCTATTCCCACCACCTTCCCCCACCCCCCCTCCCCGTAGCCCCTGGCAACCACCATTCTGTTCGTTGATTCTATGAAGTTGACTATGCTAGATACCTCATATAAGTGGAATCATGCATTATTTGTCTTTCTGTGGCTGGCTTATTTCACTTAGTCGTAATGTCCTCAAGGTTCATCCCATACAGTAGTTCCTTGTTTTTTTAAGGCTAAGTAATATTCCATTGTGTGCGAACACCACATTTTCTGTATCTCTTTATCCGTAGATGGACATTTAAGTTGTTTCCGTATCTTGGATGTTGTGAGTAGCGGTGGAACGAACATGGCAGTGCTATTGGGATGGTTATGGTTTGAAGAGAACTGGAGAGAGGTTATTCCTATGTTGAGAAGTGGCTCAGGGCCCACAAGAAAACATAAATAAGGCGAGACCTCAAAAAAGACAATATAAAAAGGAAGTTTAGAAAAGAAGAATACAAGTGGCTGCAGATAATTCATCCGTGGCTCCATGGCCCTGATGGAGTCTTGTCAACAGCCTCTGTAAAATAGGCTGTGCACATTCCCATCATTGCCAGGACATGGATGGAGTTTCTCAGTAGAGTCAGGCATTAGCTATTCCTTCTCCGTTTTCCCCACCTATTACAACAATATGAATAGAATTGAATAACAAAGTCATGGCAGTAGGGGAGATACCACTGAGCAGAATCCCTTGTTATAACCATTGCAGAGTTATTTGAGAGCTCACACTGAGAGCAACCACGGTATACACTGGATAATAGCGACAAGGACTAATATTTGTGGGACATTTTTTCCGCACAGGCTCTACATAAGCTCTTTACAACAACCCACGGAGGTGACTACTATTATTATTAATACTGCACTCTACTAGCTCACAGAAGTTAAATAGCTTGCCCAAGTCCCACAGCTAGGAAGTTGCAAAGCTGGTTTTTGAACTCTCTCTGACCTCAAAGCCCAAGTTCCCAACTATATGCTTTCCATTTTTACAAGAAGTCCCCAGAGGCAATGAAATTATACATTTCCCCCAGTATTTTCCCCTTTGACATGCCTGTCTTTCCAGCCATTTTAAAGAGAATTGCTTTTGCATGAACCGCTAAGATTTATTTAGACTATCATATGCCCTGACTAAAATTATTTAAAAAGCAGTCATCCAAGGGGAAACACGTTCTAAAAGTCAGTGTCTGGTTATTGCAGTTTCTTTCTACTGTACATTGGAATATAGTGCATTTTTTGCATCGATGGGCTTGCTTATTGCTTTACAAACAAACCTAAGATGCACAGTGTTGCCTTATGCCTGGTAACCCCTTAATTCCTTCCTTTTGCAGCAACATTAGATATTTGCTATTACCTCTGAGCTCTGCCAGGTCTATTTCATAGCATTCGTTCTTGTTTTTTGTATCTGTTTTTATAAATGTATATATATATTTTTATTTATTTTATTTTTGGCTGCGTTGGGTCTTCGTTGCTGTGTGTGGGCTCTCTCTAGTTGCGGTGAGTGGGGGCTACTCTTTGTTGCGGTGCGTGGGCTTCTCATTGCGGTGGCTTCTCTTGTTGCAGAACACGGGCTCTAGGGGCACGGGCTTCAGTAGTTGTGGTGCGTGGGCTCAGTAGTTGTGGCTTGCAGGCTCCAGAGCTCAGGCTCAGTAGTTGTGGCGCACGGGCTTAGTTGCTCTGCGGCATGTGGGATCTTCCCGTACCAGGGCTCGAACCCATGTCCCCTGCATTGGCAGGCGGATTCTTAACCACTGCACCACCAGGGAAGCCCAGCATTCGTTCTTGAACTGCACAAAAGCCATCCTATTTTCTAACTGGAAACAGACGGTATCCACTGCTCTAGGTATCACTCGTGGGGAGCTGGCCGGATGTACCTGCAGGTGTGGGCTTCCCACACACACACTAACAACTGTAAGTGGGAACCAATTTAACGTAAAAGTGCTGGGCTCAGCAGTCCTGATAAACTCTCATCAGACGTCCTTGCAAGCGGCAAAAGGAGGCTGGATGCTTATAGCAGCAGTCCTGGGTTAATACTGTTACAAAAGGGAAGCTGTGTATAACCGCTGATAAAAGATGGCAGAATCGCTCTTCAAGAGGAAGAGATAGATGACAAACCATCTAGTTGTTATGTCAGTAAAGCTCCCCGACCCCCTGGGAGAACTTCTTGAAAGGCAAACAGATGCGCTGCTTTATCTGCACAATTGGACCTAATTGGGAATGAAAAGATTTCCATCTTGATTAGCGTGAGTGAGATTTACTGTCACACATCTCTTTGGAGGTTCCAAGATCAGGGTGGTGGTGGGATTCTAGAAACAGAACAGCAGCCAGAGCATTTGATCTGTCGCTCTTTATTGCAGTGAACTTCGGCATTTCAAGGTCAGGGTAGTTAGACAAGATGGCTGAGAATCGTTCAGAAGTCTTTGTCCCACCTTTATGATGTTTATTGTATGCATCTATTGCTAATGTCAAGGGCTGGTATGTTTTTCTTACGTAGTTACCCTTATGCTAGGATGCTGGGTCCAGGGCTGGATTCTACAATGTAACAAGGATATTGAAAAAGAATGGAGAGATTGACTAATGTGGCCCCTTGATGTCAGGGTTGCTGGGAGAGAGGGGCAGCTTTTCTGTTTGCTGGGCTGTGTTTAGAAGATGGGGGTACTGTCCATGGTGCAAAAAAGAAGTACAGGGGCTGGATAAACTCTTGGACCACACATTGAGGAATCAGTCTACTCTTTGAGGAGTTGTCTCGGTATGCTCTTGCTATGAAAGAAAGCTGCACCATTCACATAAAGAGTAAGTGTGACCTTACAAAAGTGCAAGAAAAATTCTCTTAGTGAATATTAAACATAGATAATAAAAATATGTATATTGTATCAATATCTTTGTTTTTTTCTTCCTGGAGTGAAAGAAGAGGGAGCTGTTTTGGGGTCGTAGGGTCGAGTCTCAAAGTCCCTCCTAGGAGAGAATGAAGTTAGGGCAAACTGAACTCGGTGATTCTCGACTGACTCAAAGGAGGAAGTGAGTTCTCCAGAAAGTCCAGCAGGGGAAGCAGAGGAAGGGAACCAGGCAAGGGGGAGGACCCGGTCTGAGGGCTCCACACCACAGTGGATCCCTTCCATTGAGCCATTGCCCAAACAACCCCTTTGGTTTGGGAAGTTCCTATAATGGAAGAGTCCCCCCAAATGGTACAGACATCTCTGTCAAGAATGTATAGGAATAAATCCATGAGGGTGAACCTTGTTGGGGACTCTTGCTGGGGATTCCATTTACCATGGGAATATGGTATTTTCTAGAAAAGGTAGATTCAAGCAAGATCTGTGATCAAGAAATTTATATCAGTTGAAGTTCACTCTTGAAGACTAGTGTGACCAAATATTAAGTCAAGGACTATGGCTTCATAGAGTGGTTGTTAAGTGCATGGGCTCTGGAACCACGTTGTCTGACTTTGAATCTTGACTCCAGCTTTGTGACCTTGAAAACATCACTTTACCTCTTCTAGGTCTGAGTTTCCTAATCGTAGAGTGGAAATAGTAATTTTACCTAGTTCTAGGGCCATGATGAGGATGAAATGACTTGTCATATAAAATACTGAAAATAGTGCCTTGCACATAGCAAGCACACAATCAAAATTAGCTATTTATACTGTTATTACTATTCTTCTTACTCTTATGACATTGAAGCTGACATTGAATCAGATCATATTTATATAAACTGGTCATGGGCAGGAGGGTAACTGGTGAGGAGGCAGGGAGCAGGAATGTGTATTGGGGAGACACTTTTTTCTCATGTAAATAAAAAGAAAATTCTTTCATAGAAAATTGAATTTTCAACCTTTAGAGGTCATGTGATCAAATGTTATCCTATTACAGATAAAGACACTAAGGCCCAATGTTACTTGACTTGCACAAGGTAAAATGGCTAGTTCATGCCAAAGCTTGAACTAGAGATGAATTCCTGTTCAGTGTGCTTCGATCCTGGGTATCATGGTGCAGAACTGTTGATTTGGAATCAGGGTATCAGAGTTCATTGCTTTACTTCACTATATACTACTTCAGGCGGATCTCTTAACTGCAAAGGAATCATTTTCTCATCTATAAAATAACAGGGCTTTCTGTCCTACAAACCCTTCAGGGTGGGAGGGTCAAATATATGAATATGATTTATGAACTCTGAAGAACTCTGCAAGTATAAGCTTTGATTATGGTTGCGTCATTCACCATGCAGTTCAGAAATTATCCGCACTGGGATTGTTCTTAATGCTGGCACGGATATGATGCATTCCAATGATTTATCTTAGATCTCTCAGTGATAGATCAGTCCTTGTGCTGCCTTCCACCTCTCAGTGACATTCAGATCATTGGGCCAAGCAGGCCAGGTGCCAGTTTTTTTCAGGGTATCACCTGTCATCCCAATACTGAGTATTGTATCACCACAGGAGGACTTAAATTTTATCACATGCCAACTCTATTGCTTTTATGTAAGTGGATTTCTGTAATGAGACCAGTGTTTGGCGGGGGTGGGGGGGGGGATTTCTCTACAGACCATAACCTGTTAACCTCAAGACCCCAAAGGGGTTGGAGCCACAAGAAAGCATTTGAACTGAAATTTTGAGTTTGCTCATGATTCAGGTTAGTGGTGCTTAGTTCAGAGACAATTCCAGGTAATCTTGTTATATACAATGTGGCCTGCTGGTCGTAAACCATCTCAGAGGGGAGATATGTAAGGTTGACTGCCAGAGACTACAAAAAGGGAAAACGTATTTTAAATCATAAGCTGGAGAAATGTCAGCCTCCTAAAACGAGATTTCAGGTTTTAAAGTCTTTCTGGTAGCTGAAGTTCAGTTCATGTATGTGATGAATTTTAAAGAGAATTCAAAACTATACTCAAACGAAAGACGTAGCTTGGGTAATGTGAGCTATTCTCTAAACTTGAGGACTTGAAATATAAAAGTGATTAAGATGAATCAGGAACGAAACATTCATCATTATCCTAGTATGTGTATCTGTGTTTAAATTTAAGATAGGGGAAAGTAGCCTAGGGCAATAATACAAAAGCCATAGGGAAAAATTATGTAAAAACAAAAAACCTATATTTCAGCCCTCTTCAGAAGGGAAACAAATTATAAGTAATGTAAATGACTTAAAAACCAAGACAGCGTTCAAGTAAAAATGGTATAGCCAATCTGTGATATATCATGCAGCCATTTAAATTTTAAGAAGGCTGTGTGGCAATATGAAAAAATTATTCATGACACAATGTTACACAAGACACTAAACTGAATGTAAATTATGATTACATCTCTGTAAAGTATGAACCAGGTAAAATGACTACCATGAAGTTACATTGCAGTAAAATAACAGTTTTAATGTCTTCTTATCTTCCCAAACTTCGGAGTTCCTTCTCTCTAGAATGTTCCTCTCCCAGTTCTTTGCAAAGCTGGCTCTTTTCCATCCTTCAGTAGAAGGTCTGTAGATGCTGCCTCCTCAGACAGACCTTCCCTGATGCCTCCCACCCCATTCCGTCCACCATGGTACCCCACTCGCTACTGCCAGAGCATGATCCTCAGTTAGTCTGGCAGAGACCACGTCTCTTTCATCCCCACAGTTTGTATCACACCAAACACAGCACCCAGCATAGAGTAGGCATTTGAACATCTGTTGCCTGATGAATGCTAATGGAATTAACAAAGAAATAATACAACTTTTTACATAAACTAAACTGAAAAGAGAATGACTAAATCAGAGCCCAGTTTAGTAATTTTTGTAGTGGACGATCTTGCCTTCATAAGAACAAAAGGCTTAAGATTCCTACGAGGGCTCTACCTCTTTGGGCACCAAGGTACCTAAGGAGCTAATTAAGCATTAGAAGGTGACTGGGGAGAGTGGCATTCGGTGCCAGGGATGGCAGGTGATCATAAAGGCGTGACCCCTGGATCTTGGTGACACCAGAGGGGCATCTTTGTTTCACAAACCAGGGCTTTAGACCCACCAGAAGCCAATGTCTCTGTTGTCTGCCCTGGACCCCCTGCGCATTCTCTCTCCCCAGCTCTTTTTTCTGTAGTTCCCTTCTGCTGAGAAAGTCAGTTCGCTTCTCTCTCTTTCTCTCCCAAAGCATGTAGCTGTAGTCCATTTTCACGGCTAGGTAGTTTAATGTTGCATGGATGTCGACTAAAATAAAATGCACAACCTGAAAGTTGAGAGTTATGTTTTATTCAGTAGACACTCTGAGGTCTTCAAGCCTGGGAGACAGGACTTTCAGATCACTCTGACGGACTGCTCTGAAGAGGCAAGGAGGGAAGCCAGGATATATGGCAGTTTTTGCAACAAAGTAATCAAAAGATTCCTGTTAATTAAAGAAAACCAGATATCTCAAGTTAATGAAGTTAGCGCTTTTCAATGTATGGAAAGAGGCAAGAGTGTGGGCTCACTGAAATCATTCCTTGGGTATGCACCTCAGCTATCTGGGGCTGGTATCCTGGGTTTTCTCATCCTGAGTCTCCTCAGGGCGTATCACAGGGGGTGGCTGCAGTGACTGACCGCTAGATGGCGGGAATCCTGTTTCCATCCTGAGTTCCCTCAGGACTCACCGTCGGGATGGCTGTAATGTGATGGCTTGATGGCTGCAACATCCTTTGTTTACTGATATGGCAGGCAACATTTCTCCTTCACATGGATGGTACCACAAGGTATCCATTCTACTACTAATAGAAATTTGGGCTGCTTCTACAAACAACAGTGAACACGGCTCTTTCAAGAGTTTCTTGAAGGTACACCCTAGTAGAATCTCTGGGTCACAGGCTATGAGCACCTTGAACGTTACCATAGAATGCTGACTTGTTTTCCAAGCAGGGGTGCAGTGTGCAGTCCCGCCAGCAGTGTAGAAGAGTTACATCTACTCTGTGTCAGAGTTTATCGTTCTCGGTGCTATTGACGTTTGGGGCCAGTAATTCTTTGTTGGGGCTGCGTGGAGGCTGCCTGTGACTGTAGCATGTTTAGCAGCATTCCTGTTTCTACCTACTAGATGCCAGTAGCATTATTCCCCCAACCAAAAATGTCTCCAGACAAATCCAGATATCTGTCGAAGGAGGGGAGCAAGGCAAAACCTCCTCCTTGGAGAACCAGGGCTCTATGACTTTGTCAACACTTTTAGTATTATCCAGGCTCTTTTCACACCTCTTAACACCACAAATCCGGGCGTGTTCATACAGATGGGCTAAACCTCAGAGCAGGAATAGCTTTAGGCATCCAAACACAGCTTATTGCTTCACGTTAAGATGTTTTCCCCACAATTGTCTTCTAAAACAAGTTATTTTATTTCCAGTTTTTAGGGCTACCCTGACGTACTAACCCACATGCTATAAGTTTTGATTTGGGCAGATTCATGGAAAGAAGGGATTCCAAGGAGACTGGAGGGCAGGGGTTTAGGAATTTGGGCAAGCCAGACCCGAGTGTGGTTGTTTAAATAGGCTGGAAGTCTGTAAGCCACATCGCAGAACTTCCAGGAACGGGTACTTGATGTGCAGTGGGGATGGTAATAAACCAGACGAGGAGCAGAGTCATACCAAACAATTAGCGAAACCTCCACTCTGCGTTTATACATTTGTGTTATAAGGTATAACAGGAATACATAATCATAAATTAGATTTGCTTAGTGCCCTGTTATTATTTTATTGAATCTTCAGCAGAGACACGGAAAAGGAGGCAAATAGATACCCAGAATTAAACAACCTCACCAAGTCCCATGGCTAGATGGAGGCGGAATCTGGATTCAAACTCAGCTTTTGATCCAGAGCCCAGGTTTTTACCTTCTACTGGCCTCCCTCCTCCTGTGGACATGAGCTATGCTGTCATCCCTCAGTATTTGCAGGGGGTTGGTTCTGAGACCCGCTATGGTACCAAAATCCGTGGATGCTCAAGTCCCAGAGTCAGTCCTCGGGATCCACGAGTTCAACCACAGAGGATCATAAACATAGTACAGGATCCGCACTTGGTTGAATAGAACCCGCAGGGGTGGAGGGCCGACTGTCTTTGATAATGCAAACAAAGCAGCAGTTTGGGTGAAGAACTTTTTACACCATTTGGCACCATATAGCTGTTTTTGTGGATGGGCCATCATAGATTGTTGAAAGGGATTAATTTATCCATCATGAAAAAAGGTTTACCTGCCTCGGTGGGGAGCTTCTCCATGCTTTGCATTCCCATAGCATGGCTCTGTACACAATGAACCATTAGAGATTGAGTTCTTGCCTGAGGGCTCGGAGTTGTTCTCTCATTGTTTGCCATGCCTAACTTCTGTTATGTTGTCTGTTTTCTTAGGCATTGCTGTGCTTAAGGTAGGTATTCACTTGATGCTTGTTTTGTTCAGTTGAGATATGCCCATATATTTAAGATACTGAAGTTTTGAGGATCTAAACTTAAAAAACAGATAAATTATTCAGTCTAGATACACAAGAAAAGATTCTTACCCAGTTTGAAATGCTGCTTCCAAATAACAGCATTCTTTGAATTTTGGAATTCATCTAATGCAATTACTGCTTGACAGAGAAACTAAAAGTTAAGATGTTAAGGCAACTGAGAAATAAAAATAAAAATTCCTTTGAAATGAGAATAGAGGTCAATAGGAAATGAAAAATGTTTAAATAAATAAACAACAACAACAAAATTTAACTCTACTGCTCACTAAACCTTTTCAAGAATACATGGGTAAATATCATCTCGGCGTCTCTGAATTATAAAATTCCTTGGGCAGAAGCTATGCATTCTAGAGTTCCAGTGCCAAATGATCTTTATTCTGAAGTTTTACTCCAGCAAAAATATAAAACTGGCCTGACTGAGTGTTGACCAGTAACTGCCAGTGGTAAGGAGACATGATAATAAGGTTTTTCAAGATGTCAGAACTTTTGGCAACTGAAATATTTGTCCTCATTTTCCTATGGACCTCTGTTACTGTCTGTTTCAGCTCAGGAACCCAAGAATACTTGGATTCCCATGACATCAGGCTTTTCTGAGCAGCTGATAAATGAGGACTTGAGCTCAGTGCCCTTGTACCTCTACAAATAGAGGCAATTAAGTTAAAGCACAAGAAACAACTACGATCTGAAAACAGCAGTGTATATGGGGCCTTCAGGACCAATCACACGGGCAGAAGAAGGGCAGCCAGCATGCTAGGATGTGGTCATCTGGAGTGATAGCCCTTTAATTCCCCGTGAGGTTTTCAAAGTGTTGGAGGTGTTTTCTTTCTTACTTTTACATGTCTTGAAATTTAATCGTCTTTTTCAAACATATAAAGGTAGAACATTTTTTGCCTCCATTGAGATGTAGCATAATACCTGAGTTTCCTTGGGCAGTTCTCTTTTATACTTTCCTTTTATGGAACTGAAAACACCACCCTAGTCCTCTAGTGCCGTCTTTATGTCGCTGATCCTTCACAATAATGCATTTTCTTATGTGGCAAACAGTAACATATGGCTGTTTGGGGGACCCTACTCTTGAAAAACACTAGGATTACAAACACAGTTATTTTAACTGCAGAAAGTAATTTAAGAGGAGTCACAAGTGTCTTTGAAATCTCTCGATTTCCTAGCCTGTCTTCTTAAAAGACTATATATTTGTCAAGGCATAAATACTTGAATATTTCCTAAATTTAAAAAAAAAAAAAGTATTGCATCAAGGAAGTCAAGTCAATGTTTTGTGGTTTTTTTTCCTTTTTTAATAAATGTATTTATTTATTTATTTTTGGCTGTGTTGGGTCTTCGTTGCTGCGTGTGGGCTTTCTCTAGTTGCGGCGAGCGGGGGCTACTCTTCGTTGCGGTGCGCGGGCTTCTCATTGCAGTGGCTTCTCTTGTTGCGGAGCACGGGCTCTAGGCGCACAGGCTTCAGTAGTTGTGGCTCGTGGGCTCTAGAGCGCAGGCTCAGTAGTTGTGGCACACGCGCTTAGTTGCTCCACGGCATGTGAGATCTTCCCGGACCAGGGCTCGAACCCGTGTCCCCTGCATTGGCAGGCGGATTCTTTTTTTTTTTTTTTTTTAATGCATTAGAAGTCTCTATATTTTATTTTATTTTTTTTTTTTTGCATTTTTTTTTTTTTTAATTCAGACAGAAAGTCACAAAAATTATACTCATCCTCATCAGTTCACTCAGTCCCATGTAATTAATTTTTTTTTTCATCTTGATCTTTCGTTAGCACTTTTATGAGTTCATCAGTTTTTCATTAGAGTTCTGAAAATGCTTATTCATTCAGTTCAGCAGTACAGTCAGTTACCAGAAACCTGTACTTGTCAGAGTCTTTTCCATGAATTTCTTAAAGATGAAACCCTTTTATAGGAACATATTTGCAAAAGCATCAGAGTACACACAGAACTGTCTGTAAATGACAAAAGACTTAAAAATGACCACAGTTAAAAATTTGATGAAAGTTCATAACAATGCAGTTGACAAGAAAATTAGTTATTTCTGAGATATACATTTTAAGGTAATAACTAGGATTATGACTTAAAACATTATACCAGAACATATAAGATTTTTAGAAATTTCATGTAATGTCTGAAACATTTATATTAACATATTTCCATACAAATAACCCAATGAAAGTTTAGTATTAGTTGTTTTGTTTGTTTGTTTTTTTATACTGCATGTTATTATCAGGCATCAATTTTATACACATCAGTGTATACATGTCAATCCCAATCGCCCAATTCAGCACACCACCATCCCCACCCCACCGCAGTTTTCCCCCCTTGGTGTCCATATGTCCATTCTCTACATCTGTGTCTCAACTTCTGCCCTGCAAACCGGCTCATCTGTACCATTTTTCTAGGTTCCACATACATGCGTTAATATACGATATTTGTTTTTCTCTTTCTGACTTACTTCACTCTGTATGACAGTCTCTAGATCCATCCACGTCTCAACAAATGACTCAATTTCGTTCCTTTTTATGGCTGAGTAATATTCCATTGTATATATGTACCACATCTTCTTTATCCATTCATCTGTTGATGGGCATTTAGGTTGCTTCCATGACCTGGCTATTGTAAATAGTGCTGCAATGAACATTCGGGTGCATGTGTCTTTTTGAATTACGGTTTTCTCTGGGTATATGCCCAGTAGTGGGATTGCTGGGTCATATGGTAATTCTATTTTTAGTTTTTTAAGGAACCTCCATACTGTTCTCCATAGTGGCTGTATCAATTTACATTCCCACCAACAGTGCAAGAGGGTTCCCTTTTCTCCACACCCTCTCCAGCATTTGTTGTTTGTAGATTTTCTGATGATGCCCATTCTAACTGGTGTGAGGTGATACCTCATTGTAGTTTTGATTTGCATTTCTCTAATAATTAGTGATGTTGAGCATCTTTTCATGTGCTTCGTGGCCGTCTGTATGTCTTCTTTGGAGAAATGTCTATTTAGGTCTTCTGCCCATTTTTGGATTGGGGTGTTTGTTTCTTTAATATTGAGCTGAATGAGCTGTTTATATATTTTGGAGATTAATCCTTTGTCCGTTGATTCGTTTGCAAATATTTTCTCCCATTCTGAGGGTTGTCTTTTCGTCTTGTTTATGGTTTCCTTTGCTGTGCAAAAGCTTTGAAGTTTCATTAGGTCCCATTTGTTTATTTTTGTTTTTATTTCCATTACTCTAGGAGGTGGATCAAAAAAGATCTTGCTGTGATTTATGTCAAAGAGTGTTCTTCCTATGTTTTCCTCTAAGAGTTTTATAGTGTCCAGTCTTACATTTAGGTCTCGAATCCATTTTCAGTTTATTTTTGTGTATGGTGTTAGGGAGTATTCTAATTTCATTCTTTTACATGTAGCTGTCCAGTTTTCCCAGCACCACTTATTGAAGAGACTGTCTTTTCTCCATGGTATATCTTTGCCTCCTTTGTCATAGATTAGTTGACCATAGGTGCGTGGGTTTATCGCTGGGCTTTCTATCTTGTTCCATTGATCTATATTTCTGTTTTTGTGCCAGTACCATATTGTCTTGATTACTGTAGCTTTGTAGTATAGTCTGAAGTCAGGGAGTCTGATTCCTCCAGCTCCATTTTTTTCCCTCAAGACTGCTTTGGCTATTCGGGGTCTTTTGTGTCTCCATACAAATTTTAAGATGATTTGTTCTAGTTCTGTAAAAAATGCCATTGGTAATTTGATAGGGATTGCATTGAATCTGTAGATTGCTTTGGGTAGTATACTCATTTTCACAATGTTGATTCTTCCAATCCAAGAACATGGTATATCTCTCCATCTGTTGGTATCATCTTTAATTTCTTTCATCAGTGTCTTATAGTTTTCTGCATACAGGTCTTTTGTCTCCCTAGGTAGGTTTATTCCTAGGTATTTTATTCTTTTTGTTGCAATGGTAAATGGGAGTGTTTCCATAATTTCTCTTTCAGATTTTTCATCATTAGTGTATAGGAATGCAAGAGATTTCTGTGCATTAATTTTGTATCCTGCAACTTTACCATATTCATTAATTAGCTCTAGCAGTTTTCTGGTGGCAGTTTTAGGATTCTCTATGTATAATATCATGTCATCCGCAAAGAGTGACAGTTTTACTTCTTCTTTTCCAATTTTTATTCCTTTTATTTCTTTTTCTTCTCTGATTGCCGTGGCTAAGACTTCCAGAACTATGTTGAATAATAGTGGTGAGAGTGGACATCCTTGTCTCGTTCCTGATCTTAGAGGAAATGCTTTCAGTTTTTCACCATTGAGAATGATGTTTGCTGTGGGTTTGTCATATATGGCCTTTATTATGTTGAGGTAGGTTCCCTCTATGCCCACTTTCTGGAGAGTTTTTATCAGAAATGGGTGTTGAATTTTGTCAAAAGCTTTTTCTGCATCTACTGAGATGATCATATGGTTTTTATTCTTCAATTTGTTAATATGGTGTATCACATTGATTGATTTGCGTATATTGAAGAATCCTTGCATCCCTGGGATAAATCCCACTTGATCGTGGTGTATGATCCTTTTAATGTGTTGTTGGATTCTGTTTGCTAGTATTTTGTTGAGGATTTTTGCATCTATATTCATCAGTGATATCGGTCTGTAATTTTCTTTCTTTGTAGTGTCTTTGTCTGGTTTTGGTATCAGGGTGATGGTGGCCTCATAGAATGAGTTTGGGAGTTTTCCTTCCTCTGCAATTTTTTGGAAGAGTTTGAGAAGGATAGGTTTTAGCTCTTCTCTAAATGTTTGATAGAATTCACCTGTGAAGCCATCTGGTCCTGGACTTTTGTTTGTTGGAAGATTTTTAATCACAGTTTCAATTTCATTGCTTGTGATTGGCCTGTTCATATTTTCTGTTTCTTCCTGGTTCAGTCTTGGAAGGTTATACCTTTCTAAGAATTTGTCCATTTCTTCCAGGTTGTCCATTTTATTGGCATAGAGTTGCTTGTAGTAGTCTCTTAGGATGCTTTGTATTTCTGCAGTGTCTGTTGTAACTTCTCCTTTTTCATTTCTGATTTTATTGATTTGAGTCCTCTCCCTGTTTTTCTTGATGAGTCTGGCTAATGGCTTATCAATTTTGTTTATCTTCTCAAAGAACCAGCTTTTAGTTTTATTGATCTTTGCTATTGTTTTCTTTGTTTCTATTTCATTTATTTCTGCTCTGATCTTTATGATTTCTTTCCTTCTGCTAACTTTGGGTTTTGTTTGTTCTTCTTTCTCTAGTTTCTTTAGGTGTAAGGTTAGATTGTTTACTTGAGATTTTTCTTGTTTCTTTAGGTAGGCTTGTATAGCTATAAACTTCCCTCTTAGAACTGCTTTTGCTGCATCCCATAGGTTTTGGGTTGTCGTGTTTTCATTGTCATTTGTCTCTAGGTATTTTTTGATTTCTTCTTTGATTTCTTCAGTGATCTCTTGGTTATTTAGTAACATATTGTTTAGCCTCCACGTGTTTTTCTTTTTTACGTTTTTTTCCCTGTAATTCATTTCTAATCTCATAGCGTTGTGGTCAGAAAAGATGCTTGATATGATTTCAATTTTCTTAAATTTACTGAGGCTTGATTTGTGACCCAAGATGTGATCTATCCTGGAGAATGTTCCATGCGCACTTGAGAAGAACGTGTAATCTGCTGTTTTTGGATGGAATGTCCTATAAATATCAATTAAATCTATCTGGTCTATTGTGTCATTTAAAGCTTCTGTTTCCTTATTTATTTTCATTTTGGATGATCTGTCCATTGGTGTAAGTGAGGTGTTAAAGTCCCCCACTATGATTGTGTTACTGTCAATTTCCTCTTTTATGGCTGTTAGCAGTTGCCTTATGTATTGAGGTGCTCCTATGTTGGGTGCATATATATTTATAATTGTTATATCTTCTTCTTGGATTGATCCCTTGATCATTATGTAGTGTCCTTCTTTGTCTCTTGTAACATTCTTTACTTTAAAGTCTATTTTATCTGATATGAGTATAGCTACTCCAGCTTTCTTTTGATTTCCATTTGCATGGAATATCTTTTTCCATCCCCTCACTTTCAGTCTGTATGTGTCCCTAGGTCTAAAGTGGGTCTCTTGTAGACAGCATATATATGGGTCTTGTTTTTGTATCCATTCAGCAAGCCTGTGTCTTTTGGTTGGAGCAATTAATCCATTCACGTTTAAGGTAATTATCAATATGTATGTTCCTATGACCATTTTCTTAATTGTTTTGGGTTTGCTTTTGTAGGTCGTTTTCTTCTCTTGTGTTTCCCACTTAGAGAAGTTCCTTTAGCATTTGTTGTAGAGCTGGTTTGGTGGTGCTGAATTCTCTTAGCTTTTGCTTGTCTGTAAAGCTTTTGATTTCTCCATCAAATCTAAATGAGATCCTTGCCGGGTAGAGTAATCTTGGTTGTAGGTTCTTCCCTTTCATCACTTTAAGTATATCATGCCACTCCCTTCTGGCTTGTAGAGTTTCTGCTGAGAAATCAGCTGTTAACCTTATGGGAGTTCCCTTGTATGTTATTTGTCGTTTTTCCCTTGCTGCTTTCAATAATTTTTCTTTGTCTTTAATTTTTGCCATTTTGATTACTATGTGTCTCGGCGTGTTTCTCCTTGGGTTTATCCTGTATGGGACTCTCTGCGCTTCCTGGATTTGGGTGGCTATTTCCTTTCCCATGTTAGGGAAGTTTTCGACTATAATCTCTTCAAATATTTTCTCTGGCCCTTTCTCTCTCTCTTCTCCTTCTGGGACCCCTATAATGCGAATGTTGTTGCGTTTAATGTTGTCCCAGAGGTCTCTTAGGCTGTCTTCATTTCTTTTCATTCTTTGTTCTTTAGTGTGTTCCGCAGCAGTGAATTCCACCATTCTGTCTTCCAGGTCGCTTATCCATTTTTCTGCCTCAGTTATTCTGCTATTGATTCCTTCTAGTGTAGTTTTCATTTCAGTTATTGTATTGGTCATCTCTGTTTGTTTGTTCTTTAATTCTTCTAGGTCTTTGTTAATCATTTCTTGCATCTTCTCAATCTTTGCCTCCATTCTTATTCCGAGGTCCTGGATCATCTTCACTATCATTATTCTGAATTCTTTTTCTGGAAGGTTGCCTATCTCCATTTCATTTAGTTGTTTTTCTGGGGTTTTTTCTTGTTCCTTCATCTGGTGCATAACCCTCTGCCTTTTCATCTTCTCTATCTTTCTGTAACTGTGGTTTTTGGTCCACAGGCTGCAGGATTGTATTTTTTCTTGCTTCTGCTGTCTGCCCTCTGGTGGTTGAGGCTATCTAAGAGGCTCGATGGGAGGCTCTGGTGGTGGGTAGAGCTGACTGTTGCTGTGGCGGTCAGAGCTCAGTAAAACCTTAATCCACTTGACTGTTGATGGGTGGGGCTGGGTTCCCTCCCTGTTGCTATGGCGGTCAGAGCTCAGTAAAACTTTAATCCACTTGACTGTTGATGGGTGGGGCTGGGTTCCCTCCCTGTTGGTTGTTTTGCCTGTGGCAACCCAACACTGGAGCCTACCCGTGCTCTTTGGTGGGGTTAATGGCAGACTCTGGGAGGGCTCATGCCAAGGAGAACTTCCCAGAACCTCTGCTGCCAGTGTCCTTGTCCCCACGGTGAAACAGAGCCACCACCCGCCTCCGCAGGAGACCCCCCAACACCAGCAGGTAGGTCTGGTTCAGTCTCCCCCAGGGTCACTGCTCCTTCCCCTGGGTCCCGATGCACACACTACTTTGTGTGTGCCCTCCAAGAGTGGGGTCTCTGTTTCCCCCAGTCCTGTCAAAGTCCTGCAATCAATTCCCACTAGGCTTCAAAGTCTGATTCTCTAGGAATTCCTCCTCCCGTTGCCGGACCCCCAGGTTGGGAAGCCTGACGTGGGGCTCAGAACCTTCCCTCCAGTGGGTGGACTTCTGTGGTATAAGTGTTCGCCAGTCTGAGTCACCCACCCAGCAGTTATGGGATTTGATTTTACTCTGATTGCGCCCCTCCTACCGTCTCACTGTGGCTTCTCCTCTGTCCTTGGATGTGGGGTATCCTCCTTGGTGAATTCCAGGGTCATCCTGTCGATGATTGTCCAGCAGCCAGTTGTGATTCTGGTGCTTGTATAGTACAGGGAACTCTGGTCAGTATTCTGAAATAACCTTCTTTTCTTTTCCTTTGTTTTAGTCTAGTTTTACTTGCTCACAGGGTGCCGCGTGCAGAGGCCTTGCACACATTGTTTCAGACCAGAGTCCCGCGTGTGAAACAACTCAGCTCTGCTGTGCGAGTGCAGAAGCGCTGCGCTCAACACTGCAATTCAAGATGGCGGTGGCGGGCCCCACCGGCAGGCGGATTCTTAACCACTGCGCCACCAGGGAAGTCCCAAGTCAATGTTTCTGTAGGAGAAGAAAACTTTCCCCTTCTTTCCTTCTAGGTTCTTTGGCTGGGCTAATAATTAAATTGACATAAGACAGATTAACATGAGAAAAACAAAGTTAATTTCATATGTACGAGAGTCCCACAAAGACATGAAACGCTTCCCAGATGTCAGGCAATGAGGTTTCTATGCCATCCTGAGCTAAGCAGAAGGGCTTAGGGGTCTGAGACTTCAAAGGGGAGGAAGAGGATTCCAGGAAGATGGGAGAAGAAAATGTTTGGTAAACAAATATTTGCCATGCCATGCAGATAAGTCTTTTCTCATGTAAGAAGTTGTCTCTGGTAATAGCTCTCTTTCTGGTACAGGCCCCCTGTCTAAATTCCTTTAGCCAGTTAAAGGAGAAGTAAAATCTCTTCTTGGGTCTCTTGGGCCTTGATTGTCTTCAGCTTGAAATACTTCACATGTCAAGGCAGCTCATTCTGGGGTGGCCCGCCCTGGGACCTCATCATTTCCTTAAGAGTACAAGTGGGGCAGCCAGTGTGGAGGTTGATTAGAGTAATAAGTCACGGTCCTGAGGGTGTTCAAGAAAGAATTTAAGGCTCCTGTAGATCACTTCGGTTTTTTTTCCTCTCACGGTAACTCTATACTTACAGGGATAAATAAGCATTGTACTTCTTTTTCCAAAAATAAATACGACGCTGTGGCTTGAAGTATTGTATTTATACTTCTACTTTCCATAGAGCAATCCCTTTTCAACTTAAAATGCTATAACTCTTGTAAATGTGGGTACAGTCCTTTTTAAATTCAAAATATTTTTCCATGCAGATCTTTAATCTTTAGCACAGTGCTTTACGTGAATTTTAAACGCAGTAATTAAATGACTTCTTACAAAAAATAAAAAGTCTCTGCTAACCCTACTCCTTGGCTGTGATAGAAATTATCTAAAACTTAAAAAAAAAGTTTCCTCTTGGCCTTTTGTCTATTTATGTAGAGCATCTTTTCTGAGGTTAGTGGTATGGTTGTGAAAAACATATGCTTTCAAAAGTGGTGGACGCCTAGTTGTAGGTTCTGTATATGAACTCTGCAAGAGGGCACAAAGTAAGAACAAGAAGGAGCCAGTGCAAATCTGATCCAAATCATGCCTTGGGGGCTGGGGGTCAAGGTGGGGGGAATCGTGTGAAACCCCTTGAATCTGAACCTGCATTTCAAGGGTTTTCCAGGAAATTAAGACAGATCTGTACTTTTCACCCTGGCTGTAGGTCCTTGGTGCTTGTAGAAGAAGATGCCTTTGTGCGTAGCTCTGGGGCTTCCTAGTTTCCTGCTGGCATGAAAAAAATAGTAAATCTTTCTCAGAAAGCCTGAGCTTTGGGGGTGCAATTACTTTTCTAAACTTGAATCTCACTTCAGAGCTTTTAAGGCTTAATTTTATAATGGGATTCTGTCCTTATATTTTCACCTGAAAAATATGCTAGTTGCCAGAGACCGCAGTGCTTTGCTCAGTAGTGTGCTGACATGTAATGCTGATGTTGGAGCGCTGGGTGGCGCTTTTCCAGCTCTGGTTGGAAGGCTGAGTCTCAGAGCATCAACAGTAGTGTTGCAAATGCAATGTGTACATGTGCACCACTCTGATACGAGGCAGTATTTGCCAAAGTGGTTGGCACACTGAAGGACCCATATGCTTGCATTACAAATGGGCCAGAAGTGTATTTCTATGGGACAAAGTCTACGTTTAGCTGTGAATTCACTGTTTTTAGATGTGTAGTGTTTGGATATATTTTTAGATAGACTAATTTTCAGTGAGCACATATAGGGTTCATGCTGAGCGTAGAACATGGCTTTAGGTGCAAGAAGGTTGAGTCATGGGTCTTGACTCCAGTCTCATAGAGGATGTCAATGCAGTGGTTACTAAGCAGTTTATCAACAAGCATAAGAGAGTTTATTACTAATATAATATGTAAAACAGTAGCCTTCCTAGAAATAGATTATCAGATGGATTTTTCCTGAGGAGAAAACTCTGGGACTCAGCCTTGGAACTGTATATAGAAAGTTCTAAGAGAGGAAGGAGGTAGTAAGTAGGAGGAAGGATGAGTAAATTGCATGCCTAAAAGGTCCAATCTGGACACACTGGAAAGTAAGTTATTGGTTGGAGGAATTTCTATGCTGGTCAGAGTTGTTATTTGATACATATAGTTCTCAAACCTTATTTTATCCATTGTGATAGGTTGAATTGTGCCCCGTCCCTCCAAAATTCATATTTTGAAGTTCTAAACCCAACCCCCAGGTTAGAACATGACTTTATTTGAAAATAGAGTTATTGAGGGGCTTCCCTGGTGGCGCAGTGGTTGGGAATCCATCTGCCAGTGCAGGGGACACGGGTTTGAGCCCTGGTGCAGGAAGATCGCACATGCCGCGGAGCAACTAAGCCCGTGCGCCACAATTACTGAGGCTGCACTCTAGAGTCCGCGAGCCACAACTGCTGAGCCCACGTGCCACAACTGCTGAAGCCCGCGCACCTAGAGCCCATGCTCCGCAACAAGAGAAGCCACCGCAGTGAGAAGCCCGCGCACCGCAACGAAGAGTAGCCCCCATTCGCCACAACTAGAGAAAGCCCGCACACAGCAACAAAGACCCAACACAGCCAAAAATAAATAAATTAAATAAGTAAATAAAAAGAAAGAAAATAAAGTCATTGAATATGTAATTCGTTAAGATAAGATCCTAAAGCAGTAGGGTGAACCCCAAGTTCAATGACTGGAGTCTTTATAAAAAAAGGAGATTTGGACATAGACATGCACGTAGGGAGAACGTCATGTGAAGATTTGACTTACACCACTACAAGCTAGAGAACTACCAGAAGCTAGAAGAGAGGCCTAGGACAGGTCCTTCCCTAGCACCTGGAGAAGGATCATGGCCCCATTGACCCCTCGATTTCAGACTCTGCCCTCCAGAACTGTGAGAGAATAAATTTCTGTTGTGCTGCGTCACCTATTTTGTGGTCCTCTGTTACTGCAGTCCTGGCAAACTAACACAGCCATGGAATCTTTTTTCAAATGCAGTCCTACCTAGAAATCCAATATGTGAAACCTATTTTTTTTAAATTAATTTTTGTTGGAGTATGGCTGCTGTGAAACCTATTAACATGGAAATGCTGTGACTGAAGAAAGGATGGGGAATGGGGCTCAGTTACCCCCATCACGTGCCTGCACAGTTTCTCTTTCCTTTGCTTCCCATCCCAACTTTGGCCTAGGGTGACCCCTATGAATAGTTAAACCACTGTTTAATTCATGAGCCTTATGATCCATGCTGACCAATGTTTGCCCTTCCAGTTGAGCTGTTCTTTTCAGTCATCCCAACTTGCTTGTTCCTGCCCCTGCCATGTGGTTTCACTTTTTTGAAATGCCCACTTCTTCTTTATCTAGTACTTTTCTTTATTCAACCAATTCAAGTTCTGTTTCCTGCACAAAGCCTTCCGTGACTTCTACAAGTCTCACTGACTTCTTTCTCCTCCAAATCCTTTCAGAACTTACAGAACTGTTCCAGTGGTTCTCACCAGACTCTGCATCTCACCAGACTCTACTTAATTATGGAATGTGTTGCTTTATAGGGTAGTACTGCCCTGCATATAGATCATTCATAGTTTCTTTGTATTAGTTTTTCATTGTTGCCATAAAAAATTATGTAAATTTAGCAGATTATAGTAATAGGTATATTCCTGTAGGTTCCATAGGTCAGAAGTCTGAGTTGCCTTGACTGGTTTCTCTGCTCCTGATCTCACAAGGTCCAGATCAAGGAGCTGGTCAGCTGGGATCTGATTGGGAGGTTCTGGGAAGAATCTACTTCCAAGTTCATTCAGGTTGTTGGCAGGATCGGGTTCCTTGTGGTTGTAGGACCGAGGGCCTCATTTTGCCTCAACCGGGGGCCACCCTTAACTCCTAGAGGCCTTCTTCCAGTCCTAGCATGTGGGCCCCTATGTCTCAGAGCTAGAAATAGTGCATTGAACCCTTCTTTCAGTTGGAAGCTCTCCGATTTCTCCTTCTGCCTCATGTCTCTGCTTCAAACCAGAGAAATTCTCTGTTAAAGGCTCATGGGATTAGATTAGCCCCATCCTTATAATCCAGGATAATCTCCCTATTTTAAAGTCTGTAACCTTAATTACATCTGCAAAATCCCTTTTGATAAATTTACAGATTCCAGGGCTTAGGGCATGGACATCTTTGGGGGACATTATCCCCACAGTCTTTAAGAGCTAAAGGTCTATGTCCTATTTGTTTGGCATTCCCTCTCCCCTCCATCCCTAGATGAGTGCCTAGAACAGCAGTAGGTTCTCAGTAACTTTAGCTGGTGATGGATTAATTGAATGATTGGTAATCACTGAGGTACCTTGTGTTATTAAACCAACAGCTAATGATCTAAATTATATTTGATTGTTTTGTTGACTGAACATAAGATGGATTGAGATCCCCAATACTGAAGGTATACAGATGAGCAAGTGGTAGAGCTAATCTAGAAATGAGTTAATAGGGGTTGTTGTGGAAATAGAGACTAGAGAAGCTCCGTTCTTCAGAGGCGTGAATAGGACACCTGGATGCTACTGTTAGAATAGGTGGCCCCTTATTTATGTGTCTGGCACAAAATCTCAGTGGTATTTTTTGAATGAGCAAATGAATGAATACAGCACCATGAATTTTCTTTTTTTTTTAAATTTATTTATTTTATTTATTTATTTTTGGCTGTGTTGGGTCTTCGTTTCTGTGCAAGGGCTTTCTCTAGTTGCGGCGGGCAGGGGCCACTCTTAATTGCGGTGCGCGGGCCTCTCACTGTCGCGGCCTCTCTTGTTGCGGAGCACAAGCTCCAGACGTGCAGGCTCAGTAGTTGTGGCTCACGGGCCTAGTTGCTCCGCGGCATGTGGGATCTTCCCAGACCAGGGCTCGAACCCGTGTCGCCTGCATTGGCAGGCAGAGTCTCAACCACTGCGCCACCAGGGAAGCCCAATTTCCTTAACTCATAATTCAAAGTGAGTTCAAAAGGTGAAACTTCCATTCTGAAGATTGAAGTGTGTGTTTCTATTCATGTTCTTAAAGTTAAATGGAGCAAAATTGGTACTCATCTTGGATTTCCCTTCACAGCCCAGAAAAATATTATCTGCAGGCAGCAGTGTGTTTTCTTCGTATTTGCCCACATTACCTGTTTCTGCAGCTGCATCCAGTATACTGAGATCAAAGAACACAATGGTAGCAAATATACTCAGCACTTGCCTCAAATAGGTTCCAGTGAAAGCCTCCCTAACTGAAAGCACACTGAAAGGAGAGATGGAATATTCTAAATTTTCTAAAGGATAATTGTCTGAATTTTGCCTAGCTTTATATATATATGGATCAATACTCCTCTCTGGCTACCCATAGCCTCTTTCATTTAGGAGCACATCCATCCTTTAGCTGAATTGCATCAGGGGTTTTATGTCATATAGCAACCATATTATTACCCCTCAGTGCTTCACGAGGTAAAGAATTAGCTAGAATACCTCCAGTTATATGGGGGGATTTATAAAGCAAATGGAGGATCATTTTGTTCAGTTGGCAAATACCTTCATTCATTGTATTACATGGCTTCTTTTAATGAAAAAATTAATTAAACAAGTGTTTCTATTAATAGGATCTATTTAATAGTGGTTTTACAACTGCTCCATCAATAGCATGAAATCTTTGTTTCTCTTCTGTGCTTTTTTTTTTTCTTTTGTACATTATCCTAGTGTTTGTCAAAGTGAGGGTCAAATACAAAACCACCAGCGTTTCGAACAGCTAAAAGTGCCCATTAATAGGGAAATTCCTGGGCCACATTTACATCTTTTGAGTTCCATTCTCTGGGAGCACATCTTGAGAAACCTCTTTAAACAACAGAAGTGTGAAAACCAAGAATCAAAGCATACAGTGGAGTTGCTCTTTTCAAAACAAACACTCAGTAAAATTAGCTACATATGGAGTCTTTTTCCCCTTTCTGTAAAACCTGGGCAGATGGGAGCCCTTTCCTCTATGTATTATGATTGCCTCAAAGTAGGAGCATGGTATAGTTTCTTTAGAGGCATACCTTTTCACCAGCAATGAGTAAACGCATTGAAGAAGGATGTGCTGAGTGCCATTACTGCACTATGACAAGGACTGTGCTTGAGGCTTGGTGGGTAAAGAAAGTAGAGCACCATTTGGTGGGCCCGTTGGTTACCTACAGCCTAATTTGAGAGATGAGACATATATACGTTCTTTTTTTTTAATTTTTATTTTATATTGGAGTATAATTGATTTACAATGTTGTATTGGTTTCAGGTGTACAGCAAAGTGGTTCAGTTATGCATATACATATATCTATTCTTTTTCAGATTCTTTTCCCATATAGGTTATTACAGAATATTGAGTAGAGTTCCCTGTGCTCTACAGTAGGTCCTTGTTGATTATCTATTTTATATATAGTAGTGTGTTTCCGTGAATCCCAAACTCCTTATTTTTCCCTCCCCTCTACTTTCCCCTATGGTAACCACAAGTTTGTTTTCAAATTCTGTGGGTCTGTTTCTGTTTTGTAAATAAGTTCATTTGTATCATTTTTTTTTCAGATTCCACATATAAGTGATATCATATGATATTTGTCTTTCTTTGCCTGACTGGCTTCACTTAGTATGATAATCTCTAGGTCTATTCCTGTTGCTGCAAATGGCATTATTTCATTCTTTTTTAATGGCTGAGTAGTATTCCACTGTATTTATGTACCACATCTTCTTTATCCATTCCTCCGTCGATGGACACTTAGGTTGCTTCCACGTGCTGGCTATTGTAAATAGCGCTGCAGTGAACATTGGGGTGCATGTATCTTTTTTGAAGTATGGGTTTCTCTGGATATATGCCCAGGAGTGGTATTGCTGGGTCATAGGAAATTGGTAGATTCCAAATGTGAGGTGTAGGCAATAGCAACTGAAAATGTTTGAGGAAATGAAACATCAGTGTAGGTTGGCACAGTGACAGGAACAGGATAGGAGCTAGGTTTTAGCAGATACATATGAAAATGAGTAGCAAATGGTTTCAAGCAAAAGGGACAGTATGACACAGAGCTGGAGATATTCAGAATGTGTTCAAGGTACAGATAAACAGCACCTGGAGTGGAAAGTTAGCTTAAAGAAGTGGTAAAATTGATATGAGAATTAGTGTGGGACCAGCTTGTGAAGAATCTCTCATGTAAGAACTAAGAAGTTTGGGTCATGTTAGTTGGCTGATAGGATGCCATCACACTGGAGAAAGCCATGATCAGAGATTTAAGATATAAAGTGGAAAGGGAGATTGGGGGCAAGGAAACAATTTAAAAGTTTAGTACAATTATCTAGGTCACAAATAATAGAATCATGAAGCGGAGTTGTGGAAATGGGAATGGAGTAGTGATGGATACAGATATTATTGTGGAAGAAGAACCAACACCCAACATGTTCATGGAGAATCTTTGCTTACTGGAGCAAAGTGTTCCAGAAGGAAATTGAGATTTGGAGTCTGGAAGCAGTGTCTATGAAAGGCATATGTAATCTATAAGGTTTCATAGGATTTTCATTTATTCATTTTTTAGCACGTAATTTGGGGACGCTTGGAAGATGCCTGGTACATGCTATGTTAGACTCAGCAGGTGCAAAAACACAAAAAGACCTGTCCTTTGCTAAGGGGCTTCCAGAGTTGTAGAGAAAGTTGAACCAACAATTCCAAGAAGTCAGAAAGTGACACCGAGCTTACAAGTCTGGGTGCCTGGGAGGAAACTATTAATCACAAGAGGGAGCATGGCAGGAGCAGCTGACTTAGAAGGAAAGAAGGCAAGTTGACTTTTCCCCTCCTTGAATTTAGGGTGCATTATACCTGTTAGTATCCCAACAGAAAATAGATGACACATTTGAAATAGGATAATTCAAGAAGGGTTTATTGCATAGGGACTGTTTACGGAAGTGTGGAAATAGGGATACCATAAGAGACAGTGCAGATAGCAGGGACTGTAAGCAGTCAGTGTTTTCAGCCTGTCTGAGGAAACATGTAGGAAACATGTTCCCGTGTAGGGAACATTTCCTAGAACCTGGAGGGGACTAGGTCCTTGTTATTAGTCAGGGTTCTCCAGAGAACAAGAGCTAACAGGATATGTGTGTGTGTGCAGGTGCGCACGTATCTATCTACCTATCCACCTGTCTGTCTGTCTATCTGTCCATCTATCTATGGAGAGATTTATTTTAAGGAATTGACTCACACTATTGTGGAGGCTTACCAAGTCCAAAATCTGCAGGGTGGGTTGGCAGGCTGGAGATCTAGGGAAAAGTTGTGGTTCAAGTACAAAGGCACTCTGCTGGCAGAAGGCCTCCTTCTTCTGGGGAGGTTAGTGTTTTCCTAATAAAGCCTTCAACTGACTGGACGAGGCCCACCCACAATATGGAGGGTAATCTGCTTTACTCAAAGTCCACTGCTTTAACTGTTAATCTCATCTAAAATATACCTTCACAGCAACATCTCAGATAGTGTTTGACCAAATATCTGGGTAGTAAGGCCTATCCAAGTTGACACGTAAAATTAACCAGCACGGTCCTGTAGTGTGAGTTACTTGGAGAGGAGCAGTCACTTTCAGTGGAAGGACATTAGAAGTGTTCAGGGGTTGCCTTGCAGGGAGGGAGCCTGGCAGTGGCTAGAAGTGTTCAGGGGTTGCCTTGCAGGGAGGGAGCCTGGCAGTGGCTAGAAGTGTTCAGGGGTTGCCTTGCAGGGAGGGAGCCTGGCAGTGGCTGTCAAAGCAGAGCTCTGAACAGCAGCGTCAGCGTCTCCTGGGAGCCTGTTAGAAATGCAGATTCTCAGGCCCCATCACAGCCTACTGAATCAGGAATGCTAGGATTGGGGCACAACAATCTGCGTGTTAACCAGCCCTCTTCTGTGTGATTTTGATGTTCTCTAAACACAAACTAGGGAATTAGGTAAATAAATACACCTCCCTCCCTGCTTTCTCCTTCTGGTCTCTTGCTGGGTCTCCTCTTGAGCCAGACCTTACAGAACGCCAGAGAGTACAAAACCCATTAACGAGGACAAGATAGAGTGGCCTCCCAGGGCAGGGATCAGTGTGGAAAAGGGTAGGAATCTAATAGTCAGAAGGGTATTATTGAAACGTAATTTTTCTCTCTGAAACCATCCTTATTTTTACCGAAGATTGCCAAATTAAGACTAATTTGCTTACAGAATAAATAGATTCAGTAAACTTGGCCTGGTTATTTACACAAGTACAGCAAGACTAGTGATTTATCATATAGACTCTTTTAAATCTGCTTTGCTGGAATTTTTTATAAGGAATCTCCAGACTGAGCTTTTAGTAGCCTCTCAAAGCTAAGAAGCTAAGTCAAATTTGGCGTCAGACGTTGCCTGCATAATACCTATAGGTTTGGGTGAATTCCTCTCTTTTCGAGGTTCTCAAAATATACTGAGGTTCTTGGACCTGCCAGGAAGTAAGCTTTGTTACTCATCAGTAAGGTTGCTGGGAATCTTGGAAGCAAGTTACCAGTCCAGTTTTTTGTTTTTCGTTTTTTGTTTTTGTTTTTCCAAGGAGCTTTATTGATTCCTTAAAGCTGTCTGGTCATATCTGAGTTTATGTATGTCTCTCTCAAATATGACATTCCAGTCAAAGTTTTGGTAATATAATCAATGTTTCCAATTGTGTCCTGTTACAAGGAGGGCAGATTCTTATTGAACGTATGCAAATAACTATATTACTAAGAAAATAAGAATACTCACTAAGGATTTCAAATTCTGGAAGGATCAAGTAGGGAGAAAAAGAGAAATATTTCAATTCTGCTTTCAAAGTATCATTTAAAAAATTGCTCTAAATCGTAGTTAGCTTAAGAGGAAAGGTTTCCTAATATCTGGAAAATAACGAACCAGCAGTATTTTAAATAAAAAGTCATTAAAAATTATAATTATCCTCAGCAGTTCATTCAGCCCCATGTAATTAATTCTTGTTCTGCTTGATCTTTTGTTACAAGTTTTATGAAGCCATCAGTTTCTCCATTAAGGTTCTGTAAATTCTTAGGTCAGTGGTATAATTTGGAAGTTATAAGAAACCTGTATTCTAGAGTACCTGTTAGATTCCTTTCCATGAATTTCTCTAAAGATGAAATACATTTGCAGGAAGCTTTTGTAAAAGCATCTGAGCAAAACAGTAACTGCTGGTAAATGATAAAAGACTTTAAAATGGCCATGGTTAAAGATCTTGGTGAGGCTTCATTCCAATGCAGTTGACAAGGAAATTTGGTAATTTCTGTGACATATATTTATGACAAGAACTAGAATTACAAGTAATAAACTTATACTAGCACTTACCAGAATTTTATGAATTTCATATAATTTCTAGAACACTTATATTAATAACATTTACCCATACAATACAACCTAATAAGGTTTGTCATCACTTATTTGACAATGCTAATTTAACATACCAAATTAGCCTAATTAGTTTAATATCTCCCTTTCATAAGGAGAGAAGATAAATCTTTTGAGGTGTTCCAGAGACCCTCTGGAAAATTCCAAAGTTATCTCCAGGTCAGTAAGATTTCATTTGGAACTTTCGTTTTGGGGAAAGTTGTCAAAAATATCAAAAGGTTTTAAAACACTTGGTTGAATAAGGACCATAAGTCACTGTGAAACAATACTTAGTTATCCATTTAACCATGGTGAAAATTAAAGACTTCACAGGCAAATACAGAAAGCTGAATAGTTGTAAGTAAAACTTAGTGTTTTTTTTTTTAATAGAAAAGACTCAGCGTTTTTTAAAATCAAACACCTGATAAAAGCAACATGAAACAAAGGAAGTTATTTTGGTAAGACATAAAGTCTTTGCTTTCTAGGCTGACTATTTTAAAGGTAAAGAACACCTTTTAAAATCTGTTATCAGGAACAGAGCTCATCAAAATTTGTCTTTTTATTAGATTCAGGTTTACATAAGTACACTATTGATAGTAAAGTTAAAACCCTTATAACAAATTTATTCAATCTTATCCAGCTTGATCACTTATAAAATTACATTCCATAAACCTTCAAAAATTTTTTATTTCCATTCAGCTTTTGCCCTATGTTTTCCTTTTTTATTCTGGAAACCTTTTTACTTTAGGATAAAATTACTTTCTTTTCCATCAACAAAATGTAACTCATGTTTCATACCTTTTTAAAAATATATTTATTTATTTATTTATTTTATTTTTGGCTGCGTCGGGTCTTAGTTGGGGCACGTGGGATCTTCGTTGTGGCATGTGGGATCCTCCACTGTGGTGTGTGGGCTCCTTGTTGCGGCATGCAGCCCCTCTAGTTGTGGCCCGCGTGCTCAGTAGTTGCGGGGTGTGGGCATAGTTGCCCCACGGCATGTGGGATCTTAGTTCCCCAACCAGGGATCGAACTCGAGTCCCCTGCATTGGAAGGCGGATTCTTAACCACTGGACCACCAGGGAAGTCCCTCATGTTTCATACCTTACCCAAAAATGCATTTTACTTTTCATGCACACAGAATTGTTTCCCTTATTAGTTCTAGTAGCCTTAATCACATATTATGTTAATTAGAAACCTTAATTTTTAGTGACATCTAAGAAGTAAGCAATTGTGAACTGCCTGTTAATACCTGCATTAACTTTTGGAATACATTTTATAATTTTCAAAAACCTATATTTCCTCATAGCATAAAATGTTAAATGTGGCACAAGACACGTTTACTAATAAACCCAAACATCTTTAGTTCCTGTGAAATAAGAGGTTAAAAGTAAGTAAACTTAGATTTGTTTAGAAATTAATGCCTCAGTATTTTGTCTTATTTGGAAATCATCCAGATATGCAATGAGTTTTCCTCATTTAATTTAACTCAGCAAAACTCTAAGGTTTTAAACTACCAAAAAGATTTTAGAAGATAACATTTAAGAACACATACCATAACACATAATTATTGTTAAAAAGTTCATTTAAAAACTTTTTATCTTATTTGCATCTATTTAATTATTTGTTCTCAACAGTTATACTTAGATTACTCACAACAACTTTATGAAACATTAGGCAAAATGAGTCATCATCTCAAGCTACTTTTTTTGCTGACACATTTTGTAATAGAAACAGCATGAACTTTTTTGACTTTTAGTGAAACCAGGTAGAATAAAAGTATTACATTTAATGTTGATAATTGGAAAAACTTGTCTGTATTAACTAAACCAACAAACTTAAATTAGATTTTATTTACCAAAATTTCTCCCAGATCACATAAATTTGAAAAGTCCTTGGCTTAGTTTCTGCTATATTTTAATTTCTATAAACACTTGTTGGTTTTTAAGCAATTAAATGGAGCTCTTTTACAAATTAATTTTGGTAATACCATCTGAAGGCAGAAAAAGACCATATCTATAACGTGTGTACATAGACATACAGAAAGACACAGACAGAGGTCTCTTGGCTTTCATTTTAAAACTTTACCTGTGAATCTGGTACAATACAAAATTTACTAGTTTATAAATAACAGTTGGAATAAATTGTTTATTTGCTCCTATGGCTGAAGTCTTTTACTACTTATGGGGAAGACTTTGAAGATTTGTGTTTGCCCTTGACAAACACTCTTATGGTGGCTGTTTAGAGTTTGGGCAAGAGAGCTCTTTTAGCTGTGTTTAAAAAGGCCCCTTGCCTTTTTTTTTTTTTTTTTTCTTTTCTTCCCTTTTAGTTTCAATTGAGTCTCCGTTATCTCCTGGAGTGTTTACATTTCAAAGACATGGTAAGATTTACATGTTCAAGGGATAGAGAAAGAAAAATGTCAGTTTTTTCCTAGGACTTTCAGAGTATATTTGTTTATTATCAGAAGTCTTAGGGCAATTGCTATTTAATTTTTTTTTTTTAAGGACACTTTTGTTCCCAATACTTGATCTTTTACAATATCTACAAGCATTTTGAAAGAAACAGGCAAGGTCTGGGGATTGATAAAGATAGGTAGGCCTTGACTTGCTTCTAGATTTATATTTCTGGTTTTATAGAGATTTATAAGACAAAGATGGTTGCTTCTATTAGCCCTTGAATATTGGTTTCCAGCTGATCCATTTTCTGATTATTTGTAGGCGGACCTGGGGAATTGCTAAGGAGATGGGATGGTTTTTTTTAAGAAGGGGAATTTACATTGGATTTTTTTAAAAGTCTTATTTCTGTTTTCTTATCTTTTTAGGGAGTCTCTAATGCTAGCCATTATATATATATATATATATATATATAATTTTGTTTTATCACTCTTTGATTTGGTTTTAAAATAAGAGCTCTCTAAATTTTTTTTTTTTCTTTCTTTTAAGTACAGCCAACTTAAAGGATCTGTTGTCTGGCTGTTGATAAGTAGGGTCTTATATTAATCTCCAATAGTGACTCAAACCAATAAGCTTTGCATGGCTTAACCCAAGATGAAAGAGGCATCTCACGAGAGAGTACACAGCCCTCAAAAGATCTAAAAAGTTCACTCCCAGACTTAGTCTAACAAAGTAAAAGCCCTTTGTTGCTCTAGGTGATAAGAATGGTGAAGTGAAGATGGTGTCCCTGGGTTCCCACAAGAATGTGGGATGCTGCAGTCATAGGCCTGCTATGTGACACCAGGCAGGCACTATTGCCATGGGGTTTTTCCAGCACTAATGAAGCAACAAAAGTTGAAATGAGAAAGGCCCTTTTGGAACCCCTTCTGACAAACGTGCCGAGAGCTGACACGGCCGGACAAAGAGAGTGCTGCTTGTGGCTTCATGTTTCAGAGCTCCAGTCTACCTGACTGGCCAGGAGATGCACCACAGTAAGTGTACCTTCCGGATGGCAGAGACCAGAGAGAATATTCTCACTGGTCATAGAGCAAAGACCTCAGGACATAGAACGAGACAGAAGGAAAAACCGCATTCAGTTTTTACAAAGAGGACCCATGGCAAAGTTTGTCTAAACAGACGCTGGCCTGGTGAGAACCATTAACGCCATCAGTCTGTGAGGCCAGCTTGAGCAGGCTTACAGGGCCTTTGCCTGCAATTTGCCCTATGGTTTTCCCTCCTTATGACAAATGAAACAAAAGACAAAGACAAAAGCAGTGATCATCTTAGGGGGGAAAAGAATCAATACTCATTACCAAATTTACCAAAGCTGCCGTGTCCAAGAAGCTAGTTTCAACACACATTTTCTCCTGCGAATCTAAATTTAGAGAGAAAGAAAAAAGGCTCTCACCGCTTTTATTTCCATCAGGTCCTGCAGTCAGAGATCTGGGAGGCTGGCACGGTTAAGAAGTCTCACCTGTTGCTGGCTCTTGTGAGAGGTCCCAGGATCCGTCTGCTGCAGGGTAGGGGTAGATGGGGAAGGGGGTCCCGCGAGTATCTTGCAGACTATGACAAATGCTGGGGAGAGGAAAAATTCCCCCCCTAGTCCATTCAGTTCTTTTGGCTGGTCTAATACTTAAATTGCCACAGACATATTACAGGATGAAAAAGCAAATTTAATTCATACATATGAAAGTGTCGTAGAAATGGGATCTCCAAAGTGACCAAAGCAGGCTTTGTTTATATAATGTTTTGTTTATATAAGGCTGTTTATATATTTTTTATATTATTTTTAGACAAGCAATTACTTTATTTTTAGACAAACTATTACTTGTGAAGATTTAACAAAAGGGCTTGTGCTTGGGGTAGCACGCTCGTAAAGAAGTAACAGTGTTTGTTGATACAGCTTTCTTAGCCTTGAATTCCCTATCTCTGGTGGTACAGGGAGGATACCTTCACATGGGAGATTTATCTCCCGCTTTTAGGAGGAAAGAAGGGAGTCAGAATGTTTTTCCTTGTATTGGCTGTTTCTTAAGTAATTGTAATTCGAAGATAATCAATATGCCACTTTGGCATATTTGGGGGCACTTTGCCCTGAGCCCCCAAAGTTGCTATAACATCCATGTGCAGGTTTTGCGTGGACATAAGTTTTGAACTTATTTTGATAAATACCAAAGACCATGATTGCTGGTTTATATACGAACCATATGTTTAGCTTTGTAAGATACTGCCAAACTCTTCCAAACTGGTTGTACCATTTTGCATTTTCACCAGCATTGAATGTTAGTTTCTGTTGCCCCACATCCTCACCAGCATTTGTTATTACCAGTGTTTTGGATTTTAGCCGTTCTAAAAGGTGTGTAGTGATATCTAGTTGCTCTTTTAATTTTCAATTTCCTAATGACATAAGGTGCTGAGCATTTTTATATGCTTCTGTGCCATCTTCATATCTTCTTTGGTGAGGTATCAGTTCAGATCATTTAAATTGGATTGTTAGATTTCTTATTATTGAGTTTTAAGAGTTCTTTGAATATTTTGGATACCAGTGCTTTATCAGATATGTGTTTTGCAAAGATTTCCTCCTAGCCTGTGGCTTGTCTTTTTCAATCTCTTAACAATGCTTCTCATAGAACATAAGTTTTTGATTTTAATGAAATATAGCGTAATCAATTTTTTTTCTTTCACGGATCAAGCCCTTAATGTTGTATCTAAGTTACCTATTTTTTCAGCTTTTTATTGAAGTGTAGTGTACATACAAAAAAGTGCATATATTGCTAAAGCTCACTGAATTTTCACAAACGGAACCTGTGAATGAGTGTCCAAATCAACAAATAGAATATTACCAAAGTTCTTAGGCATCAGTTTGAAAGGAATATTTAATTTATACTTTGATCAACAGAGACACAAAGTAAAATGATGTAAAGTAACAGTTTTACTTTTATTAAAAGGAGGTGTCACTGACTAGATTTTATTTATCTTCGGGACAGGAAACTTTTCTTAATTCTGAATTGAACTGGCAACACCTATTGAGTGCCTGGCAGGAAGTAAACAATTACTAAATAGTCAATGCATGAATTAATGCAAGCAGTGGTTATGTATTTGGATTAAAGAAAAACACATCATCATTTCAATGGGCAAGATAACCAAGGAACCAATGATGGAGGAAAGAAAATTCGGGGGTCATTAGGGACTAACAGATAAGAAATCATTCTTTGACAAGCATCAACTTAGATATAGCTTGGAAACAATGTTGAGTGCATAGGAAAGAAACTTGCAGAATATTAGGTGCAGAGTACCATCTGTGTGAATAAAACCAAACAATAATATGACTTGTTTCTGGATACATATGTACGTTATAAAATGGTTTGGATAAAAAAAATCATTAATCCGTCAAAGATGGCTGTTTGTTGACCACGTGCTGTGTGTACTTCAACAAGCAGATGAGGGGCTTTGTGTGGAGAAGGGCTGGTGTGTGTGTGTTGTGGGAATGGGGGTGGGGTACTTGACATTGGGAGAGGGGGAGGGGACATAGAGACCTGGGATTTAGTAACATCAATCAGTGGTTCGTTGCTTGAAATTGACATTAACCTAACTCTTGCTATCATTTTGTGTCTGATTTTGAGAACCATTTTTAAAGGGAATGTGAAAATGCCAGAGAAAGGTGGCAAAAATAATCAAAAACTGGTGACAAGCCAAAAGAATACATCATTGTTCATACCATACGTAAGTGTGAAGATGAAAGCTTGTCCCAGTATGAGAGGTGGGGTGTCTATTAATAAAAGACAAGAAAAGGCTGATCTAATTATTTTCTCCCGAAATAAAGCATTTTTATGAAGAGTCGTGAGACTAATTGTTTCTTCATTGAGAGAAGTCCAACGAATAAGACAAGGAATGAAATTAAGACACAGAGTATTTTGATCCATCATAAGGGGAAAACTTCTCGACTACCAGGATGATAAACTGCTGAAATACAGAGGGAAACTCTGGATATTTTGTTTTTGGAGACCATTAAGAAATGGGGAAGTGATGATCAGTTCTCAGCAACTGAAGTGGTTCTCTTCCTGTTAACAGGGACCAGGGGGCAGACAGTCGCTAATGGCCCCCAAATGCCCTTTTCACTTCAAGAAAAGGCAATAGTAAAAATGAGAAGTAAACATAGTGAAATGCCCAAGTTGAACTGAGGACATGCTGACATTTAATTAAATAACAAACTCTTTAAAAGCCCTAATGGAAGAGCTTTACAGGATGCCTGTTACATTTGCATAAGCACCAATATGCCTTTCAGATTGATTATCAATCAATAAAAGTTGATAATGATACAGTGGAAATGACTTCCCCATTACCCATTACCCTACAAGCCACTGGCTTTTGCTGGCAACAGAGGTTTCCCTGCAGACTCCAGAACACGACTTTCAGAGGCAAATTCTATCACCCTGATGGCATTTTCTAGTTTTATTTGATCTTGAAAAACATTTCGTTATGTTTAATCTAGGGAAATGAGATTTCTTTAATTACTATCAGTAGCAGCTATTAGAAACTCAATTACATTTGCAAATTCATTTTTAAAAGCTTTATGGTTTTCAGATAAAATATTCAAGTTCTAACTGCACCCGTTAAAAGTTACTTTTCCTCCCTTTGGTGCCCATGCTTCCAAGAGGGAAGATAGGTTTTATAGTGGAAAATAAATAATGCTAGAAGCTGAAGATTAGCCTAAATAAGACTTAGAATTACTCATTGGAATAAATTAGATAGTTCATGAAATAAATTGGTTGATCAAATGTGTTTATTCTCTTCCCTTTGGTGTTTCGCGTACACTAAGCTCTACAGTATGAAAGGTCAGGGTGTACCAGTGGGAGGAGAGGCAGCTTACTAGCTGGGAATGCAGCTGTTTCTCAGCTGTGTGCCTGCCTCACCCTGGTTGGAGTCCTACAGTGAGTTGTATATCACCACTGTCAGGTCTGGAACGGTATCTCCATGAAGGATTGTAAAAGGGGGTCCACATAACCTCCAATTTATTGGTCTCTTGAATACTATCAGTGGTTTGAGAAGTGACTCCAATTTTATGTGTTCAGAAGCTTCTCGTTCATATAATTAAACAGATATTGGCAGTAAGAAAACTTTCCCCAAGCTGGGTATTGTCCTTGTTCTCAGTCACAGTGGCATTAATAGGTTTTTTCCCTTATAGATTATAACGGGATAAGAGAAGAGTGGTACCATGCTAGGACTTTGGTCTTCTCCCTCATAATCAGAATGTATTTCACCTACAGCATCTAGAAGGGTACCTTGTGCATAGTAGGTGATTTAGAAAATGCTGGTGGATGTGCTTTGTTCAACTCTCCTCAAGTGAGAAGCAGCGGTTTGCTGTACAGCTTCAAGCAGACCGGTGTTTGTCCATCCACTTGGTGGCAACTTTGAGCTAAGGCATAGAGGTGCTACCTTGGAACAAGAAAGAGAAAGCATGTTTTGAAAAACCTTGGGGATGGTTCATTGAATTGCTTCACTGTAATGCAAAACCATCGCTGTGGGCAGTAAATATCAATGGCTGCTAATAAAAATTGTAAATGCTTTTGTCGCTGTTTGTCACGGATAAACACATGCAAGGTTCAAATAATTTAAAATCATTGTTCCTTGGGTTCCTTTAAGGTGTGTGCATTTGAAGGGCTTGTGTGTGTGCTGTTGTACTTGGAAGTGTTTGGTGTTACTCTTCCCAACTTGCTTTAGCTTTTACCCGGACCACTGAATACTTATTGATGGTTACAGGCTTTAGGAATTTGGTATTTGAGTGGATTAGTATTGGAGGGAGAGAGTTGCACATGGCACATGTCGGTGGCAATCTTATATGTGTTGCTGGCTGTTCATCCCTCACATCCACCATGAATCCCACTGGAAGTTGCATTAAGAGAGTGAATCATTTAATGAACAAATCATAGGAAGTCAAATGTTTACAGTAAGCCAGGAACTCACAGCTTAGAGTATATAAGATCAAAGTCCCACATAAAAGCATGCCTTGCATTTGTACTAAAAGTCTTTTTTTTTTTTTAATCTCATTGTGTTTTTTTTTTTAAATTTTATTGGAATATAGTTGATTTACATTGTTGTGTTAGTTTCAGGTGTACAGCAAAGTGATTCAGTTATACGTATACATATATTCATTCTTTTTTAGATTCTTTTCTCATGTAGGTTATCACAGGATATTGGGCAGAGTTCCCTGTGCTATACAGTAGGTCCTTGTTGATAATCTCTCTTATATATGGCAGGGTGTGTATGTTCACCCCAAGCTCCTGATTTATTAAGTCTTTTTTTTTTTAAAGTTACTAGTGCCATTTAAAATTGTCCTGAAACACAAAGTCATCACTGTTTACATTTTGTATCCTCACTTTATCTAGCTACTGCTCTTCAATGACTTTGTCACCAAAGATATAAAAACGAACATGAGCCGTGTGTCTGCAACGGTTTGAAACAGCAATAAAGGACAAAGCCATGATAATTGTTATTCTCAGAAAGCTTAGGACTCAATAGCTGTCTAATTTAATAAAGTCTTGTTACAGTGGAATGATTCAGCTGTAAGAAACTTGTACTGGAGTCAATGCGATCTTTTAAAATTCTTGGGAGTAATAGTTTTTCATGCTGTCCGCTCTTAGGCAAGCTGCAGTGTGCTGCAGAGTTGTTTGTCAATGCCTGGGCTTATTTTCATAAGAAAGTATTGATTACAGAGTGAAAAACATTTAGTTCAACAGCAATCAATGATAACAGACAAAAGAACGTTTGAAGTTTCGAGGTCTTTTAAATACGAACTAAACGCACAATCCAGGTAGTTAAATTATTGGGAAAAGAGGCATGACCCAAGGGCTACACAAATTCTAGGCTGTAAACATATTCTTTCTCTCCTGAGTCAACTCAGACGTTGTAAAGTAGGAGGCTTAATTATTGGCTATATAGGAAAGTCAACTTACTTAGCACATAGTAAATATACAACTTTTGGTAGAGAGATGGAGAAATAATTTTTCTGCTGTAACCTGTAATCTACACTCGAAAGGGTCTTATTGTGTACTCTGAGTTGTTTGATTTTAATGAGTGGTTAGACTTAAGATTTTATTTCAGCATCTGAGAATATATGATAGAAAAGCATTTAAAGGTGTCATCTCCTGTCAGCATTAAGTTGCATAGGCTCTGGGAGAATTAGAGAAAAACAAAATGTTTATCTATATGACTAAATAATCATTTATCTATCCATATGTTATGACTAATATTCAAAATTATCTGATACTGAGATTAGTTTGACATGAAGAAGGTCCTTTGTAAATTGTTGTTGATTTAAAGTAACTTGAATAATCTCTAACACTAAACAGCACTGGCCGCGCATGACTATAGACTAATTCTTTCTCGGGGGAGAGGTGGATATCTATTCCTAAGTGAGAATAAGAAGAGACATTGGTTAATGGCTCAGCACCAGACTGTAGAATGTAATTCTATGGATAACGCAAAACTGGTTCCTTTCTACAGAGATGGGATCACAGAGGGATAGTCGAGAGATTTGTTCCCAGCGCTATGACAAGCACAAATATTACATGATTTCCAGAATTGCTAAAAGATCTATCCTTTTTGGAAAACACAAAAGTAATTTTTGGCATGTCGACAGTGGCTACAATTTCATTAAATTTGAGGGACGGTGTATAAAATTGTGTTTGTTCCTCAACAATAATAAGACTGATCCCTAACCCTATGGCTTCTGGGGGGTTTATGGATGGATTTTGGATAAAAGAAATACCACCTCCTGGAAAAGAAATGATTAGGATTCCTTCCTTTTCATGAGATGTCAACTAGTAATCTTGATGAAGGGTCTGCAAACTATGGCTGAGCTGACTCCCTCCCCACCCGGTTTTGGAAATAGATTATTGGAACACAGTATTGGAACACATTCATTAATGTATTGTCTATGCCGATTTTCATGCTACAAGAGCAGAACTGAGTAGTTCTGCCACAGAGACTATGAGACCTATAAAGCCTAAAATATTTGCCATCTGGTCTCATACAGAGAAAGTTCGCAGACTTCTGCTCTAGATACTCATGTCCTGCCAGCCAATTATTTGATGTGTGATCATTATAATATTCTTAATGGCAAAGACCTTCTCTCTCTTTTTATAAGAGTGTCTCTTAAATCTGTTTTATATCCCATAATCTCTAACAGGTCATGGAAAGGGAGAGGCAGCTGGTTCACTGGTTGAGATGAAAGTTTACTCGACCATGGGGAATTCCCCAGCAGTCCATTGGTTAGACTCTGAGCTTCCACTGCAGGGGGCATGGGTTCAATCCCTGGTCGGGGAACTAAGATCCTGCATGCAGCATGGCCAGAAAGAAAATAATAATAATAATAATAATAATTTTACACCTGAAACTAACACAACATTATTAATCGGCTATACTCCAATACAAAATAAAAATTAAAAAAAAAAGAAAGAAAGTTCCCTGGACCAGGACAGAAACTCTTTGGTACTTGTAAGGAGAGGCAGTCAAGCTCTATGACCCTGAAATCAGGTTGCCTAAGCTCAGACTCTGGCTCTGCTGTTTAGTTCCTGTGGCCTCAGCTTCATAATCTTAAAAGAAAATTGTTTTGGAAATAGTGCCTACGGTCCAATGTGTTGTGAGATACAGTGAGATTCATGAAACGTGCTTAGAACACTCAGTCTGGATTCATCGTTAATATCATTCTTATTCGTGATATAAGAGTATTCCTTTTTTTTTCTCTTTCATTCTCACTCGATTGATTCGTTCTGGAATTGCTTTTATAGTTTCTCTGTGACTACACAGGCACTCTTTAAATGTACGTAATATATGTATATCCTTGTCCTACACATCAGCGGGGCTGCTGCCACCAGCCATGGTCAAATGGAATACCAGTGGCCACCATCTTGTTGAGTAGATGCATTCTTTTTTACATTAAGAGGAAAATAAAGCCACAGCGTCCCAGTATTATAGTAGTTGTGCTTTTATTTATTCAATAACGCCTTATAAGTAGTGTTCAGTATACTGATTCCTTTGTAAATTGTGAACTATATGTAATTCTTCCTGGTCTAAGAGACGAGAGCTACTGGTCAAGGCATTTGGATGTGATGAATGGCATGCCTGTGTGATGACATCCATGTTTTGCTTGGCCATAGCAATTAATAGCAGTTACATCTCACTAATTGGAACCATTTTCTTTGTACATGTCGAATCCAATTCTTTGGTCAAAAACTTTGAGAGTCCTAGCTTTATAGAAATATACACAACGCACCAATATTCTATACCTGTAAAAGTGAAGGAAGCACATTTCATAACATTCACGACTTGGTAAAAACAAACAAAAAGCAAACAAACAAAAACTTAGCTTTTAACATTGTTGCTTTCTGAAGAAGGAAACAAATTTTTCTAGGAGGGCTTTTAAAGATACTAATGTAGTAATGATTGAAATGCATTATGGTCTTGCCAGTTGCTTTTCTGTCTTCATGTAGGGGTTTAATTTTGAGCTTATATATAAAGGTTTATGTTGCAAAAGAAAGTTAATTGGTAAATGTAAGTAAACATTTTACATATAAATCCTACTGTTCCAGAAGAACAATTCCACCAAGCTCCTGAAAATTTGCTTTTCACTCATTTACCTGGGAGGGGAGACTTTGCAGAAGAGGTTTGATCTCCTTTGCACTGAGACAAAGACTTGGGGTCGGCTGGGTGCCCCTGGACAGTTAGCACCTTTTAGGACCTCAGTTGGACTTGGTGATCTAAAGTGCCTTTCCAAGTGTAAAGACTTCCATTTCCTTTTGATTGTAAGATCTATAGAAGATCCATAGGTTTCCATGTGGAAACCTAGTTGAATAGCTTGGTTGTGTTCATTCAAGTCTGACTAAGCCATCCAGGAGAGACCACTTCCAAATGAGAAAGGGCTAAGCATTCAGCCAGGAGTGGAAACGGGGGAGAAGCCAGGCAATCACAAAAAAAGCACCTGAGAACGTCATTCCTGATGCTCAGTTAAATTGCATACCAACGACCTGTAGTCATGATGTAGGAGTATCTACTGCAAGCTTTTCTATACTCAGCCGTGTGACAGACATTCTATTAGTGGTAACTATAGTCTCCATTGGCCTATTTTTCATGACATTATTTGTGCTACGTGGGGTCATGTTTTCCATTTGCTTCCTCTCGTGACTATCTCCCACCACTCAGGAACTGAGATTATCTATCATAACCTTCTCTTCCGTTTATGTGATTAACCAAGGGTTAAGTACACTTTTCAAAAAAGTGCTCAGATCGTCTTTTCATAATACACATTTTCCCTTTCTATAGATTAACCGTGCTCAGTCAGCTCATTTATAGGTCTTTAATGATTTCCCCATAAAAATGAAATTGCTGTTTAACCTTACCTCTCCAAAATAACACAAACTATAATCATTCAATGTGTAGCATTTTCAATTTCTTCTAGCTTTGGTAGTTGCACGAAATGAAATACTAAAGCGTTGAACCAAAACTTGTGATTAGTTCCACATTGATCTTTTAAATATTATAGCTGACCTTTTAATGGAATGATAGAATGTGGAAGTTTGTATTTGCAAACAAGGATAAGGGGTACTGCTAAAAATCATGTTGTTTTGAAATTTTATGTTTCTAAGATAGTCTAGTATCATAAAATAATGGAAGCTGGCTATGTAAAATCCTATCCAGATGTTCTCAGGGCCTTGTTTAAAACAATATTCAGATGGAGTTTTCCACAATGAAATTGGAAGTATGAAGGCATTCTAGTGTGTCTTCCAAATGAATAAAAAGTATTTGTGAGAAATTAATATTAATTACTGAGGTCCCAGAAGCCATTTCTCTGGCAGATTTAAAAGGAAAGCTCCGGTAATACCTTGTACAGTCTGTTGCTGACATTATAATTATTCTCCTATTTGATAGGAGTGAATAATTATCATAGCAAATACTCTAATTTCCCATACACATAATTACACCCATTCACTGAAAAAAGGCAGGGATATAAGGTTTCCAGTCACAGGGAAAAGAAAGGATTCTTTGTCTGAATAGTTTTTCCCTCCCACCATCCTGTAAAATCTAGTAGTGTGAACAAAAGAGCAGTAAAATGCACTAGCCTAAAAAATATAATGGAATTATACATGCTTTTTAAGGAGGCCACAGCAAATCCTCTAAGAAAGGAAATTTTTAACTTAATAGTTGAGGCGTGAAAGTGACTAATCAAATAAGAGATTTGAATCTGAAGTTTGGGATTACAATCTATGGGCTGTTAGGAGAGGGCAAAAAAGCAGGCCAAACAAAGGCAATGGTAAGGGAAAAGAAAATGACAAACCGGGTGACATGTATTTTGGGGGTTTTTAAACTAAAGAAAATCTCATTACATTGTCCTCAGAGCAAAGACTGAAAGTTGTCACAGATACAAACTCTGCAAACCTAGAACTAGCGGCCAACTAAGGGAGAGGAAATAGTGGGAGGTCAACAGGATTCAGTTTAACTCAACCAGGATGTATTGGACACTTCTAGAACGCTCAGTGATGTGCTAACCTTCTACGGGGTTTCATTACCAAGTGCAAGCCTCAATCTCTGCCTCAAGAAAAGGATGCTCTTTGAAGAGACAGGAGATAATAATTATATAGGAAACGCTTAGCAAACCATATGACATATACTTTTTAAAAAGCTAAGGTGAATATTAAGGACACCAACGTATGAGATAAACCATAAATTAGGTGGGCAGTGAAGTAAGAGAGACATCAGGGTGGAGAAGGCAGAGCAACTGTTAACTTTTATAGTCAATACAGCTGAAGTTCAAGAGCGGAGTGCAGAAGGGAGAATAAGAGATCTTGGAATCCTCCACAATAAGGAGTGAGGAGAGAAATACAGTGACTCAAGGTTTGTAATGGAAACTAAGTCTGCTGAAGAAATCCATTCATTCTCCATTGGTCATTGTGGGGTAGAGGCAGATAAGGAACAGAGTGAGGGTAAAATGGAGAATAAATCTGGCCTCATGGATTGGTTCAGGGCTGGAGGTAAAAATCCCCCAAAGAACTGAAATTCTCCCCCTTCCTTGTGTGAAATATACTGTATCCACAGAACAGAAAAGAGCACTTAAGACTTCAATCTAGTAGGAAGGAACTTAATAAAATTGACTTCTGAGAACCCCCAGAGGGATAGAATAATTAATAGCTACTGTTAATTGTGATCAATTAACATGACAACAGAGAAAGATCTGTGACCAGAGAAGGAAAAGGAGTCATTGACCTATTATAAAAGGACCCAGTGGTTGGGTAAATGAAGCTTTTTTCTAAGTAAAGTTGAAAATTGGGCCTTTTGATCGAATAAACTCAAGGAAATGATTGGGGTAAGGGAAAGAGTGTGTCTGAATTTGGCAGTTGACAATGGAAACCAAGCTTCTACTCACTTCATTACTCAATGTCTTACTTTCCTTGGTCATCACCCATAATCATCAGATATTCAAAGACTTGGAAGAAAATGATTTTCTGAGAAGCTTGTTGAAGTCAGGAAGTCAATGAGCTAGAATATCCTAAGGAAGGCCTTTTCCAACTCAGGGAACCATTGCTAACGAATGACAGTAATAAATAATAATAAAAAAAGGGAGCAGTCACTTCTGCCAACTGGTCCCTATTACCGTTGTGTTTCATTTCTGGGGTCCACCCTGAGGAGGAATTATCTTGCTCAAACATTTAGATTCCGCCATCCTCCTCCAGATCTACTGAAACCTGCAGTTGTTCGGGAACCAAATGAAAACCAATGCCTCTGGGGTCTAAGTTTCATCACCTTTTTTCCCAGTTGTGTGATGCCCAGTGTTATCTTTTAACATTGCCTTTCCTGTTTTACACTAGCCAACAAAACCACAGCCTTACCCTCTTAAATCTACAGCTTCACCTACCTCATTGTCTCTACAGGGCTGCCAGTCACCTTCATCCATACATAGGATGAAATCCATACTATGACTAACCCCCAACATATATACACGCCCCTGACTTATAGATATTATGTTTCATCTCATTATACTCTTTGTACCCTTAGTATCTATGTTTTCCTTGTTGCTGTAGGAGAAGAGAAATTTTCCTCTACTCTCTTTGGTCTCTGGCTGGGCCTAAGAATTAAAATCATATAAGACAGAATAACAGGAGAGAAACAAACACATTTTGTTGATTTTTTAAGATGTTATTTTATTGAAGTATAGTTGATTTACAGTGTTGTTTTAATTTCTCCCGTACAGGAAAGTGATTCAGTTGCACATACACACACACACACACACAATCTTTTTTTCCATTATGGTTTATTACAGGATATTGAATACAGTTCCCTGTGCTATACAGTAGGACCTTGTTGTTTACCTTGTATTGAATTTTTATGTGTCCACAGGAGGCTTCACAAGAAAATGAAGACCCAAAGAGGTGATCAGAGCAGGAAGCTTTTTCTACCTTTTAGGTTAAAAATAATAATAATCAATTTGTGAAGAATTGACAAGACAGAGGGGTGTGGACCAGGGGTAGTAAGTGGTGAAGAATACTAGTAAGATAAGGGTTAGTTTAGCAAGGTTTGTTTGTATAGATTTCTTGGCCCGAAATTCTCTGTCTCTGGTGATAAGAATGTCTTCCTTCTTCCTGAGTGTAAGGAGGACATCTCTCCTGTGAGGGTTTTATGACCTGTGTTGGGGAAGACGCATGAAGGAGTTGGGGAAGGTCAGAGCGACCTCTGCTGTTTTCTCAAACTCCTTCAGCTTAAGATATCCAATATGCCAAGGTGCCATATTTAGGGGTAATCTGTCCTAAGCCCCATCACTGTGATTGTGGCTGATTTCATGCATGCCTATGTGAGCACTGAATGTGAGAGTTGAAAGGGATCTTAACATTTTAGAAAGAGGTCCAAAGACGGTCAGTGTATTTCCCAAAGTTGCACAGTAAAATAATGGGAGAACCAAAACGATAATAACCCAGACTACTAGCCTCTCCTGTGGTGCTTTCACAGGAATCATGGTGGTGAAATTCACGGCACTTTAAAGTAATGAAAACTGTGGGCTGTGGATCAATGTATAGCTTTCTGTCCCATTTTTTTTTTAGCCGTATGATAATAAAATCAAAACTGCACTACTTTATATTGTGAATGCCGTATTACCACTTTATTCTTCACTTGTAGCCCAATTTGATAAGTCATAAAGATCGCTGACTATAAGCAAAAGACAACTTAATTTGCTCTCTTTGCAGGATACCATCATTTGTTATGATTTGTTCCCACATGCCTTAATAATCCATATCAATCTTGACATACCCAAGCTTCATTTTATTGTGCTTTTCTGCCCAGCCCACCCTGAAAATACTCCTCCCATAAAATTCATATCTGTATCTTTTTGATAAGTAATAAACATATAGATAATTTTTGCCTTAGAAAACGTAATCGTATGGAGTGATTCACCTGTGGCACTTCCCTTTTAGAACTCCTGTCTGGCATTGAGGATATTTTTAAGATCCTCCTAAGTGCCCATCTGTCTTCTTTACCCTTGACATTTCCCCCCGCCCCCTTTCCTTTATTTTTCTCACTCACCCTTTCTTCCCTCCTCTCAATTATTTTTAAACCAAGCTCTGTATATTTTTTTTGCTTGTTTGTTAGAATAAAAGCTTTGTCTCTCTTGGTCGATGTTATCAGCACTGCAGATGTACATAGGGCCACTTCTATCCTAGCATCTCAAAATCTGATTCTGATTCTTCCGTTACAGCCAACAGTACGGGCTTTGAAAAAATCAATTCTTAAGTTCCTTATCTGTTTCTCTGCCTCTAGGATAACTGAATCTTTCATAACTAATGGGGATATTGAATTGAGGAAGCCTTACGGGGAAAATATATTGCAGTTTGTGTAAAAAGCAAAAATGAGGCTGCAATTAGAGATAATAACTATAGCTTAATTTAGACCCATTTTTATAGTGGTTTGATAGAAATTGGTTAATGTAGAGTTTTTCCATTAAAACTTAGTTTTCATGAAAACAGCAGTTTAATTTTGTTGCTGATGGGTGTTTGGTTTATGGACTTCTGAAGAAAAGAATCACATGTCAATTTTAGATTCTCAGTAGGTAGCATGAGAATCAGAATGGTTATTGTGAGTCTGGGTAATCTTAAAATGTTTCAGTATACATTGGATGTTGATTGATGAACACATGGCAATATCTGTGACTGTCTGGATACCAATTAATAAGCAAATCTAAGCAGATCTTGAAGTTTTGGGTGATTGGGTCTTACTGCCATGCTTTATGTGTGTGTCATTGAATCAAATGTACTTTTCTAATAGTCTTTTTACCTAAAATCTCCATGGCATAGTATGTAGCCAGTTTGCCAGATTCCACATTTCTTGAATGAGTTCATATTTTTTTTTCGTCAGTACCCAGGAATATTATTTAATCCCAGTGGCCTTCTCTAATGGCCTTTGTTCATTTCTCACTATCTTTTAGATTCTTTTATCATCCAAGAGAGTTAATATTTTTCCTGTGATTCTTTGATTATAAAATATTATTCAACCAGAATATTATAACTTGAACACATTTCAGGAAATCTTTTGAAACAGAAACATATAGTGAATACCTTTCTACTGTGTTAGCCAACAAGTTTGTTCAGGTTTTTCCATAAGGTGTTACGGGAAAACCCAAACGCACTTTTTGGCCAACCCAGTATAGAGTATCATGTACCCTTAAGCATCATGTCAGTGTAGAATACCTCTAGATGAGTTGATGCCTTATGTCATTCATTAAGCAGGACTTACATGGAATGCTTGGGGCATAGGTGGGAGGTGTACCAGTCTTGCTGTAGTGCACGTTTCACCTGACACATGACCGTGCATGGTGGCACTAGAACTTTCACAGCAAGTAAACTCTTCTTTCTTTTTTAAATTCTTTGACTCTTCTGTTGCTAACCTTGCCAGGAGTATCACCCACGAATGTAACTAGGGTCACCAAATATAATTAGACCTAGGATAGAGGCACTTCTTGGCTTTCTATCTTTGCAATCAAGTGTTAATGTCTTGGTATTAACTCCTGACATTTTGGCACGTCACAGATCAAGCCATCTGTTTAAGATCGTTCTAGGTAATGGAATTGAAAAATTCTGTCTTTTGGGCAGTCCAGCCACAGGGTTATATGCATTCTAGATGACCTCTGTGATTAAGCTGGTCTCTCAGTTCTTACATTAAAATGTAATTTAAAATGTACTTCCCCTCAGTATTAACGTTTGATCTGCTTAAAAAGCACATTTTTGAGATTTTTAAAAGAAATGTGTAACTACGATATTTATTTAATATGTAGTGATCGTGAAAGACTAAAATGCTTATAGAATTTATCAAAAGTAACTCTATCAAATGATATAAGCTGTATAATTCCAGTTAGCCATATCTTATTTTTATATGGGACTTTCAAGATTTTGCAGTGCTTTTCTGTACATTGTTTTACTCATTCCTCACAGTGATACTATGAAATTGGCTTGGGCGATTTTACTCTCCCCAATATGCAGAAGAAACTAGCTTCAAGCAGTTATGTTTCAAGTTAAGTGGCTTGTCCAAACCTGCTTAACTAGCAAATGGTACAGTCTAAACTAGTAGCTGGTAGCATTCACCATACTCTTACTTAAATATCTTCCCATGCTGTTGTTATTCAGCCTCTTCGTTCAGTTCTTTTTCCACACAGTAGTCAGATGATCTTTGCAAAATCTTCATCAGATCTTATCACTTACTTGATTAAACCTTGGTAAAGAGTTACTGTTCTACTCAGAATATAATCTCACATCCTTAATATGACCTTCTTGGTCCCCCGGCTCCTTCTAGCTATGTCATATGGCACTCCCATCCCCTTGCTCCCCAGGGTCCAGGCACACTGGACTTCTCTTTGTTCTTTTCCTGTGTAACTAAAGACTTCCCATTTGCTACTCTTCTGCCTACAATGCTGATCCCTTCTCTTCCCCAAGTAACTCCTAGTCATCACAGAGGTCTCCGTTTATATATTAATTCCTCAGAGAAGCCTTCCCCTAACCCACTGAACAAAGTCGGTGCCTCTGGCTGTCATCTTTCAGCAAACTCTTAATTATCCATCAGTTTATATTGATATATTTCTCTGTGTGATAACTTCATTTAGCAGCTGCCATGTCCACTAGTGTGTAAGTCCACCGCAGTCAGGAGCCACGTCTTTTGGTCTCATTGCCGGTCTCTTCCTCTGGTCCGCTGTCTCGCACGTAATAGCTGTTCAGTAAAAATTTACTGAGTGAATAAATGAGTCCATGTGGGTGGGTACACAGCTCTTCTTCTAAGAAGAATTCTTTATTAAATTAGGAAACGATGATAGAACCTATAGCTTTTTCTCCATTTCCTGGGAACATACAGAGAGAAATGGCTTTTTGATACTTGAAACAATTTAAGCAAGTCTTAGAAAAATTAGCAGGAGAGGAGTTTAAGAAAATAAAATGGATTGCCCAGGGAAATTGTGGAGTCTCCTTTGCTGGAGGTTTAATCAGAGGATAGTAATTGAGGAAGTTGAAGTCTTTGTGAAGGCTATGAGATATAGACACCATCATTTGGTAGAACAAAGACTTGGAATTAAAATACCTTTCCTTTTGTTTTTATGTTTGATTCTTTGTTGAGGTCCAATTCTTTGTTTGTGCCCAAAGAGTGAAGGGGCTTTGGAATCCTACTCTTGATTCAGTTTTCTTTTTCTTCACCATGACGGTATAGCTCTGCTGTAATATGACATATGTGTTCCTAAAAATCACTGCACAGGGCTTGTGGGAAAAATGAAACTAGGGACACAGTACTCAAAAACTTTGTCAGTGACACACAAAAAAGATAGGTATCTAATATAAATGGCAGCTAAGTTTTACAATGTTAAGTGGTTAAGAAATATAGAAATAATACAACAAATATGGCACTTTACCTTGAAAAAGACATGCAGTTTGCTTGTGGGGGCGGTCATGGGAAGGGCTGCAGCTTGTGAGTTATTGTGAATCAATGGAAAGAAGGCTGGGTAAAGTCAGAGGGCAAGTGGTACCTTCTGATGTGGATGGGGCAGCTCATAACACCCCTGATGGACTGAGGTCACTGGTCCATCTATCTGTGATGCGTGTGATTGTGTATTTCTACACTAGCTTCAGCCGGGTGCAGTTTTCTGTGTTCACTTCATGTTTCTCATGATTGAGATTGGGCCTAAGCAAATGTGAGATTCGCATCATGCTCAAACTGTCCCTCTATTGCACTGTGACAAATGTGTACTTTTAAAATAAGTATTAGGAGGTGGTCCAAGATGTAGCCTAGATTTGGGGTGTCTGTGCGAGGAGGTGAGTTCAGGATCTTCCTACATCGCCATCCACAGAGGGTGCCATCTTTGTGCTCTCCCTCTGCTAAGCTCCCCGGTACCAGTGTCTCCAGAGGAGAGTTTTCACACACATCTGGTGCCCTAGTTTTTGCATCTAGTATCCCAGTTTTGTGGTAGCAGCCCAGGGGACACCCCTTGAACACCTGGTTCTAAAGGCCAGGGGGCTTGCTTTCCTGGTTTCATGGGAGTGCAACAATCAGAGAGAGCGTTCTTGGCAGGCTACTGCCCCCAGTACACTGTACAGATAGCAGACTGAAACACCCCCAGTCTTTTTGAGAAGGAAGCCCATTTGTGTGTCCAGGAGCTTTGGCTGGAGGGGAGGCCCACAGAAATGCTCTCGGGGAATGAAGGCTGGTGGACATAATCTTTACATTCTCCCTCTCCCTCACTCCAGCTTTCCGGCATTTCCCAGAAAGGAGCTCATATCCTTGTCTGGTGCCCTGATTTCTGCAGCAGCCACCAGGGGACACCTCTATATCACCTGGCTCTGAAAGCCAGCAGGGCTTACACTCGTGGGTCCCACAGGACCATACCCAACAGAGAAAGTATCCTTAAACAGCTACCACCTTGAGGACACAGCAAGCGGCAACAGACCCTGGAGCTCAGTCTGTCTGTGAACGAGGCCTATAAGCTTATCAGCATAGCTGCAATGTGAGGTGCAGGCTTCTAATTAAGCACACGTCAGAGGACTGACTGTAAACCTTTTCAGAGACCTTGGAAGGCAGGTGTTCTCTTCACTCTCTGTACTGTGCTCCAGAGTGCCAGCATCTCTTGGAGGAGAGCTTTTACATGTGTCTGATGTCACAGGTTTTATATCTGGTGCCCCCTCCTTCAAGACAGGGAAAGGTAGGTGTTTCACCTAATACACAGAAACAAACACAGAGAGTCAAGCAAAATGAAGAAACAGAACAATATGTTCCAAATGAAAGAATAAGATAAGACCTCAGAAAAAACCTTAATGAAGTGGAGATTAGTAATTTACCTGATAAAGAGTTCAATGTAATGGTCATAAGATGCTCACCAAACTTGGGAGAAGAATAGATGAACACAGTAAGAACATCCATAGAGGTAGAAAAATATAAGAAAATACCAAACAGAGCTGAGGATTACAATAACGAAAATGAAAAATACACCAAATGCGTTCATCAGCAGACTAGATAAAGTAGAAGAAAGCATCAGTGATCTCGAAGACAGGACAAAGGAATTCATCCAAAAGTAGAGCAGAAAAAAAAAAAAAAAAAAGAATTTGAAAAAGGGAAGATAGCTTAAGGGACTTATGGGGCAACGTCAAGCAGAATAACATTTGTGTTTTAGGAGTCCCAGAAGGACCCCTATAACACAAATGTGAAACATGTCTACTTCAAGAAAAAAGAAAATATCTCAAATAAACAATCTAACTTTATACCTCAAGGAACTAGAAAAAGAAGAACCAACTAAGCTTAAAGTTAGTAGCAGGAAAGATGTAACAAAGATCAGAGTGGAAATAGATGAAATGAAGACTAAAAAGACAATAGAAAATATCAATGAAACTAAGAGTTGGCTCTTTGAGAAGATAAACAAAATTGACAAACCTTTAGCTAGACCCTCCCACCCCTGCCAAAAAAAAAAAGAGGGCTCAAATAAGTAAAATCAGAAATGAAAGAGGAGACGTTAACAACTCATACCACAGAGATACAAAGGATCGTAAGAGATGACTGCGAACAGTTATATGCCAACAAATTGGACAGCCTCGGAGAAACTGGTAAATTCTAGAGACATACAACCTTCCAGGACTGAATCATGAAGAAAGAGAAAATCTGAATAGACTGCTTACTAGGAAGAAATCGAAGGAGTAATCAACAACCTCCCAACGGACAAAAATTCAAGACCAGACAGCTTTACTGGTGAATCCTACCAAACATTTAAAGAAGAATTGATACCAATCCTTCTCAAACTCTTCAAAAAAATAAATAAATAAAAGAGGAGGGAACACTTCCAAACTCATTTTAAGAGGCCAGCATTACCCTAATACCAAAACCAGACAAGGACACCACAAGAAAAGAAAATTACAGGGCCACAGCTCTGATGACCATAGACACAAAAATCCTCAGCAAAACGTTAATAAACTGAATTCAACAATACACTAAAAGGATCATATGCCATGATCGAGTGAGATTTATTCCAGAGATGCAAGTTTAGTTCAACACCTACAAATCACTCAACATGATACACCGTGTTAACAAACTGAAGAATAAAAATCATATGATCATCTCAATAGATGTAGAAAAAGCATTTGACAAAATTCAACATGTATTTATAATAAATACTCTCAACAACGTAGGTATAGACGGAGCATATCTCAACATAAGAAAGATCGTATATGACAAACCCACAGCTAATATTATACTCAACAGTGAAAAGCTGAAAAACACAGAAATGTCCACTCTTGCCACTTTTATTTAACACGGTATTGAAAGTTTTAGCCAGAACAATTAATCAAGAAAAAGAAAGAAAAGGCATCCAAATTATAAAGGAAAACGTAAAATTGTCACTGTTTGAGGAAGACATGATTTTATATATAGAAAACCCTGAAGACTCTGACAAAAAAACTGTTAAAACTAATAAATTCAGTAAAGTCTCAGGATACAAAATCAATATACAGAATTCTGGTGCATTTCTCTACACTAACAATAAACTATCAGAAAGAGAATTAAGAATAATTTCTAACAATTAAGAAATTAAGAATGATCCCATTTACATTTGCTTCAAAGAGAATAAAATACCTAAGAATAAAATTAACCAATGAGTTGAAAGACCTATATGTTGAAAACTGCAGGACATTAATGAATGAAAATGAAGACACAAGTAAATGGAAAAATATTCCAGTTCTCATGGATTGGAAGAATTAATATTAAAATGCCCATAGTACCAAAAGTAATCTGCAGATTCAATGCAATCCATATCAGAATTCTAATGGCATTTTTCACAGTAATAGAGCAAGCAATCCTAAAATTTGTATGGAACACAAAGACCCCGAATAGCCAAAGCAATCTTGAGAAAGAATAAACCTGGAGGCATCATGCTCAAATTATATTGCAAAGCTATGGTAATCAAAACAATATGGTATTGGCATAAAAACAGACACATAGATTAATGGAGCTGAATAGAGAGCCTAGAAACATAGCCACACATATATGGTCAATTAATTTATGACAAAGGAGCTAAGACTGTAAAATGGGAAAAAACAGTCTCTTCAATAAATGGTGTTGGGGAAAATGGATGTCCATGTGCAAAAGAATGAAACTAGACTGCTATCTTACACCATACACAAAAATTAACTCAAAGTGGATTGAAGACTTAATGGAATGTAAGACCTGAAACCATAGAATTCCTAAAAGTAAACATACATGGTAAGCTATTTGACATTAGTCTTGGTGATGATCTTTTGAACCTGTTACCAAAAGCAAAAGTACGCAAGTGGGACTACATCAAACTAAAGAGCTTATGCACAGCAAAGGAAGTTATCAACAAAATGGAAAGGCAACCAACTGAGTGGGAGAAAATATTTGCAAATCATATATTTGGCAAAGGGTTGATATATAAGCTGAGCCTGGAAGGAACCCTAGGCTTTGAATAGAGAGGGCTTTTGAAGCAGGAGGGAGAGCATGGTCAAAGTTGCAGAGGCACAGGATGTGAAGTATTTTTAAAGGACCTTGATTCATTTCCGGGAATGGTCTGTTTCATTCGTGGTCCTCAGGAGAATTTTTTCCAATGGATCAAGTTTCATCTGGGTGATTCATGGTACAGAGTCATAGTGCCTGATTTATTTGGAGACTGAAATATATGCTTCACATCTTTCCCTTTAAGAATGTAGGTCCCTTATAATCAAGCATTGAGTCTTTGATTTTCATCGTGGAATATATATCCTTAACACATAGTGCTTAATGTAGTAACATCCATAACCATAATGGCATGACATGCTCTTAAAAAAAAAAAAAAAAAAAAGGTGGTAACAACAGCACAACCCAAACAAAAAAGTCATAGCGTGGCTCGGTCTGTAAAGTCAGGATCTGAGCTTGTGTGCTTTTTACCAGTTCCTGGAGTGAGTTTTTGATGAACCATCTATTCTGGGTCATCCAGTCTCCCTTTTAATCTATGATGCCCATGTGTGAGGAGCTCGCTGTCTAGGATTACAAATAAAGAGGGTGGCTTAACCAATTTCTATCTGGGAAAAACCTAATTGGGCAAATACAAACTAATTCTTTAACCTTATTCTCATCAGCTTCATGGTATAATTAAGTGGAAGTTCCTGGTCCTTTTATAAAAATCAGTAGTGTTCTCTTTAAAGCATTTACCAGAGACTGAAAAGATGAAATAATTCTGAACAGGCACTAATGGACTTACTCATTATTACTTGAATTCTTATTCACCTGCTAGTATTACTCAGTCATGGATCTTCATCTCTGCATGAGAAGCCACCTGGTTTAGTGGAAATCATTCATACATTAGAGTCAAATCAGCCAGGATTGAAAATCTGTTACCTTCTGTTTCTTTTAATGACAAACTACTTCAAGGTCTCTGATCCTTGGTTTCCTAGATAATAAGAGATTAATAATAGAAGGTACTTGATGAGGTTGTAATGAGGATGAAATTAATTAATAATATGAAGTCCAAGTTAGCACTTAGTAACCAACAGTGCCTACTAATTATTTTCTTATAATATTTAAGAAACACTTTCTTAAAAGTCATCCCCTGCGTGCCTTTTCTAGCATGAGAAGCTGATACATGAATTGGAAGAGGAGAGACACTTACGTCTTCAGAGTGAGAAGCGCTTGCAGGAGGTGACACTGGAGTCCGAGCGGAACAGAATTCAGATGCGTGGCCTGCAGCAGCAGTTCTCCAGGTATTGTTCTGTGCGGAGCATCTTGTTTCAGGAGGTGCATCTCTCCCTGCGCCAATTACACCTTTGCTTGAGTTTCCATTGTGTAAGCTTGTGTTGCATTTGAGGAGCTAATGACCAGCAATTTAGACCTTCTCTTGTAGCCAAATCGTCCGATTGCATTTGGACCAATTTTCTGGAACTTTCCGCTTGCACCTCAGTCTTGGCTTTATTGAAGCTGGTTGTCTTTTCTTCCCCAATGGCTTTCCAAAGTATCTTTCAGTAAGATGTGGTGGTTGTGTGGCCTATAGGCATGATCTGTGAAAGGCCAGCCAGGAGAATGCAATTTTACTGGTCCTCATAATCCTATTTTCAGGTAGAAAGGGTGTGAATCATCCAGTAAGCTCTTACTCCTTATTTAGAGTAAATATTTAGAATCTGTAAAAAAAAAAAAAAAAAAAAAAAAAAAAAATCAAAATCAATGAGTTTCTTTCCTTTAAAAAGACATAACTTGAATTTGAAAGGATTCTGGAAAAGTAGCTCTTCTTTGATTTAATTCCAGCACAGTGTAAGAATCTTTCAGCTTTCAATTACAGTTAATAGGGGGCCAAGGACTTCCCTGGTGGCACAGGGGTTAAGAATCTGCCTGCCAATGTAGGGACACAGGTTCAGTCCCTGGTCCAGGAAGATCCCACATGCTGTGGAGCAACTGAGCCCGTGCACCACAACTACTGAGCCTGCGCTCTAGAGCCCGCGAGCCACAACTGCTGAAGCCCACGAGCCAAAACTACTGAAGCCCGTGCACCTAGAGCCCGCTCCACAACAAGAGAAGCCACCACAATGAGAAGCCCGCGCACCAAAATGAGGAGTAACCCCCGCTCGCCACAACTAGAGAAAGCCCACGCGCTGCAACGAAGATCCAACGCAGCCAAAAAATAATTAATTAATTAATTTTTAAAAATATATATATATATATGGGGCCAGGTAAAAATTCAACCTATTATTTAAAATCTCTTCATTTTCATGGAAAAAACACAGACTTGTGCATTTACAGTCCTGGGACCAGATACGGGCACCCTATGAGGAACAGTTTGCTTTTATTTTCATGTTTCACGTCACCATTTGCAAAACCAGGAAAATAATTTTTGATTCTTTTCTCCCTCATGAGGTTATCCCAGGCAGAATCCAGTTTGAGAAGCTGCCCTAAAATTTTCTTCAGCAAACTGGGTGGGTCTTATCTTTCATTTACCACTGGGATTTGGATATGATTGGTGATGGATAATTGTGCTTCCTCATTATGAGGCTTTTATATTGACAGCTTAATTTTTAGGTGTGTTGCAGGGAGAGAGCAAAGTTGAGCCTTTGGATGATTTATCTCATGGAGGCTTATACCACGAATGTTTGGAATTTTGGTTTAAAGGCATCTTGGAAGAACAGGGTAGGAAGGGTGGATGACTCCTCGGTTTCAGAGTCATGATTGAACACCCTGTTCAGCTCTTGGAGCCCATGATAATACAGGTGCTGTAGAAATGCACCAATCAATACTTTAACAAATGCATGTCCCACCCCTCACAGGCTATTACTTATACAAACTTGTGCTCAATTTTTCATTCTCTTCGATGGCAAATCTCACTTTATGTCTCCAAACTTGAAATAATAGCCCCTCCCCACCCTCCGAAGCAACTTTAAAACAAGTACCATTTTGTAATACTTGCCATTTTAATGATACAAGAAAGGAAGGTGCAGATCTTGCTACCCTTGTACTGTCTAATTGAGATGTCTCTGTACTCAAGCTATTGATTTACAGGGCATGAGGCACCCGGCACAGTAAATTACTTTTGTACGATGCCAGGTCATCTGCTGTAAATAAAATGACAACCCCATACAGATTTGAGTTGCACAAGAGCTGAGGCTACATTCTAGGTTTAAAGAGAAGATAATTATTTGTAAAACAAATAGTGGGTGGTTTTACATACTGCCTTTGTGAAGATTTTTTGCCCCAGCATAATCAGTTTTCTTAGTAAGCTTCATTGACGTTGAAAGTTCAAGTCCAGTTATAGCCAGACAACTAATGTAAATCAGCAAAAGATGGGGGGAGAAAGCCTATGTAACAGAGAAGATAATTACACGATAATTTAAGTAGACCCACTAAACTATTGCTGATGGCCTTTTACATTTTAAACTTTGGTTTGTAAGATGTTTCTAGTTAGGCTTATTCAAACAATCCTGTTACTATAATCTAAGTCTTTGTAAAATTCTCAGTATTACAGAGCTTGTCTATAACATGTCACCCTTGGACATGGTCAGTATCTGAACGCTCATGTAAGTAAGTTCTATAATCCAAATAATTGTATTAAATTTAAAACTTTTGTAGTCATGATTTTCTCCTTCTTTTCCTGGGTTGACAAGTTCCTTTTGTACATGATGATATCTGAGATGTAATGTAGGCATACTTTGAGTATTGTTCATGGGATGAGTTTACTTTTTAGAATAATGTAATAGCCTACCTTTTCAAAGGGTGCGAAGTGACTTACAAGAAAAGGTAGTTTTACGGTAAGACTGTTAAAATAAAAATGGAAAATAAAGACCATGAAAGGGGAATGTGGCGAGTAATCATACTTACACAGCCCAGCATGCTTTCGGAGAGTGAGCATTTAATTTAGCTCTAAGATTCATGGCAGACAAGATTAAAAGGAAAACACAAGAGGATATGTAATTCTTATCTCGTAGACAAAGGCTACTACTCCCTAAAGAGAGAAACATTATCTTTGGCAATAAACTCATAGTAGAATGCATCTTATAGGCCCCTCCAGAGATGGCATTAAAGGATATAATAGACAGTGGTCCACGGTAGTGCAAATTAGGATTAATTCGTAAAAGTATTACTGCTTCTGCTATGTCACTTATGTCTATGAAGTTAAGTAATTTCACACTATATGGTTTAGGAATTCTGGGTCTATGCCTAAGTGAAAACAAGTAAAGTAGGAAGAACTCCAGTGCTAAAGGTTCTCAGGTTAAGCACTATACTTCAAGTTCATGGGGACATGTAAATATACATGTGTTGTATTTTTCCAGTACCTCTTTTATGAACCTAGAGCACAGAGGCATGAGAATGCTGAGGCCTGGGCTGAGTTGGGTAAGGTATTTTTCTGGTGTGTTTGATAGTACCGTAGCCATGGGAGCATCTAAACAGTAGTCAAGGAGATTCTGAGTCTCAGATTCAGGGCTGATGCGAGGCATTGGAGGGGAAAATGAACAATGAAGTTAGAAGCTGGGACAATTAGGTATATGTGTGAAGTAGAATTCAGGTGTCAGAATGAGCGATTCAGAATTACTTTGAGGCTTGATTTTATGCAATTTCAGTTAGGTGATGGGCTTGGTGGCTTAAACGCACTTGTGATTACCTGTGGTAATGAGTAATGGGATCACTTAGGTGATAAAAATCTATAAAAGTGTTTAAATGAGTAGTTCTCTTTTATGTCATCACCAAACCTTCATCCATAAGCCCTTCCTCCCTCCTGACCTCTGATTAGGATATAATGATCAGCAGTGGTCCAAAATTTGGGCAATTAAAAAAAATGTGACTAGAGGTTACATAATTAGCTCTAAGCTCATAAATCAGAAATTGCCTTCACTGAGGGTGATTCAGGCAGCCATAACAAGCTTAATTTAGACCATTTACCTTCTTTAATGTAAATACAGAGAAGAAAAAGGATACTTTCAAATTAAGCCTTCCCCATAGATGAAGGCATGAATCCAGACAGATGCAGTAAGGTGGTACTTAAAGGCAGGTGCTGGTATCATTCAGGCTGCCCCTTCCTTCTCTTATTATTTAGTGATATAAATCAAATATGCTTTCCAGATGTCATAAGGATTGTTTAACCCATTGTCTGTGTAGTATACATGGCTGGGCATATTTTATGTGGGATTCGCTTGGTGATCCCCCCTATAATTCCATAACTGTCTCTATCCTCCCTTTAACCATTTTGAACTGTGATTGTCAAGCCAGCCAAGGTCAATGGGGCGAACTGAGGCTATGTATGTAAAGATAATTAGTGTTTGAACCCCCAGCTTCATTACTCCACCTTGAGTGAATGAAATGTTTGTGCATCAGTTAGATTCCAGGGACAATGTCTCCAACCAGGTGGGGTGTATTGAGGTGGAGTAATAATGATTTCTAAAAAACAGATTTCTGAAGAAATAAGCGACTCTACAGAGTTGATTTCATGCAAACCATGCATGATTTGCACAAGTATTTGAGTTGGTCCCTTTGGAAACAATCTAATCAATGTGTAGGCTCTTACTGAAAGCTGCTGTTCATATAGGACAATCAACTGCTTTTATTGTGTGCACAATAAGATAGAACATAATATGTATCCTCAGAAAATGTAGACTCCGGATGGAGAAGCCATATGTACATATATGAACCAAACAACACATTTATAGTTTAGCTATAAATGAAGGGAAATTTTGTCTAAATTCTGGACAGCCAGACTTCATAGCTGTTAGTAGTATGTTATCGTGCAAAGGCATGAATCAAATCAGATGAAATTAATGATTGGGTAGTGATACTAGCAATGATAACACACGTGTTTATCATGTGGCAGCTCTATGCTGCAGTATATTTGAAGCTTTGAATTAGAATCAACCTGGTACTCTCACCATCGAGCAGACATGTTTTGTAAAAGATATGCAATTAGCAAACCACATCACACCCAAAGCATCAGGCATCAATCATTGTTTCCCTGCAGCTTTGAAAAGTTCCAGGCATGTATGTGTGCGTGTGTGTGTGTTTACACAATGCAGTGTAAATTTCAGTAAAGGGAACAATTAAGCTTTGTCACTCATAATTGACTAAGATAGTTAAAAATCACCCAAATGGAGTCCAAGCTTGCACTCTCTACCTCCAGAATTTCTCTGCACCTGTTTTGACCTTCTCTCCCTGCACTGTTATCTGCTGCCTTGAAGCTATTTCTTTGCTTACGGTAAGGGGATTTCTCCTCTCCCAGTTGATTGCTATGCTTAAGTGCAGTCTGCTGCTTGCTGAACTTCAAGGAGATGTACATGGAGCTGGTTTTACCGCCTAACCCGTTCACTGGTTGCCGTTCCCGTTATCAGCTCTCAGAGACGTTGTAGAATCCTAGGGTTCATTTTCCACTGCCCATTTGGAAGCTGTAGGCACCTGGCATAGAAGTGTGTGTTGAAGAAGGTAGTATGCCCTTCAGCGTTCTGCCCACGTATTCCCTTCTACCTCCGTATCTGTCTGGTACATTAAAAGAACATTTTCTCTACATTTTTAGAAGGAGTGAAACGTAACAAGATGAGGACAGCCGTCAGTTGACCTTTGGGAAGTCAACAGCACAGCCTCTTCTGCCCCTCTTCTACACTTGTTCCTGTCCCAGAATCTTCATCAGCTTTAACCTGTCACAGAGGCTGGCTCTCCTCAGTGCCTCGTTCCTCCTGACGAATGTAGAGGGCAATTTTCTATTGATTTGGAGTTGCTATTTCCACACGATCAGCAATATTTCTTGCTGTCATAAAAATGGAGGCCTCTCATTTGCTCCTCTGGGTGAATTTACCAGAAGTTTAAAATGGCAAAGCAACACTGTTCAAATTATAACTTTTCTTCAAATGGCAACAGACGGAAGAAAGGAGTTTACATGGCATCTTTAAATGCTTGGTTAACGTAATATGGATCATACTTTTATGTCAGAAATGTGTATCTTAGTATCTGGCATATAAGTTCTCACTTGAGCAAAGCAGAGAGGGGCTAAAATCAATTCTATAGAGAATGGAAAGAAAGGAGGCCTTTTTCAGCAGTTACTAACTTAATATGAAACATTCCTTGATTCCCTTGTAGTTCTGCTTCTGTATAAGACATGATGGCCTTGTCAAAAGTTTTTAAACTTCTTAACGGAGCTATATATTGTTGCGTAGACAACATGAAATTTACATCGCCTGTTATTCAAGCCTGGTAGAGAAAACAATAGTAACATAAAATTTAGTTCCAATTTCATTTGAAAGAGCACTGTCCTATTTTTTTTTTAACATCTTTATTGGAGTATAATTGCTTTACAATGGTGTGTTAGTTTCTGCTTTATAACAAAGTGAATCAGTTATACATATACATATGTTCCCATATCTCTTCCTTCTTGCATCTCCCTCCCTCCCGCCCTCCCTATCCCACACCTCTAGGTGGTCACAAAGCTTGAATGGGTTTTCTAGGACCTGGTTCTAGCCCCACGTCTAACTAGCTTCATAACAGTGGTTAAGTAATTTGACCTTTCTGGATCTCATTTCGCTCACTTGTAAAATGAGGAAGTTGAATTGCACTGTAGTTTTATAATGCTTTTTAGGCTTTTGAAAAGGCCATGTATTAGAACTGAAAGGCATTTCTTGAGTGAAGTTATAATTACACTGTTATAACCAGGGCTTCTTGAAGTTCTAACAACCAGGTTTCATGTTAAGAACTTGGAGTGGATTGTCTTATTCTCCATGTTTTGATGACAGAGATGATCTGTGGGACTGGGCTTTCACCATGTCTATTTTGGTTACTTGACTCTGGAGAAGTTGAGATGAGAAAACTGCCATGCCCAGATGAAATATTTCTGTTGAGGACAGTCAAATTGAATACTGAGAAACGTGGCTGGTAAAAGGAAGCAAAGATCCTCTGCTGTGAACATAACCGTTATTGCTCTTGGCTCTGATGTTGTCTGCTTTAGGATTTATTTGAAACCGTTTTGGGAAAAGCCTGAACAGAGAGAACTTTATGACAACCAGAATTGTTTTCACTTCTAAACAATTTCTCTGAAGACATAGTCCTCAGTAAAAATACCAGTGATTTAGTCTCTCCTCCAAATGTCTTTTTCGATTACCTATTATAACTCTTAATGTATTACTGTCCCTACCCAACACAGTTTTTCTTTTAAGAAAATAGATGCAGGATATGGGAGAATACGTTTCATTTTAAAATTGGAAACTAAGTTCATTCCTGCTCTAAATAATAAATGTTTTTTGGTCAGGTTTACAGAAAATCCATCTTTTAAGTGTTCAGTTTGACCAGTTTTGACAAGCATATGCCATCATGCAACCACCACGGCAATCAATACAGAATATTTTCATGCCCCTGAAAAGTTCCCTCATTTCCCTATGGTCTGTTCCCTCTCCACACCCTAAGACCCTGGCAGTGGCTGATCTGATTTGTCTCCCTGTAGTTTTGCCTTTTCCAGAAATTCTTCTCATTGAAGTTATAAAGCATTTAATTTTTTTGTGTATCTGGCTTCTTTCACTGAGCAAGTCTTTTGAAATGCAGCCTTGTTGCTGCATATATCAGTACTTCATTCCCTTTCATTGCTTAGTCATAATCCATCGTATAGAAGTACCACCACTTGTTTATTCATTCACCCGATGATGGATTTCTTCCAGTTTTTGGTGATTATAAGGTTGTTACAAACATACAACTTTCATTCCCGGGTCTCAGTATGTTTCCATCTCTCTTAGGAATGGGATTACTGTGTCATATAGTAAGCCTATGTTTAACTTTACAGGAAACTGCCACACTGTTTTGCAAAGTAGCCATGCCATTTTGCATTCCCACTCTCAATATTTAGGGGTTCTCATTGTTCCATACTGATGAATCCTTCTTGAATGTTTTTTTCTTTTTTTAACATCTTTATTGGAGTATAATTGCTTTACAATGGTGTGTTAGTTTCTGCTATATAACAAAGTGAATCAGCTGTACGTATACACGTATCCCCATATCCCCGCCCCCTTGCGTCTCCGTCCCACCCTCCCTATCCCACCCCTCTAGGTGGTCACAGAGCACCGAGCTGATCTCCCTGTGCTATGCGGCTGCTTCCCACTAGCTATCTGTTTTACATTTGGTAGTGTATATATGTCCATGCCACTCTCTCACTTTGTCCCAGCTTACCCTTCCCCCTCCACGTGTGCTCAGTCCATTCTCTAGGTCTGCGTCTTTATTGCTGCCCTGCCCCTAGGTTCGTCAGAACCTTTTTTTTTTTTTTTTAGATTCCATATATATGTGTTAGCATACTGTATTTGTCTTTCTCTTTCTGACTTACTTCACTCTGTATGACAGACTCTAGGTCCATCCACCTCACTACAGATAACTCAGTTTCGTTTCTTTTTATGGCTGAGTAATATTCCAATGTATATATGTGCCACATCTTCTTTAACCATTCATCTGTCGATGGACACTTAGGTTGCTTCCATGTCCTGACTATTGTAAATAGAGCTGCAATGAACATTTTGGTACATGACTCTTTTTGAATTATGGTTTTCTCAGGGTATATGCCCAGTAGTGGGATTGCTGGGTCGTATGGTAGTTCTATTTTTAGTTTTTTAAGGAACCTCCATACTGTTCTCCATAGTGGCTGTATCGATTTACATTCCCACCAACAGTGCAGGAGGGTTCCCTTTTCTCCACACCCACTCCAGCATTATTGTTTGTAGATTTTTTGATGATGGCCATTCTGACTGGTGTGAGATGATATCTCATCGTAGTTTGGATCTGCATTTCTCTAATGGTTAGTGATGTTGAGCATCCTTTCATGTATTTGTTGGCAGTCTGTATATCTTCTTTGGAGAAATGTCTATTTAGGTCTTCTGCCCACTTTTGGATTGGGTTGTTTGTGTTTTTGATATTGAGCTGCATGAGCTGCTTGTATATTTTGGAGATTAATCCTTTGTCAGTTGCTTTGTTTGCAAATATTTTCTCCCATTCTGAGGGTTGTCTTTTCGTCTTGTTTATGGATCCCTTTGCTGTGCAAAAGCTTTTAAGTTTCCTTAGGTCCCATTTGTTTATTTTTGTTTTTATTTGCATTTCTCTAGGAGGTGGGTCAAAAAGGATCTTGCTGTGATTTATGTCATAGACTGTTCTGCCTATGTTTTCCTCTGAGAGTTTTATAGTGTCTAGCCTTACATTTAGGTCTTTAATCCATTTTGAGTTTATTTTTGTGTATGGTGTTAGGGAGTGTTCTAATTTCATACTTTTACACGTACCTGTCCAGTTTTCCCAGCACCACTTATTGAAGAGGCTGTCTTGTCTCCACTGTATATGCTTGCCTCCTTTATGAAAGATAAGATGACCATATGTGTGTGGGTTTATCTCTGGGCTTTCTATCCTGTTTCATTGATCTATATTTCTGTTTCTGTGCCAGTACCATACTGTCTTGATCACTGTAGCTTTGTAATATAGTCTGAAGTCAGGGAGCCCGTTTCCTCCAGCTCCATTTTTCTTTCTCAAGATTGCTTTGGCTATTCTGGGTCTTTTGTATTTCCATACAAATTGTGAAATTTTTTGTTCTTGTTCTGTGAAAAATGCCATTGGTAGTTTGATAGGGATTGAATTGAATCTGTAGATTGCTTTGGGTAGTATAGTCCTTTTCACAATGTTGATTCTTCCAATCCAGGAACATGGTATATCTCTCCATCTGTGTGTATCATCTTTAATTTCTTTCATGAGTGTCTTATAGTCTTCTGCATACAGGACTTTTGTCTCCGTAGGTCGGTTTATTCCATGGTATTTTATTCTTTTTGTTGCAGTGGTAAAGGGGAGTCTTTCCTTAATTTCTCTTTCAGATTTTTCATCATCAGTGTATTGGAATGCAAGAGATTTCTGTGCATTCATTTTGTATCCTGCTACTCTACCAAATTCATTGATTAGCTCTAGTAGTTTTCTGGTAGTATCTTTAGGATTCTCTATGTATAGTATCATGTCATCTGAAAACAGTGACAGTTTTACTTCTCCTTTTCCAATTTGGATTCCTTTTATTTCTTTTTCTTCTCGGATTGCTGTGGCTAAAACTTCCAACACTATGTTGAATAATAGTGGTGAGAGTGGGCAGACTCGTCTCGTTCCTGATCTTAGTGGAAACGGTTTCACTTTTTCACCACTGAGAACGATGTTGGCTGTGGGTTTGTCATGTATGGCCTTTATTATGTTGAGGTAAGTTCCCTCTATGCCCACTTTCCGGAGGGTTTTTATCATAAATGGGTGTTGAATTTTGTCAAAAGCTTTTTCTGCATCTACTGAGATGATCATATGGTTTTTTCCTTCAATTTGTTAATATGGTGTATCACATTGATTGATTTGCGCATATTGAAGAATCCTTGCATCCCTGGGATAAATCCCACTTGATCATGGTGTATGATCCTTTTACTGTGCTGTTGGATTCTGTTTGCTAGTATATTGTTGAGGATTTTTGCATCTATGTTCATCAGTGATATTGGCCAGTAGTTTTCTCTTTTTGTGACATCTTTGTCTGGTTTTGGTATCAGGTTGATGGTGGCCTCATAGAATGTGTTTGGGAGAGTTCCTCCATCTGAAATTTTTTGGAAGAGTTTGAGAAGGATAGGTGTTAGCTCGTCTCTAAATGTTTGATAGAATTCGCCTGTTAAGCCATCTGGTCCTGGGCTTTTGTTTGGTGGAAGATTTTTAATCACAGTCTCAATTTCAGTGCTTGAGATTGGTCTGTTTATATTTTCTCTTTCTGGCTGGTTCAGTCTCGGAAGGTTGTGTTTTTCTAAGAATTTGTCCATTTCTTCAAGGTTGTCCATTTTATTGGTATATAGTTACTTGTAGTAATCTCTCATGACCCTTTGTATTTCTGCAGTGTCCGTTGTTACTTTTTCTTTTTCATTTCTAATTCTATTGATTTGAGTCTTCTCCCTTTTTTTTCTTGATGAGTCTGACTAATAGTTTACCAGTTTTGTTTAGCTTGTCAAAGAACCAGCTTTTAGTTTTATTGATCTTTGCTATCATTTCCTTCATTTCTTTTTCATTTATTTCTGATCTGATCTTTATGATTTCTTTCCTACTGCTAACTTTGGGGTTTTTTTGCTGCTTCTTTCTCTAATTGCTTTAGGTGTAAGGTTAGGTTGTTTATTTGAAATGTTTCTTGTTTCTTGAGATGGGATTGTTTTGCTATAAACTTCCTTCTTAGAACTGCTTTTGCTGCATCCCGTAGGTTTCGGGTCGTCGTGTTTTCACTGTCATTTGTTTCTAGGTATTTTTTGATTTCCTCTTTGATTTCTTCAGTGATCTCTTGGTTATTTAGTAGTGTATTGTTTAGCCTCCATGTGTTTGTATTTTTTGCAGGGTTTTTCCTGTAATTGATATCTAGTCTCATAGCATTGTGGTCGGAAATGATACTTGATATGATTTCAATTTTCTTAAATTTACCAAGGCTTCATTTGTGACCCAAGATACGATCTGTCCTGGAGAATGTTCCATGAGCACTTGAGAAGAAAGTGTATTCTGTTGTTTTTGGATGGAATGTCCTATAAATATCAATTAAGTCCATCTTGTTTAGTGTATCATTTAAAGCTCTTGTTTCCTTATTTATTTTCATGTTGGATGGTCTGTCCATTGGTGAAAGTGGGGTGTTAAAGTCCCCTACTATGATTGTGTTACTGTCGATATCCCCTTTTATGGCTGTTAGCATTTGCCTTTTGTGTTGAGGTGCTCCTATGTTGGGTGCATAAATATTTACAATTGTTATATCTTCTTCTTGGATTGATCCCTTGATCATTATGTAGTGTCCTTCTTTGTCTCTTGTAACATTCTTTATTTTAAAGTCTATTTTGTCTGATATGAGAATTGCTACTCCAGCTTTCTTTTGATTTCTATTTGCATGGAATATCTTTTTCCCTCCCCTCAATTTCAGTCTGTATGTGCCCCTAGGTCTGAAGTGGGTCTCCTGTAGACAGCATATATACAGGTCTTGTTTTTGTATCCATACAGCCAGTCTATGTCTTTTGGTTGGAGCATTTAATCCATTTACATTTATGGTAATTATCGATATATATGTTCCTGTTACCATTTTCTTAATTGTTTTGGGTTTATTATTGTAGGTCTTTTCCTTCTCTTGTGTTTCCTGCCTAGAGAAGTTCCTTTAGCATTTGTTGTAAAGCTGGTTTGGTGGTGCTGAATTCTCTTAGCTTTTGCTTGTCTGTAAAGGTTTTAAATTCTCCGTCGAATCTGAATGAGATCCTTGCTGGGTAGAGTAATCTTGGTTGTAGGTTTTTCCCTTTCATCACTTTAAATATGTCCTCCCACACCCTTCTGGCTTGAAGAGTTTCCAGTGAGAAATCAACTGTTAACCTTTTGGGGATTCCCTTGTAGGTTATTTTTTGCTTTTCCCTTGCTTCTTTTAATGTTTTTTGTTTGCATTTAATTTTTGATAGTTTGAGTAGTATGTGTCTTGGCGTGTTTCTCCTTGGATTTATCCTGTGTGGGACTCTCTGTGCTTCCTGGAGTTGATTGACTATTTCCTTCCCCATTTTAGGGAAGTTTTCAACTATAATCTCTTCAAATATTTTCTCAGTCCCTTTCTTTTTCTTTTCTTCTTCTCAGACCCCTATAATTCAAATGTTGGTGCGTTTAATGTTGTCCCAGAGGTCTCTGAGACTGTCCTCAATTCTTTTCATTCTTTTTTCTCTATTCTGCTCTATGGTAGTTATTTCCACTATTTTATCTTCCAGGTCACTTATCCATTCTTCTCCCTCAGTTATTCTGCTATTGATCCCTTCTAGAGAATTTTTAATTTCATTTATTGTGTTGTTCATCATTGTTTGCTCTTTAGTTCTTCTAGGTCCTTGTTAAACGTTTCTTGTATTTTCTCCATTCTGTTTCAAAGATTTTTGGATCATCTTTACTCTCATTACTCTGAATTCTTTTTCAGGTAGACTGCCTGTTTTCTCCTCATTTGTTTGGTCTGGTGGGTTTTTACTTTGCTCTGTTTTCTGATTTTGCTTAACTTACTGTGTTTGGGGTCTCCTTTTCGCAGGCTGCAGGTTCGTAGTTCCAGTTGTTTTTGGTGTCTGCCCCCAGTGGCTAAGGTTGTTTCAGTGGGTTGTATAGGCTTCCTGGTGGAGGGGACTAAGACCTGTGTTCTGGTGGTTGGGGCTGGATCTTGTCTTTCTGGTGGGCAGGACCGCATCCAGTGGTGTGTTTTGGGGTGTCTGTGACCTTATTATGATTTTAGGCAGCCTCTCTGCTAATGGATGGGGCTGTGTTCCTGTCTTGCTAGTTGTTTGGCATGGGGTGTCCAGCACTGGAGCTTGCTGCTTGTTGGGTGGAGCTGGGTGTTAGCATTGAGATGGAGATCTCTGGGAGAGCTTTCGCAGTTTGATATTACGTGGGGCTGGGAGGTCTCTGGTGGTCCAGTGTCCTGAACTCGGCTCTCCTACCTAAGAGGCTCAAGTGTGACACTCGGCCAGAGCACCAAGACCCTGTCAGCCACACGGCTTCAAGCTCTGGAACTCCATACTCCAGAGGTCCTCCTTTTGACGTGCTGCCTCTCCCCTTCTGCCTTGAATTTTTGACTTAATGAATTATTCTAAGGTGAACATTCTTGTAACCAGCATCAAGTCAAGAAAGAACACTCTGCCAGCCCCTCATAATCCCCTCCACATCCCTCTTCCCAATCTCAACCCTTATCTTCCCCCAATAATAACTATTATCTTGACTTTAGAGCAGTAACCTCCCAGTGTTTTTAATAGTTTTTAAAAATTTTTATTGAAATACAGTTGATTTACAATGTTGTGTTAATTTCTGATGTACAACAAAGTAATTCAGTTTTATTTATATATATATGTATCTATTCTTTTTTATTTTCTTTTCCATTGTGGTTTATCACAGGATATTGAATACAGTTCCCTGTGCTATACAGTAAGACCTTGTTGTTTATCCATTCTATACATGATAGTTTGCATCTGCTAATCCCAAACTCCCAGTCCTTCCCTCTGCCCCCCTCCCCTTGGCAATTTCGTAGATATGTTCATTTGTGTCATATTTTAGATTCCACATATAAGTGATACCGTGTGGTATTTGTCTTTCTCTTTCTGACTTACTTCACTCAGTGTGATAATCTCTCTGGGGTCATCCATGTGGGTGCAAATGACATTATTTTGTTCTTTTTATGGCTGAGTAATACTCCATTTTATATATATATATATATATATATATATATATATATATATATATATATATATATATATATATATATATATATATATATATATATAATATACACACACACACCCCCACATATTCTTTATCCATTTATCTGTTGGTGGTTTAATACTTTTTTTCATTTAATGTGCATCCCCAGACATTTTAATCTTGTCTGTTTTTTCTAAAACTGCATATATCTTTTAGGTTCCTGTTGGCCAACAGGTTACCCTACATCACTTGCTTTTTCTTCAAATTTATCTATTGAAAAATCTAGAACATTCGACCGATAGAGTTTCTCAGTCTAAATTTGTTAATTACTATTCTTGGGGCGGTTCAACATGTTCCTCTGTCCTCTACATTTTCTGCAGATCGGCAGCTGTTTCCATACATTGCTCTTAATAATGATCCAAATAAAGAGTTAAAAGTTTTTGTTGCCTATCCAAGGGGCAGAGAACGCTTCTCATATCCGCATATATCTTTTGTACTACTACCAATGACCTTTGCCGTGGTGTTCATTCAGAAGATTTTTGTTTGAATTTGGTTGAAAAATAAATGAATGAATACAAGAATGAATGAATACCTTCACTGAAGCAGAAAGGTGCAGCCAGCATTGTACTATGAAAGACTTAGATTAAACATATGGAAGAATTTTGAAGATAGTGTGTTTATGATAGAAACTTGCTTTCAAGAGGGGTTTTAGAATGGCCATTTCTGGGGATCTTTAAAATTTTGATAATAGTCATCATTCTTGGAGTTATAGACTATGATGGCCTGGGGGCATGAGGGACCGATTTCCTGTTCCTGGGTCTCCATGATAGAGTGCTCACCTATAAAAGATGAGTTATCTGTTTCAGAATATTCTTTGCAGAATTCTTGTCTGCAGGGCACTAAATGGAATTTGGTGCATTGAAAGTTTGCTTCCCGTAGGGTAAAGTTTACTTTCAGAGAGTGTTTTTTGACCCTCAGATAACATTTATACCAGTCCGTCTGGGGTAGCATATGGGACAATGCAACAGCAGCAGTCTGAGTAGCAAGGATTGTTGTTCTGATTACCTTTTTGGTCCATAGGCAGTGCATTTAACAAATGGTATTCCCACAGAGTGTATCTCTGTGTGCTGATTGTAAACACTTGGAACTCTTCTTTTGGATCCTTTGTTCAATTTGGGAAAAATAATTCAGTGAAGATGGTCGTTGGTTATAAATGTCTACATCTGTTGCTAACAAACAGCCTCAAGCTTTTAAGAATGTTTCCAGGGAATAAAGTAGGGAATTAGCTATGCTAAAGCTATGGGGTTCTGACAAAAGAAATGTGTCGTAGTTTTCATTAACTTGTGCTTCAGAATTCTTTTCGCATTTCTCCTGACCCAAGGTTTTTCACCTGTTGTTTGGAGTAGCAGCAAGCGACAGGAGGCATTTTCTCGTAACACCAATATGAGTTTCATTTTGCGTAGTTTCAATAGCATTTCAAGCTGTTAGGTTTCATGGTTAGTGTTTTTATTAATATTGATATCAACATGGCCACAAAATAGTGACTTTTACACTTCTTTTATTGCTCAGTGTTTTCAAAACCATTCCCTGCATTATTTCATTCACTTCTCACTGTAATCGTAAGTGTAGTAGGCAGGACATATTGCAATATCATAATTTAAATAAATACAATATTTTAAATTTTTTATTTTATTGAAATATAGTTGATTTACAATGTGTTAATTTCTGCTGTACAGCGAAGTGATTCAGTTATAGATGTATACATTCTTTTTCATTTTCTTTTCCATTATGGTTTATCACAGGATATTGAATATGGTGCCCTGTGCTATACAGTAGGACCTCATTGTTTATCCATTATATTTATACCAGTTTGCATCTGCTAACCCCAAATTCCTAATCCATCCCTCCCCCACCCCCCCCTTCCCCTTGGCAACCACAGGTCTGTTCTCTATATCTGTGAGTCTGTTTCTGTTTCATAGGTAATTCATTTGTGTCATATTTTAGATTCCACATATAAGTGTTATCATATGGTATTTTTCTTTCTGACTTACTTCACTTAGTATGATAATCTCTAGGTCCGTCCATGTGGCTGCAAATGGCATTATTTCATTCTTTTCTATGGCTGAGTAGTATTCAATTGTGTATATATACCACATCTTCTTTACCCGTTAATCTGTCAGTGGGCATTTAGGTTGTTTCCGTGTCTTGGCTATTGTGAATAGTGCTGCAATGAACATTGGGGTACATGTATCTTTTTGAATTACAGTTTTGTCCGGATACATGCCCAGGAGTGGGATTGCTGGATCACATGGCAACTGTTAAATAAATACGATATTGAAACTTAAAAAAATGAAGTAACTTGTTCATGGTCACATGGTGAGGTAAATACCAATCTAAATCCTAGGACTTCTGACTTCTGGTCAAATACTCTTTCTATTCCCACTTTCATTCATTTTGTAGTTTATAATCCATGGTAGAAAATGAAGCTGCAGATGATATCAGAAGCAATTGTAGTTCATACAGATCTCAGCCTTGATCATAAATTCATGCTTTCTGCCACTGATGGTGTTTCTTTTTTCTTTTTTAAAAAAATATTTATTTATTTGGCTGTGCTGGGTCTTAGTTGCGGCACGTGAGATCTTTGTTGCAGCATGCAGATCTTTTAGTTGTGGCATGCGGGATCTAGTTCCCTCACCAGGGATTGAACTGGGGCCCCCTGCATTGGAGGGGAGGTCCCTGATGGTGTTTCTTAAACTTGATCATCATCACCTGATTGAGACTGTACCCAGGAGAAACATGGGCTGGAGGGGTAAATGAAATTATATCAGATTAAACAGAAAACTTGGCATCTATCATTTTCTTTTTTCAAAATTCATAAGGAAAGTTCAATCGTTGTATCTTTAGTGCCTCTTTTATGGTCTGCATTATCAAGTTATCTCAGCTGATATTTTTATACTGCATTATCAAATTAACTAGGCTGATGGTAAAGATAGTATTTCCGAACATCCAGACTGCCCTCAAATTACAGTTACATTTATTATATAGACTGCCTAATCATTGAATTTAGCTAAGATGACCCAAATTGCCCCTCTGCAGTTGGCTTGGACAATATGTATTTAGCTAACAAAGCCCAGTTCCAGATTTACGTTCTCCTTGATGCCTTTTAGAGCATTCCACTTTCCTCACCTGATTATTTTAAGACTTTAATCACATAATTGTATATTTTTCTTGCTAGCGTCTTTGGACCGCAACCTATGTGTTCCCCTACAGTAGACCATAAACTCCTTATGGTTTTAGAGTGATATATAGTAGGTGCTCAGTAAATGTAATAAATGAATAAAGTATTAATAGTATTTCTAATGTGCCCTGTTGCTGTTTTAGCTATCATTTATTGAGCCCTCACTGTGGATGACATCTGGCCATTCTGGTGCATCATATTTACCTAAATAACTTTCAGATGTCTGATTAATTTTATTTAATTTAAATATTTTCTTTCCATTCGGGTGGTACTGTTACATTAGGAGGAAGGTTTTGCCGGCACTATTGAGATCCAACTGTGACAACTTTTTTTTATAGGGCAAAGTTAATTTGACCCTGGGTTAAACGAGATGGGGAGGGAGGGAGGGCACAAATTAAGTCAGTTCTGTCCCCTGCCCCTCAGGATCTTACGGTAAAGCTAGACTCACACTTGGAAAAAAAAAAAAAATCAGGTTAGATGAAACCAAATCTTCACTGCCAGAAAGGGAGAGAAAAATGATCTAAGAAAACCTCTGCTAGCCAGAGAGGGATTCATTTGAGATGGGTATTGAAGCATTGGGGGTGAGGAGGATTTAACTGAAAACTGAAGAAAGGGCATTTTAGGTTAAGAGAACAGAAGACAGAGATGGGCCTAAAGGTGTGAGTATTCCCAGTGGGATAAAGAAGCAGCTGACGGTCACATGTGCTGGGACTCTTCCTATAAAGCCCTTATTTAATCACAATAGCCCTTTGAATCAGGCCTTCAGCATTCCTTTGCGTCTTGGGTAGTGAGAGAATGCCTGGCCTACCTTTGTAGTGTTGATCTTGGGAACATCTCAATCACTCAAGTCAATCTTACTTTGAACCCTTTCCCTGAAGCCCAGCGGTCACCTTTGATGTCAAAAACACTTTAAGAATTGATTTCTGTTCCCTCAGCAATTCACATTATTGTCAAGAGAGTCCCCAGTGAAATAGTAATATATTTAGTATACTTCCAATATGTATGACATATAACACTTACAAGTCTATTGCCTTTTCAGAAACACTCACCAAAGCATACGTTATCAGGAAATACCCTACGGGTCTGTGTAATAGATTTGAATGGCTTCAAGTTTGTGCAGACCTAGACTTTCTGAACAGTCTCTCTTGAGTAAAGAATTGAGTAGTAGAGTAATAAGGTTGTAGGAACTGCCTCAGTGTACCTAAAGCCTGATTTAGGAAAGGCCAGGACCTTGGAGATTACAGTGATGGTGAGGACATCCATCATTTAATAAAACCTAGAGAGGCAAAGGACTATGTCTAAATGCACAAGGGGAGAACTCCTTAGATGTGAATAGCGGCAAAGCAGTACACTTGAAACTTCTATGATGACCCTTTAAACAGAAGATACGTGAGATGCAAATGTTTAACTAATCTAGCTTTTACTGGCAGTTAAGGAGAACTAACCATGTGTCAGATACTCTTCTAGGTGCTAGGGATATAGCAGTGAAACAGAAGAGAAAAAGTTCCCTTCCTCATGAAGGAAACATAATACTACATGTAATTTAATTCTTAACCCTCCATGAAAAATATTCCTATTATCTCTCTTTCAAAGATGAGGAAACTGAGGCTCATGTAGGTTGAATAACATAACCATTGTCACACGGCTTGAGTGTGACAATGGGATTTGAACTCAGATAGCCTGCCTCTTAACCATTACTCTATACAGCTTCCTGTTTCTGTTATACCTACAAAAGAGCAAGTGAACTAGTATTTATTGAGTATTAACCTTGTACCAGTAACTTTGAGGGTTGCTTTAAACATGGAATCTCATTGCTTGCAATCCTGTGCAGAAGTATTAGTATCCATATTTTATAGATAAGAAAAATAATGCTCAGAGAGGTTAAGTAATATACAAAAGGTCACACAGCCAATAAACAGCTGAGCCAGGTTTCAACAGGTCTGTCTGTCCCTTGAGATATATTTTCTTCCTATTGTACACTACAAAAAGTACTAGATGTTAAGCTTCTCAAAACTTCAGTATTTGTTTCAGTGCAATCTTTGTCTTTGGAGCAAGTACATATAGTTACTGTTTTGGATATATACCAGTTTACTAAAATTTTTCTTCCAATGTTTTCAAGAATCAATGTGTATCTATTCATCGCTTGTCATACGTTCTGCATGTCTGACAAGTGTCTCTGTCATTTTGCATAAGACACAAAACGTTGTTTCAGGCATATATTTTCAAGCCAGCTCACCCTAAAACTTATAATAAAGTTCAAATATCATTGCACCCTTTTTCAGAATTACTTGATTAAGGAGCCTTTAGCAATTTGAGAAGTTCATCTTCAGTTAAATTTGCAGTAAATATTAGATGTAAATATGATGATTTATGAAGTCAATATTATTTCCATTATATTACTTCTGAAAATATTCTCACCCGGTTTTCTTCCTTATTTTCAACATTTCTATGAATATTTTTCTCCATATTTTCATATAAATATAATAATCAAACCACCGGAAGTAAGGAAAAAATACCAGTAGAAAAAGGTGGGTATATATATTATGCTACAATTTATCTAAGAAGGAAGTGAGTTTTGTGCACATATGTGTATGTACACGTGTAAAAAATATATGGAAAGAGGTATATTGGGGAGGATAAAGTAAAACTTTAAAGATGGTTAACTATAGTGAGAAAGAGAGAGGATGGGACAGGAATAGAAGCTAAATTTCTCTGAATAAACTTTGTTTTGAGAATTTGACTTTTAAAATATATGAATGTTGAATGTAATTATAGCATAACATCTAATTTAAAAATTCTGAAAAACTGAAAGCACAACAGAATACATCTAACTGTAAATTGAGTTGATGACAAAACTACATAGAGAAGAATCCTTTGAAGTGACTTCAAGACAGAGAAGTTCATACGTTCATAGTAGGATATATTAGAGACAAAAAGAAAGACACATTATGCTGTACACCTAAAACTAATACAATGTTATATGTCAAATACATAAATAAAAATGAAAAAATAATAAAATCAATTATCTGAAAAAAAGAAACACAGAAAATGTAATTGTTTTTAGTAATCATATTTTTGGAGGTCCTGTTGCTATTGTCATTCTGAGGCTGTTTTTAAAAAGACTCATGATCCAATTTGAAAAGGCTTCTGCCCATCAAAAATGTCTCAATTTGTGCATCAGTAAGAATAATAACAGTCATATGTTGAAACACATCAGCTATGGCTAAATCCTTTTGTTCATAATGATACAAAACAACCCCAAAAGAACCTTTACAGGATGCTGAGGAACCAACTCATTATTTTCAAAACCGATATTAAAGGAAAGGAATCAAGCATTTATTGTGTCTTTCCTTTAAGAACTGTAACTAAATCACTATTGAGGGGCAAGTTTCTCTTTATAGGATGTTTCAGCTAATAAATGAAGACAGAATGATATAATTAGAATATATTTTGCAACTCCTAATGAAACAATGACTCTAGGTAGTGATCATCATTGGCTGCTAACATCACAGGGAAAGACAGTTGTCTGTTATATGCCTCCTGGTGGAAATACACAACGCCACCTATGAAACACATTGAACCTGAACGTAATCAAGCCTGCAGGTCTAATCACCAGTTTACAGGAAACATCATGAAAATAGGTTAGGCAAAGTTCGAACTACGAGAACGTCTATAGGACAAACAACCTGGTTTCTTCTTTGCACAGAAATTGCAAGGAGGAAAAATAAGGTAGGGAGAAAATCTATAGATTAATAAGAGTCTCAAGAGACATTGTGTGGACCTTATTTGGATCCTGATTTGAACAAACAGTAAAAAGAAAACAAATGAGATATCAGAATGTACGAAATGGTTGGAAGATTTGTATCCTTCCTGGATATTTTATACAGTTCATGTATTTTAAGTGTGGTGTAATATATGGTTACATTTTTAAAGAGAGTCTTTGTAGTCTGTACATACTGACATAAGTAAGTGATTTGCTTTAAACAATCTGGAAGGAGGATAAGGAGTAAATGTGAAATCTTATTGGCCACGAGTTGATTATAATTAAGCTGTGTGATGGGTACCTGAGAGTTTCTTATGCTGTAACCTCTACTTCTGTAGATGTTTGCAATTTTCATTAAAGAAGAATATCTTAGAAACATGCTTTTTCTTATTGTGGCTTTTTAGCTGTAATCTTAGTATTGCTAAAGAAATTAACAGAATTTAATACAATTACTCTTTCATTTGTAAGCCTGTAATATTCTAAAATTAACTCTGATACATCCCCACCCCTAACATTTACAGGAGCCTTGAGTAAGAGTAACGTGCTACCCCTGTTCCTCGTGTTCAATATGTAAAAGTCACAAGTCAGGCTAGCAAACTGCCAAATAAACTATGTTCTATTCCCTTACCTGGATGAGTATACCTTCATCACATCCTGGAAAACCAAATTTGAGTTAAAAATTCTCAGATTCCTTTCTATGTTTTGTAATAGGCATCTAGTTGCAAACTCCTGACCTGCAGCCCCATTCTTTGGTCACCTCCCTTTCTCTTCCCACTTGAAGCCCCATCTTCCTTTACCACCAGGAACCTCAGTGCACCTGTGTATACACCCCAGCTTTCCTGTCTACACCCTTTTCACATCCCCTGTATGCTGCCACTCCCTGGGCCTCCAGTGTACACAGAGGCCTATACAGGTCCTAGAAGCAGGCGCAGGGCTGTTTGAAGGAAATTCCTGATTTACAAGTGCCCAGAGCAACCTGAGGCAGAGGGGAGGCACAGATTCTGCATGGGGCACATCCTCTTGACCCTGAGGAACCCTCACCTGGTGGAAATTGGTGATGGCAGGAGGGTCAGAGCAGAGCCCTCTAAAGCTCAGGGCCCAGAGTTTGACATCTTGTGCCCGGGTCCAAGGGAGATAGGCCTCTGTTAGGTTAAATTCTATCAATACAATTCTTACAAGAAACCTTTAATTTGGCTCACATTGTTGGACATTTCTCATTCCTTTTGACATTTAGTTTTTGCAAATATTGACAACAATTTAGCTAAACTACAAACTGAACATTTGTCATCTCCTAAAAAAATTTTTTTTGCTCTCAAATACGTTTAGCAACTTCAAAGGATTTAGCTGCCCATCCACTTGGTGGAATTAACACCAGCTGAAAACATATTCAAGAAAATAAACTAATTTTCTTAACCATCCTTCAAGGAAGAGATGAATCTTGTTTGAGCAGCATCCAAGGCCGGGGCCCCGGCCCACCTGAAGTCTACAACACAAGTGCTACTGTGAGCAGAGAGAGAGAGACAATGTTTTGATAAGTTGGCAGAAAACTCCCAGAACGGGGGAGGATAATCCCATGAACAGCTGGAAACAGAATTCAGCAGGGATAACTGCCCTGGTTGCCCTCTGGTCAGTCATCTGGGGACAAATTTCATTCTAAAAGTTGCTGAAAATTATAAGGCCAGCAGTAGACACCATGCACACATCTGGCCCTGCGTCAGCTCAGATAGAAATAAGACAGTCAGCTATAGGACAGTGGACTCCACCATGGTGACCTTGGGCTCAATTTAGTGGCATCTGGACACTTGTAGAAGGCAAATGATAGGGTAGTACTGACAATAATTTTCTATTAAGCCAAATGACTGCTACTCATCTGTCTACACAAAGGCATGGGAGGGATTCTGATCTTCCATGTCTCACTGCAGATAGCATTGCCGTTATTGTGGCTGATAGTTTTAGCTCAAAGTTAGCATCAGAAATATAGCTACTAATTATACTATTAATGTATTCCTTCAGCAGATTTTTATGAGTGGTTTTACTGTGTGTATCAGGCACTGTTACAGACATTCTGCATTTGTGTGTGTGTGTGTTTATTCATTTACCCCTTGCAGTTAACCAATGAAATGAATACCATCATAACTATTTAAAGATGAGCAGACTGAAACTCAAGAGAGCTAAGGACATAAAACCAGTAAGAACTTCTGTATTGTATTTGACACACTATTTTCCACTTCCAGAGCTTTAGGCTCTTTTTATATGCTGTACTGCCTTGATCTTCACATTTTCTTCTATGGAGAATTTTGTACTTCTGTATCCCAGCCAGAATTCTGTTTCAGTATCTTCTCATATACTCTCTTAATTCACCTGGAATCTTACTATCTATTTTTGAGGTGTTCTAGCATTCATACTCTGCTATGTCCCTCTTTTCCTAGAATTAAAATGTCATATGGTTTTCCACTAGTTTATCTTTTCCTCTTTGGTCACTTTTTTGTATTTTTCATTTAAGCATCCCGTTGACCAAACGTTCATCACAGTCCAATATGAACGAGACTCGAGTGAAATTGGAACTGATTATAATGAACAGTTCCGCTGACATCACCCCTCTCTGCACCAAAAGTTCCAGGGCTCAGTCTGCTTTGGGTCATGTTACTATAATGGGGAATATTCATGTTTCCATGGAAACCATGACAGAGAGGTATAAGGAAGTGGTCATCACAGTAGTATTTGCAGAGTGGTATTTCTACCTGTGAAAATTCCACATGGCTGTCATGAAGACTCTGGTCCACACTGATTAAACAGAAATGAGCTGATATAGTCACTGGTTGATTCACCAGTGAATATACTCTATCTCCCCCAACCCCCAAACTATGTGGCTCTTATACTTCTTGTGTATCTCCTTGGTCTGGGAATACAGTTGGTGTCCAATAAGTATCTGCTGGTTGATAAGTTGGGTGCACAGTAGCAGTGATTAGGTGTGGTCTTAGCCAAGGTGGCCCAGGCCTCAGTGAGATCCAGCTCAGAATGAGTCCATAGGTGGGTGATTCTACAGTGGTGGTCTCCTTTCAAAGTGCTCTTTGCCTGGAGCAGTAGTTCTGAATTCACCTTCACTTAATTTGGTCAGAGTAGAGAACGTGTGGGAGCAAAAGCCTCTCTCTCTTTCTCTCACTTGATGTGTGTTGTGGGCTAAATTGTGTCCCGCCAAAGTTCAAAAGTCCTAACCCCCAATGTGACTGTGTTTAGCTATAGGGTTTTTAGGGAGGTTACTAAGATTAAGTGAGGTCGTAAGGATGGAACCGTAATCTGATAGGACTGGCTCCCATATAAGGAGAAGAAGATACACGAGAGATCATTCTCTCTCCATATGCACAGAGAAGAAAGGCCATGTGAGCACGTAGCGAGAAGGCTGCTGTCTACAAGCCAGGAAGAGAATCTTTACCGGAAACCCACCCTGGTGACCCCTTGGTCTTGGGCTTCCAGCCTCCAGAAGTAAACTTCTGTTGTTTAAGCCACCCAATCTGCGTTATTACATTATGGCAGCCCCAGCAGAGTAATACAGTGTGTGAGAGTAGAAGGGCAGAGTTGTAACCCTGCCTTCCTATATTTATATGTGGCCTACTTCCCCGGGTTCACAGATGAGAAAAGCCATGGGTTGTGTGTCATTTCCAGCATGTCACTCCACCTCCTTTCTTGTTCAAGAAAATACAGCAGGAAATATGTGAATGAGGCTAATGTGATTTTCAAAAAATGATATTCACCTTTTTCTCACCCTAACAGACAGATGTACTGGGTTGTTAAAATGCCAAGACACTTCCCTCCTAGTTGATAAAAGCTTAGGTTTCCTAAGCCTCCCTCCTCTCAATGCCCTCTGTACTGACACATTTCTTCTCTAGTACCCTGAACTTCTTCATCATCCAGCACCTGGGACAGCGGCACCCACTCAGCCGAGCGTCGTGGGTAGGTGCCCAGGCCCTTCTAGTTGTAAATACTTTATCACCTCTGCTTATTTTAGAAATAAATTTGAACTAGCTTAACTAAAGTTAAGTCATTTGCAAGCTTTAATACTTTATTTATAACAAGTAACTAGAGGCACTTTGCAATTGAATGCAAGTCCCAATGCCTCCAGTGAGAACCGCTGCAGGAACTCACAAAAGGAAGTCAGGGCTATGAATGAGATCATTTAAGCATGTAAGAGGCTGGCCTATGAACCTCTCTTGCAAGTCTGTGGGGGACGAGGGATGATAGTAAACCCCAGTTACTGCAAGGCTGGCAAATAATGTACTTTTTTTTTTTTGCTTTTTGATTGCATTTCTTCTTTTGCTCTGAAGCCTTCTTGTAGCAAGTCCAAGGAAATGAGTAATTTGTGTCAGCTAGGAGCAAAATCAGAGTAATTAATTTACTTGAATGACCGTGTTTCTGCATGTTTCTGTGGCTACTTGGTAAAATAATTGAAGTTATGTTACTGTTCTTTTTTCTGAGCTTCATTTTAGGATATTCTCCAATGTATTCACATGGAAATGTTTTAATATTTGGTTTTATATCTTTTTTCAAAAGTGATTATATCGAGAATGTCTAATGGAATCAATTATTGATAAATATTTTTAATTCTCCTAATTACTTGAATTCAAGAAAATGCTTCATTTGAAAAAGTTCTTTAAAAAATATCGAACTCAAAATTATGATAGCTATTTTTTATAGCATATAGTCATGCTTAAATGAAATCTAGGCTTTTTGAGCCCCTACAAAAATTATGAATGAAATTTTAAAAAATAGATCAACATCATGAATTTAACACCTTCTAGTATTTTACTTTCTATATCCATAGCTGGTAACTATTTAATAGTTTACATTTGCAGGCATACGGCAGATGTAATTCTCATAATTCTCTACAGAAAGTATTACTGATTTAATGGTCAAGAGTTGTTGATTCCTTGATTTATTACTGAGAATAATTTACAATATTTTGGTTTCCAGTAGCACATATTATAATTTCCAAATTGCTTTGTTGAATTTTGTTTCTATAGATTGTGCAGCACGAATCACCTCATCTGAGTTTAAAGGTCTGACTCTGTCACTCTTAGATACATTACAGCCAAGAAAATAATGTCTGAATTCTATAAAGCACTTTTATCCTGAGACGCTCAGGGAGCTTACCTTGTTTCAGTTAATGTTGGTGTAATTTGAGGCCTTATGATACATGATCAAGGACTTTTTAATCCACTCTCAAGAAGGGTTTGGTGGAATTGCTCCTTTTACAAGTCAGTGCAAGAGTGAATGGTTGGACCTTAACAAGATGTGGAAGAAGCCACAGGAGAATGAATATAGACTTGATTAAAAATTATAGGCCATGGCATAATTTCTCTCAAATATTAAAGATATTTTTACATAAGAAAGAGCTAATGGGGGGTCATTATAGTGAGAGTGGAAATTCTCTGTTTTCATTCATTCAAATTGATTGAAGACCTCCAGTGTGCTAGTGACGGTGTTTGATCCTAGGTCAGGAAGAAGAGCTAAAGAGACGTAAAAGCATGTTCTTAGCCTCTCAAGGGGCTTCCTGGAAGACTGTTATTAAAGAGGGGTGCTCTGCTGCTGTGCTGGCGTGTAAACGCAGATAGTGTCTTCAAGCATTTCTTTCTCTCTCATTCCATGCTGGTCATGCTCTCACCAGAACATTCCTTGTCTTGGCAAGTATTTCCGTGTGTCAGCTTTGCACAGTTTTCAGACTTCCTTGATTAGGACAGACAGAGAGGAGAATTATGCACACTACCTACCTACTTATAAATCAAACCTATGGATTCCAGAAAACAAGAAACTGAGATGGTCTTCAAGTTACGTTAGTGGAATGATAAAATGCTCATCATCTTCTCTAAAGAGTCCATAAAAGAAGGGAAGGGGACTTGAATTATAGCAGGAGGGATTTAGGCTAGAAGTAATATAATTATGTCCTAATAGTTAAATATTAGAGAGACTATTGGAAAGAGGTTCTTATTTTTAAATGGTAGGAGTGGTTAAATCTTATTCTTGCTTAAGGCCAGGGAGATGGACTAGATAATTTTAAAGGTTATTTCCTACCTTAAAGGAAATGCCTTTGAGATGGGCAGAAATAAGAAGATGGTGAAATTATTTTCAACAGAACCATTTAGATGATGCCCTAACTTAGTTTTTAAAGGTCTATTTCTCCTACTAGATTTGAGCTTCCCAAGGCTGAGGGCTGTATTTAAACCTGTATCCATGGAACATACACAGAACCGCCTCGTAGTGGCCACCCAGTAAATGTCTGACTGGAGATGCTTCCATGGCTGATGGGGTAGGGGTGTTGTCCAGGGCGTTTTCTCCACTCTATGCAGATGGGCCACTATTTTCCAAAGTTCTAAATATGAAAATTCAGCAAACGAGCATATGGCTTGACTAACATGAAATTAACACGTTATTTACATTTTTGTGCAGTTTTAATGCAAAACTCCTTTAAATAGTGAGCTCCTCTGCTGCTTTTGATCTAGAATTCAAATGTACAAAATGGAATTTGCACTGTGTCCTACAACTTTGCAGTAATACAGCTTCTATGCAAAGCAAAATATATGGGTGCAGAGTCCATGATTGAACCTACAGCCAGAGTCATGAGCCATAGAACATGTTGGAGCCCATCAGCGCCCTTTCAGGCTGTAAAGTAAGGTGATGACAGGGAGCTTGTGGGAGCTGGCTGTGGTCTCTCCTGCCCCATGGGACTTTGCAGAGCAGAGTACAGTAAGTCCCCTACATACTAACGAGTTCTGTTCCGAGAGCGCGTTCATAAGTCCAATAAAGTTAGCCTAGGTACCCAAATACACAACCAGCTATATAGTACTGTACTGTAATAGGTTTATAATACTTTTCACACAAATAATGCATAAAAACAAAAAATAAAGAAAACATTTTTAATCTTATAGTACAGTACCTTGAACAGTACAGTAGTACACGACAATAGCTGGCATCCAGGGGCTGGCATCGAGTGAACAGGCAAGAAGAGTTACTGACTGGAGGAGGGAGAGGAGGTGGGAGATGGTAGAGCTGAAGGGTCGTCAGCAATAGGAGACGGAAGGCAAGCTGCAATTGCACTCACACCTGACACTGATGGCACAGGTTCTGGTTCCTTGCTGGAACCAGATGCACGTTCACATCTTTGAAAGTTCACAACTTGAAGGTTCGTATGTGAGGGACTTACTGTATAGAGGGTTTGCTGTAGGTTTACCTGGAGGCAGCAAGAACTTTTAGATCATCCCTTCTGACCCAATGTTTTGGAAGCTTTGGTGATTTAAAGATGACCTTTTCACACTACACTATTTTGGATTCAGGCAGCAGTGGAGGAGTAGACTAAAAATCGCTCCCATCTAAGGCCAGGTTAACAAAAAGATTGACATTTGAAAAGAAAACAGTGAGACAATGTCATATACTGGAAAACTCACCAGACTGGTTTTCACTATGGTTCCAACTCCACGAATAAGATGCTGAATGACCTTGAGCAATTCCCTTAATTTCCTGGGAGCCCCAGTTTCCTCATTTCTAACATAAATTCTTGGGTTCTTTCTCACTGTAACATTATATGAGTCAATAAAAATTTTCAAACTTCCAGAGCAGCTGTTTTCAACAATTCTGTTCTCTCTTTCAATAGTCTGGTTGAACCATATTTTTTAAAAACTGCTATTTCTGCAGTCACACAAGTTCTGCCTCACTACTTCCCAGCAGCATTTAAGGGGAAAAAAAGAACGTCATTATTTAGAAATGACTGAAGTCAAATATCACTCTTCACATGTTTTCTGAAATAGGTGACCTTTCTTTGGCATCTGCATGAATACGAAGAAAGCACCTGGGCAGATGCCTAATAAGTGTGTCTCAAATAATTGCCCACTAAGCAGACATTGCTGGTCCTGATGCCTCCTAAAATATGCACTGGTGTGGCCCCTTTTTCTTGATAGCTCCTAAAAGTTATCCGTGGTGTAGCCCACACTGTCTTTCTCCAGTACAGTCAGCTTCCTGTGTTTTTAACTTTCTTAACAGTGAAGACAGCTGGCAAGGGAAGGAAGGAATAAAGTATAAGGTGGGTGGGTAGGTGAGAAGAGTACATACAGTAGGATTTTGGCTTGAGTGAACAGGATTTATGTTGTATTTCTATGACTGTGAAAGCTTAATATAAACATGTTGGGAGAGGGGGAACAAAACTTTTAAGCTAAGAACATAAGCAGGAAGTTTAAATATAGTAACAACCAAAACATTTTTTAAAATAGGTGTTATATAGATCCTCCTTTCAAGCCCCTCTGCCCATTTGCTCCTGTGTCTGTCAGGGCACGTGCTGAGCACCGTTTGGGACTCACTGGATTTAACAATGGAAACCAGCATGTCTTCTGAGAGTTTGGCGTCCCTCTGGTCAGCGTGGTGGGATGCCCAGTGGATTGACTCTGTGTCTGAGTTGTTTGAATGAAGAGCATATTAATGCAAGTATTGGGTTGGCCAAAAAAGTTCATTTGGGTTTTTCTATAATCTCTCATGGAAAAACTCGAATGACCTTTTTGCCCAACCCAATAAAATGGCCAAAGGAGACAGAGCTCAATTTTGAGAGGTAGTGAATGGAGAGACACAGGGGTCAAAGGAACAGATGGAGGAAATACTCCCAGGTAGAGTGATAAAGTCAGATGGATAGATTGAAATGAAAATTAGTATTTTATCCTCTTATAGATGAGAACGATTAGAATTCCCCAATGTAAAACCCGTGGAAGACAGCCATTCCATCCACGTACTTATCGTCCTTCTAAACCACTAGCAAGTAAATAAAAAAAGTAATGTCCCTGAGCCAATCTAGGACAGAATGATTCTAAGCATCTGTGTTCACTGGTTGAAGGTTAAAAATAAAGAATAAGTCCGATGAAGATGCATATGTTCATGTACAAGTTGTAATGAGGGTATAAATATTTTAGGTATGATTGGTAGGAGGAATGTAAAGATATTTCTAAAAATATGAAGGACTAAAGTATAGAGCAAAAAAACGAGAAGACACAATGTGATTTTCCTAGAAAATGAGGTGAAACAGAGTATAGCATGTGTCCGCAAGACAGAAGAGAATTCTCCCAGAGGAGGATGCCTGCCACTTGCTTGAGAGAGAGAGAGAGAGAGAGAGAGAGAGAGAGAGAGAGGGAGAGAGAGGGAGAGAAGGGGAGAGACATGGCAGGAAGGCTGGGAAATCATTAACAGCTCTTTTGTTCAGCCATCACTACAGAGGTTAATAGTCAAAGGATGCTAATATAGTAACAGTTAATGAGCAAACGGGTGAGTTCTCATCTGGGGCAGGTTAAGACACACTTCAGTAACTGAATGTATTGAAATCATTGAAGTTTGATGAAATTCGCTTTATAGTCCTAAAGGAAACAGAATGAGTGAAATGATCTCTGAGTATTTAGGAAGGATGTATGTGGATGAAAAATGGTAAGTTTGTTGTTGCATAAGAAGATAGACGTATAAAAAGCTATAGGAAAGGGTAGATTAGAACAGTAATATAAAGAATCAGGGGCTCACATCCTGAAGGGAATCAAGGAAGAAAAAAAGCAGACATGAGATGTACACGGAAAGCATGGCCAGTCTCACCGCCACCTTCTACAAACCCCTGACATTGATGTCAATTCCACGTGTGGTTTTGCACACTCGTGATTCTGAAACCTACATCTCAGCCTGGCGTAACAAATTTTGTTGCTCAGGAAGAAGTGACCAACTTGACCAATTTAGAAGCTGTGAGCTTCTTTATCAAGCAGTGAAATGCTGGGCTCACCAGTAACACCTCCAGTTTCCTGTTCAGTGATGGGGAACATAGTCAAGAATGTGCCATTAAGCATATGGCAAAAATTAAATTTTCAGCAGGTGGAAGTTCTGGTGGGTTTGTAGCCACATCTGTTTGGTGCTATGTCCAGGGTCCAACCAGAGGTGGCACTGGAGCTGGCTGATTTCTCTGTGTCAGTAAAGAAGAAATCATACTTTTGATTTTTTCTGAGATTTGTAGTTTTCTCGGTCCTTTAAATGATTTTGTTTCAGGTCAAGAGAGCAAGAGTCCTCTACTCACTCGGGAGGATCAACTTTTAGCCAGAAATGTTGGAAGATTATTCCTGAGGTCATGGTCATGGGCAGTGGAAACAAGGGCATAGGGTATGATCAAAAATAGAAGTGACCTCAGTCATTTAGTTTATTCTTAAAAAGAAAGTACCTTGATTCCCTAAGTGGATGGAATTGTTTCTCTTTATCTAGCCTTGTTTATTTGAATAATTCTATTGAATCAATATTCTGGGGCATTGTGCAGATGAAAAGGCATCAGAAACAACAATAACAACATCCCAAATAATAATATAAATAGTGTTGATCATATACCTGGCATCCAGTGCATCTGAAGGTGCTGTCTCTCCTTTTTTTAAAAAAATTATTTATTTTATTTTTGGCTACGTTGGGTCTTCGTTGCTGCGCACGGGCTTTTCTCTGGTTGTGGCGAGTGGGGGCTGCTCTTCGTTGCGGTGCACGGGCTTCTCATTGCGGTGGCTTCTCTTGTTGCGGAACACGGGCTCTAGGCACGTGGCCTTCAGTAGTTGTGGCTCGTGGGCTCTAGAGTGCAGGCTCAGTAGTTGTGGCTCACAGGCTCTAGAGCGCAGGCTCAGTAGTTGTGGCGCACGGGCTTAGTTGCTCCGCGGCATGTGCGATCCTCCTGGACCAGGGCTCGAACCCGTGTTCCTTGCATTGGCAGGCGGATTCTTAACCACTGCGCCGCCAGGGAAGTTCGCTTTCTCTCCTTTAAGTCTCACAATAACTGACAAGTTTGGCACTATTATAGTACTCATTTTATAGATAAGAATACTTAACCATGATAAGTGACCTGTCCAGCATTTCACCTTGATCAAGTGACTTCAAAGCCAGGAAGTCTAAATCCAGAGCCTTGACTCCTAACCGCTACCCTACATGGGTTTTAGGAAATAGTATTCAAAAAGTAGCCATAAAAGAAAATAGTGAAAAATGAAGGTAGAACTTTTGAAGATGAAGATGTGGAAAAGTGATGGAAGGAAAACATAATAACCAACAAATATGTAAAAAATGTGTAATGAGGTTGCTAAGGGGTAAGCTATCAATCATTCTCACTGGGGAAAATGAAAAGAAATGAGCTTTTAGCACCATAGAAATAGGGTGAAGTAGCAGACATGACTCATGGCTGACAAACTATCAGAGCTGAAAGGAACATCCTCGGATTCAAACCCACCATTTTTCAAATGGGGAGATTGAAGCTCAAAGAGGAAAGGTGACATTTCCAAAGTTACCGATTAAGTGCCGTGCTGGGACCTGAATCTGGTTCTCCAGGAGCTCAGTCCCAAATGTGTACCATTGCAGACTCTTATGATTATTAGTGTAAAGGACTCAGGGGACCAGCACCTTTGCATACATCCATGGATGTGTGTGTGTGTGTGTGTGTGTGTGTGTGTGTGTGTGTGTGTGTGTGTTTATGTGCTTGTCTGAACTATCAATTTAAAATGATCCAATTAGCAATGCCAGAGCCAAAGGCATGTGTGTAGAGGCAGTGGAAGATGTGAATAAATGGTGGTGGGAGATGTATTAAAGCAAAATGCAGTTTGAACTTGGACTTTGAAATCTGGATCCTGAACAAAGAACTGAATGAAGTTTCTTGGACAAATAGCAGATTATCAAACACATGTAGGAAATTAATTAGCAAAACAAAAACAGTGCCTTCTTTCCTTTTTCTCCTTCCCTTATTCTTTGACCTGTCATTTCCCAGAGTTGAGCCCATTGATAAAGAGGAAAAAAAAAAGAAAGAAAAAGTTAGTTTAGCATATTTCATTCCTAGTGACCTCATGCTTTCTCCTACAATCATTGCGTTCTTTGCTAAGATTTTACAAAATCTTTAAAATCACTTTTTTCCTAAAATATATTTTACCCAGAAACTCCTTTTTCTCCCCAATTTTCAGAATCTGGGTGTGCTCCGAGGAGCCTGGCTGACATGCTGTTGAGGATGTTAGCGACTGATTCAAATGCCACATGACAGATTCGGCTTCAGAACATTGTGTCTTTCATTGCGTTCTGCAGCCCAGCATCCCTGGGGACATCTTGACTTCTTAACAGCCTTCCCTACTTAGCCCAACACATGCCTCCATGGGAGACTTGAAGCCTCAGTGGAGCAGTCTTCCAATTACATCCAGAAACATCCTTTTGATATCAGGGGCCTCCTGCCTTTCCACATGCCTCAGACATTGCTTTTAGTAATTTTTTTAATTCAATGGAAAAATATTATTTCTGTCAATTAACATTCCTTTATAATATCCATGTGACCCAAAACATTGTTAAGAATACAAACATCAACAAAATATTTTAAAAATGGTAACTTTAATCTCACCTCTGTACTGGGAAAATCATTGTAAAGAAGCATTTTGAGATACAACTTTATTTTTCCAAGCTACACAGGAGAGTTCATTTGAACCGTGTAAATAGAAAGTATTACTGCTAATTTGATCCAAAGAGAAGTGACATTTGAGAATATCATTTATAAGGAGTTTAAAATTAACAAGATGCTTTTTGCAGGTTTTTGCAAGTTCGCTATAAGCAATACAAATGTCTTATCCTGTTGCTGCAATCCAATTTTTACTCCTTTTAATTTGAGTGCCCGCAGTTCAGGAATATTCGGGGAGCAGAAATGTAAATTACCTCAGAGGCAGCGCACTGTCATGCCTGGACCCTGGAGTCCCAATGCCTGGGCTCAATTCCAGTTCTGCTTTTTACCACTTATACATCCTTAGACAAATTCCTTTAACTCTGGGAACTTCAGTTTGTTATTTGTAAAATGGATTAACTCCATATGATTATTGAGGAGACTAAATAATGTACATGAAGTATCTGGTGCAGAGTAACAAAAGAGCTCAGTAAAATTGAACAGGTGATATATAATTATCAGATGATTAATAATCAGTAGCTGACATTAAAACGAGGATAGGAACCTCCTAGTACATCAAGTGGTGACCATGGGTCACTTTCGAGTGCCTCCCCTTTGGCAGTTTATGGCCGGGAATGGCAGCACAGCTACTTTCCTTGGAATGCTTATTTCAAGTGGATTATTGGAAGAAGGTTATTGACATATGCCCATGTTTCATCAGGAGTGACTCCCCGTCCACCCCTTAACCCCCATCTTAGACATTTCCAACTGCTTTCAGATGAGGATCAGAGGAGTCCTGCAGTACAGAAACACTGAGGGTCTGTTTGCTAATGCAGCCTTGTCCTGTAAAGGTCCAGAGAGTGAATGCTTAAGGCTTTGTGTGCTATATAATCATTGTCACGGCTACGTTGCTTTTGTAGCACAGACGTAGACACCGATTATAGGTACAAGAAGAGTTGGATTCCAGTCCAACTTTATTTGCAAAAGCAGGCAGCAGCAAAGATTTGGCTTGCAGGTCTTAGTTGGCCAACTGCCTACTCTAGGGAGTTATGTAAGGAAAGAGGGGTGTGGGTAACAGTGGAGGCAAGGTTGAGATCATCCATTAGGGGAATGTAGGTTGAAGACCAGCAGCATCTTGTGAGCCCCAGCAAGGGGTTTTATGAGAATGTACTGTACTATCTGCCTAATCTTTTGTTAGGCATCATTGGGAATATAAAAATAAAGATATCTGAGATATAGTCTGTGTTTCTTTGAGGTTACAGTTGACTTGGGGCCAGTGTAGCAGAGACCAGTAGCTAGTTAGTGGCAGTGACCCCAGTATTATCTGCTCAAATTTCTCTCCACTGTCTAAGGGAGTTGCTGGAAAGATGGAGACAGGGTTTCTAACCGCAGTGTTCATCACCGGAGGAAGTCAGTTAGCTCTGTTCTGAAGAGCTCAAAACGTTCTCTCGACATTACTTCATTTATCTCCTTTATATTGTTCTGAACTGGGAAACCAAGTTGGAAAAAACATTGAATCCGTATGCAGAAGACAAATTCTGGGGGATTGCTGGGTAAATTAAATTCCAGATTTGAATCCATGGCTGTTCTCATACCCATTCAAAGCTATTCTGTCCACATACGCTAACTCTTTTAATAGCATTTGCATTTTTCAGTCATTTACAGAGTTACTCTTGGGGCCGAGAAAAGCTAGTTCTAAAAACCACAATATCTTGTAAAATATTGTACTTATCTTTGGAACTAGCATCCAATCGTACTAAAACAGTAGGAAAAAATAAATCATTTTCCATTAATGGTTGTTTAATGTCCATTTTCAAGTACATGATTACTAAGACATTGCCAAGTCTGGGTCTGATGAATTGCTACCAAGTCTTCTCCTGAGAAGTGATTGCAAGTGTTTTATAAGTTAAGCATCTTCCATAAACAATTAAACAACAATTTATGCTTTTACTCCATGTAATTTCTTAAAACATTGCGAAAAAACCTAACAATCAAATAACATGTACTCCTCCAAAACTGGTAATGCATTTCTTTTTTCTAGCTCAGCGTATATATATAGCCTGAATTGCATGAATTCTTTTGAAAGAGAATTAGTATCAAGATTTTAACTGTAGCCAAGTATCTTTAATTACACAGCTATATTGTTCAAATATATCTAATATGTTAAACACATTATCTGCTATTAGTTATTTAGACTGGATAGTTTGGCTGTTTTTTTTAATATTTTAATTTAAAATTTTTTTTTTAATTTTTAAAAATTTTAATACCTACTGATTAGTAAGGTTGACCTGTTGAGGAATATTTGTCTCTGGATTTAACGCAGTAACCATTAGCAATAAGTTTAATTGCAAAGTTTTCATGAAACATAACTGTAAAATTGTGGGAAAATGTCAACACTTTAGGATAAGTGGCTAATCATTTTAATTCTCTTGGTAGTCACTGCAGTATCATTAATCATGATAGAGTCATTCGATCCTAATATGGATGTAATATCTAATTCTGCAGGGATTCAGCTGTAATTTAGCAACAATTACTGTCCACTTATTATAAAGTGATGCCAAAAACCCTAATGCAATTATTTTAATGCATTTTGGTCACATTGTACAATAGCGTTCAAGTTTGAAGATGTTGCAAAAACTTGAGATGGATGTATTTGATTAAAAACACATTACGTTGGAAATTTTTTTTAACTTGAGGTGTTTATGCTGGTATTTCAGAAGGCGCTCCTCATTCCATTTTTGGAATAGTTCTAATTTACTTCAGTGTTTTCCTTGGATTTTTTCTTTTTTTTTTCTGCGTATTTGCCTTGGGGAAAGCAAATTGTTGTGTTTTCTAAACATATGCAACTTTTGAAGAGGGTACTTTTCAGGTGACCTGCCAGCAAGGAGCTTGTTCACTGGGATGAGAAAGCATCAGCTGCCTTCCTGGGTAACAGGGTTCACCCAGATGTAGCAGATGCACGTGTTATGAAACAGGAACCTCCAACAACTCCAGTTCTGACAGGTCCCCTGATGGATTATGCTTATCGCCATGTGCTTCACAACATGTGTTCTTTTAATCTTCATTTCATAGCACGCTGCCGGTCACCTAGGGCAAAAGGTGGCTTTATGGTTCTGTTGTACCTCTGTGGGGTCCGATGTATGTGGCCACGCTGTGAAGGAGGAGTTGATTATTGTTACATCCTTTGTGTCTTTGGCACAGTAAAGGATCTGATAATCAAGTAAGAGAGGTGGGAAGTGTGATCAGGTAACTAGGTAGATTGGTATTACTACTCCTGACTGAAAAAAAAAAAAAAAAAAGAACAATGTGAGAGTGGTGAGTTACATTTTATTTGGGGCAAAATGAGAACTATAGCCCGGGAGACAGCATCTGAGATAGCTCTGAGGAACTGTTCCAAGGAGGTAGCAGGGAAGGGCAGTGTTATATCTGTTATTAGTGAAGGGGGGACGTGCAGTCAAGCACACATTTTGGCAGAGGCTGGCTGCTAGTCTCAGGAAGGTTGCTGTTAGTCACAAGGAACAGATGTCTCCATTAATGATTTTAGTGCTTCTCTAGATATGAGAAGATGCAAGAATTGGGGCGTATAAAATCATCTAAAAATATCTGACAGTTTTTCCCAGAGCACAGAGTGCTTCATTCCTGATCTCCGCCGTGAACTCCTTTCAGGGTGTGTTGATGTCAGCGACTGCAGTGGCTAGTGACCTAATCCTTGTAAAGGCAGATGGCAAGTGACGACTTTTATTTGGCACTAGAGAGAAAGAGCAGAGCTGACACGTGCAGGGGGACACGTGCAATCTGCCACATGTAAGTAATGTATAGGAAGAGTCTTCGCCTCTGCCTGAGCAAACGTTTAGTAAGACACTTCTTAATAAACATGTTCTAGATACTAGTTAAGTCTACAGACCCCCAACTATCAACTATGATAGCAATAGCAATATCAACTCTGATATTGGCACGTGGATGGATAACCCTGTTATCCGTGGAGCAAGGCATCTTCATGCATTCTCATCTATTGAAATTGTGTGACCTCCTAGGCTGGGGCACTCTCCCACTGCTTACCTACTCCAGTGTCACTCCCAACACTTAGGTGATGTCTACTCATGGGACATTAACACAACTTATATTTCATGTAACTATTCTACAAATAGGAAGGTATATCTACCTTAAAATAGTCACCTACAATAGAATATTAAAACTCAAGTCAAAATGCCTTGTGGGTTATCAGGAATTTTACATCAGATTCGCCAACACTTCTTGAGTTTTAGATTGGTTTGTATTAGGTTGGCTGCATCTTGAGCCCTGGGTAACTATTTTTCTTATAATGGAATTCTGTAAATATATGGATCAAGGGATATAGGATAGTATTATGCACTGATAGTAGGAGCGTAAATTGGTAGTCACTCTAGTGGGTGATTTTGCAACATGTGTTAAATTTAGAGTGTGCCTATCCTATGCCTAAACAATTCTACTGCCTGGTACTCACTCTCCAGTGACACCTCACGCCATGTCCACAAAGGGTCACATCAAGGAAGAGTTGTGGCAGCTTTGTTTGTTGGATACAACCTCATGAAATTGCTGATATTTGACCAATTTTGACTTACAAAAAATGATAGTTTCATGTGGTTCAATTTAATAATTTTAAAAAGACAAAAATGTTCAGTAGGAAAATGGATAAGTAAACTGTAATGTTCATAATTTATTCATGATGTATCTATTCATGATATACCTATGATAATGTTATCTATTGTTGTATAACAAACTACGGTAGTATTGAACCTCACAAAATTGCTGATATTTGACCAATTTTGACTTATAGAAATGGCACTTTCATGTGGTTCACTTTAATATTTGAAAACAATGTTCATCAGTGCGAGAATGGATAAACTGTAATGTTCATGATTTATCTATTATACTGTTATTGATTATTGCATAGCAAACTACCCCAGAGCTCAGTGGTTGAAACACCAGTGATTTAGTATGTCTCACAATTCTTCGGGCTTTTCTGGACTTAACTGGGTGGTTCTTCTGCTCTACACACAGTCTTTTCAAGATTACCTGGAGTTTGGGTTGGGGCTCATGGGGTCCTAATTTCTCTCCCCCTCTACGTACCTCCCCCTCCCCCTCCCCTCTCTCCTTCCCCTCCCTCTCCTGTTTCATGACCCCCTCACTATGTGGTTTACTTTGAGCTTTTATTCATGCTACTTGGATCCCAAAAGGGCAGAAGCAAAAGCTTCAGGGTCTCTCAAGACCTGAACTCAGAAGTTCTAGGACATTATCTCCAGTAGATTTTGTCAGTGAAAACACATCACAAGGCCAGGCCAGATTCAAAGAGCAGGGAAAGAACAAAGTGCCAGGTTTGAACAGTGATGGCAGGAACTGGTAGTAGCCATCTTTGGAGATTAAGTACCACATTTACAGTGAAATATGGTAGAGCAGTTCAAAAGAATGAATTAATGTGCTTAGATTTATGAAACATATTCTTGAATAAAAAAACTGCAGAGTGATATGTGGTATCAGTTTTCTATTGCTGTGTAACCAATTACCACAAATTTAGTGGCTTAAAACAACACCCATTTACTGTCTCAGACTTCTATAGGTCAGAAATCTAAGTGGACTCAGCTGGGATCTCTGCTTAGGGTCTCACAAGGCTGCAAGCAAGTTATAACCCAGACTTGGTTCTTATCTGAAGGCTCTGGAGAAGAATCGGCTTCTGAGCTCATTCAAGATGTTGGCAGAATTCAGTTCCTTGTAGTTGTAGGACTGAAGTCCCGTTTCCTTGCTGGCTGTCAGTGGAGGTGACTCTCAGCTTCTAGAGGCCACCAGCATTCCTCGGCACAGGAACCCTTCCATTTTCAAAGCCAGCAATGGTGCATCAAATTCCTTTTGTGCTTCGCATCTCTCTGACTTCCCTTCCGCTACCACCTAGAGAAAACTATGCTTTTAAAGGGCATGTGTGATTAGATTAAATGCGTGACTAATCTCTTTTAATTAACTCTAAGTCAATTCATCAGTAACCTCAATTACATTTGCAAAATTCCTTTTGCCACATAACATAATCAGAGTGTGATCATTCATCATATTTATAGATCTGGGAAAGAGACAAGAAATTTTAGGGAAGCATTTTAGAGTTCTGCTTAGCACGCATGTAAACAGATCGCTAGCACCCTAGACAATACCAAATGCATGTGAATACACATAGAAAGGTATCTGAAATGATGTTACTAAATTAGTAACAGTAGTCACCTTTGGAGAGTAGACCAAAATTTGGAAGGCAAGTGGTATTTAGCCTTAATAGAAATGCTTTAATTTTTTAACAAGGAAATTTTGTTCCTACATTAATGTAATTAGAAAATGTGTTGAAATAGAATTTGAGGGATCCAACACTCCACCTCCTTGACTCTGTAGAACTAACGCTGCCTGCACCAATGCACAGTGGTGCCCTCCTATATCTCTCTGCAACTGTCTTCCATTACATGACTGCTCAGGATTCACCTGCCATCGCTGTGCCAATCTAACTCATTACAGTCTTGTCCAAAGCCAACATTTACCAGTTGGTGCCTTTATAGCCACAGAGTTGTTACAATATTAAATATTTGTATGTTGGTTGGCAAATAGCCCCTGCCCCAGCCTCCCTTGAGTGTCCTGCAACCAAATGCAGCGTCCTCCCAATCCTAAGACTTGGAACACCCTGCTATTCCCTGAGATGCTCAGACCATCTGCAATCCAGCTAGTAAATGGCTCACACTTGGTACAGCAGGGACCCCCAGGACTGCTCCAGTGTTCAGGCCAGGGTCCTTTCTTTCTCATTGGACAGGACAGGGCTCCCCCACCCTCACTGGGTCCCATATTGTGAAGATTACTCTGCCTGGTCTAGGTTTTAGAAGTATGAATTCATAAGGTAGCACCTTCACGTACATCTGTCCCCTTTCCTCTATCAAATGGTACAGGAGCTGGAACCATAACTATTTTCTTTGCAAACCTCAGAGTAATTGGTTTGTGTCCTGCTCACTCTGACTAGCTGTACAAATAGCCACTACAGAGAAATTCATATGCTCTCTCCTCTACCATTTAGAAGGAAGAAAGCAAGTCCTGCGTTTGCATTAGAAATAAACTTTCTACATTCGGGAGAAGAGGTTGAACACATTATTAGATGTCAGGATGTTTAATTATAAAAACCTTGTAGGGGGTAGGGTGTGTTTCCCTGTCTCCACAGTAAGGAGCATAATATTTTACTGACTTTGAGTTTCACTTAGAAATCATTGCTGGATATCAAGCTTCCTGAATAGTACTGTGGGCAAGTTCGGGCGAGTGTAATTGGTGTGCAGGCATTGCTGTTCCAAAATGGATTGACTTTTGCATTTAAAGGTGAACCAAGGAGTCAAACTCCTCAGTTATCTGCAAGGAAAATAAGAAATAAGGTCCTTTGTACACAGAATCAAAGTTTTAGTTTGTCAGGACAATATCATAGCTACCATAGAATTAGGTTTTTCCCCTAATTGAATGAAGTGATGATTTATTTTTAGCCTTCACTAAAGCCAGTAGTAACAATAGTAAGAGCTAATATTTATGGAACAATTTTCACTTCCCAGGTTCATGTCCCAGGTACTGTGCTAAGCATTTTGCATGCAGCAAGAACTCAGTGAGGAAGGGATTATTATTATTTCCATTTGACAGATGAGGAAATTAAGGCACAGAGCTCTTAAGTAAATTCACCAAGGTCATGTAACTTCTAGTTAAATGAGACAGGAACTGCAATAAAAAAGCAAGCCCACCTGGCACCTGAGCCGCTCTGAGCGGTACTGTCTTCCTCATATCACACTAGTTTGCAGTCTTCTCCCAGAGTTGAGCCCCTAAATTCCCATAATTCTGTGTTTGCATCTTATTACCCAATGGCTGGAAGCAGTTGATAAGAATGAAGTTACTAAGGCAACACCCAGTGAGGTGACTCTATAAGAAACATGGGCAGAACTGTAAAACATACCAGTGGTTACTGGCTATACTAGTTTTCTAACACTGCCATGACAAAGTACCACAGACTACTTTAAGGGTGGCTTAGGACAACAGAAATGTATTTTCTCCCGGTTTTGGAAGCTAAAAGTCTGAAATCCAGTTGTCGGCAGGGTCCTGTTCCCTCAAAAGGCTCTAGGGAAGAATTCTTCCGTGTTTTTTCCTAGCTTCTGGTGATTGCCAGCAATCCTTGGCATTCCTTCACTTGTAGCTGCATCACTCCAATTTCTGCCTCTGTCTTCACATGGCTGTCTTTGTGTGTGTGTGTGTGTGTGTGTGTGTGTGTGTGTGTCTCCTCTGTGTCCCATGTCCCCATGTATTCACATCTCCCTCTCTTTTTTATTTTTATTTTATCGAAGTACAGTTGATTTACAGTGTTGTGTTAGTTTCTGGTATACAATGAAGTGATTCAGTTATATATATATATTCTTTTCCATTATGGTTTATTATAGGATATTGACTATAGTTCCCTGTGCTCTACAGTAGGACCTCATTATTTATCTCCCTCTTTTTATATGGACCCCAATCATTGGATTTCAGGCCCACCCTAATCCAGTGTGACCTCATTTTAATTTGACTACATCTACAGAGATCTTATTTCCAAATAAGGTCATATCCCCCTGTTCTGGGTGGGCATGAATTTTGTGGGGACACAATTCAACCTATGAAACTGGCCCAGAACTGATTGTGTTCAAACAGTGAATCAGAGGTTGAGGTGATGAGACCCCTGAAATAGACATTTTAAATACAGTGTGTAGAAGAATCTACTCATTAAAACATTTCCTTATTCTGGAAAAACACGTGTTGCTGCTGCTATGAACCTGATTGACAGGTGTTTTTTTTCAAATCAAAACATCTGTAAACAGTCGTATATAAATATTCACTCATAAGATATTTGTAGACATATTTCTCTACGCTGGACACCATGTCAGGCTGTAGAGAAAACAATGGTGAGGAAACATACCCAAGGTCCTTCACTTTAGGAGCTTGCGTTCTTGTGGGGAAACCAGTATTTGCCAAAGAATCACAGGAGTGAATGTCGTTCTTGTGGGGAAACCAATATTTGCCAAAGAATCACAGGAGTGAATGTTTAGCTTGTAAAGGAGGTGAATGCTCTGCGGAATGGAAAACACTTCTATTCCAGCTTATGTAGAGGAATGTAAAGGTTTCTAGGGGGAAGAAAATCTTGCACTGAGATCCATAGCCTGGATGGATTGGGGAGGGGCTGAGTGGAATGTTCAAGAGAGAAAAAAGAATGTTTCATTCGGTCGTTTCTCCCCAATGTCCAGCCTTGTTTAGAGAATATAAAAGCCTTAGAGAAAAACAAACACAAAACAAAGCATGGTATTAAACTTCTGCCCTGGCCGGTGACTAACTCACCTGATATTAGTTCTCTTTGGTTGCTGTAACAAATTAACACAGACTTGTTGGCTTAAAACAACACACATTTATTCCATTACAGTTCTGTAGGTCAGAAAGTCGAAATCAAGGTGTCCCCAGGGCTGTACTCCCATCTGCCCCATAGGGGACCATCTGTTCCTTGCCTCTTTTGGCTTCTAGTGGCTGCCAGCAATCTTTGGCTTGTGGCCGCATCACTTCAGTCTCTGCCTCCATTCATACTGCCTTCTCCTCTGCTCTTTGTCTCAAATCTGCCTTCGTCTTTCTCTTATAAGGACACTCGTCATTAGATGCAGGGCCCGTCTGGATAAGCCAGGATGATCTACTCATCTCCGTGTCTTTAACCTAATCACAGCCACAAAGCCTTTTTTCCAAATAAGCTAACATTCACAGGGTTCTAGGGATTTTTTTTAAAATTTCATTTTATTTATTTATTTTATATAGCAGGTACTTATTAGTTATCCATTTTATACTTATTAGTGTTTATATGTCAATCCCAATCTCCCAGTTCATCCCACCACCACCACCCACCCCCGCCACTTTCCCCCCTTGGTGTCCTTACATTTGTTCTCTACATCTGTGGGGTTCTAGGGATTTGACTTAGGTATCTTTTTCACTCTGCCACACCTGGGATGGCTAATAGCAAGGCATGTTGAAACACAGGTTGAAAGATTCAAAGCTCTAGGGGAGAACTAGAAGGCAGGATAGTATGAGCTTTTTGTCTCTTCTAAAAAGCATCCCACAAAACAATGGTCTTCGTTAGGAAAGTACTGCCCATTAAGCGATATTTTGGAAACTTGTTGGGGTTGTGTTTTTATCCCCATTATCATAGGTATGCTATTGGCTTTTAATGTAGGGAGCCAGGGAAGCTAGATGTCCTTCAACATGCAATGAAGCTTCCCAAACAAAGAATTGCCCCTGGTTCTACTGGGCGTTCATGTATATACAAATAATACAAATAAGGGCCTGGAACCTGAGTCCATTTTACACATATGCACAAATTTGGTTGGTTTTTTTTTTTTTGAAAATTATGTTTGTTTTATTCAGGGCATTACTGAGGACTATAGCCCAGGATACAGCTTCTCAGGTAGCTCTGAGGAACTATTCCAAAGAGGTAAGGGAGTGGCTAGCATATATAAGAGTGTTTTTTTGTTTGTTTGTGTGTTTTTAACATCTTCATTGGAGTATAATTGCTTTACAATGCTGTGTTAGTTTCTGCTCTATAACAAAGTGAATCAGCTATACATATACATACATCCCCATATCTCCTCCCTCTTGCGTCTCCCTCCCACCCTCCCTATCCCACCCCTCTAGGTGGTCACAGAGCACCGAGCTGATCTCCCTGTGCTATGCGGCTGCTTCCCACTAACTATCTATTTTACATTTGGTAGTGTATATATAAGTCCACGCCACTCTCTCACTTTGTCCCAGCTTACCCTTCCCCCTCCCCGTGTCCTCAAGTCCATTCTCTACGTCTTTATCTTTACTCCTGTCCTGCCCCTAGGTGCTTCAGAACCATTTTTTTTTTTTTTTTTTTTTTAGATTCCATATACATGTGTTAGCATACAGTCAAATATGTTTTTTCATGGTTTCCCAGAGTGGATCTATTTTGTAAAATGAGGATACTTTATTTTATTCAAAGCTTAACAACTTTTTCACCATTTTGGTAAACTGTCACCAAAGGATCATCATTTGTATCATTGAGTTAACAAGAAAACACTGCTGTTTTTAACTATCCATCTACATTTATAGTTGCCACATACAAATATGTAATAGAGGAGATGGGTGACTCTGATTATGACACTTAAAATCAAATATTATTAAATTAGTGGAGACAAGTGAAGCTTAATAGACCTCACTGAATTTTATTATTAATGCTTAAAAATATTTAATATTTTGCCATTTTATATATATATATATATACACACAATATCATTTATATATAAATGTATTTGTGTACATATGTGTGTATATGTGAGTGCATGAATAATTTTAGTAGCTCCATGATAAGAAACCTATAGGTCATGAAAATTCCTTATTAAAAATTATTTATTCGTTTTGGTTTTCCTGCATTTTTTTCATCTTATTCTGATTCTGTCTCAAGAGGTCATCACACAGTTATTTTTCAGTCTCTGGAATTATTCTTTCACTTTCACATTCATCCTTTATTTCTCATGACCTATGGAAGAGTGTGTGATCCAAAGTGTTTTAAGTTAACGATGCAATGCATACCTCAGCAGGTGGTGGAATTTTAGGATAAGAGGTATTTTCAATGATATTTATCAATCCTGTTGCATGTCACTACTCAAGGGAAAATGTTGACACTTCACTTATAAATAAGGCTCAGGTCATTTATGAGAATATCTGATTTCTCCATCATACAGGTCTCCATTTTGGCAGTCTGTAATTTGTCTCTGCAGGTTCTCTCTAATTAAGGCTGTTTCCTTCTGTTTATCATATACAAGTCAGTCTGATCTGTATTATTTAACTTTAGTTTTTATTTTAGCATCAACTTCTACCTCTGTTCTTTACTATTCTTGTACTTCTTGTATGGAACTTAAAAAAAATCATTTTGCTTCTTTTAAATCCAAAATTACTCATTATGATTATACATAGATGAATGTTTCCACTTAATTCATTATGTATTCTAGGATAGCCTTTCTCAGTACCTATTATTTTATTCCCAACAGCTTCCCTTTTATTTCTCCTTTGTAGTAGAGTTAGTGCATCTTATTGATTTTTTTTCTTAAAATAATGTTGTAGGAAAGTTACATTATCTGTTAATTTTATTTCAGGATAGTAAAGGGAACATTGCGTCACATCTGTTATAAAATGGAACATTGCGTCTGACAGGGTTGAAAACCATTACCGTAAATAATACGGCACAGTTTAAAATGTGAGAACGCGTGTGTTAAGTGAATGGTAGAAGCTATCTCTCTAGGGGTGGGGAGAGGAGGAGGGGGCGTGAGGAAGGTCAGAGGAGAATTAAGGGCAGGCGGGGAGAGGCAGGGAGCCTGTCTAGACAGGCTTGGTAAGGGAGAGAGACTCGAGAGTCATTTGAAAAGAAGAGATGGTCTTGGGCAGGAAGAGCAGTTCCACTCTGTGCATGAGGGACAAATGAAGCAAGGCTGGAAAGCAGAAGAATGAGACTAATGCCTGTTAGATTTCTGCAGAACTGTGAGTGAGGTGTGACTTATAGGCAGATTACATTGTGTTAATGTTTCCATGAGTCAAAGAGAGTTGACATCGCTTTTATATAGTTACCCCAGAAGGTGGCATAGGATTTAGCAACAGGCTGTGTTTAGGTCCTGTGCTAAGTCTAAAGCATGAACTGTAATTATCTTCATTTCAGGCTATGGATCTGGAATTCTAGAAATTAAGGACTTAATGTTTCCACCGCAGATCAAGGCAAAGAATCTACAGTTCACCTTTGCCTTGGGGAAGAAAAATAAAGCAGCAGCAAGACTTTCACACAGACAAATGAATAGAACTGGGCTTTTGATAGTGAGATGGGGATGAAGGGGAGGTGTGTTTAAGGGAGGTTATGGTGAAGAAAAAGCCCTTGTCATGTCTGTCCCAATTTCTGAGCATACATTTACTTGTTTGTTAAATTCAGTGGTCTCTGTCCCAGTAGAATGGCAGCCCCATGAAGAAAAGGACCATGTCTGTTTTATTAAAAATATGTACGAACACCACAGTGCCTGGAACAGAGTAGTTGCTCAATTAATATTTGTTGGCAGAAGGAATGAAGGAATGACTTGGCTAGGAGTTCTTGAACATCTACATTAAACATCTGTGTAGTACCATTCTGGGTTTTAATGATCTTCTGTTGCTGTAAGAATTATTAATGTGGAAAACAATGAGATTAGTTCCAGTTGTGTGGTATTTTCATTGTAAAATGTTTACAGGGCTATTAACAGCCAAGATGCACATCAAGTTCCACTGTCAAAATAAATGGCTAGCACATTCCCAGGCATCAATGTTTAGGGGAAATAACCAAGCAAAATGTTTGTGTAGCAGAGCTTTCCATCCTGTTAGAATACAGATTAGATCATTAAGAAGCAACACATTTCATCCACTTACCCGTGTTTGCATACAGTGAAGTCTATTAATTGAATGAGTATGGAGGACGCTGATACACCATCTCACTCCATCAGAGGATTACTTCTCTGTCTTTATCAATAAATTCTGCCTTTAATCCTGAGAACTGATGGAAAAGAGAAATAGCAATTTTTTTTTGAAGACTGTTCTTTTTGGTCTTTGCATTGCTTTGTCACTGGCGTTGTACATTTTGCTAGTAACTGAGTTTAGTTATAGAATGCCCCAGGGGTTCACACATTAGGTCTGAACTCATTTACAGGAGTAAATGAAAGTAAATAGGTAAGAAAGTTCCAGCAACCTCTCTTGGTATCAGAAGGAAAGCCAAACGGAACTGGGCATCAGATAAAATAGCCGTTTGTTCATTCAGAATTTTAATTAAACTCAGAGATTAATAGATCTCAAAATGAGGTGTTTTAACAAATTTATGCTGCTGAGAATTCTCCTTGGTTCCACTTTTTTATGCTCCCTACTCTTGAAAAGTCACTTTCTAGTTGTTTTTTTTTTTAATGTAACCAAGTGATGTCAACATGATAATGCTGTTAATTCATAAATAATTTCCCATATCACAGATATGCATACGGAAACACAAAAACATTCACCACTAGAGTCACGTCAGAGCTCTTTCTTTCTCCTCGTGTTCCCTAACTCTTCCACAAATCCAGTTTCCTCTTCAGTAATCACTGCCCAGGCTGACATATACATAATAAGTTGATTATCATATTCTTACCTCTTTATGAAAAAATGTGATCTCTTTGTGTGTTATTTTTGAGAAAAACTAAGGAATACAATGTAAAGAATGGATTGCAAATTATTTCCATGTGGTATTTCACTTGACTTCAAAAGGAAAATAGAATGGATCTGGGCATCAAATGAAAAGAGTTTGTTTTTTTCAAATACCCTCTTCCCTAGAATGAAAGCATTTCAAGAACTGAGAGCGTCTCTTGACAACACTGTATGCCCAGAGACTGGGCAGCTCCCAGCAGGCCGGGGGGTGAGGGGGTCAGCAAATGACAAAGAAGGGCCCACGTGACTTAAGGAGACCTTCTATTATAGTGCACCTCCCACAACGGCAGATGAAGACCTTGAGCCGGAGCTGTGAAGTGATTGTTCTGAAGTCACACAGAAGTGACAGTTCTGCAGCTAGAAACTGAAGAAGGTTCCAGTAGCAGGTGTTGATTGTCCCGTCGCTTGGGAGTGTGTGTGCTTCCTGGCTGGTTGTTATCTGTGATGTATTGTGGGGACACTTATTGCTGATAGAGTGCCACTCCGGGCTTCATTTATGTTCCCTCACCTACTCCTCCGAAAGGGAAGGGGGGTGATGTCTGCTTCTGGTTCTTATTTGGGGTCTGTTTATTCTAGTCTTCCCTCTGTGGTGAATAGGGGTCCTGCCCCTATAGGGGAGGCCTGAAGTTGTCCAGGGATGGGGCAGTGTATCTAAATGAATGATGAAATAATGAGTGAGCCTGTCTGCCCAGAGATCTAAGACACATGCCCGTAACAGCTTCATCAGTAACAAAGGTCTTTTTTTGATTCTGCATTTACCTGACATGTCACTTTCAGTTGATCCCAAGACTAGAAAGAAGAAAAAGGTGGGTTTTTTGTTTTCTTTTACATCTCCCCAAACTCTAGCAATATGAAAAAAATGTTAACTTCCTCAAATCAATCCCATCACTTAAATATAAGCACTGTTAAAAATGTCATGTATTTTCTTTCATTGTTATTTATGTTAGTGTGTGGTTATATATCTGATTCAGTGTTTAAAAATGTAATCATACTGATCATGAAGTTTCTCTTTCTGCCTTTTTCGCACTTTGAATACCAAGAAGTTTAAAGGCAACCTAGATGGTTACTACTTGGCGATTCCCTGTTAAATGCTGTATCATCTTTAAAATGTTGAAAGTAGTAGATGCCTGATGCTCATTAAGAGATCTTCACGCACTTTCGGGACCTCTCAGCAGTGCTATTTTTCAGCATTCCTTGGAAGCAGAGATCAATGCGAGCTCCATCAGATACTGTGACGTTACTATCCTAATTCAGGGGTTGGCAGGCCACAGTCCATAGGCCAAATCTGCCTGTCTATCTCGCCTCCCTTACCTGTGTTCTTAGGGCCAACTAAGGATGGTTTTTACATTTCTTTAAATTAAAGTATAGTTGATTTACAATATTGTGTTAGTTTCAGGTGTACAGCACAGTGATTCGGTTTTATATATACATTCTCTAGATGTGTGTGTTGTGTGTGTGTGTGTGTGTGTGTGTGTGTGTGTGTGTGTGTGTGTATATATATATATACTTTTTCAGATTCTTTTCCCTTGTAGGCTATTACAAAATATTGAGTAAAGCTCTCTGTGCTATACTAGGTCCTTGTTGGTTATCTATTTTATATATAGTAGTGTGTATATGTTAATCCCAAACTCCTAGTTTATTCTTCCATCCCCCTTTTCCCTTTGGTAACTATAAGTTTGTTTTCCATGTCTGTGGGTCTATTTCTGTTTTGTATATAAGTTCATTTGTATCATTATTTTAGATTCCATATATAAATGATATCATATATTTGTCTTTGTCTGACTTACTTTACTTAGTGTGATAATCTCAAGGTCCATGCATGTTGCTACAATGGCATTATTTCATTCTTTCTTATGGCTGAGTAATATTCCATCTTATATGTGTGTGTGTGTGTGTGTATGTACACATATATATATATGTACCACATCTTCTTTATCCATTCATCTGTCAATGGACATTTAGGTTACTTTCATGTCCTGGCTGTTGTAAATAGTGCTGCAATGAACATTGGGGTGCGTGTATCTTTTCAAATTATGGTTTTCTCCAGATATATGCCCAGGAGTGGGATAGCAGGATCATATGGTAGCTCTATTTTTAGTCTTTTAAGGAACCTCCATTCTTTTCTCCATAGTGGCTGAACCAATTTACATTCCCACCAACACTATAGGAGGGTTCCCTTTTCTCCACACCCTCTCCAGTATTTGTAGAGTTTTTGGTGATGGCCTTTCTGACCGGTGCGAAGTGATACCTCATTGTCGTTTTGATTTGCATTTCTCTGATAATTAGCGATGTTAAACATCTTTTCATTTGCCTTTTGGCCATCTGTGTGTCTTCTTACATTTTTAAAGAGTTTTTAAAAGAGAAGAAGAAAATGCAATAGAGATCTACATGGCCCACAAAGCCTAAAATATTTACTATCTGGCCTTCTACAGAAGAACTTTGCCAGCCTCTGTCAAGATTATATTTAAACATACTATGAATATTCAAAATTAACCAATCACTTAAGAAGCATGTAAAAATGCTTTGAAATTTGCGAGAGGAATGTGTAAACAAGCGTCATCTACATGTGTGGTGATGCTGAATTCGTGATGGTGGCTGGAGGCCTCTTCAAAGAGGTGGCTTTCAGGGATGGAAAGCTTTATTACCTTACATACTTATTTCAGTTGAAGGACAGGGGTGAGATCGAGTTTTTGGAACCGAGGCTCAGAGGCAGACACCGTGTAGATGTGTTTAAGGCTGGTAAGGCAAGAAGGAGATCCAGAGCCCAGTGAAGATACTTCGCAAAGCATTTTCTCATGGTATCGCATTTATTCTTGAAATCCACCCCACAAAGCATGTGAGTTTTTACAGATGAGGAAATCAAGATTCTGGAGGTTTGAACGACCTGCTCTAGGTCACATAGCTAGCAAATACAGTCCAGATTTGCAAACAGATCTGTCCGACCCTAAATATCCGTGATATTTTGTCTCTACCAAGTACGTATTTCCTATGTACATCTCACATATTTCTATGATGTCATTATACTAAATAACAGGTTCCTAGGTAAAACTATACCATCCGTTCATTCTGGATACATTTAATTTTCTTTACTATGACATTCAAATTCATTCCCAGGAACGTGTGTACTTTCCTTGCCACTTCCCTCTCCTCACTTCTTTTTTTTTTTTTTAATGCAGCCACACGGGGTGATATGTTAGTTCCCAGATGCACTGTGTTCTCCAAGCTTCTGTGTGTTATTGAACGTGGCCCCCTCTGCCAGGGCGGCCGTTCCCAGTCCCCGGGCTCAGGAACTCCTATTCATCCTTCAAACATCACCTCAAATGTCATGTCCACTTAGGCAACATCTCTGCTTCCTCTAGGCAATTACACAAAATTCTCTAAACTCATAGGAATTGCTCTTTGATATATATCTCAGGCAGTCAGAAAAAAAAGGAAGAAAAAAAAGTTCTTTGACTTTTTTCCTCGGGTGACTGATTCCTTAAGAACCAAGATCAAAGATGAATGCTGTGTCCCAGCACTTAGCACAAATCTGACACATACGAGATCTCCTTAGATTTTGGTGTCTCAGTGAATGAGGGAAAGAATTAACAGACAAATGGATAAACAAAGAATGAATGAATGAATGAATAGCGAGAGCTACTTTCCCCTCAAGGGCACTGTTTGTATGTTGTACAACCTACAGAACTTAGTCTGTCCCTTGGTCATCAGAACCTGTCACCACCCTGATAAGGTTCCATTGGATCCATACCAATCCATTGCTCTTGACTCAGGTTTGCAAACACCTTGGGATGAGTCCTCGTTCCTGGAGGGCCTAAGGACAAGGACGTAATTGAACAAGATTTTCCCTCAGCATCAGGTGTTCAGCAACTGTTAAGTTTTTGGTGATCTCACATCCATTACTGCTGTGTTGATACTTTTCTCCTCAATCCCCGGTATATCCCTGGTTACTGTAGTTCCGTTGCTGTCTGTGGGCTGGATGGGTCTGTGCTGGGCAAACCCCTCAGTGGACCTAACCTTCAAAGCAGCCAGGTAACCTGAAAATGGTTGGTAAACCAATGCTTTATCCCCCCCAAATACCTAAGGGACTTTTAATTTGGTGCGTGTGATGGTTAATTTTATGTGTCAACTTGACTGGGCTAAGAAATGCCCAGATGGCTGGTAAAAATAATTTCTGGGTTTGTCTGGGAGCGGTTTTGGGAAGAGATTAGTTAGCATTTGAATCAGTAGACTTAGTAAAGAATATCCATCTGCCCTCACTAATGTATGTGGGAATCATCCAGTCCATTCAGGGCCCAAAAGAGCAAAGAAGTGGAGGAAAGGTGAATTCACTCTCTTCTTGACCTTGGATGCCCATGTTCTTCTCCCCTTGGACGTAGGAGCTCCTAGTTTCGGACCTTTGGACTTGCAGACTTACACCAGCAGCACCCCTACCCCATTCTCAGGCCCTCAGACTCAGACTGAATCACACTACTGACTTTCCTGGTCCCTCAGCTTGCAGATGGCAGATGGTGGGATTTCTTGGCCTCCGTAACCACATGAGCCGATTTCTGTAATAAATCTCCTCTTACATATATCCTATCGGTTCTGTTTTCTTGGAGCACCCTGCCTAATACGGTGTGGATTTTTTTGGGCCTGTCTAATATGCTAGTGATCATAAAAAGGAAGTCCTGTCATCCTCTTGTAGGAGAATCTGAGCAACTATCAAATAGTTATTAAAACATTGAAGACTAGGATTTCTTAACACTATTTGTAGACAGGATCACTGAGGCACAGAAACATAAAGCATGTTCTGAAACGGAGCGCCCAAGATGCTTTCTCTTCCCAACTCTACAATCTCTGTGGCAACTCTCCTGATCCCCATCTGCCTTTCTTGGCTTCCGGGGAGGATCCGTGGCCCCAAAGCAGGGTGCAGCATTCACGTGATAACTCAGCACAACCAAGCCCATATAAATATTGCAGCGTTTTAAATTTTCATAAACTGTAATCCATAATGGCTCCCATGACACCAACTATTTTCTCTCCACCACATATCATGCATTTTTAACTGTCTATGATTATACAGCTAAACAGTAGGCCATTGGGGCTCACAGGAGTCGTTAGCTTAAAGTGTTTCAACTTGATAACCTGGCACCAGGGAGAGTTCTTGCCTGAGGATATGGTGGGTCTGTTCACCCAGGTGCCCAAAGGAGAGCGCCCACTCTCAGGCCACTGTTTCTCAAAGGAGTGGAACTCTTAACTGAACTTGAACTTGGCAGAAGGCAATAGGAAAGATGGAAGCCCCAGCCCAGCCCAGGAAGTGGGGAGGAGATGGAGAGAGTGAACTAGACACCTTTTCTCCAGCCCCGTCATCCCTACCAGTGAAAGTTCTTTTAGTGAAAAAGCACCTAAGATGTCCCTCTTTGGCACACTCAGTATGCTATGGCACTCTCCATAAAAAGCCTTCAGTCTTGTGCATGTAGCTTCTGTGATTCAAACCTACATCGGTGTGTATTATTTTAACCCATCACGTAGGTCAGATATCTGTAGACACAAAGATAACAGAAACAGTCTTACAATCCTGAACAGTGTGTGCTGAGAATAATAGCTACACCATTTTATATTGGGATCAAAAATTCTCTGGTGGCATTTCTGATGCATTTATTCAATAACCCTTCCTTCGTTTAAAACTGCTGTAAAATCTTTCCTCTAAAAAGTTTCTCCTAAAAGTTCATCCCCTTGCCCCTGTGCCTTCACATACAAAGCATTAATAAAGAAAATAGATTCAATGTTGCATTCATCTCTGCTCACCCATAGCGTATAAGAGTGTGCTCTGCAGTGAAGATTTGTCGACTGATAATAACCATACTGTAAATGTATCTTTCTTTGCAAGTTTTAAGAGTCATTTTGAATCTTAAAATTTATAAACAGCAAAAATGGAGGACTTAATTTTACAATGGCATTTGTGTTAGCTTGATGAAAGGGAGTAGAAGATAAGCAGATACTGTATTTTTGGCAGATTCAGAAAAATGCAGTGCTAAACAGGGAGCTTTGGCAAATAGTAAGTGACGGAGATCAGTTTGCCTATTGTTTTTTTTTTGCCTATTCTATATTTTTGTGTGTTGTATTCAGGTCCTATTTTTTTCCTAGTCTTTCTGATGTTTCACCATAGTTTTGCATTGGTATTCAGGTTTTTGGAAAAATACACTGTCAGAACTGGAAAGAGAGGATGAAAGTTAGACATTATGAGCTATAGGGAGGGATTAGACAATAAAGACTTGCTTTATAAAAGGATTCTTTGCTTAAGTAAAAGACGTATTCTGGGTTCCTTTAAAAGAAAATGAATGCCTTTGAAATACAACGTGGGTCCATTTTACTTTTACACCCTACAGCATAATAGCTTCTTCAGTACGCTGCCCACCTGCATTCTGGACCGCCTCCTGGTCCTCTCCTGTGCATCCCACTTCACTGCTTCTTCTGATGCTCCTGATTCTAGAACATTCTGCTCTTCTGCTTTCACACCCCAAGACCTTCTTCATTCACGAGTTAACTCAAGCTGTGTCTCTCAGTGAAATTTTGCCGTTTTTCCAGTCTCACCTTTTCTCTCCCTCCTCTGAAATCCTTCAGTACTTTTATCTTTCTTCCAGTACTCTCTCCCAATGTAGGAATGCCTTTTTTGCCTCTAATTCTTACACGTCTATTTTGTCTCTATGAGTATATTTTAAGTTCCTTGAGAGTAGGCAGCATACCTCACAGTGTTCAGTAAGTGCTTGCTAACTGATTTTTTTAATGGGTGTACCATTAGTTTCTATAATGGAATACTACTCAGCCATAAAAAAGAACAGAATTTTGCCGTTTGCAGCAACATGGATGGACTTGGAAGGCCTTATGCTCAGTGAAATAAGTCAGACAGAGAAAGACAAATACTGTATGATATCACTTATATGTGGAATCTAAAAAATACAACAAACTAGTGAATATAACAAAAAAGAAGCAGGCTCACAGATATAGTGAACAAACTAGTGGTTACCAGTGCAATGGGAGAGGCAATATAAGGGTGGGAGAGTGGTAGGTACAAACTATTGGGTGTAAGACAGGCTCAAGGATGTATTGTACAGCACAGGAAATATCACCAATATTTTGTAGTAACTGTAAATGGAAAGTAACCTTTAAAAATTTTTGTGTGTTTAAAAGTTGTTTAAAAAATAAAAAATAATTAAAAAAATAAAAGAAAACAACAACAAACGAATGAACAGCAACAAAACACAAAACCTCAAATGCTCAGTTAGCAATTTAAAGAAGGGATTAACATTTTCTGCAAAGGGTCAGCTAATAAGTATTTTAGGCTTTGCAGACCTGACCGATCGGTTGCAAGGAGTTAGCTCTGCAATGGTAGCACAAAAGCATCTGTAGACAGGATGTGAGCCAGTGGCTGTGCTCCAATCAGATTTCACTTACAAAACGGGCAGCAAGTGAGATTTTGCCAGGCCGTGACGTAAAGCATAGGAAAACCTCTCGTACGGAATCCCCTTTTAACGTTACAGTAACTAACATAGATAATGTGAATCTATAGGACATGCATCACATTCACCAGTCCAAGGAAAGAATATCATGTCAGAGTTTTCCTGAAACGTTCCAAACCATCCCCAATAATATTTTGATGGTTACTCAGAATATGAAAATCAACTGATGTCTTTTGTTTGTTTGTTTGTTTCTTTAAGTAATATTTATTCTGGGCAGTCTCACACAGCTGTCAGGAGTAGAAATTGGTCTCACATTTCCAGAAGCACTTTGACAGTATATATCACAAATATATGCATAGGCTTGTATCCATTAATTCTCTTCTGGAAAGTATGCTGAAGAAATCATTAATTCCTTCAATCTATATTTACCATGGGAATCCCCTGGCAGTCCAGTGGTTAAGACTCCACTCTCCATTGCCAGAGGCCCGGGTTCGATCCCTGGTCTGGGAAGTAAGATCCTGGAAGCTATGCAGCACAGCCAAAAAAATAAATAAATAAACAAAATGGGGACACTTAAAAAAAAAAATCTATATTTACCGGGGGCCTACAGTGTGCCAGGCATCACTGCAGTGTGTATTGCGTCACTGTGGAAGTGAACCAAGATTGAGCTATCAGTTGTCAATTACAAGATGGTTTGCCACCAAGAAAAATCAGTCCCAAGCCTTGTATTCAACAATGGGGAGAGGTAAGCTCTGGTATACCCCCATATGATGGAATATTTTGCAACCATTATAAATCACATTGTAGACGAATTTTAATTACATGGAAAGATATTCAAATGTCATATTAAGTGGAAAAGTAGGTTAAAATGTATTTATAGAAATCTTTTTAAAAACTTTAAGATGTATAAGTAGGCTTAGGTAAAAGATCATGATAATGATAGTCACCAAATATTAAAAATGACTTTCTCTTGATGGCAAAATTCCCAAAGATCTTCCCCATCCTTTTGCTTCATGTTTCATATTTTTTAAAAAATAACCATGTATCATTTATGGGAAAGCAAAAAGAAACCTAAAAGATATTTTTAATTGTGCAAAAGTACTAACAATAAAGCATGGTACCTATAAAAAGAAGTTCAGGATGACTTTCTGCTGGACAGAAATAGAAAATCTTATTCTAGTAAAATAGCTGCTGAGTTGTCTGTGAGATTATAAATGTTCATGTTTATGCACATTCAAATATTTAAATCTTTCTCCATCCACCAGAATATTGTGTAGAAGTGGGTCTTTTCCATTTCATTTTGACTTACTAAGGGTTAACCAGAAAATCCTTTGTTGTAACCCTTCTCAATCTCCAAGTCCCCTTTGCTGGTGGGACCCATCCAGTCTTACGAATATAATTGAATCTCCCTTTGATGATTCACTGTGTTGCAGGACCTGAGGGCTGTAATGCTGACCATCAGTTATCATTGTATAGAACAAAAGATATAGATGTGGAAGATACAGAATATTGAGCTGAATGTGAAATGATTCCAGAATAGCCTCTGGAAATTGCTTCACTGAATAAATCCCCAGTGTCAGTGAGTTTTTGTTGTGTGTCATTTTTCTTCTAAAAGCTGGCTTAGTTCAGGGAAAGACAAAAGAAAAAAATCCAGCAATTTGAACTTTCTAGCTACTAAGAGCCTGCTTACCCCAGATTATTATTCCATGCCTTCCATCTCCTTTTTATCTCATATAAATTAGGAAATGCCTGTTCTTTCTAGTCTGTCATCTGTGTCTTTCCATGAGTATTAAGAGTTTATCTCACCTTGACTGGAGCAGACCAGGACTGTGTCTTGGGACCAAGAGACCCAAAGCATCTCGTAGTGTTTTCTCATCAGCCAAAATCCTTGCCCAGTTGAAATCAGGTTGAAGTGAACAAACGGCAAAGGCTGTTTAGGGGGAAGAGAAGTTGTAAAAGGGCGTTCAGTGATCGAAATGGTACCTAAATTTTACATCTGTGTTCAAGGGGATATTGTTCTCTAGTGTTCTTTTCTGTCTCTGTCTGGTTTTAGTGTTAGGGTAATGAGTGAGGAGTGGGACAGGGAACTCACAAGAGGCCCTTTTTCTTCCTGAGGGTTGCCGGCCTTCCTGTCTGACTCTCAAACTGGTTTGAGTCTCTTCAACTCTTTGGATGGCCACCTTTCCTCCATCAACCCCTTCCTCCCCACCTCACCTCTGGCAGCGGAGGGCTTGAGGGAGTGGTCCCACCGAGAGCTGGCTCTGTCACGGACCACAGAACTGCAGGTTCCAGAGTGCTACCTAATGCATAAAAAATCTGAACTTACATTTCAGCTCTAGCTTTCCACTTTACTCTGTGGCACCTGGAATTACAGATGTGTCGAGGCACTGATTCCCCCAGGCCCTCAGGTTCCCAGGAAGCCTCTTCCATTTATGCTAGAGTAGAATGCTAATACAGTTGGTCCTCTGTATCTGCATGTTCATGGGGGTCCTGGAGCCCATTTTCCAAGGATATCTTCGTTTACTATGAGCATTGCAACTTGAAAGGTTGGGAAACACTGATCAGGTTTCCCAAAAGATGATCCAAGAACATTTCTTGCTTCAAGATAAAATATCTCACAAAGTTCAGGGTCAAATACATGTGTGGGTCACCACCCTCTCTAGTCTAGAAGAGCCCTCTCATTTTATAGCTAAGGAACCTGAACCTAAGATGCCATGGTTAGCTGGTGACAGAGCTGAGACCAGCACTTTTGTTAGGGGAAAACACTGACTGAAACCGCACACCTTGGCCAGGCAAGATAGTATGCACTTGCACAAGTTATCTTACAGCAGGAGGTCCTGGTAAGGAACGCAGAACTGACAAGTTACCACCAACCGGATGAATTTGGGAAAGGTCAGAAGGAGAGAGGAGACACCAGTCCATACGTCCTCCCAGAATCCTTCTCACTGGAATCCATCTTGGTTGAGTGATGTGCGTGCCACCAGGAAGGACCCTGAGCCAGAATGATTGGCCAGAGACAACCCGGAAAATAACCCCATCACCATAAAACCTAAGACTGCGAGCCACGTGGCAGAGCAGTTCTCCTGGTTTCCCTTACCCTGCTGCTCTCTGACCGGGCGCCCCTTCCCAATAAAGTCTCTTGCTTTGTCAGCACGTGTGTCTCCTCGGACAGTTCATTTCCGAGTGTTAGACAAGAGCCCACGCTCAGGCCCTGGTCTCTTATCTCACTTTTCAGTCCCCCCTTTTCTGCACAAGCAGCTGAAGAGACTTGGGTGAAGACTGGTTTCTCAGCCAAAAAAGCATCACACAGTTGGTGGGAACATAGTGTCCAGGAAATCAGGAGGCTTGGGTTCATGCTCTCTTTCTGCCGCTTGGACAAGTCACTCTATTCTGGTTTTCATTCTACAGATGAAGAAATTAAAAATTCTTCTAGAATGTGCAAAAGCTTGTCCAGAGTAGCAGAAACTAAGAGGAAATAACTTGGACAAGTTTTAATAGCTGGTTAGTGGAAAGCTCAGCCTCCGACAGAGCTTTCTTCCCTTGAGCCTGGCCCTCAACCCCCTTGTGTTTTCTGCACCGCTGCATTTCAAAGGACACAGTTACATTAAGAGAAAACATTTTGTCCCATCAGCAAGGCTTGTTTTTGTGTTGGCAGGAAACAAAACGCTAACAGCAGTTAAGTAGTGAGAAGTTTCTTCTTCTGGCTTTTACCAGAAAGACACTCTTTCTGCAGAGAGTCATCACCTGGAATGTGTGAAGTTGCGAAATGACCTTTTGTCACCGCGTGTATCCAAGCTTCTGGAACAGGGTCTGCAAGCAAAATCCTCATGTGAAGAAGTGAGGCTCAGCCTAAAAACACATCTTTCTGTTTCTCGTTTTCTGGCCCAACAAGAAGGAGAAGGAACATCCATGGTTAATTCCAGTTGGATTTAACTCAGACACTTTAGTCTTGAAACCCTGAAGATAGGATGATTCTTTAATTTTGAGGAGTGGAGTGTCTGTTAGTATATATTCAAACAACTGTGTTTGTAATCGCTATCATATCATTCTGCCTTTCAGAAGTATTACAAGTATACTAGTGTCATATGTATGTGAATGGAATTCCTTGTTCTCTATTTTTTTTTGCTTGTTCAATTCCATTGACTTGAATTGCTTTTCTAAAATAAGATTCTCCGAACGGCTAATACAAAATTTGTGACTTCTTGTCTAAATAACTAGACTGCTCTTTGCCTGCATTCTTCTCTTTCTTCTCCTTGTAGGACCTCTTTATTGTTGAGCGTGACAACGAGTGCAGCTTATAAAAACTACGTTTCCTAGCCTCTTTTGCAGAAAGAGGTAGTCAGTGGGCTATAGGGCGGAATTTGTTCATGGAACTTCCAAGAAGGCTCTTTAACGGGGCTTACTAAGCTGACACACACTCTCTGGCTTTCTCCATTTCCCTTGTTTCTCCTGCTTCCTTTTATGTGGACCTGATGGTTGTAGCTCAGTAGCCATCCGATGACCATGACTGACCTTGAGGGTGGAAGCAGTTATACTCTAAGGATTACAGAACAGACCAAAAAAAAAAAAAGCCTGAAATACTGATAATATTGTGTACCCACTATCATCCAGGTAGTTCAGGTAACATTGGACTGCCCACCTTTTAGGTAAATGCAAAATAGTCTCATAATCTGTGTAAACCACTGTTAATTTGGCTCTCTGTTACAAGCAACTGAACATTCTTCCTAATAGAGGCAATAATCATGCAGATAGAGTTGCGATATTAAACTTTTAATTTACAGTCAGTTTTTTTCTTTTTCATTATGTAGGATTGATCATCATGTGATTGTAAAATAGGTCATTTAGAAAGTTCATGCTTTGGATAATAAAGTGCTTAGAGTATATAGAAGTAAATTAAGGACACAAAACTCTTAAGGGGGGGTAATTTTTTTAAATTTATGTGCATAAATCTACTTTTTAATGTACAGTTTTATTTGTATTTATGATAAATACATAAAATTATGCAAACACCACCACAATTGAGAAACAGAAAAGTTCTGTCACCCCCAAAAAGTTCTTTTATGCTATCCTTTTGTGGTCATTTATTTATATGGTGTATCTTTTGGACTCTATTCTCTTTCATTGATCTGTGTGTCTATCCCATCGCCAATACCATTCTGTCTTGTTTACTGTAACATTATAGTAACTCTTAAAATTAGGCAGCCTGGATTGTCCAATATTGTCAATTTCAAAAAAAAAAAAAATAATAATAATAATTTGGCTATTCTGATTCTTTTCCCTTTTCATAAAAATTTTACAATCACCTTGTTGATATCTATTCCATTTTTTTTGGAGTTACTGTAAATGATACTGTTCTTTAAATGTCAGTTTTCCAATTGTTCATTGCTAATATATAGAAACACAATTAATTTTTATACATTAATCTTGTATCTGCAACTTTGAGCTTATTAGTTCTAAGGAATTTTTTTGTTGTTGTTCTTCATATAACATTTTAAATAACTTTATTTTGAGTAAAAATAAAACTGAAATATTTCTCATAGGAGTGGTAAGGAATTTTTTTTTGGTAGATCCTTTGGGATTGTCTACATAAACAATCAGGTTGTCTGAACAGAGACAGTTTTATTTTTTCCTTTCCAGTCTGGATTCTTTTTCTTGCCTTATTTCTTTGGGAGTTCAGTATGATGTTTAATAGGAGTGATGAAAGCAGACATCCTTCCTTGTTCCCAGTCTTAGGAGGAAAGCATTCAGTTTTACATCACTAAGAATGATGCCACCTGTAGATTTTTTGTAGAAGTTCCCTTCTATTCTTAATTTACTGAGAATTTTTATCATTAATGAATATTAAATTTTTTCAAATGTCTTTTTATACATCTATTGGGATGATGATATGTTTTTAATCTTTCAGTCGGTTAATATGGTGAATTGCTTTGAGTTTTGAATGTTGGACCAGTCTTGCATTTTTGCGATGAACTCCACTTGATTGGGATATAATATCCTTTTCATATATTGCTGGTATATATTTGCTAATATTTTGTTGAGAATTTTCACATCTGTTTTTGAGTGTATTGTTCTGTAGTTTTCTCTTGTTTGATTTGAGTATCAGTGACAATGCTAGCCTCATAAAATGAGATGAGAAATGTTTGCTCTTTTATTTTTTGGAAGAGATTGTGTGAGAATTAGTATTAATTTCTTCCTTTAGTGATTGGTATAATTCACCAGTGAAACCATATTAGCCAAGAGTATTTTTTGTTGGAAGGTTTTTAACTACAAATCCGATTTCTTTAATATACATGACTATTCAGGTTGTTTATTTCTCCTTGAATGAATTTTGGTAGTTTGTGTCATTCAAGGAATTGGTTTATTTCATCGAAGTTGTTGAATTTATTAGTATAGATTTGTTTGTAGTATTCCTTTATAGTTCTTTTAATGTTTATAAGTCTGTAGGGATGTTCTCTCTTTTGTTACTGATATTATTAAATTGTATCTTCTTTCTTTCTTTTTTTTTTTCCTTGGTCAGTAAAGACCAAGAAGCTTGATCAATTTTATTGACATTTTCAGAGAAACATTTTCTGGTTAAATTGTTTTTCCCTAAGTTTTTCTTTTTCAGTGTTATTGATTTCTACTCTAATCTTTATTATTTAATTCTTTCAGTTTGTTTTAGGTTCAGTTTGTTCTTCCTTTTAATACTTTCTTGTGATGGAAACTTAGATGATTGATTTGAGAACTTTCTTTTGTAGTAATATAAGTGTTTGATGCTATAGGTTTCTGTATAGCAGCCTTTATAACTCCATTTCACAAATTTTGATATGTTGTATTTTCGTTTTTATTCAGCATAAAAGATTTTTCTAATGTTCTTTGAGATAGACACCCTCTTTGGCCCATGGATTACTTAAAAATGTGCTGTTTAGTTTCAAAATATTTGGACATTTTTCAGTTATCTTTCTGTGACTGGCCTCTACTTTAGTTTTGTTATCATCACAAAACATACTTATTATGATTTTAATTGTTTTAAAGTCATTAAGGATTATTTTACGACCAAGGATATTTGCTGTCTTGGTGACTGTTCCATGTGCGCTTGAGACAAATGTGTATTCTGCCTTTGTTGGTTAGAGCGGTCTATAAATGCCAGTGGGTCCAATTGGTTGATAGCGATGTTCAGATCTTCTGTATCTCAGGGATTTTCTGTTTACTTATTTTATCAATTAGAAGTGTTGCGGTTTCCAACGGTAATTATGAATTTCTCTCTTTCCCTTTTTCTGTTCTATCATTTTTTGCTTCATGTATTTTGAAGCTGTCTTGTTAGAAACATACACATTTAGAATCATTATGTCTTCTTGGTGAATTGGCATTGTTATCATTACGTAATATTCCTCTTTATCTCTGGTAATTTTTCTTGCTCAGAAATATAGGTTGTCTGATATGAAACTCTGCCCAGTTTTCTTTTGATCAGTGTTTACGTGGTATATCTTTTTCCATGCTTTGAGTTTGCTTTTTTCCATATTATTATATTTAAAGTGCATTTATGTAGACAACTGAAAATTGGATATCGTTTTGCTTGCTAATCTCGGTCTCTCATTATTGTGTTTATTCTAATCTAATTACTGATAAATTTGGATTTAGGTCTTCCATTTTATTATTAGTTTTCTGTTTTCCCCCTGTCTTTCGTTTTCTGTTTTATTCTCTCTTTTCTGTTTCTGCTTCTTTTTGGTATTATTTGAAATTTTTAAACTTATCTGTTAATTTTAGAATATGTTCCTGTGTAGATTTTGTAGTGATAGCTCTAAGCATCACAGTATCCATACCTGATTTTTCATAGTCCACTTAGAGTTAATATTTTACTTCTTTAAGTAGAATATAGAAATCTTTAACCATGTAGGTCCCTTTAGCTTCCCCCTAATGTAGCTGTAACATGTATCACATTTATCTTCATTGAAAACCCCAGCAGACAAGTATATATATATTTTGCTTTCAACAATCATACATATTTTCAAGAACTTAAAAGAAGAAAATTATGTATTTACCCAGATATTTACCATTTATGTTTTTCTTTCTTCTTTCCTGACGTCCCAAGTTTCCTTGTGGCATCAACTCCCTTCTTCCTGAAGAAATTCTTTTAGCATTTCTTTTCAAACAGGCATGCTGCCCCATGAATACCCTTAGTTTTTCTTCATTTGAGAATGTCTTCATTTTACCTTCATTCCTGAAGGATACTTCATTAGATATAGGATTCTGGGTTGACAGAATTCTTTTCTTTCAGCCCTTCAAAAATACTATTCTACTATCTTCTGACCTCTTGTGTTTTTTTATTAGAAATCTTCAGTTATCCAAGTTTGAATCATCCAAATATGTAATGTGTTGTTTTCTTCTAGCTGCTTTTAAGACTTTGTCTTTGGTTTCTGGTAACTTGATTATAATGTATCCATTTGTGGGTTTCTTTGATTTTTTCCACCTAGCTTCTTGTACCTGTCAATTTGTCTTTTATCAAATTTGGGAAGTTTTCAGCCATTATATTTTCTAATTTTTTTTAATCTTCCCATCTTTTCCTCCTCTTTTCTGTGAATTCAATGACATGAATGTTAGACATTTGGATATTGTCCCACAGGTCTCTGAGGCTGTGTTCTTTGTGTTCCTTGTTGTTTAAATATTTTCTATTAATCTTTCTTCAGGTTCACTGATTCCTTCTTCTGCCATCTCTATTCTGCAGTTGAGCCCATACAGTGAATTTTAAATTTCATTTATTGTATTTTTCTAAAATTTCTATTTGGTTATTCATGTAATTTTTTTCTTCACTGAAAATTCTATCTTTCCATTCATTTCAAGAGTGTTTGTCCGTACTTCATGGAACATAATTATAAGAGCTGCTTTAAATTATTTGGCTGATAATTCTAACATCTGCATCGTCTCAGGAATGGTTTCTGCTCATTGTTTTTTTTTTCCTTGAGAGTTAAATACTTCTCATTTTTGTATGCTGAGTGATTTTGGAATGTATCATGGGCATTTTGATTATTATGTTACTAGACTTGGTGTTCTGTTAAAATCCTCTCGTAAATGTTGATTCTTTTTGTTTTAGCAGGGAGTCAACCTGGTGAGGCTTAGAACATGAGTCCCCATCTTTCCTCCTGTGACTGCAGTTCCAGTATTTCTCAGAGCCTCTGTAGTACTGTTCAGACCTGTCCAGCATTGTGCCAAGCTGGCACCCATCTGGGACTTGGACAGTAATCTACATTCTAGTTTAATTCTCAAAGCTCTTGATATGCTGTTTCAGGACAGTTCCAAAAATGTGTATCTTAAGGGTGAGTCAACCACTTTATACCCAGGATTAGAAGATCCCATCTTCCAGCTTCTTTCTCTCTGTGATTTCCCCCCATCCTTTTCAGCTCTCAGGGAGTCCCTTTTTCTGGTTCTGGCTGCAAAGCTGGATTTTAATCTATCTGCACTCTTGCTGCTTTCCACAGATGGGTCTGCTGTTGTCACAAAGTGGGAAGAGAAAAGGGGAAAAATAATAGGAATTCTCTTCACACTCTTCTGACCACAGAGACCCCTTTTTCCAATTCCTCTGCTCAGAGAGAAAGATTTTCTCTCAGAGTTTTAGGTATCAGAATGCTTGCTCCCTGACAGGAGTGTGTCCTCATCACCAGGGCCCTACTCAGTACATGGCAGGGAAACTAAAAGAGAAAAAGGAAAGGAAAGGAGAGGAGAGGACAGGGAAGGGGAGGAGAGGGGAGGGGAGGAGAAGGGGAGGGAAATTTCTATATACATTCCTTGCTGACCCAGAGGTCCCTCTTCCTTGTCCTCTACCCTAAAATTAATGTCTTCTCTTGGATATTTCCTGGTTCATGCCTGCTCTACAGTTTGAAATTTTGGGCTGTCCTCAAGTCTAAGACAGGACATATAGAAGGAACAAAGAAACAAATTCATTGCCTTATGAGTCATTCTTTGAGTTCTGACTCTTCCTAATCCACCTGCTACTTTTTAAATTTGCAGAGTTCTCAAATAGTTGATATATATCTTTTGTTCAGGTTTTTTCATTGTAATCCGTGGGACAGATAGAATGTGCTTCCTGCATCGTAGAATTAGAAGCCCTACCTGGGTTTTTCAGTAAATATGATGAGGCTCATTTTTATGTTCTTTTGGCCAATTTTTATGACGATTCTTAAAATGTCATAGACATAATGGTTTTTGAACATGACTTGATAGTTTAATTTTTTTTAAAGCATAGTTTTTTTTCATGAGCAAAAAAATTGCATTTGAAATACCATTGATTGATATATTGCTTTGCTGTTGGAGTGCTTTTAATCATAAGATGCTTGTGGGCAATCACATTGTTTGTTTGACATTATATCCCATCTCCTGGATCAGTCCTGGCACACAGTTGCTCAATAAATATTTATCAGTGAATTGAAAATGGCATTTAATGTGCCATTTAATTAAAAACCTAATAATTTCAAATGATTAAATATAGGGATTCTTGAAAAACAAAACTCTGTTTTTAAGGTGCCTATTTATAATATTTAATAACATCATCTTTTCAAGAAAAAATATTACTGATCCCCCCAATATACTTCATTGAACTTAAGACTTCAGTTAAGAAGCTTGACTAGGTTGTTTGCTTGTGACCAAGTGGAAAAATCACAGACCTTTATCCCTGGGAGGGACTTGAGCAAACATCCAGTCTCTCCCACTGGATGTGCCTCTTGGCAAGGAGAGCACCTGTCGATAAATGAGCACGTCTAGAAGAAGGTGGTTTTCAAACTTGAGCGTGCATCAGAATCACCTGGAGGGCTTGTTAAATGTAGATGGCCAGGCCCTCTCCCGGAGTTTCTGAATCAGTAGTTCTGGCGTGGTGTCCAGTGATCTGTATTTATGACAAATTCCCAGATGATGATGCTGGTCCAGGGACCACACTTTGAGAACGACTGTTCTAAGGAAGTTGAACAGTCATCAGTTGGCACATCCTCTCTTAGTGAAAGCAGGCTAATAATTGACACCAAACTTGTTTGCTTCACTTGTCATTCTAGACACAGGTATGCTGTTGTACACGTGTCTCTCATTGAATCTGTAATATGTCACATCCACATGTAGGGTAAACTCAGGAAACAGCATGAACTGTGGATTCAGACAGATTTCGGTTCAAATCGGGATCCTGCTTTTACTAATTATGTGTTCTTTGAATCTTGACTTAACCTCACTCAGTCTTGTGTTATTCATATATATCAACTACAAAATAGGAGTAGTAATGTTTCCATTTTGTAGGGTTTTCATACTGATTCAGTGAAGGAACATATTAATCCAGTAAGTGTGGTATCTTTGTAAATATCTGGCACTGGACTAGACCCTAGGGGCGGAATGGGTACTCTCAAGTTGCCTCCAGTTAGGCGCACGGTGGGAAGATATAGTGGAATGGGAGTGGAGGTGCCTATTCTAGTGTGGGGAGGTCAGGCAGTGCTTCTTAGAAAGGGTGAGATGTTGAACAGGAGTAATAAGGGAAGGCAGGAGGGAGAAAGGTCAGGGGAATTAGAAGAGTCTAGATAAACAAAAGAGCATGGCAACTACCTGAGGCAAGAGAGACCATGAAACATGTCAGAAAGGGCCCAGCACAGAGTAACAAAAACAATAGCTAACTTTTAATGAGCACTTACTATGCTCTTCAGTGTTATTAATTCATGTAATAAATACAACACCCTGTGACACAGCTTGTGAATGGCAGAGGTGGACTGCCTCTGAAATAGGCAGTCTGGTTCTAAGCCTCTACTTTTACCCACTGTGCTATTCTGTCTTTATACAGGAGGCTCTCAGGAAATGTTAATTCTCTGCTTTCCTCTCCCTTTCAAAGCATATGGTATCCGGGAAGGCATTGATATTTTTTTTGCTGAATTTCAAAACTCAACTAGTGTATCTCTAAGATCCTTGGCAAGAAGGTTGGATTCTATTTTCTGCTTAAAATACTGAGACTCAGAAAGAATAAGACACTTTCTGTGGTTCTGTCCTCATAACATCTCAGCAAACCAGAGGACTGCCCAGCTTTAATTTTATCTGGCTTCTACTAAGTGGAATTTGACTGGCAAAGGTAATGTAAAGACTGGAAGTTTCTTCTATATGGACATTCCACCAATCCTGGCATGTGGTACCACTGTAATTCTATTGTAGGTCTTTTGGCTCTTGCTTTTCCTATTTCTATTTTACCCTGAGAGTAAAATAGAAAAAATTTTTCTCAAATTCAAAGATTTTAACTTTTTTATTGCTCTCTGCCAGCGCGATTGGTCTACATTTAAAACTTTCTGGAAATGAAGAGTTATATTCCTTTGCTTCTTTAGTGTCACCTTTTGTCTTCCTTATGCGTAAAGCTATTTCATTAGTTTTCTCTAAAGTAATTGATGGATGTGTGATCAACTCTTCTAGAATTATAATTAGCTAGAGCGACCTTTAACATACATTTAAACCACAAAATTAAGATGAATAAGTATTCCTAGGATTGGATACTCACATAATTTCTACAAAGCAAGCTTTATATGTACTTATAAAATATACATTATATTATATATAAATATATTACATATAATTGTATATAATATATAATAAAATAAGCTTTTTATATATATTTATAAAATATATAATGAAATAAGCTGCCTCTACATATATAAGAGGATGCACAGATATACACACCCCCCTAATGTAACCTAGTGTCTGAAAGTATATGAATTTGGAGGTTATTACATAACTTTCTGTTCAGTTTATCATGCTGAGACCTCCAGTAGCAATGACTTGAAGAAGGCCCACTCATTCCTTAAGGAAGCCAGGTTTCTTCTAGAGTTAGAGGGTTGGGCTGCGGTGGTGAACATTTCTAACTCCATGGGAGGCTGATCCTCTCTAGGAAACCGGAAGTTAGAAATCAGTCCTTAGGTAGCCCGGAGAGATGATGCAGGAAAAATTTCCTTGCCTTCTTCTCTTGGGTACAAACAGATTGATGTATAGATGCCTCTCTTAGCAAGTGGGTACCAAGCTCGCCACCCTGTAACTACCACTAACTAAAAATTGATCCAGAGTTGGGATGAGAAGAATCTGTTGATCTAGTGGGCAAGACATATCTCATTAACCATATCATCCCACTTTAATTTACTCTCTGTCTTTAGTTTCTATTCGTTAGCTTTACATAGTAATTCTCCTCACAGCCTTGAGAACTCTAATTGTATTTTTCATTAAGTAAGGAAGCAGTGTTCTCATAACGCCTTTTACAAAAGGAAAATCATCAACTGACACTAAAATGATACTTCTTACTCATCAGCAAACTCCGTATGTGGTTTTAATCTCAGAATTTGCCAAGGTGATTTAACTCTAGTTCTCATAATCCCCATATATGCAAGGTGATATTAAACGCATTGCAAAGGTTTCTGTGTCCAAATATGCTTTCCCACATACCTGCCTTAGTTGTTGAAATTTCTACCATAAATTATCACTTTGGAATACATAATTAAAGATACTTATTGAAAAGCAAATACTGGATTCTGAATGTAGTATATATCTGTTGAATGAATCAATGAAACTTATAAATATTTATTGAGTGATTTCTATAATTATTAGGTACTGGGGTTTTGTTCATCCCATTACTCAGCTAAACTATTATTTTTTATAAGTTACCTGTACTTTTTTTGTCTGCCCTCATTCATTCAGTCCCTCACTTTCAAGCCAACTACCTTGTAAGCTATTCTCGTTTTGCCCAGTGACACCAACCCTACCATCTAATGGTAGGTAGGGGCAGGGAGGAAACAGCAGGCTTTACTATGACACTGTCATTTTTCATTCTTTGCTATGCATTAATAGAAATTAAAAAGCGGTATCTGTCTATAGCTGGGATGGGTAACCCAATAAGTAACAACAGCCATCAATGCCTTAATTTTTATGTTTCCATCAGTTGCCTATTAGGGAGGAGGTCCTTGAGGGAATGAGATAAAAGATTTTGATTGGAAATCAGAGGAAAACTTCTGGGGTATTGCCTGCATCAGCAGGTGATCTCTTTTACTGGTGATTTCTGGGCAACTGGGGAACAAAGTCGATTTGGGGTCTGAAAGGGGTTCAAGTTACCCCAAAACAGGAAAAGATTTAGGAAAAGAGTTTAGAAAGGTGTTAGAATAACAACAACAATAACAAAATTTTATTTCCTAGTGCTTTCCATTTGTAAATTATTTTCTACTTAGGCTGGAAGGGATCTATAGGAAGATCTTAAGGCATCTAATTTTCAGGTTCTTCACTAAATCACAAACACCTCACTATGTAATGTTGGTCCCCCAAATCTCTATCGCTTACTCTTTGGGCTGCAGTTTTGTGCCACTGTTGCAGTTTACATTCACTATCCAATTGAGTGGATAGTGATAATCCAGGAAAGGAAAGTGATAATCCAGCATCATAAAAATTCCTGATTTCAAACTTGGAGTGGAAATGGTTGAAAAATTCCTTGTTTTACATTTAGATTCATCCCTAACTGGCTTTTACAGTTAACCCATGATGCATCATTTTGCTAGTTACAGATTTGTTAGTTGAACCTTAAGGAAAGAATCTTTCCTGGTTATCTATATTCTGAAATCCTTAGCTATGCATGAAGTTAGTTTCAGACATCTTGGGGTAATAGGCAAATCACCAGTGAGCAAGCAGACCTCGCGTTTGTTGTGAATCAGAGTCCTCTGTGTGCCCCACTGTTTCAGGCCTGACCCAGACAGCAGGGACTCAGCTGGGGTCAGATGATTCCTTAAGGAATGGTGTTACCTTTTTCCTAATTTTGTTCTTGGTCCTTTAGACCCAGGGATTGAGTTATTGCTCTAACAGCCCCAGCATTGATCAGGGACTCTATCTCTGGAATAGCGTCTGGAAGGAGTCCCTTGATTAGTTTGCCTGGTGTCCTGAAATTGAGCACAGCAGCATTGCTCACTGCCATCCACTCCCTTTTCTTCATGCCTGCAGCAGTCTACTCAGGCCATGGCCATCTTATTACTATTATCATCACTAGAAGAATATAGATGATATAAGACACTTGATAATCCAAAGACCATGAGGATTTCTCCTGTAACAAGACAATTTCTGAGTGGCTTTGAGGGGAATTTGTCTTGCTGGTACCAAAGCCTTGGACCTTGTATATCTGAGTGAGCCCTGGGCACTAGTGTGCCTGGCAAAGACTCAGGCGGTCCTAAACCCCAACTTTCCCATTAGGCTGTGACCTCAGTTGCCTGCGGAGTACCTGTAGTGGCCACTATGATGCTACTATCCAGACTATCTAGGATGCCATATCCAGATCTTTCCCATTAGGACTTCCTGTTCTTTCCTCCAGCAACTGAGAGTGTGGATGGAAGTTAGCTCTCTGCTGAATCCCTCTCTGGAAATCTCTGTCAGGTAAAGAAGGACATCTTGTCCAAGTTCATGATTCTTCTCAGAGTCAGCCCATATCCAATGACTACTTCATGAGGGGCATAAAGGCCTGGGTGCATTACCCGAGTCGGTGGCAATTCTTTGGGTCCATCCTAGCTCCAGAGTGACTTTCACCCAATCCTCCCTTCCAGTGCACTTCGTGCATGTTAATATCTGTTTCAGAATCTATTTCCCAGGGAGGCAATCTGCAACTGCTCTTCCATGAACAGAGCTGAGCTTGTCTTCCTGTAAAGCAGCCTGGTCCGCTCAGGCTCGTACAACCTAACTGACCCTACTCAGCCTCTTCTCTGGCTGAAACTTGTCCTTACAATCCCAGCTGCTGGGAGGCATTCTTCTTTTCATGCATATGTCACCTCCCACTTGACTTTGACTATCCCCTGCTGCTTGGACCTCCCATTCACCGTACTGGATCCCCTTAGGCACCAGCATGTCCTGGAACCAGGCCAGAGTTGCCAGCCCCCCTGAACACTCTGTTTCTGGCTCCCCCTGCTCAGGTCAGCTGTAAAACGTAACCATTTGTGTCCACTCCCATTTTTTTATATGATCCTGGATTCCTTTTGTTCTTCTCCTAGAAGCTAGATTCCAGCAAACCTCAGGCCCAAATAATCCTAATTTTAGCTGCCTATTTTCTCAAAGGCAGATGAAGAAACAGTGTTTTCTGTCTTAAACGTAAGTTTAAGTGACATCAGAATATCTTAGTTGGGATATCTGATAGGCTATTTTTTTAAATACATTTATTTATTTATTTATTTATTGGCTGCGTTGGGTCTTCATTGCTGCACGCGGGCTTTCTCTAGTTGCGGTGGGCTGGGGCTACACCTCGTTGTGGTGCGCGGGCTTCTTACTGCGATGGCTTTTCTTTGTTGCGGAGCACAGTCTCTAGGCACGTGGGCTTCAGTAGCTGTGGCATGCGGGCTCAGTAGTTGTGGCTCGTGGGCTCTAGAGCACAGGCTCAGTAGTTGTGGCGCACGGGCTTAGTTGCTCCACGGCATGTGGGATCTTCCTGGATCAGGGCTCGAACCCGTGTCCCCTGCATTGGCAGGCAGCTTCTTAACCACTCTGCCACCAGGGAAGTCCCTCTGATAGGCTATTAAAGGTATAGAATGAGAGCTTCCAAGAGAGAACATGGATGTAGAACTTCTAACTCTTGGAACAAAATGCTGATGTCACACCCTGAAAACCCTGTTGAATAGTAGCTACAGAAACAGCATGTAATTTCCATTCTGCTTAAATTTGGGTTAGCTATTCCCTCAGGGTCTCAGGAAAACTCCTAAATGGGGTAACCGCTAAGTCAAAAATGGTTTAAAATGAAAACTTGCCACTGTTGCACCTAAATTGAGGTAATCGCTCTGAACAAATCTAAATTCCACTAGAGTGCTTAGTAGCAAGGAGAGGTCTTTTATGATAAAGACTCTGATTTTAGTATTTCCTTTTCTCTCCTCACCTTCCTCACTTTTATACAACCATTGCAAAATTTTTTGCAGACTTGTTATTCTAATGTTTCCGAGACTAGAATAAAAATAAGACAGGATTTCTGGACCTGAGAGGGTGGACAACATTTCCTTTTAATTGCATGGAAATTAGTTTGTTCTTATTCAGCATAATAGAACATAGAGCACTTAGAATTCCAGTGTTTGCATTGTTTTTCGTGTGTGTGTGTGTGTGTGTGTGTGAGAGAGAGAGAGAGAGAGTGAACGTGTGAGTGAGTGGAGTGAGTGATAGAGAGAGAGAGGGAGGGAAGGAGGGAAGGAGACAGAGAAAGAATGTGTATAGGTCTGAATGACTTGGAAACATATGTAATTTCCCTACTTTGATGGATTATCTTTAATGAGTTGCATGGGCAATATCTAGCTTGCTATTCGAATTTATCTGGAGAACTTAGTTTATGGTTTTTGTGATGGATTTGAATTTAATTGTGGAATTGTAAGAAGCATTTAATGGGTATAAAAAGGAGACAGTTTTCTGGATGATAAGAAGAGGAGCACTTATTGAAAACACAAAGAAATATGATGACGAGGTTGTTTAAATTGTGGGTTCTTCTAACATGAATCATAATTTTTAAATAGCTACAGTTTGGTAATTAAGTCTTGATGTGTCTTTTATCGTATTGATGTACTAGAGCTCCAGCTTTCGCTGGCTTTATTTCTACTAAATTTTCTAGTCATCAATTATGCTTCCTTCAGTTCTAATCATCTTAATAAAGCATATGTGAGAAATACATACATACACAAGTGTGTATACAGATGCACACGTGCACACAGACGCACACACACGTACACATTCCTTAGCTTTTTATTTGAACATTTGACATTAAGGGTGAATAGAGCTAGCAGTTCACATTAACATGAATGTAAAAGGCATCAAATGATAACATCTATGTGAATTGTTTATTACATTGATATAAACAATTTTCTACCAAACATTCATTATCTCGTGCACTGTCTCACATGGCCATCAAAGTACAAGTGAAATACTAAGCAGTCCTCTCCTACAGCTTCAGGGAGCCTGACCTCTCAGTGACTTGGCCAAGGTCACCAGGCCACCAGATTCACTTAGACAGGTGTCCTGACACCCTGCCAATAGCCTTTTAACTGCACTATCCTCCCTCTATCAATTACGTTTTTATATCCCTCCGTATGATAAACTCACTTATGGGAGAGAACAATTTCTATTAAAGAAGAAAAAGACAGAAGTGGCTTTTTTCACAGCTGTTTTTACCATTTGAGCTTTTCAAACAATTACAAGAATGGCTGTTAGATTGTGGATTCATGAGATGTTTCCTTTTTGCTTGCTCACTCTGGTGGCTGGAGATGGGAGAATATTCTTCTCATTAACTTTTAGGCAATCAACACTTTAAACGAGAGGGCAAGGCTAAATGACTCCCTTCATGGCTCTGGTCCTTTCAATCCAGTTCGGCTGTTGGCGACTCTTGTAAAAATATTGCTTCCAAATCCTCTTGGAGCGCTCTGACTTTAGTCACATGGTAAGGAGGCTCTTTGTACCAGCATATCCTCAGGTGGACTGGTCCACTTACTTTAAAGAACTTTCACGTTCTGGCAGAATTTGAACTTAAATAAATAAATGCTATGACCGTGGTTACTAAACGGTTACGCTCAGAGAGGCAGATTAGAAGACAGAGTAACTCTTCTATAAACAATATTGTCCTTGGATTATCATCACAGTTGTTGGCTTTTGTTTTTTTTTTCCTTCTAGTATCGAAGTATTCCTTATGCAAAGCGTATCCTACCCAGAGCAGTGATGGGCCGTATCATTTATTTTCATGTGAGCCGTAATTTAAAACTTCCTTATTTACCAAACTTTCTTTGGCTTTTTACAACATTTGTAATTATTCTTCGAGTTTATCTCTTCCTTGAAATGGTTTTGCTGCAGTCAAGGTAGAACTCCGTAACAGTTTTCCTTCATCTGTTTTTTCAAATGGATCATTGTGCCAAGGTGGCGTTATCCGCTGAGAATTCACTTTGCTTTTCAATTGAGCATTCTTTCTGGCACATGTGTGATTTTTACGTTGTTAGAAGACCCTTTTCGGAAGATTCCTTCTCATAGGCAAAGCTATACTGAAACAGAAGACTGCACTTAGAATATCAGGGTACTCAAAGCTTTATCTTCCAGTTGTGATCACTGTTGCTTGGGGAGGGGGATAAACTTTAAAAGCAACTGGATAAAGCGTTGCAAATTTGTTTACCTCCGGTGCAGTTCCCTGATGATGTTTTATTTATAGTTTTATAGCTAGCAATGGAAAGCCATGCTAAGATGAAGACTGCATGAGGTAGGGCAGCGTCTGTGGGTATCAGCGTCTTCTCCCTGCCTTTCCTCAGCATCCCTGTCAGGAAGGAAATGGAATAGGAATCTTGACTCATGAGTCACAGGCTGAGTCAGGTTTGGTGGTTCCTGGTGTCTAGGAAGGGAGATTTTCATGGTGTGAGGTAACCACGGACAGTTCCTGCAGGAGTGAGGGGTTGGTTGGGTATTTCTAGCTCCCATACTTTTAATCTGTCATGTAGCAGATCTTAAAGGTTTTTTTTTTTTTCCCCCCGATTCTCAAATGTCAGCAGTTTCCCCTCACAAAATATATGTTAGGTAGTTTCGTTTTTCCTACTTTTAAACAAATTGAAAACCTATCTTGGGCAGGAGAGTCAAAAGTTGGTAGTAACTCACTTTGCTCAGCCTTTATTGGATGCGATGGGAGCCATGAGTCAAGAGAAAGACAAGCTGCTGGGGCCTTCCTGGGTAAAAGGACAAATGTGAATTAAAGTGCTGAAAAGGGCCTGAGATTATGGCTGTGCATTCTAGAACAAAGGGGCGAGCAATGGATGGGAGGAAAAAAAAAAGTCGTGATGGGTTTTCCTTTGTCCTAGTCACAGAACTCCTCAAGATCTTCGTCACATAAAAGCTTTAGAGGAAACTCATATTCAGTTATCAGAAATTGCTTCCCCTTGATTTATGATCTGGTCAGTCTCCTTGGTAAGCTGTGTGAACTCTCTGGACCAGAAAGAAACACTGCAGATGGACTCTGCCCATATAAACGCATGTTGGCAGTGGATATATAACTTCAAACAGCTCAGAGATAATAAATTGAGTTCCCTGTCAATGCCAGCTGAATAAACACATCTGTTGTAAATGATCTGACAATAGCATCATTGATTATAAATCCACAATTTGACATTTGAAATCACATCTCCATTTCACTCCTGAGGAAGGGAGCGACTCTTGGTCCTTTTTATAGTGGAGACTTAGCAACATCTCTGGCAACTCAGCTTCTTCCCGCTGTGATTAATTAATCTGGAGTTGCTCTGATGTCTCTCTTGGGGGGATTGCATTAACCTTGCTTTGCTTATCTGGAATAATATGTACGGCTAGAGTGCCTTTCAACAGGAGCTGGGCTTTGCCTGCTCCTGTTCTAGTGTTTTCTACTTTGAAGTAGGGAGAGGTGCACATCCAGGAGAGATGGGAACAATTACAGTGCGTCTGACATATTCAAATCCTTACTCTGTTATTTACGCATAAATATACTGAGAATACAGTCTTATTTGTTTCTCCACGTGAGTCAGTTTATAGGTGCTTTTTAACTGAATCTTCTTTGGTTTTATAAAGATTTCTATATAAACCTTGTAAGCAATAGAACTATAAAGATTGATTCACCAAGAAAATGATTTCACAGAGCATTTTTGTTCGTCTAACTTTGTAAAACATTAATCTCACCAGAAATAAAATTAAATGTGAACTACCTTTTAAATACATTTTTTAATCTCTAGCCCTGATGTTAAAATGATCTCCAGCCACACACCAGATCACATACCTAAGTACCTCGCGAAAGAGGGGGAGAGCGTTTCATTCATTTCTGCCTGAAGGATTTGCTTTGTTTTTCACAGTGATTGAGTGGCTCACTTGAAGGACATACGAGTGTTTATTTCTTCACAGCAGTGCTGAATTTTCATATTTCAAGTTGTGCTTTTGTACTTTTCTCTACGGTAACTGAGCCATAACCATTGTCCTGTTCTTTTGAAAATGCTGTGCAGTATCTGTGCTGAAAATCTGCGTGAGACGGTCCACCAACCCGCTGGATGCACTGCCTCATCTCTCCTCTGCTGGGAGGTATGAGGCCAGCCCTCCTACAGTGATACATTAACTTTTTCTTTGGTCTTGATTTCCTTCTTAACCAGAGCTCAAAATAACACCAACTGTAAATAATCGGCCTTTTTGTCTTTGCCACAGACGTGGAAGCTGAACATTCAATTTATTTTTAAAGGTTTTGCCCTAGCCAGTATGGTTCCTTACAAAAGCATAGCACCTAGGGTTCATTTATAACACTTGACTTGTTCCATCTCTAGGATTATTTACCTTTTATCTTTAGTACTCACCAGCAAAAGTTCAGAAAACAGAAGTACAGCAAGACTTGAATGATATTAACTCATGATATTATTAACTCATGGCAGGCATGATTTAAGGTGTATTTTTTTCATATGAATCGACCAAAGAGTCAGTGGGCATGATACAAGAGTCTGTCAGTTTTCAATGACACCTAATATTTGGAGGACAAAGAAAGCTGTTTAGGTGGTGAGGGCCTTATCTGTGTTTGCTTAAGATGGAACAGCCCTAGTGGCCGAGAAGCCACCAAGGACTAATTAAGTAAAGCCTCAGTCCTGTAAGAGAAGAAGGACTTTGATCAATTACGAGCGTTTTTTGTTTGTTTTGTTTGGTTTTTTCTTTCGGCCTCTGAGGACTCATCTGTCTTTTTCTCCTCTTTTATTTTCATTTTCCCAAACACACTCAAAGAAGAGGTTTGGTAGTTCCAGTAGGCAATAGGTTCCTGTAATTCTGTCCTGTATTCTTACTTCAAGCCTGAGTCCAGTGCCTGGCTCTGCTCTTCATCGGGTTCTGTGATCTGGGCAGGATGAGTCACTTCTCCGAACCTCAGTGTTTTAATTATGACGTGGAGAGAAAAATCCCCTCTCTGAAGAAGGTTTTGAAGATTATGGGCTTCCCTGGTGGCGCAGTGGTTAAGAATCCACCTGCCAATGCAGGGGACATGGGTTCGAGCCCTGGTCCGGGAAGATCCCACAATCCGCAGAGCAACTAAACCCGTGCGCCATAACTACTGAGCCTGCGCTCTAGAGTCCGTGAGCCACAACTACTGAGCGCACGTGCCTAATGCCCATGCTCTGCAACAAGAGAAGCCACCACAATGAGAAGCCCACACACCACAATGAAGAGTAGCCCCCGCTTGCCACAACTAGAGAAAGCCCACGTGCAGCAACGAAGACCCAACACAGCCAAAACTAAATTATAAATAAAATAAATTTTTAAAAATTAAAAAAAGAAATTAAATGAGATAGTATGGATGAATGTCCCAAGAACAGTACCTGACATAGGGCCCAAATGCAGTGGTTGAATGTGAGTCTAATCCATTGTGAAATCCAGTTTTTTGACCATATATGAATGAAGCAAAATTTTTAAAAATAAAACAGTTTTCTTGAGTATTCTGGCATTCATGGACATGGAAACTAGTTTTGCTTTTCTCTTTTCAGTGGCTGTTACCAATGCACCTCCTCTATTTACTTAGTTGTAACTTCACAAACGAGAATGGAGGCAGTCCCCATAGTATTCTGAGGGTGGGTTAGTCATCAGGCTTATGAGCAGTTCCCAAATCCAGCAAGGAGAGCAGAGAGAAGCCCGGATGATGAAGCTACTAGGGGGAAAAAATGGCATGGAAGAAATTATGAGATATTCAGAAGGCTGCCCAAAACGCTGCCTCCTAATAAATTGTCAGTTCCTGCCAAGAGGAGAGTGATGCCTTTTTCTGCCGGTGTATGCTGTGGACAAAGCTTATATTCCTTTCCACCATGAGCACATTTATCTTTATAGGTCATGAGAAAGGAAAATGGGCTCATGTTTGGCATCTCCATTCAATTTTACTACTTTAGCATCTTGATGGCTTTTAAATAAAAATGGGGAAAAGATTATAGTTGGCAGCAAAGTGGATTTCAGGGACAGCTAGAAAATAGAAGGGAAGACAGCCTCTTATATTATGATTAATCAAGTCCATGAAAATGTATACATGAACATACAGCTATGAAATATATTGACACTGAACACTTTTCTTTCAGTGGTGTTTATATGTGGTGATATCTGGAATTTTGAATAAGCAGGTTTTTTGCTCTATAGAAACCTGTTACGATAGGTGTATTCTTTGGGACTTTTGCAGGATAGCACATTTCCTTTTGAAATCACCTCTTCCCAAAATGGCCTTCCATGAAAGTTTGATATTTTTCTTTCCCAGAATACACCCACCACCTGCTACTTGAGTGTGTGTGATATTTGTGATCATGAAAGAAAGGAACTTGTTGTTATATATGTAAGATATTACAGTCATATCACAATTTTGATTTTTTTAAAAATATGCTGTTAAGTGTAATTCCTTCTCTTAAATAGCTTAAAATTCAGCTCTCAGGATGATGTTTTAGTCTGATTGAAGTCTTAGAAAAAAATAAATATGCTTTTTTTAATGCATTTATTTGGGGTTAACTTAATTTGGATCCTGGGAGGGTAGGGTTCTCTGTCAGTTGTCCTGGTAGTCATCAGATTAATTCAGCTGATTTGACTGGTGAGGGGACTATTCTCTTTCTCCCTCATTGAAAAGCTACATATTTGATTAAAGTAAAACAGCCATTCCTGATATTCTTCATCTTTGGAGCCACAGATTTTTAAGCGCCACTGGCAAAAATTTTTAAACAAAATTGCCTGAAGGGAATGGGAGAAAATATTTGCAAATGAAGCAACTGACAAAGGATTAATCTCCAAGATTTACAAGCAGCTCATGCAGCTCAATAACAAAAAAACCAACAACCCAATCCAAAAATGGGCAGAAGACCTAAATAGACATTTCTCCAAAGAAGATATACAGATGGCCTACAGACACATGAAAGAATGCTCAACATCATTAATCATTAGAGAAATGCAAATCAAAACTACAATGCGATATCATCTCACACCGGTCAGAATGGCCATCATCAAAAAATCTAGAAACAATAAATGCTGGAGAGGGTGTGGAGGAAAGGGAACACTCTTGCACTGTTGGTGGGAATGTAAATTGATACAGCCACTATGGAGAACAGTATGGAGGTTCCTTAAAAAACTAAAAATAGAACTACCATACGACCCAGCAATCCCAATACTGGGCATATACCCTGAGAAAACCATAGGTCAAAAAGAGGCATGTACCAAAATGTTCATTGCAGCTCTATTTACAATAGCCAGGACATGGAAGCAACCTAAATGTCCATCGACAGATGAATGGATAAAGAAGATGTGGCACATATATACAATGGAATATTACTCAGCCATAAAAAGAAATGAAATGGAGGTATTTGTAATGAGGTGGATGGAGTTAGAGTCTGTCATACAGAGTGAAGTAAGTCAGAAAGAGAAAAACAAATACAGTATGCTAACACATATATACGGAATCTAAGGGAAAAAAAAAAAAAAGGCCATGAAGAACCTAGTGGCAAGACGGGAATAAAGACACAGACCTACTAGAGAATGGACTTGAGGATATGGGGAGGGGGTGGGGTGAGATGTGACAGGGTAAGAGAGTGTCATGGACATATATACACTACCAAATGTAAAATAGATAACTAGTGGGAAGCAGCCGCACAGCACAGGGAGATCAGCTCGGTGCTTTGTGACCACCTAGAGGGGTGGGATGGGGAGGGTGGGAGGGAGGGAGATGCAAGAGGGAAGAGAAATGGGAACATATTGTATATGTATAACTGATTCACTTTGTTATAAAGCAGAAGCTAACACACCATTGTAAGGCAATTATACTTCAATAAAGATGTTTAAAAAAAAAAAAAAGGGTAATTGCCATTTCACAATTGTTTGTGTCTGTGCATGATACACATGCAATAAATATGATTCCGTGAATTAAAAAAAAAAAAAATTGCCTGAAGGAAGATCTTTTTAAAAAGTTATGCTGTTGTCAAATGTGCACACTCATCTTGTGTCTGTAAAAGAAACTACGGGAAGGATTTCCCACTTGTCATCAATAGTATACATTTAGTAAATGCTTGTTGACTTAAAGAATGACAGAAGTCCATTTAGTCTTTAATTACCCTGGTTGTATTTAGCACAGTTCCCACATCTAGAGTTACTTAGCATTTGATATGTAATTGGCACAAATCTTCACTGAAAATGAAGAGCGACATAGACAGACACTTTATGGTTTAGCATTTAAGAGAAGAAAATCAGATTTTCTTTTTACCCAATGCTTAATTTTCATTAAAAAAAAGGAAATTTTAGAATTTATGTATCAATGAGTGTTATTGAATGATGATTACATACCATTCTGGGTGCATGGAGAGTTATAGAAGAATATGGAATTACATAGTGGGACCATGTGAAACTCATATATAGTGGGTTATCATGAAGGACTAAGTTGCTAGAGTGGGGATGATGAGTGCTGGAATTCAGGGAGGAGATGCTGCCCTTGAGGAAGTTCTCATGAAGAGGCTAGAATTGAGCTGGTCACAGAGAGACAGAGATTCTGGATTGGCGTAGAAAAGCAAAACATAATTTCAGATGACAAGATCATAGAGAAAATGGTACACATAAAAGAATCCACATCAGATAGAGAATTCAGTCATGTAATTCTCCTGCCTAGAATACAGGTTAACATTGGAGATTCAAGAGTAACCTGATTAAATATGTAAAATAGGAAAATAAGGAAAGGAGGGACAGATTGAGGGATTGGCAGAGGGATTTGTTTCTATCTAGCTACCTAATCTATCTATCACATAAGAGTCTCTTAATAACTGTTGCAAGTAATCTTAAGAAGAAAGCATTTTCTGTCCCCATAATTAAAGCTCATGGTGAAATGAACACCCTCTAAGGAAGACAGGCAAACCTCAAGAGCAGGTTGGCCAAATGGAGAGTTCAGAGATCTCACCAAAAAGAATAGTTGTACCTTCAAATCCCTCACCAAAAGGACAGGTAACCATCGCTGGGAGTTACGTTTTCTCGCAGCTCTGCATCTGGCTATTATAACAAAACCTGGAGAGACGATAACTGGTAGATAGACTAAATAATGCAGTAAATGTCACCCAACATTATCATTCCAGCATCTGTGTCCACATTTCAGAGCTTAAATTCACTACAGCCATTATATCTGTTTTGTTTTATTTTGACATTAGTAATTTTTGTTTGGATTGATAGAAAGTGGCATCGTTATTCTTTAAATATCGTGTAGCATACCATCCTTGGCCTTTTCAATCCGGCTTACCTGCTCCATTCTATACCTTGTGATAAAAATGAACTGCTCCAGATTATTTGCTATTATTTAAAACTAGACCCAACTTTATGTTTTTCGCCCTGTGTATCTATCACCTTTGATGTCTGTTTTCCACTATTTTGGTTGGATGACTCATTCAGATTTTCCTTTCTGGCTGATTGGACTACAATTCCTCCTTCAACCTTGGGTCAGTGTTCTCCCTGATGCTAATATCAACTGTGGAGTCTAAAATGAGAACTGTCTTCCTCTGATTCGGTCCTTTGTGATAACACCACTCCTTACTCCTGTCTCCCCACTTAATTCTCTGAATTAATAATAGTTGACTCCAGTAAAAGCAAGGTTTTCAGAATAGACTTCAGAGGTACATCTGTGGAGATGATTTTAAGGCCTCCTACAAAAATGTGTAAACTTTAGATTCTAGTTGGGATGTTTTATCGGCACTTTTCATCAGTTGTTAAATTTTGTGTGATGAAATGAAAGTGCGTACCTACTTACAGATATGCAAAGCCTCAGTAAATGTCAGTACGTGACTCATGATTTTGCTGAATGGTGAATCCTGGTGGTCTAGTAGACGCCTAATTGCTGAGGAAATCCCAAATCGGATTTGATAAGAGTGAGAGTATGTCATTCTACCGTGTGGAGACGAGTTTACTTTCTAGTTTTGAATTTCCCCTCTGAATTATTTTATATCTCCGGCCCCACTAAAAACACCTAAAATTCTCCCCATAATCAATGTATTAAAGTTCAAAACTCAAATTCCTTGTCCTGTTTGTGAATTCACTCTGTCCACCTCCCCTAGGACACTGGTCAACTTAACAGTATGTAAATTCTCAGTATCATGCCCAGTGCCTGAACTATTCCTTGGAATATATGTTCTTCTTTTCATCACCACCATCTTGGCTTGTTCCACTGGTAAGAGGGCCCAGTACAAACATCTCATTTACATTAGGGCTTCTCCCAATACCTCAGTCAGCAATAACCTTCTGTTCATCTCTCATAGCACGTTGTGCCTTTCTTTAGCCTTCAGCATATTTTGCTTTGTCCTGTGGTTATTTCTGTATATGTTCTTTCCCCGCTGGGGCAGGGATGTAACATATCATTGTATTCCAGATACTTTATTGAACAAGGTATGATCTCAGTCAGTGTTTGTAGAAGGAATAATTGAGTTTCTGAGTAAACATTTTGGAACAAAGCATTTAAGAATTAATGTATAATTAAATATTGCCTGCATTTCCTTGCAAGCTCAGATGGTTTTACCCTTAAATTTTGTACCAGCTTCTGACTTATCTTTGCCGTCTTCCTTTATTCTGATAAACATTACAGGATCATGATAAATGTGCTAGATTTATCTATCATACACTACCTCTATTTATCCATTTACCCTGTATGAGTACTTGAATTTAAATTTCTAATGGCAAAATTTAATATGAAATTTTGAGGTTAAATTATTTTTATGCTTTTTAAAATAAATTGGCTTGCAAACTGTGTGTTTTATGGAATGCTCTCATAGTATTTGCTTTTGCAGTTTAAATGGATTACTTAATTAGGAGAAAGAGGAATTAAAAGATTTACAGTGTAGCATAGCAAAGAAGTGTTTCCTTAGTAACAAAAACCAAAGTTATATGAAGACACCAGGAACTGGAGCTTGCTTTGAAATCTTACCCTGTAAGCAGCTTAGACTTGAAAAAATAAAATGGAAATCTGCCGAAGAATGTGGAAATCATAAGGGAAACAGGTTAGACTTGTGCCGATTTGCACGGCCATGCATGGCACAGTAGGATTTAGAGAGTAAAGAAAGTTAGCCTTTAATTTTTAAAGGTCACTTTGCATATATGTCTAATTAAATTTTTATTTTTATAGCCAAGATGTATTTCAGAAAGGAAATTTTGATTGTAAAATCAAGAGTCTGAAGGTAGAGTTGTGATTAAAATAGTTGGCAAGTAGGTAGCAAGCACTTTTCTAGAATATGAGTTGACCGAAACATTTGATTTTTTTTTTTTTTTTTTTTTGAGAATCTTGGATAACTGGCCTAGAGATGGCAAAGTTCCAGCCAGGAGGCAAATTCCAACTCAAGAAGAAGATATCTTGCTTTCTGGACAGTGTAATTTTTGTCATGAGAACTACAGCCTGAGAAGCAATGAGCTGTTAGACTAGCCACTTTAGAATAAAATCTCTCCTAGGATTGAAGCAGAGAAAGAGCTGTGAACAATGGTTTATCAGCTAACCCAATGAAGGCACGGGCAGCAGGTAGGCGGGTAGTTAGTTAGTTAGTTAATCACTCTGGAAATTATAGCTCTGGTGAATAGGAACTAAAATTTATCTCCAGATTAACTGTACTTTTTTCACCTCCCTCTTTTCTCTTTTCTTCTACATTTTTGTTTTCCCCTGTCTCTCACTCCCCATCCCAGGGAGCAAGCCAGAAAATAAGTCATAGTATTATAATTTTGATTATATTTCTCACTGATGTTCTTTAATCAGTGCCTTCTTGCGACTTTTCTTCCACTCCTTCAAAGAGGCTTAACTTAATTGTATTGAATATTTTTCATTAATTAGTCATCAATTTAAAGAAAATAACAGATTTTTTTCTTGAGGTAAAATGTAAATGCTTTTTGTGAAAACCCTCCATTTTCCACTCCCTTTGCCCATCCCTTGCCTCCACCTTAACATCCCTATCTAGAAAGGTGGAAAACTAATCTTTTGTCCCCATGCCCTTTGCCCACCATCAGTCAGAACACTCTGGTAGTTGTGGCCTGGCTCCAGACTGGGGGTTTTCTGGTACATGATCAGTCTGAGAGATCCTAATTTGGCTACTGCGCAGGGCTCAGAGAAAGAAGAGGCTGACCTGGTTTACTGATCTGTTTATTTTGTAATTGATGAAAAGGAAAAACAAGGTTTTCTGAGCCTCTGACTTGTGAACGTGGAAGTTTTCACTTGCACAGCCGATGGAAACCAATGATACTATCATGTAATGTTACAAACCCTCTAGGGGCATGTGCTCGTTCGCACAGGAAAACGGCAGTTCTGTTCATCTTTATAGTCCTAGTTTTCCTGGCACCTAGTAGGCCTTCAGTTAAGGTGTATTGAAAAAAATATATGGGAGAGCTTGGGTATTTCATTTAATCTCTCTAGACCTCACCTTTCTCATCTACACAATGAGGATAGTGAATCAGGTTGGTAAAGGATCTTTTAGCTTGGTCATTTTTTCATCCATTCATTTACATTTATCCAGGCAGCATTCTGCAAATACATCCTAAAAGCCTACCATTTTCTAGGTCTCCATTTTAAAATACAATTAGATCACCTCAAGGGGAGCAGAGGACTTGATTCTTTTAGATATTCACTGTGCATGATAAAATAACAGATTAATAATTTTGTCATGGGCGTTAATCCATGTATCCAGTCTCTTTTAATGCTTTGAGGCACTTAGGGTAAAGACTTATTACAGATCCGGTTTGGCATGCTGTGAGTGCTAGCAAAACAATCCCCTACATGGACCCCAGGACTTACAGATCCCAGCACCTGTTCACATTTTGACCAGTTCAGTTTTGGAACTGCTCTAGCTACTTTTTTATTCTCCTTCCTCACTATCCTTTAAATAAAGTTTTCATTTGATAAAAGTAATTTCTTAAGACCTTTTTGGTCATCCCTCACCTACCCTGTGTCAAATATCAGAAAGTTATTCTGGTTATAGGGAAGCCAGTTGTCTATAAGTAAGGTTTTTAGGGCTGCTTAATTAAAGAGTTTAATTAGTTAAAGAATAAGTTTAACTTCAGATCAGCTGTAGTCTCAGAGGACCACGCAGAGGGAATAATTAGGAAGCTGACTTATTTCTCTACTGAGTCTCAAGTCAGTTTTTTTTCAATAGGCAAGTGCAAAACATCTGATCTTGAATAACCCAGACTCCCGACAAGATTAGTTAAGGAAAAAAAATCCATTGATCTGATTACTTTACCTTTAGAGTATTAAAGGATTCAAATTCCCAAGGTTCACGAAAATTGTAATGATTCCAACAGCATTTCCGTCTGAGAATCTCAAAGAATTTCACAAATATGTGCAGCTGCATATATACTTCAAAGCAAGCACTTTCATTCCTCTTTCTTTTTGGTGATAAAATTGAGACAAAGGTTAACAAGTATTTTCAACTATCAGAGGAGGTTTGGTGATAAATGAAGAATATAGATGACCTTTTGTTTAGTTCATCACTCAAATAGTTAGTCAACATTTTACAAAATTGGTGGAAGCCAATTCCCCTGAGAATGTATGTATAAATCTTAAGGGACATATTTTAATATAAAAAAGTAGAATAATATTCCTGGACTAATGTTTCAGAAAATAAATAGCAGCAGAAAACAAATGTGCTCTGAATTACAATTCTGTGTATTATATTCCATGCTGAATTGAGCGAATGGAGAAAATTTTGTTGTTCCTTCTTTAAATAGATTTAGTACAAAGTGTGTTATCATCTTTGCGTGGTTTTCATTTTACAAATAGGAAAGATTACTTTCTATTAGCCAGTAGAATGCAGATTTCAAATGGCGCAGAGGTTGCTCATTTAATTTTTTTCCTACCTAAATAAACCTCCCCCATATAAAACCATTTCTTTCTCCCTCACCAGCATACCATTCTTATGCCTTCTTCTTAAAAGAAATGTTGCTTTCTCCCAGCATTTTTATCCTTCCTACCCCCTGAGTCTTCTACACAGAATTAATTAATGTGTCTCTACTGAGCCCTAATTTTTAACCAAGACTATGCCAAGTACTGTAGGAATCCTCAAGAAGAATGACCCCCAAGTTCCTCCCCTCAAGTGACTTATGCTTCAGCAAGGAGCTGTAAAAATCACTGGAGAAGCTAAGAAACCCAGCAGGTGCCAAATTGTCAATTACCAGTAAGAGCTATGGGTGGTCAGAGACGGGAAGGGCCAGCGGGACAGGCAATGACCAAATCCCCTCAACTCAGTGAAGTGTATTATCTGTCTTTTCTTGTTGGATTTTAGCACATCAGACTGAAATGACAGTTACCTATTTATAAATATTACTTTTGTCTCCATTCTGTTGGAACTTTGTAGGGGGGAAGTTTTATATCTCTATACCTTTTCACCTTTCATCTTTCACACCGACCCTGGGCATGATGGTGATTCAGTGTTCATTGGTGAGGTTGCTTTGAGTCAAACCTTAAAAGATGACCTGGGATTTAGACTGACTGACCAAAGCATGCTGGAGCCCTGGAGCTACAAGCACAAGACCTGGTGATGGAGCTGAGGTGGATGGGAATCTCCAACAGGGAGGGGGACGTCCTAGCCAGGGTGCACTGTGTCCATTTATTACAAAGGGAAATGAAACCAATTAGTCTTTTCCATCGCATACACTCCATGGCCACTGACTGCTTAGGGGCACTGTGTAAAACCTGCCTGTGCCCAAAGTAGGACAAGCTGAAAAAATGAATCTTAAAATCATTTTAGAAATTTAAAAGCCCTTTGTCAAGCTGGGTGTTCATGACGATTGTTGTTATTATTCTGTTTCTAGCCAAGTATCTGCAGGAGGTGCCAAAATGCCAATAATAGATGAAAACAGGTCTGGTTAAATGTGACAATGACAGTGTTTTATCACCAGGTGGGATTTTAATTTGCCTAATAAATATGTTCAGTAATCCTTATAGTGTATAATACACATAGCCTTCATTTGCTAAGTATTAGAATTCTCATAATCAAATAAACCAGTGATGCTGGCTTCTGAAAACTTTAGTTTTTCAAGTTAAAACATATTCAGACATCAATCAACAGAATGTTAGTAGCTGTGGCCTAGGTAACTGAAGGTTAACCCTTTATTTCAACATTTTTACCACCACGAACTACAAGTATTTCCCGCCTTCTGTATGTGAGGCATGTTAAATCCTCCATGAAACTCCGTGAGGTAGCTATTCATATCTTCAGAGAGGCTAGAAGATATCCCAGGTATGGTTGAGCCAGGTACCCCCAGATGTAATAGGGCACCCTTTCCACTGCTACACCCTAGAGCACTTCCTTCTACGCGCGTCTTGTGCAAGGGCTGAGGTTTGCCATCCCTTGGGTACTGGGAGCCTCACATCGTGGTGAGGCCCTGGGACTGAGGAAGGTGTGCAAATCACACAGTTTTAAAGTAAAAGAATTAAACCGGAATCGGCAGGGACTCTAAGACATCAGTTTCACCAACATTTTTTTCTGTTTATTATTTTTTTAATTTTTATTTTATATTGGAGTATAGTTGACGTACAATGTTGTGTTAGTTTCAGGTATACAGCAGAGTGATTCAGTTATACATATATCTATGTTTTCTTCAGATTCTTTTCCCATACAGGTTATTATGGAGTATTGAGTAGAGTTCCCTGTGCTCTACAGTAGATCCTTGTTGATCATCTATTTTATATATAGTAGTGTGTATATGTTACTCCCAATCTCCTAATTTATCCCTCCCCGCCACCTTTCTCCTTTGGTAACCATAAGTTTGTTTTCTAAGTCTGTGAGTCTGTTTCTGTTTTGAGGTGGAATCACCAATATTCTTAAATGCATGCATTTTGTGAGAATCTTTGTTTGTTCTCCAAAGTGCATGCAGGCCAAAGTTCTGCTGGCTGTTTCTGAATGTGAGGGTTCATTTATATCCTCAGCCTAGCAAATCATTTTTTAGAAGTTGTAACAAGCTTTGCCAGGGCTGCTCGCTCCCAGTGAGTGTGATTACTGGTTAATCAGAAGGGTTAGTGTGAGTAAATGGATGTTGTAATGTGAACCATTGTAAATGCTTACTCCTCGGTCCCCTTGCAAACAAGCTGTCTCATCCAGCTTAATGAGCTTTTCCTGAAGTGTTTACAAATTCTAAATAATTAAAATTCGATTGAATCGAAGTCCTTTGTAATTATAACTGCAATTACTTCATTATCATCCAGGCAATTGCAAGGGGGTGGGGTGGGGGCAGATGAGTTCTTTAGTGTTTAAAGTCAAAATAATTATGTTGAAAAATGATACCTGATAGTTTTTAAAGTTTCTCATTTCAGTTAGCCATAGAAAAAATACTTTGAAAGTTCATAATCCAGCACATTTTTTAAATGATCTTTCTCAAACGTATATAGATTGGATTCACTTCATAGGAAGGTTTTTAGGGATCCTCAGCGATCTTGGCAGCCTTAATGCATATTAACAGATCGAGAGAAAGCAATGGTTTGGGCATGAGCAGGTACTAGATTTCATGGGAGTGGGGTGCAGAGGGCTGCTGAGACGCTGCTACAGAGAGGTGTTTGAAAAGTGCCTAACACGGCACTGTTTATAAGTTGGTCCTTAATAAAGAAATTTGGATTGGAAAAAACAAAGCGTACCGATCAAGTTCACATTGCAGGCACGAAAATTAGCCTGGAAGATGAGGGCAGGGTACAATCTGCAGTCATCATGGCCAGCTGAAGTAGCCAGAAACAAACGTAATTGAATTTACTGAGAACAAGTGCAGGCGATTGCACTGTAAGTAGGTCTCTGTGGCCAAAGAGGGGAACAAGGGCATATCACTCAGAAAGTTTTCCTCGGCATGCATTATTCTGATAAGCTAACCTATTAATTTTACTTGGATTGTGGAGATAGAGCCAACAACAGAATAGGCGGCTACAGGGATGGTTGGCTACACCAACTCCAATAAAAAGAGCAGCAGACTCGCCGGACCCTTCATGTTTCTTCTCTTCTGGAGAAAACTCATTCTAGTATAGCCATTTCCAGATGGTCTTTCTTCCTTTTACTAAAGTCATGTAAATAATTTGCAGTACTTTGCCAGTTGCCCTATATAGTCTTTAAACTATTTCTGAAGGCTGGGTAGTTTTTCTCTCTTCAGCAAAATGTAAAAATTCACTGGAGGGTCTCTACTTTTTAAGCTTTCATTTGTTGTAAGAATGTAAACTTTGTGAAAAAATTTAAATCTTTAGAAGAATTATTTTAAAAAATATATTTGATTTTTTTCATTTAGATATTTTAAAAAATTGAATAATATTTTGGTTCAAAATTGTATAAAGAATAATATAATGAATACATATTCTCAGTACCCAGATTATCTTTCTTGGTATACAATGCTATTTCTTGTGCAACAGTTAGATAATACTTTCAGACAAACTTTGTGTTAAATTGTACTTTTTATTCTGTAAATGCTAGAAAAGCTCAAGGAAGTGTTTGACACAATACATAATTTATTCCTTTACAAAGAAGCAGATGTCTGATTATTGGATGGGTTAACCGGAGGATAAATATTCAACACTGATGAAAACTGGGTCTTTTAAAAAATTTCTTCTAGTCTGTTTAGCTGTCAAAAGTTAAATTAGTTCCATGGCAAGCATTTCTAAGTCTTCTTCACACACTAAAGTGAGACACAAAATGTTAAACCCCCAAACAGAAACCTTAACATGGTTCGCTAGGATTCTGCATCCAATCCCAATGGACCTCAAGTGGGAAACCCTTTTCACTGGAAAGCTAGCCTTTCCATATAGTGACTGTTGAAGCCAGTCTTAGGTTCTTTCACAACTCATCCTGATGCCCTAAGCACGAGCCTGGATCTCACCACTGAAATTCCTAAAGGTCTTTCTTTGATGTAGGAGTGTTGTGTCTCTCACTATTAAGAGTCATATTCCTCAAATGATGTTATAATTAATTACCCAATTAAATGGTATTTTAGATTACCCCTGGGATTTGTTTTAATCAAATGTGATGAGGTACACAAACACAGAAATGAATGTTCTGAATGAAGAACTTTTTATACTCATGGATTCCCTAGAAACCGGAGGCACAGCATGCCATGCAGGGCCATGTGAGGAAGCACCAGGGTTGGTTAGGAGGCAAAAGGAGAGCTAGGGGAAAGCATGGGCAGGGGCCATTATTGTGCTTTTCTCAGGAAAGGCAGGGCAGGTAAGCAAGTTTAAGGTTGACTGGTTTGAATAATTTCAGTGAGCTCTGATGTAGGGGCTGCCTCTGGCTGTGTGGTACCTGGTCCTGGGTGATCAGGGCAGAGGAACATTACTTCCTGGAGTACAAGCACCAGAATAGAGGAGGTGGTTTGCAGTATGGGGTGTGGATTGGTTGGTTTGCATATGAAAGGCACACTCCAAAGGGGCATTAGATACCCCTGGGAGGGGCAATCTCTCCCAGGTCAGCAAAGACTCAGACGCCAGAGCTCCGAGAATACAGAATATAAGAAAAAAAATAGTTAATACAAATAGCTATAATCTTATCTTATATTAATATAATATTATTTGTATTTTTCCAGAAATATTAACCTTGAACCTATCAGATGCAATTCTTCAGAATTTTTTTACATACTTAATAATCCTATAAAATTATTTGTTTTGATATAAAATCTAGGGACTCTCCAAAAAGAACTATGACACTAAGATGAATTAGGCAGACTAGGCCTCCCTGAAAGAAAGGCTGATTTCAACTCATCTATTTAATTGCGGTTAAATTAAATAATGCCAATGAAAAGTCATCCCAATATGGTTGAATCTGTAAGATTCACCATATCTTTAATTAATATTAAGGCTCAGTTATGGGAAATAGGAAAAGTGCATGTTTGTTCCCACACACACACAAAACAACTAGACTAGTTTACAGAGCAGTTACACTATTCCTATTATACATCAGAATTTTAGTATGTGAATATAAAAGCAATTTTGAAAGAAGTATAAGTTTGTCGGTTCAGTGACCTGTCAGAGATATCTTAAAGACCTATTGTGTTTACTTCAGTTTTCACTAAATAATTCTTTGGTTTCATGTGGAAATTGTTTTATTGCTCACCTTTCTTTCAGAAGAGCATCTTAAACCAGTTAACATGTGGGCTGAGAAAGAGATCTACCACCTGCCTGTGTGACCCGCTCCCACCCCAGGCCACATACTTCCCATTATACATCAACAGCTCCTTAGCGATGCAACAAGCAATTACTAAAAGCTCTCTCTAATTTGCCAGACATTGGGATAGGTGCTTTCTATTCCTTACCATTTTGTTGCGTTAGGCCTGTTGAATACACATAAAAACTTGAAAATCAGTGGGAAAACACCTTCCTATAAATTTAGATTGTATGGTTGTCTTGTATAATAAAAACTAAGCCAAATCCTTGCATAATAAAAAATGACCACATTGAATTATCAAATAATCTTTTTGATCAAATCATCAAGCATGTCATAAAAATAGAGGCAAATCAGTGGAGTAAATTATATTCTTTAGTATGTTTGTCATTCACAAAATGTAAACTGCAATGAAAATAGTGTTAAAGGAGAATTTTTGTTAGAAAGAAATTTTCTGTAAAAGAGCTAATTTCTTCCTCTGTTTTACAAAGAGTGTGCATAAGGGCATTGTTTATTTCTCTCTTGTAAGGCTGAGAAGGTTCTATTTTGAAGAGTCAATGTTTGCACTTTTAATCAATACAGAGCAGAGGACTTATATAAGTTCAGTGCTGAGTACATTGGTCATAGATCTCGCCTCATGTAATTTTATTTAGCAGATGAAGCAAGGCAGCCTTTTCTCAAATGGCTGAATTAAACCTCAACTTAAGACAATTTCAGTTCGTATACCTCAGAATAATGACCACTTCAATGCCATATATATATTTTTAGTATCTCTCTTGAATAAATATACCTTTTAAAGTATCTGTCTACTGAACAAGTGTGGGTGATAGGAAAAAAAATTCCTCACATGACTATTCTTAAACTTCGTGCAGTAAATGAAAACTACTTGTGAACTTCCTGCTTTTAACGCTATCATCATCAGAATTTTAACTGAAATAATCATTATCAGTTCTTGTTGCCATCAAAATGGACAATCATTCCCATGATAGTGGCTGGTTTTGCGGTTTCTGATTCTATGATTTGTCAGAGAGGGAAGTCACAATTTTTCCCAGTTCCAGGTCAAGTATGTGTAAAAGTTATCTTGCTGTGCCCTCAGCACTCTTTACACAGTTTGGCTTTGCTTCATCCAACTTTAGTTCCAGAGCAACTCAGAGAGAAGTAAAGAGCATCTCCTTTGCAAAATTTCACAGTTGCCATGAGTGGAATGTGCATCTGTAGTCCACCAAAGAATCTGAAATATGCAAAACTCCCTTGGGGTATTTTACAAAATCATCACTATTCTTAGGCCGTTGCTTTTGCATAAGTTAACATTTGTCATTGAACTCAAGTCATTCCAAACCTCTTATCTATTCCAAATTTGAATGAATAGCCTAGAAATTATCCAGGAGAAAATTCAATAACTTTTAATTAGTTTTGCATGGCCCGGAGAAATAGAGAAACTGCAGGTGACTAGTAATGTTGCCCATGTAGCAAGAGTCTGAAAGGTTGAGCAGCTCAACCCCTCACAGCCTCCCATTTCCCATGTATCCAAATCACTTCCCTTTTGTAGAAGAACGCATTCTTAAGGCTGTCTGGTTACACCCAGATGCCTCAGACGAGATGCCCTTCCGTGCTGGCCTTCATTATTCTTTCAAAGGTTGGCAACATCCTGTATACATTTTTATTTTCCCATGCTTCTTTAGAAAACAATTTCTTTTGAGAACCAAATTGGTAGACTTACAGAGATTTTTAAATACACATGTATACCCATATAATGAAGTATGTAATTATCCTCGTGGTAAGAAGAGCATGCACACTTGCCATTTAACTTAATTCAGTAGAATTATTTATATCAGCCTTATTCAAGGCATTGTTCTGAGGGGGCATACACAAGGATGGAGAATGCCATGGCCCTGATTTCAAAAGATGTAGTCCAGTGGGTAGATGGCATTCACAGATAAGTGCATCACAGTGTAGGATGTGAAAAATATGAGAGGAGAAATATGAATGCACAAGAACCAGTTGGAGGGTGAGGAAAGGTTTATAGTCTCTGCCTTATCAGATAGCACACTTCCATTAATTCTCAGTTCTATTAATTAAGGTGTGCTAGATGTACTTCTGAATGAACACAGAGGTTTAAATTGTTTTCTTCTATAAATGTTTAGGATATCAGTTCTAGTAAAGGGGATCTAGGATTTAGAAGCAGTGTTCAAAAGAAGTAAAATCAAATCAAGGATCCTCCAAATTAAGAATAAGTTGTAAATAAATTAAAAACATGATTAAAATCCCTGAGCTAATGCGTATGATCAACAACTTCAGTTTATGGTACATTAATATGTAATATTTTCCTGTTACAAATATATTTTTTCCAAACAATTCTTGTTAACTTTTTAGCACTTGTCTATCTTAGAGAAGTGTTTTACCAAGTGTGGTCCCTGGACGGCCTATAGCAGAATTACTTGAGAGGTGCTTGTTGAATCAGAATCAGAAGCCCTGGAGCTGTAGCCCTGGTGTCTTTATTTTAACAATGTCCTACCCCAGGTAGACTTTGTCTGCCAGAGTTCAATACCATGGTCTCAGATTATGTAAAATGTTCAGAAAACTAGAATTGTATTTCTTTTCATATATTCCTTAAGACACAGTTTCACAGACAGACATACTTCTCCCCTGTTATTTCCATTTAGAATTTTACTGACATGTTCTATTTTCCTGTTAATGTCTGTTCATTAAATGATGAGTAAATTGTCTAGGCATCATTAACTGCTTGAAAAAAAATTTGTAAAATAATCAAAACAAAGCTGTCCATGGGACAGCTTTTCATCATGACCTCTCTCCCTAAGGAGTGCCCACGCTGAACTTTCTCCGTGTCTTGTAAATTTTGTGGCTCAGGGTGCTAGTGTTCAGAGCTGGCTGGTGGCTGCCTGGGACCAGGGGCCATGCCAATATCAACTTCTCTGATAACTGTGCCTGGCTCTGGGCTCAGCACTCCCTGCTCCAGACCTGGCCCTGGACGGGCTGCTCATCTATTCCCACTGGGTTATAATCTCAAATAAAAGTTTCGTGTGTTACGTACAGGTGGTGGGATGATGTGTTCCTGATCTCCTGGTATCTGAACTCCTGGGTCAGGGCTAAACCTCGCCATGCAATTGCGTGTGCAGAATTGTAGTAGAATTTAGTTGTGAATGATCTTGAGGCAGTGAGACTATTGCCTTGGGTTCAAGATCAGGAGTTGATCCCAAATGAAAAATAGAGCCATGTGGATGTATTGATGATTGTTTGCAAATGACTTAAAATATCCCTTTACTTTTATTTATTTATTTATTTATTTATTTTAAATTTTTATTTTATTTATTTTTGGCTGCGTTGGGGCTTCGTTGCTGCGCGCGGGCTTTCTCTAGTTGCGGCGAGTGGGGGCTACTCTTCATTGCGGCGTGCAGGCTTCTCACTGCGGTGGCTTCTCTTGTTTCGGAGCACGGGCTCTAGGCGCACGGGCTTCAGTAATTGTGGCACGTGGGCTCAGTAGTTGTGGCTCACGGGCTCTAGAGCAAAGGCTCAGTAGTTGTGGCATATGGGCTTAGTTGCTCCGTGGCATGTGGGATCTTCCCGGACCAGGGCTCGAACCCGTGTCCCCTGCATTGGCAGGCGGATTCTTAACCATTGCGCAACCAGGGAAGTCCCTTACTCTTTGTTACTAAAAATTTTTATTTACTTGTTTTTCCTCCATATATATTTTGAGTACAAGTTTTAAAGGTTACCCTCCTTTTACAATTATTATAAAATATTGGCTATATTCCCTGTGCTGTATAATACATCCTTGTATCCTGTCTTACATCCAGCAGTTGGTACCTCCCACTCGCCAACCCCTATGTTGCTCCTTCCCCTGCCGCTGGCAACCACTAGTTTGTTCACTATATCTGTGAGTCTGGTTTTTTTCTGTTATATTCACTAGTTTGTTGTAATTTTTAGATTCTACATATAAGTGCTATCATACAGTATTTGTCTTTCTCTAACTTATTTCACTAAGCATAATGCCCTCCAAGTCCATCCATGTTGCTGCAAATGGCAACATTTCATTCTTTTTATGTCTGAGTAGTATTCCATTATATATATGTACCGCACCTTCTTTATCTGTTCATCTGTTGGTGGACATTTAGCTTGTTTCCGTATCTTGCCTATTGTGAATAACACTGCTATGAACATTGAGGTGGATGTATCTTTTCAAATTAGTGTTTTTGTTTTTTTGGATATATACCAAGGAGTGGAATTGCTGGGCCATATGGTAGTTCTATTTTTAGTTTTTTCACAACCCTCCATACTATTTTCCACAGTGGCTGCACCAATTTACATTCCCACCAACAGTGTACAAGGGTTCCCTTTTCTCCACTTTGTTATTTGTGTTCTTTTTGATGATAGCCATTCTGACAGGTGTCTTTTGCATTTGCATACACATTTTAAAATTATTTGTTCCAGTTCTGTGAAGAATGCCACACACTGTGGTTTTCATTTACATTTCCCTGATGATTAGTGATGTTGAGCATCTTTTCATATGCCTCTTGACCATCTGCATTTTAAAAGTTAACTAGCTAAAGTAAGCCAGAACCTCTTGTCTTGATTTGCTTTACAGAATTTCAGCACCCAAAGTATTCCCTCCATAGGGGAACTGCTGAGGTTTATTTCAGATTGTTGAATATACTTCTCAGTCATATTGGTTTCACTTGCATTTGTCCATTTGCCACCTGGCAGGTCAGCTGATCTGAAAAACCTGCTGCTGATCTAAAAACCCATGGCCAGACTAAGCCTCACAATTGCTCTGGGACTCCTCTGGCCCTCGTGAAAGGAAATAGGCTGTGGACATGAGTCCTAAGCGGCCCGTACCCTCTCCTCTAATTCCTGTCATATGGGTTCCCGCATCTCAGTGACCATGTCCTGGTCTTGTCTACTTGAATTCATTTATTGAAATCCTGTAAGGCCCTTCAGGTTTCCCAGAATTGAGATCCTGTGGGGTGCTCTAGGTTTCTGGAGAACTTTTGCAATCTCTGCTACTTGCCCCAACTCCCTGCCCGTAGTGGGTTGAATGGTGAGACCCCAGAAGACATCCTGATGCCCTATATCCAGAACTTGTGAATATCACCGTATATAAAGTAAAAATTCAGTTTTTTCCTTCTTGTATAGGGAAAACCCCAGTTCTTCCCTACTATGTGTTTCTTCCCTGTGTGTTTCCTTTCCTGCTCACATAGAACACTTCACTTCTGACACTCCTGGTCACCAAATGTGTTGTAGGGGGTATGCCCCACACCAAGCAATTCTCTGTGACACCAGCTGGATGTCCTACAATTCAACTCAATTCTGACACTGTCTGCCTGGAGATAGTGTCAGATTCCACAGGTTAAGGGCTCAGTCCCACAAGACTGCTCCCCTTCTACTTCAGAGGCCAGTCACAACGAGTAGGTCGCCAGGTTACCCACAACTTCTGTCCAGTTTGGCTACAAATCCAAGGTTCACATGACCCCCTCCATGGGTTCGATTGATTTGGTACAGCAGCTCACAGAACTGAAGGAGACACTTTGCTTAAGTTCACCGGTTTATTAAAGGATATGATAAAGGATACAGATGAACAGCCAGATGAAGAGATATGTAGGGCCAGGTCTGGGAGCGTCCCAAGCGCAGGAGCTGCTGGTCCCCTGAAGTCGGGGTGCATTTCCCTCCTGGTGTGGATGTGTTTGCCAGCATGGAAGCTGTCTGAAGCCTGTGCTGTGGGGATTTTTATGGAGCCTGCCTCCCACAGGCATGATTACCATTAACTCCATTTCTAGCTCCTCTCTGGAGGATGGAGAATAGGGCTGAAAGGTCCAAGCTTCTGATCATGGCTTGGTCTTTCTGGTGACCAGCCCCATCCCGGAGCCCTCCAGGGGCCCACCCAGAGTCACCTCATTAGATGAAAAGATGTTCCTAGAGCTCTTACAGCTTAGGAATTTACAAGGGTTTCAGGAGCTGTGCATCAGAGATGGGGTCAGAGGCAAATATTAGAATAAGAGATGCTCGTAGTATTCTAGTTGTTTAGGAGTTTATGAGGGTTTTAGCAGGTCTGTGCCAGGAACAGGGGGCAGGGGCCAATATATATTTTCTGTTACCTCACACCTTATATGGCAAAAGAGTGACTATTGCTATATTTGGCAAAAGGCGTGATAAGTTGAGGATCTTGAGAGAAAGCATTTCTGCTGAGTTATCTGGGTGGGCGCTGAATGCGGTCACAGTTGTCCTTATAAGAGAGATGCTCAGAAGAGAAGACAGACGAGAAGGCAGTGGGAAGACAGAGCAGAGAGAGATGTAGCTGTAGACAAGGATGCCAGTAGTGACCGGAAGCAGGGGCAGGCAAGGCACAGGTTCTTCCCTAGGGCCGAGAGAGTGTGGCCCAGCTGACAACTTGATGTTGGACTCCTGGCCTCCAGAAGTGTGAGCAGTTAAATTTCTGTCATTCAGCTTCTTAGTTTGTGCTCCAAGATGACCACAGGGAACTAATACACCACCTGATTTGTCCACTCTCCCACTGGCCGAGACATTGACCAACGCCCGCCGCCATGCTCTGAAAACAGCTGTCTGTTGAACTGGACTTGGCCCAGCTGCTGGCTGTGGAGATAGGCTGCTCACCGCCCCCGGGGCATTGGAGGTGGCAGTTTTATTGAGAGGAGCATTTGGAAGCTGCTGTTGCGATTCTGTGCCATCCAAATTGCCACATCAAATGTAAAAGCACAGCGTGGTTTTTTTTGGAGGGTTGGTTCGCACAAAATGTGTGTGGCTGCTTTCCTACTCCCCCTCTATCCTCAAGACTCACTGTGTGTCTGAGTATCTGCTGTATTTACGATTTCATACTAAACAATAACTAATGTTTTTAATAGCTGGGGTTTTTACGTCTCGTCGGGATTTCCACATGTCAACCTGGCTGCATCCAAATGGCCAGGCAGAATATCCTGTAATTATCTTGAGTCACTTGCCTGTCTTCTGGGTCAGAAATGAAGCTGGTATTCTGGAGGGCTTCAGCAGCTCATGGAGCCCACCCTCAGTTTAAAATATAAAGATACCTGCAAAATCTAGATTTATGTCTTCCCTGGATAATTGGACGAATTTCAACACAGGATGAGCTCCCCACAGCAGGCATGAACAGAAGGAGGTGGGGCTGGACTGCTTCCCTGGCCGGTCCCTCAACTTGCCTTGCCTGCTGGGCCCCTGCAGACACCGAGTGTGCGACCCTGGTTGGGGAATCCAGTGTCTGTGTGCTCACCCATCACCCTGAGAATAGCCCACACCCCCTACGCTCCATCATTAGCCATCCCTCTGTAACCTCAAGGTCATTCCCATCTCGAAATCAATTCTTTGATGTCGTGGTTTAATGAGAAAATCTCTCAGTGATCAAACTTCATATTTTCTTCTCTGAAACCTAATCTACACCAAAGAACACATGTCGGCATGTGTAGACCAGGGAACAGGTCTCTGAAACACGCTGTTTCTGGGCAGGAGGGGGATTTGGCTAACAGCTTCTGCAGGTACCTGTTTGCATTGACAGCTGTGCACATAACTAAGAGGATTTTAATGATTTGGGCAGCCAGTCTCACCGGGGCCTGAGGGATATTTTCTTTTCTAACTGGTTTAGGTATATATCCAGAAAAAACCCTTGTTAACATTTCCTTTTGTCAAATGGGTTTCCAAAGTCGATTATGGCTTATTTGAAGCAGGAAAACAAACAGGAGTGGACAGTCAGTGAGCGTTTTCTGGCAGTGTGTATACTTCGCCACTTTCCTGTCTCTTTCTGCTTCCCTCTGAGCAACCTGATGTGCCCCGGGGGGCAATCGTTAGCCTGTCCCATGAGTTGGGGCGAGTACCACTCATTTCAAGGCCCTGAAAAGATATTTATTATTGAAATCCACATAGTAGATACTCAGTAAATATTGACTGATTCAGCTTTATTAGTATCAGATCATACCACACTGGGTAGCATTTCTACTTTTAGATACAAACTGATTTTGAAAGGCCTATTCTGTAGATCGAATATGTCATCCCAAAATTCAGTGTTGAAACCTGATCCCAAGTGTGATGGTGTTTGGAGGTGGGACTTTTCAGGGTGATTAGGTCATGAGGGGAGAGCCCTCATAAATGGGAACATGCGCTTCTAATAAAGGCCCTAGAGAGCTCCCTGCCCTCTTCTGCCACATAGGACACAGTGAAAAGATGGCCATCTGTGAACCAGGAAGCCAGTCCTCATTAGACTCCGAATCTCTTGGTGCCTTGATCTTGGACTTGCCAGCTTCCAGAACTATGAGAAATAAATGTTTGTTGTTAGTAAGCCATTCAGTCTGTAGTATTTTGTTACAGCAGCCTCAGCTGACTAAGACAGCCTAGAAAAGCTGGATCAGAGCCATAGTTATGTTGTTATCCAGCGGCAACTTTTTCTTCCCTGAATCTCTCCCTTCTCCCCACACAATTAAGGTAACAGTTATTGTTATTCTGGGTTTGAATTCTCTCTCTACTGCATTCTAACTGGTCTGGGGCAAGTGACTTTACCTCTGTAACCTTTATATGATAGTCTTCAAATCGGGACAATAATGCCTACTTCAGAAATTTGTGACAAATGAAATGTCATAATATGTGTGACATGTTTACTTTTATCTGCCATAAAATACCAATCAGCGTCATTACGGTAGTTAATGCTGCAATTGCTGATATGGCTGTAAAATGTATATGAAATTTACTTACATGGTGAGTTCAACTACCTACAGCACAGCTGAGAATACAAAAGGAATCAAAAAAATTTTCTTGAAAACAAATATACTCTCTGTACTGAATTGCACTCACTTTATTTTATTTATTTATTTTTTGGAGGACATTGTGCTTCTCACTCATAAATGGTTTATTTCTGTTTTAGACGCATTGTTAACCAACTTGATTATACAGTTTCTAAGTTCATAGCAATCAGTATGGAACATATTATATGGATATAAGTCATTGTTAGAGGCAAGTATCATAATAACAATGTCAGACAAATAACAAATTGAAAAAGGGGCAGGAAAATTATATACGCTCAACAATTGATAGTTCCAGTGACTGTTCAAAATGGTCCTGAAAAAGTTAAATTATGTTCAGATCATAGCCATAAAAACTTAAAAGTATGTGATCTGTTTTAGGAAAACAATCACCAAAAGATTCTTCTAAGTTTGTTTGATTGAATAGGTAGTTAATAGTTATCTGAAAAATTTACTTGTTTGGAATATTTTCTTTGTTTTTATTCCTCCGAGAATAAAAATATTGGGAATAATAGTAATTTATATTATTAAATTGCCTGGGTCATGACAAAATATACTCTGAGGTATGTTCAATAATTCCCTCTAGGAATTCTATTCTGAGATCACTAAATTTAACACAGCAGCAGAGATTCAGGGTAATGCTCTGCATATAATATTTTCTAAAAGCATATAGAACTGCAAATATTGAATAAGACATTGAGTAAAAATTAAATAATGGAATAATTTTTAAATTATTTGTAATTTTTACCATACGTATAAGTTGTACTTTAGCATATAACCCACATTTTTGGAGAAGACCATTGTTTAAGTAAAAAAAACAGAACGAAAACCTCTCTTCTTAGAATTCTTAGAATCACAAACATTTCAAACTGGAAGGAATTGAAGAGTTTTAGTCCAACCTCATTTTCAACATAGGAGTCCCCAGTACAGGCTCCCTATTTTATAGCTGCAGGTACGTGAAGCAGTTTGCATACTGAATACTAGAGCCAAACTCCCTGAGTGCATATCCCACTCTACCACTAAATAGTCTGTGTGACCTTGAGCTCATCACTTAACTTGTCTGTCTCATTAGCTTCATTTAATTACAGGGGACGAGAGATAATAATAGTTAGTCATAGAGATTATTATCTTGAAAACTATATGGTTTAACAACTTGCCAAGCACTTAGAACAGGGTATGGAGTATAAATGACAGTAAATTGTTGTGTTCAGTGACTTATAGTCTACCATCCTTTAAATTATGAGTTGCACCGAGTGAAAAAGAAACTCAAGGGAGTTTGCCATGTGGTTCGTGGGTGCTACCTGCAGGGTGATGTGTGTGAACTCGTCTGTCTGAGTAGAACCATTAGATCTCAACGCTTGTGATAGTTTTGATGTCACAAGTCATTTCCATGGCTACCAGCTCAAGAGAGAAGTAGGCAGAGGGAGTCAGCATGATTACTAGAGAGGAGAGTTAAGCTGGCCTGTTGCTGAACATCTTGCCCTCTCCCCCCGCAAATGCATTTAGTCCCAGGGAAGTGAGTCTCTTACACCCACTCGACAGCAAGAGTCACAGCTACCAGTTAGGATGCATGGGAGTGAACTGCCCTGGAAGGTGCCCTGGGTGAGGTCAGCAGGAAAAGGACCAAAAGAGACAGGACTGAGTCAGATGGGATGCTTACAGGTCTGGCTAGATCCCTGGTTGGGACGTAGCTAAAAATATTTGTCAAAGGGTCAGTGTATCTAAAATGAGCACAGTAGACTGGAGTGGTGAGGATTTTGCTATGGAAAGATTAGGATCAAAATAACAGGCAAGAGAGGTGGTGACCGAAAGAATGTGAATTCAGCACCAAGGATGGTTCCCTGAGAGCCTTCTGCAGCACTGGCCTCCTCAAAGTCAGTTCAGCCTCTGAGACAACCTCTCCTTTGATTTAAAATGCCTGGGACTGGGTTTCCCTGGTGGCGCAGTGGTTGAGAATCTGCCTGCCAATGCAGGGAACACGAGTTCGAACCCTGGTCTGGGAAGATTCCATATGCCGCGGAGCAGCTGGGCCCGTGAGCCACAACTACTGAGCCTGCGCGTCTGGAGCCTGTGCTCCGCAACAAGAGAGGCCGCGATAGTGAGAGGCCCGCGCACCGCGATGAAGAGTGGCCCCCGCTTGCCGCAACTAGAGAAAGCCCTCGCACAGAAACGAAGACCCAACACAGCCATAAATAAATAAATTTAAAATGCCTGGAACTAAAAATGAAATCTAGTAAAGCAAGTTTAAATGCCTTGAAAGAAAGCTGCAACTTTTTCTCCCAAGAAGTCTTCATAGTTCTGTTTTCAGGATAGCAGCAAAACATCCTTTAGATGCAAAGGCAGTCAGTTTTCTGAATTTTTGAATTCTTTGTCGTTATTACTTTCTTCTGGAATCCCTCCTCTTTTTCTCAAGCCAGGGAAGTTTCTGGAAAGTGAGTTCACAATGATTCCCCCCGATTGTGTTCTTTAAAAAAAAAATTAGAACAGAGGTAGTTGGCTGAGACTTTAGATGGCTGTGATGAGAAAATGTACTATCATCACTGAGAAGACCCACAGTGGTCACCATCCCTGGAGCTCAAGAATGAACTTGGGTCTTCTGTGGCTCCAATGGAAGTATTCCTAATAGACAGTGCTAGAAAATCCTCTGTTCCCATTAACCCAGGGCTGTAGTTACTCAGGAAGTTCTGCATTCACTCCTCTTGGTCGTATCTTTGCTGCTTGCTGACATTTAGTGGAGTGTTGATGCCATAATTCACAAAATGTCAGGTTTTTCTTTAGAATTCACTTCTACCCACAGCACCCAGGGGTATCTGCTGAATATATATCACACCTCTCACAGGCACTGAAGCACTTAGAAATTAGAAGTAATACCTTGTTCAGCACCCTACACATATTCTTTCTACCATAGAGTCATGTTTCATTGAATGACATGATCTTGGTTTTCCGGAAGCATGCAAAGTAGAAGCCTTTGCTTTCTCAAAAATTATAATTAGTCTCAAAAGGAAAAAAGGCAAATCATAGATCAAATAGATCATATGCTGGCTGATTAATGGCTTTATGCTCTAGATATCAGCCAGCATTTAGTCATCTTTGGAGATACAGACACTGAGAACCATTCAGTGTAAGAAAAAGTTTTGGATATTTGCCTGTTTTTAAACCTTCTTGCTACATCATATTTCAACCACAGAAGGCAGTGGGAGGAATAAGTTGGAGAAAACTGGATGGTAATAAGGATGCTAAAGTGAAGGGAAAAAACTCATTTCTTTGTCCCTTTCTCTAGGATGCTAATTGGACTAATTCACCCAGTATTATCATTCTGTGCAGACTACCTAAAAGCACAGTCAGAAGTACCAGGCAAGGATAAGGCTTCGTTATCTTTTCAGACCCATCATCATATTTCCTGTGGCATGTAGTCAAATGCATTATCACTCCAGGAAGATGTGCGCTGGATCTCTTTGTAACATAGTGTGTGGGGCTAGGCATACATATTAAGCGTCTCTACCAGGCAATGGAGAATGAGTTCCAAAAGCCAAGAAAACTTGTCATAAAATGTTCTCTTACAAATTAACAAAACTCTTATTCATGTACAGTTGATACATAAGAGGAGAAGATTGAGAAAACAGGTTTCTTTATGAGTGCTAGCAAGAAAGCCACTCAGTTTTGCTTCTGTATATCCAAATAGCATCTAATGATAGAATGATTATATAGTAAATCATGTTAATTGCTTTCTTTCACAGCTGTTGTTTTCAATATGGGGAAATTATAATTGTTTAAAAGAAGTGCATAACTTGCTCCCACATTTAGTGTACAAGTAAATGAGGTTTTCAACATCTTTTTAAAATGTTTTGTTTATCCTTAGTAAAAGATAAGTTAACTATAAATTTTCAGAATTAAATAAAGTGCCATAGTTTACATTTGCTTATTAAAGGCCTATTATTTTGTTGCATAATGAGCAGTATATTTTTAGATAATTCTATGAGGTATGCATATAACTTCCCTTGAAATTATTCTATTTTGATACCTTGTGAAAGTCTTGGGTCTATCATCCTTAGCTTGTATTCTACTAAAACATATGTAGAGAGAGTTTGTTTTTCTATGACTTACTTATTTCAAATTTGTGCAGTAAGTGAAGATATTAACTTGTTTTGTGAGTTATTTTTAAAATTCTTGAATGTTCTATGAAAGAGCTTGTACTATATCTGCAAAATTAATCCCAAATCTGCATTGAAGGGCTATGAAATACAAGCAATTCTGTTTGGGTCATAGATCTTTACACTGGGTGATTAGATAACCTTCATGCTCTTATATAGTTTACAGTCATGTCAGCAAGAAGCAATCAGTACATACACATGTGTCTCAAGTATAAAGAATGTACATTGACTATATCAAAGAGAGCTAGTCCTGCATACAAGATCTGTATTGGAAAGAAGTTCCTCATTGATTATAAAGAAGGTGGTAGGGGGCTTCCCTGGTGGCGCAGTGGTCGAGAATCCGCCTACCAATGCAGGGGACACGGGTTCAAGCCCTGGTCTGGGAAGATCCCACATGCCGCGGAGCAACTAAGCCCGTGTGCCACAACTACTGAGCCTGCGCATCTGGAGCCTGTGCTCCGCAACAAGAGAGGCCGCGGTAGTGAGAGGCCCGCGCACCGTGATGAAGAGTGGCCCCCGCTCGCCGCAACTAGAGAAAGCCCTCGCACAGAAACGAAGACCCAACACAGCCATAAATAAATAAATAAATAAATAATTAAAAAAAAAAAAAAAAGGAGGTGGTACGTTTGCAACCAAGCCATTCTTAAAGAAGAAGCAAAGAAAGGAGGGAACAGGATGAAGAAATACAAATAAATTACCATAGAATATATATTAAAATATGAGAAAAAATATTCACAGGTCTAGAAGACAGTACAAAAATGTGCTGGCAAGAGTCAACACGGGGAAAACTTTACAGTGTTCCTTGTTTGAATGGAGAGGATGTGTTTTAATATTTGGCCCTTATGTTAGTTATCTATTGCCCTGTAACAAATTACGCCAAAACTGTACCTTAAAACAACACACATATTTATTGCCTCGCTGCATTGTTTCTGAGAGTCTGGAGTCTAGACCTGGTTTAGCTGCATTCTCTGCTGCAGGGCCTCTCAACAGCTGCATTGAATGTGTCTGCTGGGATTGTAGGTAGTCACCTCCACCCTTCGGGAAGGACTGGCTTCCAAGCTTCTTGCTGTTGCTCGGATTCACTTCCTTGGTGGAGATTGGTCATTGGCAGATCTCAGTTTCTGGCCCTATGGGCCTTTCCACCATGGCAGCTTGCTTCATCAAAGCATGCAAGCAGAGAAGGCAGTACAGAGAGTTTGCTGGTGAGATGGAAGTCACAATCTTTTGTAATGTCATCACAGAAGTGATATCCCATCAAATTGGCTATATTTTGTTGGTTATAAACAAGTCACTAAGTCCCGCCTATCGTCATGGGAAATATACATCATACTTGTCAGGAGTACAATATATCAGGAGGCAGGGATCATTGGGGGTCCCCTCAGAAGTATGCATTCTGTAGTCCTTTACCTTGCTCAATAGTAAACATAACCCATGAATTAAGTATTCGTGTACATGTGTGCATGTACATACACATACATACAAATGTGTGTAGATGTATATACACATATATGCATATATATTCATACATTCAGAAATAGAAATATATTGGAAAACTTTTTCATCAAGGCTTTAGATATAAACATTCTAACATATATTTGGCCCCAGGAAAAATCTAAAGTAGACAAAAAGAGTATCTTTTTTCCTTTTCACTCCCCCTTCTAGGGACTCCCCCTTCTGGGTTTCCCTTGCCTCTAGGCCCACTGCATCCAGTTTCCTCCTGCTGATCTGCAGGTTCACTCCCCGCTAGGGAACCCAGATTTCTAGGCATTGAATATGTCCATGCTTCTTTCTAATAAAATCTCTGCATCTTGTGACCCATTTCTCCTCTAAGGGCAGTGCTTTCTGAAATGCTAAAATGCATAATTCATGAAAAATATTTGTTCCTAGCATGGCTAGCTGATCTGTTCCCCTCATAAGTAGCAGAAGCCTGGTCTAAACTGTTCATTTCACCAAGACTTTCTTAAGGGATGTATTGAGTGGAGGTTTAGTGTGTGCTCTGCTGTGGATGGCGTGGTTATTTTGGCATTTGTGTCATTATCAAGAGTGGGTGGCTGTTGACATCCCCCATCCTGGTGCGGTCGAGGTGGTTTTCTAACATTCTTCACGGGCTTTACCATTTCCTACCCTTGTGTCTTTGCACGTGCTGTTCCCTCTCCCTGGTGTACCCTTCCTCCCCTTGTCTCTTTGGTAGATGCACCTCCACTCTGACCCCACTCCGATTTTATCTTCTGCTAGGACGATGTCACTGACCCCTTGGGGCAGAATTATTCACACCACCTGCCTTCGGCCTAACCCATGTATTTGTTTTGAACAAGTTCTGCTCTCCTGGCTTTCAGTCCCTAAAGGTCAGAAATGCTTTTAATAGAATGAAATAAAAATTTAAAACAAAACCACACTGTCCTAGGCTCCAGCCAGCTTCCCTTCTTAACATCCTCTGTGGATGCAACTGTAGAACCTCACCCAGCCCCATCGAGTCCCTCTGGCTTCCCTGCACTTTCACTCATTCCTGTAGTCGTCTCTGAGTCCTGCCAACTCCTGAAAATGGCTCTTGGACACAGCTCTTCATTTTTCCTCTCCTGTTTCTACCATATCACCATCTAGCTCATCCCCATCTGATCTGAGTGGCCCTTGCCTCCAGCTGATTACGGGACTCATTTTAGAAACCTTCTTTTTGTTAGGTAGTTTACCTCTCTAAAGCTCTCATTGTTTCTCGTCTAACCATAGGGTCAAATCCCAACTTCATTGCTTGTTATTTAATATTCTTTAATCTGTATTTCTCAGCAAACTTCGGTTGAAAAAACAAAGTTCAACTGAGTAAATTTTAAATATCCAATTGGCTTTATCCAACAGTCATGAATCAGGCAGCAGCCCACGTAGCAAACAGAAAGGAGCTCCAAAGAGCTGTAGAAAATGGAGGACTTTTATAGGCAGAAAGAGGCAGGACAGCGAAGTTACTAGCAAAGACTGAACTGTTTCGGGCAAGGTCACCTTCCTTTGCGGGGATGGCAGGGGTCTATCAGGTGGGTTACATCACTACTGTTGATCAGGTAATTTTAGACTGACTGGTTGAGAATGCATTCCTGGGAGAGGCTGAAACTGCTATTAGGTTAAGTATTAACCTCGCTTTTCTGACCTGCGGCTTAGCCCAAGTGACTCCATTTTAGGTGTGTTGTCTCCTTGTTAACTATTCCTCCCTTTTGATCATACTCTCAGCTTAACTGAGAGATGTGGTCAAAGTTCAAGGCATTAGCACCGCTTCCAGTTACTGCTCTGAAGTTTTCCAGGTTTTTCTGATCCTCTGCGTGGTATTCACAGGTCATGACATTTTTTGCTGAATCTCTATGGTACTCAGAGGTCATAATTGCAGGTTCACGTTACTTGTTCTTTCTCTCTGTTCCTACTGTAATGTTCTAGTCTTAGGGGAAAAAATCTGCTTGGTGGTTAGTGGCTGTGAATATGCATTTAAAGCTTCTGAGAGAATACAGTGTACCAGGGAGACTACTATGATTCTTCTAAGCAGGATAATTCCCACTGTCTGGAGAGCACTTCAGGGCAATGGTTCTTAAGATCTGAATCAATCTAAAATAAGTCAAAGAAAGACCCGCCCCCCCCGAAGGAGTCACTTTCTTAAGCCAAGTGGCTTGCTCAGTGATCTTACATAGCTGAGTTTCACCTTCCCGAGAAGTGTTAATCCAGGTGTAGCAAGTGGTTTTGGCCACAGGACAGACACCTTCTTCTTTAGCTAAAAGATAATCAAGTGCTGTCCTAATATCAAGAACAATTTTGGCCTTGCAAAGATGAATACTGCTGGTGAGATCTTTTCATGATTGAGAGGAGGTCTTATTTAGATAATCATAAGAATGTGGCGGTACCAATAGTCTACAATTTTATAGGTGTTTGTGTCTAATTGGGAAAATACAGATATAATCTGAGAAAGGTAAAAAAACAAGCACTGGCTACTCTGGCCATAAAAGTTGGACTCTGACTTCCAAGGGGAGTTGATTATAATTTACAGTGACACTGAGAATAGAAGAAAAATTGGGAGGACCAGGGGGTCTCCAGTGTTATGGACAGGTTGGGATTTTTGATGAGAAACCCAGCAGTCTGAAAGGTAGCCTCCGTTAGCAATGGCCTGGGAGATATGGATGATGACGTTATCTTTCCTGGCCAATGCCATAGTAAAGAAAAGATGGAGAAGAAGAAAAGATTTCATGTTTAGTTAAAATATGAAGTCTTGATTTGGCATCTTGGGTGGAAGCAGTCTACCCTGATGTCAGCTACGTGTGTGTGTGTGTGTGTGTGTGTGTGTGTGTGTATGTATTCCACATCTTCCTTATCAGTTCATCTGTTGATGGACAGTTATGTTGCTTCTATATCTTGGCTATTGTAAATAATTCTGCAATGAACATAGGAGTTCATATATCATTTTGAATTAACGTTTTCATTTCCTTTGGATAAACACACAGTAGTGGAATTGCTGTATCATATGGTAGATCTATTTTTAATTTTTTGAGGAATCTTCATACTGTTTTCCACATTAGCTGCACCAATTTACATTCCAACCAACAGTACACAAAGGTTTCCTTTTGTCCACACCCCTGCCAACATACGTTATTTGTTGTCTTTTTGATAATACCCATTCTAGCAGGTATGAGATGATATCTAATTGTGGTTTTTCTTTGCATTTCCATGATGATTAGTGATGTTGAGCATCTTTCACATGTCTGTTGGCTATCTGTGCATCTTCTTTTGAAAAATGTCTATTCAGGTCCTCTTCCCATTTTTAATTGGGTTGTTTGTTATTTTTGATGTTGAACTATATGAGTTCTATGTGTAGTTTGGATATTAATCCCTTATCAAATATATCATTTGCAAATATCATCTCCCATTCAGTAGGTAGCCTTTTTGTTCTGTTGATAGTTTCCTTCCCTGTGCAAAAGTCTTTTAGTTTGATGTAATCACATTTGTTTATTTTTGCTTTTGTTTCCCTTGCCTGAGGAGACATATCCAAAAAAAATATTGCAAAGGCTGATGTCAAAGAGTACACCTATGTTTTCTTCTAGAAATTTTATGGTTTCAGGTCTTACATTTAAGTCTTAAATCCACTTCTTAAGTAATCAAATACCTGGTAAAGACAACATGAAATATAGGAAATTATTTTGACGAGACACAAAATCATTGCTTTCTAGGCAGATTACTTAAATGGTAAAGATAAACTTTTTACAATCTCTTATCAAGAACTGATCAATAGCTCAAAAGAACTTTGTCCTTTTAACAGAGAGAAAACCAAATTCTGTTATTGCACCAGCTTATTTTTTATATAAAACTCATTTTTTTCACTCAAATAAATTCATTTTAATCTTAGCCAGCTTGACCATGGATCAAATTCTTTTTTCAAGACTCCTTTTCCAAAAACCTTCCACAACTTTATTTTTCCATTCAGATTTTGTCCTATGTTTATTTCTCTTTCTCATTCTGAAATAACTTAAAGCCTCATTTAAGACAAAAGTTGATTTTTTCTTTTTTTTTTTCACCTCAACAAAATATATTTCCATTCTTGATACCATCTTTTACGAAAAACACCCATTCTACTTTCCCTGCATATGGAGATGTTTCCCTTATTATTTCTAGTGGCTTTGATTACACATATTAGAATTTTTAACCCTTAAAAACCTAAATTTTTAGTGAAAATAAATAGGTAAACAATTGTGAGCTGTCTTTTACATTAGCGTTCTGTGGTTTAGCAAATTTATAAATACAGTTTATATTGTTTAGAAACATATGATTTCTTATAGTAAATTTTTCAGTGTGGCATAAAACGTGTTTATCAATAGACTCTCCTCTTCTCACAGTTGCTGGTTTTAATACCATATTTGTGTGTGGCTGATTTCCTACCTTTACCGTATGTTTGTGTTTGTTTACTGGTGAGCCTTTCCATTTGTAATTTTCCTATTTCTAGTTGTGGCCTTTTCTACTTAGAGAAGTTCCTTTAGCGTTTGTTGCAAAGCTGGTCTGGTGGTGCTGAATTCTCTTAGCTTTTGCTTGTCTGTAAAGCTTTTGATTTCTCTGTCAAATCTGAATGAAAGCCTTGCTGTGTAGAGTATTATTGGTTGTAGGTTCTTCCCTTTCATCATTTTAAATATATTGTGCCACTCCTTTCTGGGCTTCAGAGTTTCTGCTGAGAAATCAGCTGATAACCTTATGGGAGTTCCCTTGTATGTTATTTATTGCTTTTCCCTTGTTGCTTTTAATATTTTTTCTTTGTCCTTAATTTTTGCCAATTTGATTACTATGTGTCTCAGCGTGTTTCTCCTTGGGTTTACCCTGTCTGGGACTCTCTGCGCTTCCTGGACTTGGGTGACTGTTTCCTTTCCTATGTTAGGGAATTTTTCAGCTATTAATCTCTTCATATATTTTCTCAGCTCCTTTCTCTCTCTCGTCTCCATCTGGGACCCCTATAATGTGAATGTTGGTGCATTGAATGTTGTCCCAGAGGTCTCTTAGACTGTCTTCATTTCTTTTCAGTCTTTTTTCTTTATTCTGTTCTGCAGCAGTGATTTCCACCATTCTGTCTTGCAGGTCACTTATCTGTTCTTCTGCCTCAGTTATTCTGCTACTGATACCTTCTAGTGTATTTTTCATTTGAGTTATTGTATTGTTCATCTGTGTGTGTTTGTTCTTTAGTTCTTCCAGGTCTTTGTTAAACATTTCTTGCGTCTTTTCGATCCTTACCTCCATTCTTTTTCCAAGATCACCTTCATTATCATTATTCTGAATTATTTTTCCAGTTGGTTGCTTATCCCCACTTCACTTAGTTGTTCTTGTGGTGTTTTATCTTGTTACTTCATCTGGAACATATTCCTCTGTCATCTCATTTTGTCTAACTTTATGTGACTATGGTTTCCATTCCTCAGGCTGCAGGATTGTAGTTCTTCTTGCTTCTGCTGTCTGCCCTCTGGTGGATGAGACTCTCTGAGGGGCTTGTGCAGGCTTCCTGATGGGAGGAACTCCACTGGTGGGTGGGGCCAAAACTGGATAAACCTTTGTTCAGTAATTAATGTCTCACTATTTTATCTTATTTGGAAATGATCTAGGTATTCAGTGAATTCAACTTAACTCATTATTTAATTTAACTTAATAAACTTTAAGGTTTCAAGTAACCAAAAAGATTTTGGAAACGATTTTTTTGTGAAGTAGACATACCATAAAACATAATTATTGTTGAAAGGTTTACCTAGAAATCTCTTATCCCACTTACATTTTTTAAATTCACTTATTTTTTAACAATTATGTTTAGGTTACTCATGAAAACTTCATGAGATATTATAGACAATGTCAGCCATTATCCCAGTCTATTTTTCTCACTAACAAATTTTGTAAGTGATAACATGAACTTATTTGGCTTTCAGTAAATCTAGGTAAAATAAAGATGTTGTACTTAATGCTGAGAACTCTAAAAACATGCCTGTTTTTATTAAATGAAACTAATTTAGTTTTTAAAAAATTTAAAAACTTAAACTGGCTTTTATTTACCAAAGATTATCTCAGATCACATGAACTTGAAAAATATTTGGGTTCACTTTTATTATATTTCTGAGAGTTGTAGGAATACTTAACTCATATTAGTGCTTAATTTTCTTTAAGCCAATTAAATAGAGCTCTTTTGCATATTAATTTTGGCTATGCCATTCGAAGCTAGAAAATACCATACATCTACAACACATGTATATAGACACACATAAACATACAGACAGATGCAAACATAGATGTTATAGCTTTTGTTCTAATATTGTAGCCATGAATCAGGTACAATAATATATAATTCACTCATTAAAAAAGAAGAAAGTTAGATCCAAATTATGTTTCTAGCAGATAGAATAAGTTAAGTTTACCTGCTCACATGACTAGAGCCTTTTATTAAAATTTGTAAAGAAGACAAGATTTTTCATCTAGCCAGGTCCCACATAACCTTCCCCCCTTTATTTTTTCTAATAAGAATTACTTCCTTGAGGTTCATATTTCAAGGAAATGGACTAGATAAGAGTTCCTGAAGAAGACCAGGTAGAATATTTACATCTCAAAGGCACAGGGAAAGAATGCATGTTCTTCCAAGGACTTTTTTTTTTCCGAAGGTCAGAATTTTTCCAGTACTTACAAGCCCTTTGAGATAAATAGGGAAGGTTTGGGGATTATTAAAAAGGATAGGTGGACTTTGAGTTGTTTCTGGAGCTGCATTTCTGGTTTTGCAAAGATTTGTAAGCTGAAAACAGTTGCTTTTAATTTCTCAAGGAATTACATTGCAACTTAAATGACATCACAGGTTGATCCAACCATCTAGCTACATTACCCTCAGTCTGCTTCTTTATATCAGGGGGAGGATTTCCAACGAAGATGTAAATCAGATGATTTCTGTGTTCTGGATTTAGAGCCGTGTGTCTTTGGAATGTTTTAGTAAATTCTCTCACAAAGGCTTCGGAGGGTTTTTCTTTCTCGTTGGGTACATAGTTTTATTTTAGCTTGAAGGAGAAGACCTAAAAAAAAATAGTCCCTGTCAGGCTTTGAATATCAGCTTCCATTTTGGTCAACTTAAAGATCACAGAACTACTTTTAAAATTTATTTTAAATATCTTGTCAGTTTCCAGCTGTGACAAACAGTGAATATTTCTGGCAGTACTGAACAACCCCTTGGACTCAAGAGGCATCCCCAAAGAGGGTACAAAAGATATATTATTTTTCTCTCTCTACCAGGTGCTACAGACAGAGATGTGGGGGATTTGACCCTGGTAACAATTCTCACCCTTAACTGGCTTCTGCCAGTTTTCTCAGGATCCCGTCTGCAGGTTCTAGTATCTATCAGAATTTGGCAAGGTTTTTCATTAATTTTAATTTTAGTTTCCCCTTGGCTGTTTAAGGGAATAACATAGTTTACCAGAAAATCCATCAGAGTCTCACTTCCTTGGAAAGGGGTCCATACGGGAGTGCTGCTTCAATAGTAGTGTCGACTAAAAAAATATATACCACCTAAAAGTTGAGAGCTATGTTTTATTTGGCAGACATTCTTTGGACTTCAAGCCTGGGAGACAGTATCTCAAATAATGCTGAGAGACTGCTCTGAAGAGGAACGGGGGAAGCCAGGATATATAGGAGTTTTTGCAACAAAGACCGGGAAGTCGGAACATTGAAAGATTACTGTTAATAAAAGAAAACCAGATATCTCAAGTTAAGGAAGTTAGCTCTTCTCTATGTATGGGAAGATGCAAGAGTCTGGACTCACTGAAATCATTCCTTGGGTATGCACCTCAGCTATCTGGGGCCAGTATCCTGTGTTTTCTCATCCTGAGTCTCCTCAGGGTGCACCATTAGGGGTGACTGCAGTGGCTGACTGCTAGATGGGCTTGGAAGTCGGCAGCCCATTTGTCTCCATCCTGAGTTCCCTCAGAGGTCACCGTCCGGGTGGGCGGCTGTAATGTGGTGGCTTGATGGCTGCAACATCCTTTGTTTACTGATATGGCAGGCACTATTTTCGTTGTCAGTAGATACGGGGCTGTCTATAAGGCCACTAACTCGGCAGACAAGTCCTTTCAAAGTTCTCAGCTATGGTCATGAGTTCAGGTAGACCAAATGGCCTCCAGGCCATCTCATTTTTTGCCTTTTTACCAATCCATTAATCTCAAGACTTAATCCATTTACAAGAACTTTTTTTTTAAAATTTTTATTTATTTATTTATTTATTATTTATGGCTGAGTTGGGTCTTCGTTTCTGTGCGAGGGCTTTCTCTAGTGGCGGCGAGCGGGGGCCACTCTTCATCGCGGTGCGCGGGCCTCTCACTATCACGGCCTCTCTTGTTGCGGAGCACAGGCTCCAGACGCGCAGGCTCAGCAATTGTGGCTCACGGGCCCAGCTGCTCTGCGGCATGTGGGATCTTCCCAGACCAGGGCTCGAACCCGTGTCCCCTGCATTGGCAGGCAGATTTTCAACCACTGCGCCACCAGGGAAGCCCCATTTACAAGAACTTTTGAAGATCCTTTCTGGGTTTGGAAAATTATTTAACTATGGTCCTTAGTTAAGCTTTTGACCAAGGAGTGAAAGATACCTAAAGAGGATGGCCTGTAGTCTCGGGTCATCTTATTTTAAAAGGTAACTGTTTAATAGTCTCTTCAAAGTGGAAATACAATTCAGACATAGGATTACTACAGTGACTATGCAAATAAAGGAGGATAGAAGGGAGCAATAGGAGTTACGTAAGTCTTATAGTCTTTTGTTTTAGGTGCCTCTTATATCTTTAAGTTTTCATTAGCCTTTTGCCATGAATTTTTCAATGAATTGTTTGAGGATCTTGAAGGCTTTTGGAAGCATGTGCATACCAATTAAAATAGGTATCCCATTCTGTTTGTTTTGTTTGGGAACACTTGCTTTCAGATGCACTTTTTAAATAATCAATGTGGTCTAATTGGAATGCTTCCCAAATGGCCATCGTAATGCTAGGTTGTCTTTTGTAAGATTTTGCAATTTTTGTCGATACCTATAGCTTCTGGGACCATAGTTCTTAGATATAAAGTTAGCAGGTGCCAGGAGGGCACGAGCTGGACTCTTTGGAACTTAAAGATCCTATTTCTTTAGCTAAGCCTTTGGGGCTTTCAGAGCCAAACTAATAGCTAAGAAGGCTGTGCCGCTGTGTCGAGGACTGTGTGCTGTTTGACAGTGTACCTCGTTGCATGGAAATGTTCTTGCGTTTGGCAGGTGACCCCATGTTAATCTAACCCATGCTGTGACCAATTTATCCTAACAGGAGTCTTAGAGTCTGGTGGTAAGAGTTCTAAGAGCCCTTAACTGCTCAGTCTGTGCCCACCAATTTTGTGGCTTTTGGCTTCCAAGATTCCCATTAGCACCAGCCTTTACCTCATGTGAACCTTCACATACCAGCAGTAACCAAAGAGATGTTACTGTGGACTGGCCACAAGAAGGCCCTGTGCTCACCTCCAGCGATTCCCAAAGTGGAACTAGGGGCTGGAGAAAGGACTGAGCCAGCAGAATCCAACACAAGGGGACTGTAGACTGGGATTCCAATCAAATGGGTAACTGGGGGCTGAACCAAGGGCTAGAAGCTTGGGTTCTGGGTGGAACTATCTGCTAACTTAAGCTAAGCTGCCCTGGACTGGACAGCCAATTAGATCAGGAGCTCAATGCAAAGAAAGCGGAGCCCAGAACTAAGAGGAAGGAACTTCCCACGGTGCTCAGAAATGGTGAGAAGGAGAACTCAAAGCGTGTGTGGGTTACCAAGACATGTATTTCTCATTGTCCCTGAAACCATCAGAAGTCTCCTTTGGAACCCACAGCTGCCACCAGATCTGTTCAAAAGCAAAAGTCAACTGAGTAAGTTTTTGAGATCTTACTGGCTTTATTCAACAGTTCCATCTAGCAAATAGAAAGGAGCTCCACCAATCTGTCCAAAATGGAAGGTCTTTATTGGCAGAAAGAGGCAGGACAAGGAAGTTACTGGCAAAGAATGAATTGTTTCAGGCAAGGTCACCTTCCTTTGGGGGGGGGACAGCAGGGGTCTCTCAGGTGGATTACATCACTAGTGCTGACCAGGTAATTTTAGACTGACTGGTAAAGATTACATTCCTGGGAGAGGGTGAAACTGTAATTAGGTTAGGTATTAAGTCTCAATTTGGTGAAGTGGGCTTAGCATAAATGACTCCATTTGGGGCCTGATGTCTCTTTTTTAATACTTCCCACCTTCAGTTGAACCAAGATGGACTCACTCAGAGTCTTCTTTGATTGCCTCAGTATCTAGGGCAGTGCTAGATACAGGGTAGATACCTAATAAATATTTGTTGAATTAATAAATAACTTCATTTATAATTGCCTACATGTGTCATTTATGGAACCATTCTTACGCGACAGGCAAATTTTACTCATAAGGAAACTTGAGATACAGGGAGATACTAACGGGCCCAAGGCCACACAGCTGGTCAGTGACAGGCCAGGGCAAGAAGGCAGACAGCCAACACCAGCTCGGCTCCTTTTGCAGTTTGCAGAGTTTGACCCAGACAGGCGTTTCTGAATTTCACTAAAAAACGGGTAAACTTAGGAGACATAAGTGGAGGATTTGTTTTTGATAGTAATTATCACACATTTCAGAGATGATTACATTTTTATCCTTATTCCATTGTGAGTTTATTTACAATTAGCTGTATTTTCAAGTAATATGCTTCCTTCTCTTGGGTTTTGTTAGTTTGGCCAGCTTTCTTGACTTCTTATTTTTTTTATTTTTGGCTGCGTTGGGTCTTCATTGCTGCACGCAGGCTTTCTCTAGTTGCGGCGAGCCGGGGCTACTCTTCATTGTGGTGCACAGGCTTCTCATTGCGGTGGCTTCTCTTGTTGCGGAGCACGGGCTCTAGGCACATGGGCTTCAGTAGTTGTGGCTCGCGGGCTCTAGAGCGCAGGCTCAGTAGTCGTGGCGCACGGGCTTAGTTGCTCCGCGGCATGTGGGATCTTCCCGGACCAGGGCTCGAACCCGTGTCCCCTGCATTGGCAGGTGGATTCTTAACCACTGCACCGCCAGGGAAGCCCCTTCTTGACTTTCTGAGTGTGATTAGGCACGTGCATGAGTCCAGCGTTCCTGTCGAATACGAGGGACAAGCAAAACGCCTCCTGCTCTATCTGCGTGGCTTCGTCACTCTTTTCGAGGGGCACAAGGTCAAGGGATAATCAGAGTTGAGGGTGAAATTTTTGAAGGACTCTTACACAGAACTTAAATAAGGAATTTTAATTAAGGTGTAAAGCAGTGTGAAGGGAGAGACACAGTAACAGACAGGTCAGGCCCTAGTATTCCGAGCAGGTGAAGCATGCTTCAGTTTTAGTTGTCCTCTGCTTTTACTATCCTCCTGCTTCCGTGATTCTTCCCACCACTGGTCAGTGTTCTCCTCTTGGCTTCTGTCTCCTCCATCAAAATACCCTATTGTAGGGGAGCTAAAATAATTTTCCCTTTGCCTTTTTGAGTTCTTATATGAGACCCCCAGTAATAAAAGACAGGTCAACAAGAGAAAAATGAACAGAAGTTTATTAACATGTAGGCCTCTTGTCTGCATGGGAGATGCCTAGGAAAAATGAATTGCTCAGAGATGGCTTTAGAATTCAGGATTAGAGATCATCTTAATAGGGAAAGGGGGAGGGAGGGTGAAGGCCTCTTGGAAGAGAAAATGGTTTTCAGAAAGATGAATGGGTCCTTAGAAGAATAGATGGGAGGTGTGATTGTTTGTGACAAAGTCTTTCTGGATGTGGTGCCAATGTCTGGTCTTCTTTCCTGTGATGAGTCAGTTGTCCCTGGTTGATGAAATTCCCAGGAAGGGGATTGATGACAACGGAGTTTCTTTTGGAGGATCTGTCTTTAGGCAGAGGAGGGGAGTTCAAGGGAAACACCGGGCATTTGCTGTTTTTCAAATGCCTGCAGCTCAAAATAATCAGTATGCCAAAGCAGTATATTTTGGGGTGACGTGTCCTGAACTCCTACAGTCATATTTTGGGGTGGCGTATTCTGCTACCTTCACTACCTATGAACTTTGGCTTCAGAAAAATCTGATAAACTCTTCTCAGTGATTTAAAATGACAAAAATAAGTAGGAACTGCAACGTATCAAGTGCCTCCTGAGCACCAGACACTCTAATATGTGGTTTCCTTGTGTTATCTCCACTCCAAATAGCAACTCAGAAAGGTATCCCTGTTTTTCAATTGCTAAAAGAGAAGTAAATTTCATAATATCATACTGTACGATCGAAAAGGACAGGAAATAGGATTCCATTTCAGGTTTATCTTCATTTCTGTGGCCAGGCCTGTTTCCTTCATTAATGTTTTCCCTCCAAGAGCCTTTAACTTAATTAATTAATTGAAATGATTGATTGATTATCATCAAAACTGTACCACCAAAATTGTTTTTTCCATCACCATACAGTTGATCCCCTTCACCCATTTCGCCCTCCCCCTGATCCCTTTTCCTGTGGTAACCACTGCTCTGTTCTCTCTATCTATGTGTTTGTTTTTGTTTGGTTTGTTCACTTGTTTTGTATTTGTTTGTTTGCTACCTTATTAGTTTTTTATTTGCCACCTATAAGTAAAATCATATGGAACTTGTACTTCTCCATCTAACTTACGTCACTTAGCCTAATACTCTCAAGGTCCATCCTTGTTGTCACATATGGCAAGTTTTCATCTTTTTTTTCTGACTGAGTTACTCCGTTGTATATAAATACCACATCTTCTTTATCCATTTATCCATTGATGGGTGCTGGGGTGGTTTCCATATCTTGGCTATTGTAATTAATGCTGCTATGAACATGGGGGTGCAGGAATCTTTTCAAATTAGTGTTTTCATATTCTTTGTAGGAATACCCAGAATTAGGATAGTGAGATCGTATGATATTTCTATTCTTAATTTTCTGAGGAACCTCCATACTGTTCTTCATAGTGACTGCACCAATTTACATTCCCACCAACATGGTGTGGGTTCCCTTTTCTCTACATCCCCACCAACACTTGTTATTTCTTGCCTTTTTGATAGTAACCATTCTGACAGGTGTGAGGTGGTATCTCACTGTGATTTCTATTTCCCTAATAATCAGTAGGCAATAATTTAAGATAAAGAAATTAACCTCTAATGGTTAACTTTCAAATATCAACAAGGCTAGAGGGTTGGAAGTCTTTTAGGCATTCTCCACTCATCACACCTTGTAGGCCTGCTCTGTGGCTTTGTATAATGCCAACCATGAGTTAGTTTCTTTTTAAGACAAAGTTTCCCTTGAATTGCTGTAGCTAAAAAAGATGTGAGTGATAGAAAAGTATTACAGACAAAAAAATGCTGGAGGAGTTACTAGGATAGAGAAATCAACAAGACCTAAGAGATCAAGGAGAGCTTCCTGGGGTAGTATGGAATTAAGTTAGAGGACTTAGGAAGGTTTGAAAAGATTCTCCACCTTGCCCTTGAAGAGGTGGAGAAGAGCTTTGACTTGCTACTCTTTCATTTTTTACCATCTTAAATGACCCCAAGAAATTAAGTGGCAGGTGAGAAGTGGTATCCATTGTAAAGCATGATTTTGATTATAAAGCTATGTTCTGAGGTCTCCAACTTCAGTCCTTGGAGATTTCTTCAGTGTTACTGCTATATGTCAGGGAAAGGGCAGGGAGGAGGGGAGAAACTTGCTTTACAAAAAAGTCCTGCGTCATCAGGATTTGTTAGTGGAATGAGTCTGTATTCTAGTTCAATGAGGATGATTCAAAGTTTTAGAAAAGATTTTTCTTCAGAATCTTCAGGCAAGAGTTCTATACCTTGCTCTGTCCATTTCTAATCAGGCACCTTCAGCAATGTTTCCATTCAAAAATAAAGGAGAATTATGGGGGTTTCAATAATGGTAATCATGGCATATTTCACATACTGAAGTTTGAAGAGCTCACCTGAACTTAACTGTAAAATGAAAAACTGTATTTGTGCATAGCCCTCTGGTCCTGCATTAGGAAAGGAAAGGTATATTACACTTCTAAACCCTGACCCTGCTTTGATTTTAGGAATTTCCATAATGAATCTGAATACCCAGGGGTTTCTCCAAAAATATTCTCCAAATTTCTCTGAAATGCGAGAAGAATGCATAAATGCCTCAAAGGTGGCCGTGATTAATTTAATGGGAAATGGTTACCTTCAGAACCCCTAAGAAGGAAAAAATAAAATAATACAAATAGGTTTGGGCATGAGACATTAGCAGATGGTTTTACATAGGCACGGAAGTGTGTCTTAGCACTTTGTTAATAAAAATTCTGCAGACATTGTTCATATTATGTTTGTCAGGGAATGATCATATAAATAAAAATAGAAGATTGGTGTGGAAAGAATATAAATATTGAGCACATTTCACGCTGCATCTCAATCAGTTAACAATTGGGTAGTTTCCTTGCCCTTTGCCATTATTCAATGCAAATTTAGGAAATGTATAAGGCATTATAACTTTATGTCATTCAATTACATATTAAAAGGTGGTTTCGTTTGAGTTGCAATCCATAAATATTGCATTGCCGTATCTCCTGGTTTTCCGTCAAAATACATTTTCCTAAGCAGATGTTTTCTCTGTGAGGCTGATCACCTTGGAGGTAGCCATTAGCTCTGGTCTATTAGCCAGACTCAACTATCCCTTCCTGAACGCTTCAGACACAAACTTTTAAGAAATAATAAAATCCTTCTTTACATTGAATGTTGTTAGCAACGTGTCCAGACTTCGAAAACTTCCTCTTGTTTTATTATGATTCATTTTGGATAACAGACCCTACTTTCTTCTCTAGGATTAATACTGTTTAATTAAGGATTCCAAAAGACCAGTTTCCTTGTCTTATTTTATATTTAGACAAAGAGCATGCAGTCTCTGGGGAAGGCCGCTAAATTATTTCTTAATACAGAAAGCCTGTGAAGATTTGTTTCCATGAGATTTTGGTGAAATGTACATCTGTTCAGCTAAAGAGCTTTGATTACCAAAGCAGGTAGGAATAGAACTTTCTTTATTTTCATCAGCTTTTTGTACCCATGTGACTATATTTTCAACTTCCCCAAATTTATTATAAATCAACGGACTTTGTGTGATGGTAACTCTTTTACTTCTTACACACCAAGCTCTCTTTGGGGGGTGGGTCTGGGCCTTCGGGTCATGGCCATCATTCTGGCCACTGAGCAGTAGCTCTGAGTTTATCTGGTTTTATTGGTTGGTATGGGGCTGCTGCTTTTACCTTCATGGGAACTTTCCTAAAATCAAGGGCAAATTTTACTCTTTTCCTTTTTCCTTCCTTTCTCTTTTCTGTTTCCTTTCTCTCTCCTACTTCTCTCCTCTACTTGCTTTGTTTATTCCTGTCACTAAGCCAGACCAAGCACTCACAGTGACTCGAATATCCCAGGCTCTTTTGTGTCTTTGCACAAGCTGTTCTTTCTTTCTGAGCATCTTTTTCTCAAGTTTTTCCAGTGGCTAATCCTCACTTACCTCTCCAGCTTCACCTCAACTGTATCAGTTCTTTAAAACCACTGCCGAGTGGCCCACCTCTCTGCCCTCAGCGCAGTCAGGCTTACCTCTCTCACGGTACATAACCTGTGCCATTGTTTGTGCTGACATACTTGTTCGTGCCCCATTAACCAGCAGTAAGTTCCTTCTGAGTAGAGACTGGGTCTGTTATCTTAGTGTTCTTTGCACCCAGAAATGTTAACATCCAATAGCTGTTGGATGGATGGATGGATGGACGGATGGATGGATTGTGTTTAGGTGAAAATAAAGTGTCTGTTCCTTGGTCTTGAAAATGAAACACATTAGACATGCTCACTGTCTTATCAAAACTTTATAATTGGGAAATTTAAGCATATACCGAGCTATGGACGGAGGCAACATATGCTAAGTCGAACCAAAGGGGAGGGAGAGATAAAGGACTATGTAGTAATACCGCACACAGATCAAAGCGCCAGTAGTCAAGAAAAGCATTGAGGAGGAGGTGGCATTTAGGCTCTTCCTTGAGTTCCATTTCTCTTTATTCTTCTTCCTGGTATTGCCAAGAGGGGCCAAGGAATCTGAAAGACCCCAGGAGAAAAAGGTAGTTAATTTTTTTTTCAATGTGATCAAAATTAGCAACTATAGAGTAAGTCTTCCTTCAGATTCTTCCACTGCTTACTAGCTCAGTGACGTGGGCAAGTTCCTTAACCATTTAAAGCAGCAGTTTTTCCATCTATCCAATGGTGATTAAAACTGAGTTGTTACAAGAAAAGAGATAATCTATGTAAGAGATAATCTGTGTACTCACCATGATGGCTGGTATACAGTAAGTACTTAATAAATATTTGGCACTACCATTGTTGTCATCATTACAGCCCTTTACCGTGAGGTGTATCTGTTCTTAAGTGTATTTGTTCATTATGCCTTTTATATACAGCAAACCTTATTGTGAAAAACGTGCAACAAAAATCTCTTTTAATGCATTTACTAGGTTGAACCATGTAGAACTATCATTTTATAGATCAAAAATGGTCAAATATCAGCAATTTCATGTGGTTCAACTTAATGTATATGTATTTACCTGTTTAGAATCCTAGATCTTAACCTATAAAACAGAAAGTCTTAAAATGGAAAAATTATGTATGAGAGAGTTTGAGATCTCGTCATTCACTAATTTCAAGCAATAGTCTCTATAAAATTCTGGCTTGGCAGAGATTTGGGAAGTTAACTGGAGTACATCATCAACTATTGAATAGGTGAGCCCTTCATACCCAGATCTCAGGAAGGTTAGGTTCTGGCTTGGATCACAAACACGGCACGTGACCTCAGTCCCATGTTTCCTGGTTTTCACAATTTACCAAACCAAAGACTGAAGCACAGCGTAGAGAATACAGTTCAAGTAAAAGTTGTGTGGCTCCCATGTTGGACAGCACAGCTGTTGAAATGCAAAACCTGCAAGAGTAGGATGAGCCATGTAGGTCGGGTTCAGAATGCTGCAGGAATCCTTTCTGATATGGGGATTACCAGTGACATTTGAGTTGATTCTTAAAGAATTTGAAGACCTTCGCTGGGGGTGGAGGAAAGTCACATTCTAGATGGGAAAATCATGAGAAGTAGGTCTGGAGGCCAGAAAGCAAGGGTTCTCTTGCAAGAATGATTCCAAGTAGCCATGACTGACTGCACATATGGTATGTGAAGAGGGAAAGGGGGATATAATAAGGCCATAGGAAGAAGGAAATATTGTACACGCCCTGCTATGTGGCTTACTCTTTGTCCTGTGGGCCAGGAGGATGGGTCTATGTAAGGTTTGTAACGAAATTCTTGAAAGGGTAAGCATTACTGTTCGAAGAAGGTTGACGTGATGGCAGGTAAAGATGATGAAGTGACTTAACTAGTTAGGGGAACTAGTCTAACTAGTTTGTAGGGGAACTAGTTAGAAAACTTTTGGAGCAGTTCAATGACGGGAAATAGAGCTTGATCAAAGTAGAGACATTGATCAAGGAAAGAGGAGGGCATTGAAAGGGAAGAATTGGCAGTGCTTGGAAAGTGGTGGGCCTTTGGTGCAAAGAGGCAGCAGTTGAGAATGATGCTGCAGACCTTTCATCCTGAGTGACTGGGAGTGGGGTGGTCTTGGGATCAGTCAGGAAAAGACACCTGTCAAAATACTTGCAGCACAGAGGGATTCAATGCAGGGGAGTACATGCCCGCAGCAACAAAAGGAAGGGTTCAAGGAGCAGATGTCGGGGGACCTCTGCTAACTGTCAAGTTCAAGCTGAGCTGTGGTCAGAGTTAGGAGTTTGTTGCTGCTTCCAAAGGTGGAGAAACTATGAGAACAGTGGTCACAGCAGCCCTGCAGTCCTGAGACTGGTAACAGGCAAGGGAGGGCAAGTCCAGCCAGCTGTGGCAAGACTTGACATTGTTGAAGCCCATGTGGTCTCCATCACTATTGGCAGGGGAGGAAAACATATGCTTCTTTTCAGCCTTCAAAATATTGTGCGTGCACCTCATTAGAAGAACCTGAAAGCTGGCAATGGTGTCTGAGGAAATGCAATTCCCAGGCTTTCTGCTCCTGAGCCATCAAGGAAAGCATGGGAGAGGCAGGAAGGCTGCCAAGGGCCTGTAGATAGTACTAGACCTGACAGGGAGGACAGAATAAGGCAGAGAGTCTGGGGAAGATGTGACTGGTAAGTGTGAATATACTGAGTGTGAGGTTCTGGCAGGGCATCGAGTTGCGCGTTGAGAAGGTCACTGGACAGCCAGCTGTGGGCTTGGAGATTTAGATTTGGAAATATGAAGCAAAGGAAGTAGTAGATGAGATTGGAAAGAAAGACAGAGACAGAGATAGAGCTAGCGGAGAGAGGGAGAACAGAAGACTGAGATCCTGGCCATGAGGAGTGGCCATCTTTAGGTGATGGGAGAAGGAGACCTCAGTAGGAAACAGAGACATGTTTAGATGGGAAGGAGGAGAATGTGAGAAAGTAGCCATGAAGGCAAGAGAGAGCAAAACTTCAAGAAGCAAGGGGAAGCCAGTGTAGGCAAATGCTTAAGCCAAAAGACTTAGGAAAGATTAGTGAGTGTGGTGATTTCAGATCTACTGATGATAAGAAACTAGTCTGCACATAGGTATCAGGGCAGAAGTTGGGTGAAAGGTAGTTGTTGAGATTAATTTGGTGGGAAAAAATGTGAAAACAGAACATATAAACTGTTCTTTAATATAGGTGGTGGGGAGAGGAGAGAAAAGGGGAATACATTGCAAAGGGAGAGAGGGGACAAAGGAAGATTCCATTAGGATAAAGCTAATGTTAACTTGTTTGACATCTGATTTAAAAAAAAAAAAAGAGCTCATGGAGAGAGAGGGAGAGAGAACAGCTGCCCAAGGGGCAAGATGAGAGCAAAGGTCCAGAAGAGATGGGAGAGGATGGAATCCAGGGGTCCAGTAGTAGCCATGGCAGAGGGGCTCAGGGACCTCTGTCTGAAAGTTTTCTTATTGGCATTGCTATTGAGATGATCATGGATGTATTGAATTTCCCCCCAGAGAGTATGGTGTCAAAGCAAGGACCACAGCAACATGTTTGCAGAGTGATAATCATCCAGTATATCCAAATAGAAAATCTGGAAATGAGCACCATTGTGAATACATGCCCTCTTCTGTACGTTTATTGACTGCTGTGTGGTAATGACAACTCCCTATTGCAGGCTGTGGTTACTGCCCATACTCACCCATGAGAAGAACATTGGCATTAGATTTACTCAACTTCACCAATCAATTTCTTGGCTGTAGAAAAACTGCAGCATCATTTTAGAGCCCCTATTATAGCCTAACAAGAGATTGATAAGTCCTAGGGAACCTGTGTTCTAACAGGTTACTGGAGTATGGGCCCTTTCCCTCCCGTTTCCAATCTGGGAGAAGTCTCTGCACTTTATGATTAAATGTGTTCTTCTTCTTCATTTGGAAGAGGCAGGGAAGAAAGATGAATGAGCTGCTTATTACATGGTTTTGGACATTTGTGTAGTACAGGCCTATGGAATTTACCAGTATTTCAATAAACCCGCATGAACGGATGGAAAGCAGAGATCTGCACAGTTTCTCATGTTTACAGAAAAGGGGGGGGGGGGGGGAAAGGACTTCAGGCCGTAGATCTGAAAGTCCTAAAACAGCATAGCTTTAAGATAAAAAGCGGTTAATGTTGTATAAATCTATGCATGCTACCATGATAATTTCTAGCAAGTCAATCAACATAGTATTATATTCTCACTCATTTACATTTTAAAAATCCTGTCACTTGACAAATTTTGAGTGTTTATCAGTATTTAGTGTCTGTAATTTTTTCTTTTGCAATAAGTCTGAAAACTGCTGCTTTCTCTGGTGCTTTTGCATATCAACAAAAATTTATTTTTTAAAGTTAGTTTTAGGGCATAGGTTCTCTGCCCTTTCCCCCAATTATCCTTGCTTCTTTCTTTCCGAAGCAATGACAATTCAAGGATAAATGGGCACTCTTCTCACCAAAAGCCATTGTATTTCCAACACCTATTTCATTGGGCAGAAATGTGCAGTAAAAGTGCTGTATAAAAGCTTGTATTCCACGATAAGAAATACTTGACAATCGACTCTTATTTAATGTTAACCTTCTGGTTGGGGAATTTTGCAGTTATTGGTACTAGTTTTATTAGACTAGCTATTTCTTAGCAGCAGATACTCTGATGTGGTTATTCTTTATTTTCTCATAGACATTCAAGGTCAAGAAGGACACGCGCTAAATAGTGGAAGAAACCTGAACATCCCAAACTGGGTGGGTTGGGGGGTAAATACAGATGTGCATGGAACGTAATGAGACCAGTGTTCCACTTAGGAATATGTACAGTTGGGGGAATACTACCTAGAGGCTCTGGTTGACACTGTTTGAAATGCAGTTACTAAACTTCCATGAAACTGTGAGCATAACTCTAAATGTACGTAATTCAGTTGGAAGAGCCTTAAGTAGTTTAGCTAACAATGATATAAAAATGCTTTTCATGTGATTAAAATGCCAACACCTGTACAGTACTAAAATAGAATGCTCTTACATTCAGTAGACGTACGGACTACCATGCCCACACTTAAACCATATTTCTCATTAAGAAAACTTCATAGCAAGCAATCTAAAATTTGTAAACAAAACCATTAGTTAGTTTGAAAATCCCTTTTCTGTCCAGCTAAATCCTACTCATTTCCAAAAATTCAGCCCATGTCAACACCTCCAAAGAGCCCCTCTTAGCCTCTTGGATTTCTTCACCTCCGTGACATCTTCTCCTGGCACTTATTACACATAGGGTAATTGTTGGTTTGCCTGTTTCACACACTTAGCTGATTTTCTTTATTTGAATTGCTGGTTATAGCACAAAGCACATAGTAGGCATTCAATAGATGATTATCAAATAAAGGAATAGATAAATGAATGAGGGGATAACGAATGAGTGAGTGAGTAAATGAGGGAATAATTATTCATATTACAGAAGGAGTTGTTTTTAAGTTTTCCACCATTGGAATTAGAACTAGATGCAGGGCTTCCCTGGTGGCACAGTGGTCGGGAATCTGCCTGCCAATGCAGGGGACATGGGTTCGAGCCCTGGTCCGGGAAGATCCCACATGCCACGGAGCAACTAAGCCTGTGTGCCACAACTACTGAGCCTGTGCTCTAGGGCCCGTGAGCCACAACTACTGAGGCCCGCACGCCTAGAACCTGTGCTCCGCAACAAGAGAGGCCACCACAATGAGAGGCCCATGCACCGCAACAAAGAGTAGCTCCCGCTCGCCACAAGAGAAAGCCTGCATGCAGCAACAAAGACCCAACGCAGCCAAAAATAAATAAATAAATTTATTATTTAAAAAAATAGTTAAAAAAAAAAACAAAACTGGAATCATCTGGGACTTCCCTGGTGGCGCAGTGGTTAAGACTCTGTGCTCCCCATGCAGGGGGCCTGGGTTCGATCCCTGGTCGGGGAACTTGATCCCACATGCATGCCGCAACTAGGAGTTCACATGCTGCAACTGGGGAGGCCATATGCCTCAACTAAGGAGCTGGCGAGCTGCAACTAAGACCTGGTGCAACCAAATAAATAAATAAATAAATAACACAGTGATTAAAAAAAAAAGCAACTATATGCCAATAAAAATTAATTGAAAAAAGAAAACTAGATTCATCTAAATATGCTTTGTGTCTACTTTTCAGCATCAGCTATGCCCCAGGTGAAGCTAATCAGTATATAACTCACAACTCAGGGATGTTCCACCCACCCAGGGTAAATTGATAACCACTGTGTGATGGGGATAATAGAAAAAGACCTGAGATATGCACTGGGGTCCCTAACAAACTCACAAAGAGTTGTAGAACCAAGAACCCTGTACATGAAATTGTTTCTCTAATACTTAATAGCTCCAGGTACTATGTGAATAAGTGTTTTAGGAGGATGTGAGAATATAACAGAGAGCCCCATAAGTTAATGTGCAAGAATCTGTTTATAAAAAACACAAATCCCTGGCCTCCATTCTCAGGGATTCTGGATCACTAAGTCTCAGGTGGACCTGGGAGTCTGAATTTTAATGAGATTCTTCCCCACCCCCACCTTGGTGATTTCCTGCAAGTGTTCCGGAGAAAACACTTTAAAAAATTTTTTTCTTTTTTTGGAGAAAACACTTTTCAGTAGACTAAGGAGAGACTCTGATGGACCAGAGTTATCAGGAAAACAGAGATGGGACTTAGGCTGAAGCTTGATGGATGCATGATATTTGGATAGGCAAGGAGGGAAGGGAAGAAATCTCCTTTGTCTTATGGTAATTGGCAGAAACATCTCTATCCAAATGCCAATCATTATGTTGATTGACAAAATGCACTTTCATGACATTGCAGAATAAGGCATATTTCTCTGTTTCCTTTTTTGTTTTTAATCTAACACAGAAGCAGGTTTTAAATTGACTTCTTTTTTCCCAGTTTTCACTTTTACCTGTTAAATCTTGACACATTTCTACACTTCAGAGTTTCTAAGGATCAAGCATGCCAGTTATTGCCATCTCTTGAGTCGTGATGATATTTTAAACAAGGACTATTGGGTGAAGAGTAGTGCAACATGAAACGTCTCCCTCTGTGAACACCACCGAGCGACCACCTCTTCCATCTTCCTCTCCAGTATGACTTGGATGGTGACAAAAGTTTTGTGGAAGTACTGGTGGCGTTTCCATGTTTATAGACAGGTACCATAAAATAGGCTGCATCAGAAACATACCTATCAACTGTCATGCTGAAAGCTTGATAGTGTGTTCTTTAAAGCAAAGCAGACTTTGAAGGTGTTGGTTGTTTGAAGATTGCCCATCAGAAGGAACACATTTGTGGACAATTCAGAGAGCTGAGAGGGACTAATTCTGTAGGCTGGCAGTCAATTTGGCACAAGTGAAAGAAGGGTGACAGTTGATAGCTACCTGGGAGAGGAGAGAAGAGTCTCAATAGTGACAGCTCAGTCACCCAGCAGAGGGTGATAAGTAATACCCAATGGGAAAAGATCAACAAGACTAACACCCACTTGCCTGTCTTGAGTTTTGGTAATCAGTCACCTAGAGATGACTATGTACAGTCAGACAGGCAGGGCAGGCACTCACCGAGAAGTAGTTCCATGTATGTCTTCAATTCTGACAATACAGATATGGAAGGCATTATATTTTAGCACCAGTATCTGGTTCTCTTCTCCTTGCTAGGTGCTCAGAAGATGAAATTTACCATCTCCCCTAGCATTCAGTTGGGTCATGTGACTAGTTCTGGCCAATGGCCTTAAAACTGAAGTGAGTTCTGGAATGAGACAGTAAAAATCCCTACGGTGTTCCCCAGTTTCTCTGTTCCCAGCAGCGCCGAAGGCCTCATGTTGAGAGGGTGAGGCAGCCTGAATACTTGAGTTACTCCATTTACAGGAAGATCATAATATTTATCACCCAACCAGGACAGTGTTGGGATGAAAAGGGTGCTATTAATAATTATGCCAGGACAAGAAACATAAACTGGACCGTCCTGGGAAACCAGGACATAGAAGCGCCCTACTCCTGGAGGACAGTTGGTTGCCAAGGTACCCAGACCGTGTGTCAACAAGCAGTTCAGTTATTTATTAAGTCACTGAAATGCTGGGGTTGTTTCTTACCCCAACGTAACCTGTCCTATCAGGACTAATAAAGTAGGTTATTCTCCAGGCCAGCTGTTGTCTGAAATTGGAGAGTGGTGCAGTAGCTCTTCTGTACTGCTGAAAAAAGGCAAAGACAGGGGCTGCCTCCAGCAAGCGTTGACTTGATTGACTGATGTTCCCAAAGAGCCTATTTTCTGTCCTTCTCACATCACCACCGAAAGATCTACCATTCACAGAGCCTTGACTTCCAAAAGTTCGTTAAAGCCATAAAGAAAAACAAGTACCCACTTACATAACATTTCACATTTTGTCTCATTGCATCCTCATAACATCCTTCTGGAGTAAGTAGGACTGACATGGTATATCCATTTCATAGATAAGGAAACTGAGACTCAGGAGATGTAAGTGATTTGTCAGAAGTTACATCGCTGGTGGAAATATCTCCATCCAGACCCACTTATGTCACTTTAGGGAGTATAGGGGACTCCCATACGTAGACTTACTGTACTGTGGCCACAGGACTCAAGGCTAGGAGAGGATTTGGTAACACCACTTTTCTGGATGTGCTGTGCTTTGCAGTACTATCTGCTTGCTTAAGAGAAGCCACCCTAAAATACTGTGGATCAAATGTCATAAGCAGCATGTGAATTAAAGAGCAGTCCCATTGAAGGATGCCCTGTGGCATCCAGGAGGCTCCAGAGGCCAGTTGTATGGATTCTTAAAACATCTCTTTGCCACTCTTGCCCCAAAATTTAACACTATGATTTGATCCCAAACATGGCCAATTAGATTTTCCTGCCTTTCTTTAACGCTCCCACCAAAAAAATTAAATTAAAAAAAATTTTTTTAAAGGGGACAGACTAACATACTGTGATGCCTTGGACATTATTCAGATCCAGTGGACTATTGGTTACACCTCTCTGAGCTTTAATGACTTGACACTTGTTTGGAGTCCTTCCCCTTCATCCCCCAAACAAAGTCCAAGCCGTGCAATCCGGCTGTTGAGGGTGCTGCCTTGCCCAGGTGGGGAGATTCTAAGCACAGGTGCCCAAGGGGGAAATCCCACCACCAGGAGATGTGGAGATGAGAAACTTGTTGTTTAAGAAAAGGCCACAGACAACCACAGCGCCTGCCAGCCGCCAGTGCTGCACTCTAGCTCACAAGGAGACGGGAGGAACCCCTAAGTGATCTGCCGGGGGGCTGACAGGGTCCTGATGCTCCGGCCGGGTGTCAGGCCTGGGCCTCTGAGGTGGGAGAGCCGAGCTCAGGACACTGGACCCTCAGCGACCTCCCGGCCCCACGTAATATCAAACGGCGAGAGCTCTCCCAGAGATCTCCGTCTCAACACCACCACCCAGCTCCACTCAACGACCAGCAAGCTCCAGTGCTGGACACCTTATGCCAAACAACTAGCGAGACAGGAACACAACCCCACCCATTAGCAGAGAGGCTGCCTAAAATCATAATAAGTTCACAGACACCCCAAAACACACCACCAGACATGGACCTGCCCACCAAAAGACAAGATCCAGCCTCATCCACCAGAACACAAGCACCAGTCTGCTCCACCAGGAAGCCTACACAACCCACTGAACCAACCTTAGCCACCAAAAACAATGGGAACTACGAACCTGCAGCCTGCGAAAAGAAGACCCCAAATACAGTAAGTTAAGCAAAATGAGAAGACAGAGAAACACACAGCAGATGAAGGAGCAAGGTAAAAACCCACCAGACCAAACAAATGAAGAGTAAGTAGGCAGTCTACCTGAAAAAGAATTCAGAGTAATGATAGTGAAGATGATCCAAAATCTTAGAAATAGAATGGAGAAAATACAAGAAACGTTTAACAAAGGCCTGGAAGAACTAAAGAGCAAACAAACTGATGAACAACACAATAAATGAAATATAAAATTCTCTAGAAGGAATCAAAAGCAGAATAACTGAGGCAGAAGAACGGATAAGTGACCTGGAAGATAAAATGGTGGAAATAACTACTGCAGAGCAGAATAAAGAAAAAAGAATGAAAAGAACTGAGGACAGTCTCAGAGACCTCTGGGACAACATTAAACGCACCAACATTCGAATTATAGGGGTCCCAGAAGAAGAAGAGAAAAAGAAAGGGACTGAGAAAATATTTGAAGAGATTATAGTTGAAAACTTCCCTAATATGGGAAAGGAAATAGTTAATCAAGTCCTGGAAGCACAGAGAGTCCCATACAGGATAAATCCAAGGAGAAACACGCCAAGACACATATTAATCAAACTATCAAAAATTAAATGCAAACAGAAAATATTAAAAGTAGCAAGGGAAAAATAACATACAAGGAAGTCCCCATAAGGTTAACAGCTGATGTTTCAGCAGAAACTCTGCAAGCCAGAAGGGAGTGGCAGGACATACTTAAAGTGATGAAAGGGAAAAACCTACAACCAAGATTACTCTACCCAGCAAGGATCTCATTCAGATTCGACGGAGAAATTAAAAGCTTTACAGACAAGCAAAAGCTAAGAGAATTCAGCACCACCAAACCAGCTTTACAACAAATGCTAAAGGAACTTCTCTAGGCAGGAAACACAGAAGGAAAAGAACTACAAAAATAAACCCAAAACAATTAAGAAAATGGTAACAGGAACATACATATGTACACATATAATACATTTATATTAACATACATAATTTACATAATTACCATAAATGTAAATGGATTAAATGCTCCAACCGAAAGACATAGACTGGCTGAATGGATACAAAAACAAAACCTGTATATATGCTGTCTACAAGAGACCCATTTCAGACCTAGGGAAACATACAGTCTGAAAGTGAGGGGATGGAAAAAGATATTCCATGCAAATGGAAAGCAAAAGAAAGCTGGAGTAGCAATTCTCATATCAGACAAAATTGACTTTAAAACAAAGGACTATTACAAGAGACAAAGAAGGACACTACATAATGATCAAGGGATCAATCCAAGAAGAAGATATAACAATTGTAAATATTTATGCACCCATAATAGGAACACCCCAATACATAAGGCAAATGCTAACAACCATAAAAGGGGAAATCGACAGTAACACAGTCATAGTAAGGGACTTTAATACCCCACTTTCACCAATGGACAGATCATCCAAAATGAAAATAAATAAGGAAACAAGAGCTTTAAATGATACATTAAACAAGATGGACTTAATTGATATTTATAGGACATTCCACCCAAAAACAACAGAATACACTTTCTTCTCAAGTGCTCATGGAACATTCTCCAGGAGAGATCATATCTTGGGTCACAAAACAAACCTTTGTAAATTTAAGAAAATTGAAATCGTATCAAGTATCTTTTCCAACCACAATGCTAGGAGACTAGATATAAATTACAGGAAAAAATCTGTAAAAAATAAAAACACATGGAACCTAAACAATATGCTACCAAATAACCAAGAGATCACTGAAGAAATCAAGGAGGAAATCAAAAAATACCTAGAAACAACTGACAATGAAAACATGACGACCCAAAACCTATGGGATGTGGCAAAAGCAGTTCTAAGAGGGAAGTTTATAGCAATACAATCCTACCTCAAGAAACAAGAAACATCTCAAATAAACAACCTAAACTTACACCTAAAGCAATTAGAGGAAGAATGAAAAAACCCGAAGTTAGCAGAAGGAAAGGAATCATAAAGATGAGATGAGAAATAAATGAAAAAGAAATTAAGGAAAAAATAACAAAGATCAATAAGACTAAAAGCTGGTTCTTTGAAAAGGTAAACAAAATTGATAAACCATTAGCCAGACTCACCAAAAAAAAGCGAGAAGACTCAAATCAATAGAATTAGAAATGAAAAAGAAGTAACAACTGACACTGCAGAAATGCAGAGATCATGAGAGATTACTACAAGCAACTTTATGCCAATAAAATGGACAACCTGGAAGAAATGGATGAATTCTCAGAAAAGCACAACCTTCAGAGACTGAACCAGGAAGAAATAGAAAATATAAGCATACCAATCACAAGCACTGAAATTGAGACTGTGATTAAAAAGCCCAGGACCAGATGGCTTCACTGGCAAATTCTATCAAACATTTAGAGAAGAGCTAACACCTATCCTTCTCAAACTCTTCCAAAATATAGCAGAGGAAGGAACACTCCCAAAATCATTCTATGAGGCCACCATCACCCTGATACCAAAACCAGACAAAGACGTCACAAAGAAAGAAAAGCCAGTATCGCTGATGAACATAGATGCAAAAATCCTTAACAAAATACTAGCAAACAGAATCCAACAGCATATTGAAAGGATCATGCACCATGAGCAAGTGGGGTTTATCCCAGGAACGCACGGATTTTTCAGTATACGCAATTCAATCAATATGATAAACCATATTAACAAATTGAAGGAGAAAAACCATATGATCATCTCAATAGATGTAGAGAAAGCTTTTGACAAAATTCAACACCCATTTATGATAAAGACCCTCCAGAAAGTTGGCATAGAGGGAACTTACCTCAACATAATAAAGGCCATACATGACAAACCCACAGCCAACATCGTTCTCAATGGTGAAAAATTGAAACCATTTCCACTAAATTCAGAAACAAGACAAGGTTGTCCACTCTCACCACTATTATTCAACATAGTTTTAGTAGTTTTAGCCATAGCAATCAGAGAAGAAAAAGAAATAAAAGGAATCCAAATCAGAAAAGAAGAAGTAAAGCTGTCCCTGTTTACAGATGACATGATACTATAAATAGAGAATCCTAAAGATGCTACCAGAAAACTACTAGAGCTAATCAATGAGTTTGGTAAAGTAGCAGGATACAAAATTAATGCACAGAAATCTGTTGCATTCCTACACATTAATGATGAAAAACCTGAAAGAGAAATTAAGGAAACACTCCCATTTACCATTACAATAAAAAGAATTAAATACCTAGGAATAAACCTACCTAAGGAGACAAAAGACCTGTATGCAGAAAACTATAAGACACTGATGAAAGACGTTAAAGATGATACAAACAGATGGAGAGATATACCACGTTCTTGGATTGGAAGAATCAACATTGTGAAAAGGACTATACTACCCAAAGCAATCTACAGATTCAGTGCAATCCCTATCAAACTATCAATGGCATTTTTCACAGAACTAGAACAAAAAATTTCACAATTTGTATGGAAACACAAAAGACCCCGAATAGCCAAAGCAATCTTGAGAAAGAAAAACGGAGCTGGAGGAATCGGGCTCCTGGACTTCGGACTATACTACAAAGCTACAGTAATCAAGACAATAAGGTACTGGCACAAAAACAGAAATATCGATCAGTGGAAAAGGGTAGAAAGCCCAGAGATAAACCCACACACATATGGTCACCTTATCCTTGATAAAGGAGGCAAGAATATACAATGGAGAAAAGACAGCCTCTTCAATAAGTGGTGCTGGGAAGCCTGGACAGATACATGTAAAAGAATGAAATTAGAACATTCCCTGCCACCATACACAAAATTAAGCTAAAAATCGATTAAAGACCTAAATGTAAGTCCAGACACTGTAAAACTCTTAGAGGAAAACATAGACAGAACACTCTATGACATAAATCACGGCAAGATCCTTTTTTGACCCACCTCCTAGGGAAATGGAAATAAAAGCAAAAATAAATAAATGGGACCTAATGAAACTTAAAAGCTTTTGCACAGCAAAGGAAAACATAAGATGAAAAGACAACCGTCATAATGGGAGAAAATGTTTGCAAACGAAGCAACTGACAAAGGATTAATCTCCAGAATTTACAAGCAGCTCATGCAGCTCAATATCAAAAAACAAACAACCCAATCCAAAAATGGGCAGAAAACCTAAATAGACATTTCCCCAAAGAAGATATACAGATTGCTAACAAACACATGAAAGGATGGTCAACATCACTAATCATTAGAGAAATGCAAATCAAAGCTACAATGAGGTATCACCTCACACCCATCCGAATGGCCATCACCAAAATATCTACAAACAATAAATGCTGGAGAGGGTGTGGAGGAAAGGGAACCCTCTTGCACTGTTGGTGGGAATGTAAATTGATAACAGCCACTAGGGAGAACAGTATGGAGGTTCCTTAAAACACTAAAAATACAAGTACCATATGTCCCAGCTTTCCCACTACTGGGCATATACTGTGAGAAAACCATAATTCAAAAAGAGTCATGTACCACAACGTTCATGGCAGCTCTATTTACAATAGCCAGGACTTGGAAGCAACCTAAGTGTCCATCGACAGATGAATGGATAAAGAAGATGTGGCACATATATACAATGGACTATTACTCGGCCATAAAAAGAAACGAAACTGAACTATTTGTAGTGAGGTGGATGGACCTAGAGACTTATATAGTGTGAAGTAAGTCAGAAAGAGAAAGTCAAATACCATATGCTAGCACATATATATGGAATCTAAAAAAAAAAAAAAAAAATGGTCCTGAAGAACGTAGGGGCAGGACAGGATTAAAGATGCAGTTGTAGAGAATGGACTTGAGGACACAGGGTGGGGGAAGGGTTAACTGGGACCAAGTGAGAGAGTGGCATGGACATATATACACCATCAAATATAAAATAGATAGCTAGGGGCTTCCCTGGTGGCGCAGTGGTTAAGAATTCGCCTGCCAATGCAGGGGACATGGGTTCGAGCCCTGGTCTGGGAAGATCCCACATGCCGCGGAGCAACTAAGCCGGTGAGCCACAACTACTGAGCCTGCGCGTCTGGAGCCTGTGCTCCGCAACAAGAGAGGCCGCGACAGTGAGAGGCCCGCGCACCGCGATGAAGAGTGGCCCCCGCTCGCCGCAACTAGAGAAAGCCCTCGCACAGAAACGAAGACCCAACGCAGCCAAAAATAAATAAATAAATAAATAAATAAATAAATAAATAAATAAATAAATAAATACATACATACATACATACATACATACATACATACATACATACATACATACTGCTTTAAAAAAAAAATTAGATAGCTAGTGGGAAGCAGCCGCACAGCACAGGGAGATCAGCTCGGTGCTTTGTGACCACCTAGAGGGGTGGGATAGGGAGGGTGGGAGGCAGACGCAAGAGGGAGGGGATATGGGGATATATGTATACATATAGCTGATTGACTTTGTTATACAGCAGAAACTAACACCTCATTGTAAAGAAATTATACTCCAATAAAGATGTTAAAACAAAATGAAGTAAAGAAAAAAAGAAAACATTTAGGGAATTCCCTTCAACTCCATGTGGAAAATTGCGAGTGAAGGCAACTCTCTGCTTCCCTGCCCTCTCCAAATCTGCCTTTCCCCATGCAGTGATCTCCCCGTGCAGGATTAGCGTAAGCCTGCCTATGAGAAAATTTATGTTGCTTTCTGTTCATATACAGCTGGCCCTGGAGTGAACATGATGCAGTAATTCAAATTAGACTAGCACCTTTCGATCTGTTTATGAATGGTGTTGCATCCCCATGAGTGAATTAGAGCACTGTGGTTCCTGGGCGATGGCATTATACTTGCAGAATTTGTGCTGAATTAAAAATATATATCATCTAAGAAAGAAATAAGAAATCCCAGGCCTCCAACATTTATCCAGAGTGAGTTTCAGTTTCAGTGCAGTTTTTCATTGTCACTGTAGATATACTATTCCCAACTATTAGAGCCAGGATAAGCAGAGATTGGGTTAAGAACATCAAGGTCACAGCCGACCTGTGGATTGTCCCTGCCTACATGCTTAGATATTCTAGCTTCTAAGTGAGGAAACTCATTTGCTAAGGAAACAAGTTGGTGCAGTTGGGCGGAACCTACTTCTAAACTAGTAAAGTTTCCACATGAACAGTTTCATCTTGAAATTGAAAATGAGTCAGCTTTTCCCCTCACTCCCTAACTTGAGGAAAGCTTTGCACTGCAGTTAAACTGGGGAGGGAGGATGGGTTGTCGAGGAAAGCAATGGGAGTAGAATGGGAAAAAGATATTTAAAAGCAAACGATATGTGAGGCCATGCAAAGTATGTTCTTCATTAAGATAATTCTCCGATCTTTTCTCCCCTAGCAGTAGAGCCCTGAGGTCTCTTAGCAGAGATTAGTCTGCTAGATGGTAAAGGATGTCCAGACTAGGGATTGAATCTAGAAAACCCTGGCCTTATAAGGATAATATTTTAACCATCTAAGCTAGTTAGTTGCAAATGAAGCATATGAACTATGGACTGCATATTAAATGTGACAAAAAGAGCAGGGAGTTATTTCTAGGAGATATTTGATTTGTTTTACTAATGACCAGGAGCCCTGCATCTTAGCCCCACGTGTCGCAGCTTAATAATTAGCCCCTCTAGTCTTGCTGGTACCTCTCTCTTGTTACTGCTTCTCTCTGACCAGTTACATCTACATATGGGTCTATGGGGAAATGAAAATATAAGGATCCAGGAAATGAATGTGTGAAAAAACTATTAGATTCATTCATTCCCCCAAAAAAGAATTCATTGAATCCCGAGTCAGCAACACTAGCTGTGCTTAGCTGTTAGAGATAAAATAAACAAGACACAGTCAGTGACCTCAAGGAACTCAGAGATCATTAATAAGATGCTATAAGGCTATGATGGAAAAGTGCACAGAGTGTAAAGAAAGTACAAAGGAAGGGCTTCTCCTTAAGGAAAGAAGAGCATCCACTTGGTGGTCCACCATGCTCAGGCACAAAGGAGATTGTGGGTTTTACCTTTCCAGGCTTTCTTCAGATTCTGTGCGATTTTGAGGCTGCCTGGAGACCCAGTGGGCCTGCTATGGCAGGTCAAGGGCACTCTTACAGATGTGTCTGAAGATAGACGGCCAGGTCAGCAAGCTCATTGGAGATGGCGACCAAGATTCAGAACAGTGTAGCAAGCAGAAGCTAAGGTGAAGGTCAGAGTGCCATACATACCTCCAGGCTCTGATCAAACAGAACAAACAGACTGGGAGCAGCCTCAAGACCTTCAGACATAGAAGCAGAAGGGCCAGCAACAAATCTGTAGACAAGTGACTTCTCTCCAGATATAAGATGACACCACACCCAAGTCTCCTTTCTCTGTAAAGATTGTGATCCATGCAACCAGACCTGCATACACCTAGGAACCATCTATGGAAGAAAAGCAGTTGCTTCTCTTCGACATTTTTACCCAAGAGATAAGGTCTACTTTTAAAAACAAATGAACAAAACGTTGTCAATAATTTAGTATAAACAATTTTTAATATACAAAAAGTTGAATGAATTTTACAGCGAACACTGTATACCCAACAACTAGATTCTACCACTCACATTTACCGTACTTGCTTTACCATATGTCTAGCCATGTATCCATCTCTCTCTCCATCCATCTATCTAATCGTTGATGCATTTCAAAGTAAACTTCAGGCATCATTACATTTCACCCCAAATTATGTGCATACTTGAGCATGTATAGCACTAATTAAAGTTCCATATTTGTTTGCAGTGCATTTTTTCTTTCAAGATAAAATTTATATACAGTGATATACACAAATCTTAAATGTAGCCTTTGATGAATCCCAACAAATGCTTACACCTGTGCAATACAAACCCCTGTGGAGATACAGAATGTCATGTCATCCCAGGAAGTTCCTTGTGTCCCTTACCAATCAGTCTCTGCCCTCCCTGGCAATCACTGTTCTTAAATTTTACATCATAGATTAATTTTTCCTGTACTAAAGTTACATACAAATGGAATCATGTAGTATTTAGTCTTTTGTGTGTGGCTTCTTTCACTCAGCATAATGTTTGTGAGATTCTTCCGTATCATTGCATGCATCAGCTTATTCCTATTGTTACTGAATAGGATTCCAATGCGGGAGATATACACAGGCACACCTCGTTGTATTGCACTTTGCTCTGTTGTACTTCCCAGATACTATATATATTTTTTTTACAAATTGAAGTTTTGCGGCAACCCTGTTTTATCAGATGATAGCATTTTTTAGCAGTATTTTTAATTGAGGTATGTACATTGTTTTTTAGACATAATGCTATTGTACATTTAATAGACTACAGTGTAGAATAAACGTAACTTCTATATGCAATAGAAAACCAGTTGTGTGACTTGTTTGATTGCAATATTTGCTTTATTGCAGTGGTCTGAACCAGACTGGCAATATCTTTGAGGTTTACCTGTTAACACAGTTGCTTATATATTCTCTTGTTGATGGACACTTGTTTCTCAATGGATTTAAAAATCCGTCGTGTTAGACAAAGTGTAGGATTTATAGTAAGATTTGGGCAAAAGTTAGTGCTAGTCAGCATGTGGAGGCTCAAGAAAAAAGATTTTTGATTATATACAAAATAAATGGATTGTATTTTTTCTGAATATCCCAGTGGTAGTGTGCTTAAATTTTTTAACCCTGCTAATAGTCATCCAATGAAAGACTGTCTTGTAAGCATTTCTCTTTTTTCCAGCAGATATGGGAAGGATGCTTGTCTCCATTTTGGCCTTTGACCTTGCCGAATGAGTGCTGTTCTCTATATGGGGTCACATGGGATGACTTCATAGGGAGGAGGCTCCAGGTGAAGGAGAGGTGCTGCAGTGACTCAAGCCCCTCAGCCTTCTTTCTCTTTGAACCCCAGTCCCTTTCTTCTTGTCTTTAAAATGAAATTCGATCGTGGCAGCACCCTTGCTTAAACTGACACACTTTCTCAAAATGAGAAGATTGCTAGTCAAATACAGTGAAACACAAGGAGAAGCAATTTGCAAGTCACAGCAGCAGCTGTCAACAAAGTGCACGGTGTAGGTGAAGAGAATATGGCATGTACTTCTAGCAGAAGTGGGTGGGTTCTGGTCTTGCAGCCTCTCACAAAGGAAAATATGGGAGGATATTGAGTAATTGCATTATTAGTTTCATTTTTATTTAATGTGATTAATCAGCAAATATGTAGCTTAAAATATTTCTTAAAAACAAAAATATGATTCGGTTCAGCTTTCAGTTCAAAGAGCCTCATCAGTTACTAGTTTGAGCCGGGGAGTGTGGCTTCTTGTTTTGTGTTCATTTTGTTCTATTTCTGTCAAAAATGACATGCTAAACTGAATATCTGATCACAAGAGTCACAAAAGAACGCTTCAGTCTAATGTTCTGATCAGTTCCCAGAGTGTCATTAGGCAAAAGAGAGGGCTAAATTTGGGGAGGAAGGAAGGGATGTGGAAGAGTTCACTTTCCTTTACCTGCTATTAGAATGAACAGCTCCCAGTGTGCCCTGGGATTGTGTTTTCTAATAGTATTTTCATTATTGAATGAGTCAAGTTCTTCAGGGCTCAAAACATATTCTCTGATGGTAAAGAGACTCCTGACGTTATCAGGCCCTGAATGATTAGGTAGTTTCCTGCCTTGAAAGGATTCAGGAAACCATTGTCTTTGAATATTTACTTCCAGAAGGATCTTCCTTTGTTGGGTAGGGAGACTGTCTCTGTGAGACATGGGTGCAGATCCAACGACAACTTCCCCAGTCATCTGCTCTTTAGAAGGGGGTCTGTGACAAAGGTGGACCCCTGGGTACAGGGAGAAGATTTTGTTTCAGATCTTCACTAATCCAGCTCTTATGTGCTTTTGAATTGTTATTCTTCTCATGTGTTCTTTTTTAATGTTCTGTTTTTCTAACTTTAAGTTAGTGCCCTTTTTAAGCAAAACCTATGCTTTTTTCTTCCCCTAGAGGAAATACTATAGTAAAAATTTATTAATTAAATGATACGTACCTTAAAACACGGAATCTATTTTCAATTAAATACAATTCCTACATTTATATCTATGTTACTTGAAATATACTGTTTGCATATGAGTTTGGTTTATTTTTTCTGACTTGTGTAGGACTTAACTTTTTAAAAATAGTTCACTTAATGTACATTAGAATTTATTACATCTCACTAAGTATAATTTTGGCCTAGAGAGTTTTTAGTTATGATAGCTACTAGAGGAAGAAAGGATTTAATCTCAGGTCAGACAAAAGGAAAAAACAAAAAAGAACTAGAAGGCATTGGGCTTCCCTGGTAGCGCAGTGGTTGAGAATCTGCCTGACAGTGCAGGGGACACGGGTTCGAGCCCTGGTCTGGGAGGATCCCACATGCCACGGAGCAACTGGGCCCGTGCGCCACAACTACTGAGCCTGCGTGTCTGGAGCCTGTGCTCCGCAGCAAGAGAGGCCGCGATAGGGAGAGGCCCACGCACTGCGATGAAGAGTGGCCCCAGCTCGCCACAACTAGAGAGAGCCCTCGCACAGAAACGAAGACCCAACACAGCCAAAAATAAATATAAAAATAAATATATTAATTAAAAAAAAAGAGAGAAACTGTTTAAAAAAAACAAAAGAACTAGAAGGCATTAATTAAGGTAAGTGTTTAATGATAGATTGAACCAATCAGCAATTTAAAAACAAAAACAAAAAACTCTGCCCATGCCTGACCTGGGGAAAGAGAATTGTGTTATTTTTAGTCACATCTGAGAAACAGATGATAGATTATTCTGTGTGCAGACTGGTAATGCAATCCCTCATACATCAGCTATCAAAATAATAAAGTAAAATGTCATTGGGCATTACACTACAATGGATGATGCTTCACAGTCTTTGATTTTCGGGAAAATAGAGAAGTTTGCTAAATGAGAATCTTTTTTAAAAAGATATTGTTAGGGCATAATGGTATATTCCTATCAGGTTCAAAATATTTCTCTGTTAGCAGATTCATAAAGGTTATGAAAGATGAGACAACTTAATTTTTTACCAAGGGTAGGGCTGAGTCCCTACAACTCTGTTCCAAGCTGTAGCTTGGAAATGCAATTGGTTTTAATTAATCATGAATTTGTGCCAGAAAAGTGTTCACCGTGTTACCGTGGGTCTAGGCTGTTTGAGATCCTGTTTTAACAACTTTCTTTCCACCCCCTCTTTTTTCTTTCTTTTTTTTTTTAAACTTTGAAGCCAAGAAGAACGGGGGAAAGGTGAATAAATGTTTTTCTTTTTGATCCAGCAACTTGTGTGTAGAACTTTTAATTATACAGAAGAGATAATTCAGCAAGATATGCACTGAGACAGAATTGTATTTTAATTTATTGATGACAAAGACAAGATTTTATTTGAATTTTAACTGTTGGCCCATGATTAAGCCAAATGTTTATAAACGAATAAAATAAGGATTGAAATAAGAAAGACTTTCAGTCTCTGTGCGAAGATAGGAAGAAAGTAGACTAATATTTAGGAAACAAGAGGCTAGTCCCTGCTGAGTGATCTTGAGCAAGTTATTACCATTATCATTATTTTTCTTATTTATGGTAGATTTAGTAAATATCATGGAAAATCTACTGTCATTCAAGAGGTTGTCTCTGTTTATACAAAATGAAATAAAGTATTAGAAATTGGCTTTCATCACTTATTATTTCAGAATTTGTGACTTCTTCACACCTATTCTTTTCACATAAAGCTCTCCCCAGGTCAGAGGTAATATTTTTGCTTTCTTGGGTTCAACATCCAATAGGTTTTCACAAAGACAACTCTTAATTAGGAGTTAAGACTCCCCTTCATTTCAGATCATTTCCCTGAATGTAAATAAGGCCTAGTGGAAAAAGGATGCTGTTTTTACAGTCGTGAAAATGGCTGAATCCTAATTCCCTGTCCAACTAACCATGATCCCATAAGTAAGCCATTCAACCTTTCTGGACCTTGGCTTTCTCATCTACCCCAGAGATATAATGATACTTTAAAAGTACATTATAATGATTAATAGACGTGAGAGGTCTTTGACAAGTTAAAAGTACTATTTAATTTTATTATCATTAATAACATAAGATATGTGAAAATATAGGGAACAGACTTTGCTTTCCTGGCTGGATGCACGAAGAGATGGCTTGAGGAAATGTATAGTCACAAATCATTCTCTGCGCACTCATAATCAGCGTCCACCATCTTCTCGAAATCCTGAATGGATCCTGGTGCCATCACGTGTGAAGGCAGAATCTCCCCTGTTATAATCCAGGTTTGGATTGGCCCAGTTCATCCGCAGTGTCTTTACTCTTCTGCTAAGTAGTGGTGTGCCATATGAGTAGTTGGCATTCTGAACCACGCTGCCTTGGTTACTGTAAGGGTCTTGCCACTTCTGGGAATTCAGAGGCCTCCTAGAGCCCCTAATTTGTCTTGCTAGAAGCCCTAGTGAGAGAGAGATGCTGGGTCAGCCTGCTTCCCCCGACAAATCTCCTAAACTAGGATTACATTGAGTCACTAAAATACATGCTTCAGGATGGGACTTGAAAAGACAGCCGACTCAGGCTCTGGGCATGAAAGCACTGTGTCCATTGTGTTTAGTTCAGGCAGCCTGCTCTCAGAGTTCTGGTCCACGAATCCTCATGGATGAGTCCCAAGGTTAAGGCCATTCGAACATAAGTTTGAACATACACAGCCAGTGCCTGGTACAGAGTAGGCACTTAATATTTTTTAAAACGAATTAACAAGGGATTCATATAATAATGTCTACTGAGTACCTACTTCATCTGTAATTGAGGGAAGCACATAAATATATGACATGATTCTATATCAAATATTGTAATTTACTTCAGAAGACAAAGCATGCATACATGAAATCTTTGAGTATTAAAGTGGAGAGTTTTTAAGTGATAGAATGAATGATTTAAAGTATAGGGCTATAAGAATTCATAGAAGTAGGGGACTAATAAAGAAGTCTCTTAGGAAGTGAAACTTGAGGTGGATTTTGAAAGATGGATGGCCCATGAGAAGGTGAAAGGGTGTTGGCATTCCAAGAAGTAGTAACAGCCTGAGACAATGTCTGGAAGTGGAAATGGGTGTGTGTGTTTTACTCTTTACTTTTGGGTTTGGGGGAGGGGGTTGGGAAGGGGAAGGGTTTGAAGTGGGTATTTAAAATACGATTATAGCATACAATATATATTATACTATAACCTATAGAATTACTCATAAATGTGCACTAAGATGTATTTGTAAAGATATTTCTTAATTCAAATAACAAGCTTTTTTGAAGTAATTTAAAGTCCATCAGCAGGGGAATGGTTAAATAATTTATGGTACCTTCACATCATGGAATATTAGGAAGCAGTTGAAAAAAAGTAGATCTTTGTGTGCTGACATAGAAAGACCACCATGGAAAGACATAACAGTGTATTAATGGTGAAAATGGATTCATGTAGGATTTGTCAACTTTGAAAACTGATTTTAAAAAGTCAAAGTGGTACTTCAGGAAACTTACTGGGGTGACACTGTGTCAAACGGAAAGTGAAGAGGGACGTTGGGAGATGTTTGCATGTGTATAGACATAGGAGGCCAAGGATAGAGACCTGAATGGTAAAGAGAGAGAGAAGTCAGAGCCATTCTGCAGAACGATCGCAAAGGACTTCACGACAGATTCTTAATATAGGGGATGAAGGAGAGAGAAGAGAAAAGAGATTTCCAGGTTTAAGTTTAGGGAATAATATACTAAAGAATGATTTCTACTAACTGGAACAGACCCATGTTAATAGGAAACATTTCTTAAAGAAATCATTTATTCATTTATCTATCTACCTGTCTATTTATTTATTTATTTTTGTTTGTTCTTCAGGATGGAAGAAACAGTACGAAATCTACTGCAGAGTCAAGGACCTCCAGAACAGAAAAAAGAAGAAACTGTTAATATAATGGTCTATCAGGTACACCACGTTGTCTTACACTTGGCTGGATACTGGTTGGCTTGTTTTGCTTGGATTTCTCTAGCTCTGTCCTCCCTAACCTGGAGATAAATAAAAAAGGATGGTCCAGACCCCAGTGCTGGGATCCACACCAGTCACCTCTGTTTGAGGAATACTGTACACATTCACTTAACTCATTCATTTCTTGTACTTTGTGAAAGGAATTGTAGGTTTGGTTGTAGGCAGGTGCAAAAAATACGTTTATAGAGATGCAGAGAGACCTATAGAAGTATCGCGGTACTCTGCGGTCAAGGCTGTAAGAGAGGCATCTACAGCCTCTCTGGAACATTCTCTGGAACACAGGGGAGGCACTGACTCCTCCTGCCCAGGGAAGGTAAAGAATACTTCCCAGAGGTCTGACATTTAAAGTGGACCTGAGGAGTAGAGAACAAGAGAAAGAACATTCCAGGCAGAGGGAAGCCTAGGTAAAGGGGCAGTGGTGTGAACGTGCATGGCAGGCTCCTGGAGAGTAAGAAGCTCACAGGGACTGTATCATGGCTGGTGAGATGACAAGTTTGATGGTGAGACTGAGGGGACATGGAAGAGCTGGCCAAGGTTATGCCTGTCTTCTCAGCTCATGGGTGTGGTCTTGCGCCTCAGGCCATGTGGAGTCTATAGAGGTCCAAAGAGAGTCAGTGGTCAATGCAGTACCAAGTTGTCTTTTTTTTTAAATTAATTAATTAATTAATTTTTTTGGTTGCGCCACGTGGCACATGGGATCTTAGTTCCCCGACCAGGGATCGAACCCGCGCCCCCTGTATTGGAAGTGCCGAGTCTTAACCACTGGACCGCCAGGGAAGTCCCAACAAGTTATCTTCTGATAGCCCTTATCCCACGGTGTTTTAACACTAGTGAAGTGACCAGGCTGGGAAGCAGGGCATCTAATCTGAGCATGACCCAAGTTAGCCATACAGATGAGAAGGCTCTGACAGCAGAAAGAGCCCAGGCTCTCTATCTAGATCAACGTAGGACTTTCATTGAAAAGCACTGAAAATCACAAATAGACACCCAATATCCATTGCACGACTATGCATAGGGGGCTTTCAAAAGCTAAAGAAGGAAAGGAAATGGGCCAAAGTTTAAGGTGATCACTGGGCAGCCCTAGGTTTTGGCTAGCTAAAAAGCAAGTGGGTCTGGGGAGGCAAGCCTAGGAATCCGGCTGGTAAAGATCATTTCACACTAGCGTCCCTGAATTCACGGGTTCTGGGCTCTGCAACCCAACTTGTGATGACAAAGATTGAGAGGAATCTGACAATAAAAGTCACAGTATCATATAAAGTTAAGAAATCTGGATAGAATTAACCTTAAGAAGTCTATGTCCTAAATCGTTGACTCTTGAGACATCTACGGAACTACAGTATGACAACGGGGACAACTGTTCTCCATCTCCAGTGAAAGCAGTATAAGGGGTTGATTTAAGCCGCCTTGGAGGAGATAAAAGTTAGCTCCATAGGGACTTCGCTGGCTGTCCAGTGGTTAGGACTTCACCTTCCATTGCAGGGGGTGTGGGTTCAATCCCTGGTTGGGGAGCTAAGATCCCACAGCCCTTGTGATCAAAAAACCAAACATAAAACAGAAGCAATATTGTAACAAATTCAATACTTTAAAAATGGTCCGCATCAAAAAAATCTTGAAAACAAAATTAGCTCCATAACAACAGTAGAAAAACCGCTCAAATCCATTTCTCGGGAAAAGGTCTAGATTCTTCTTGAGGTGGCCTTCACATAGGAGAGGCATGCCTGGCTTTTCCTGATGTGCGGTCGCCTACAGTAAGGGTAGGGATTTAAGTCCTTCTAGCTCTGAATCTTTCCTAGGTATTATATTTGCTTTGGCAGAAAATTGATGTGTAAGTAAAAACTCAGACTTGACTCTGCATTAAATGGTTCTGTTTAGCCTTAAAGAGTCACATGAACCTGAGATGTCAATCTTCTGTCCCCACTCACAGGTGACACCAGGCTTTAATTAGAGCTAAGTAATTCAGCCTCCCTCCTATGCTTTTTCCAGTCTCCTCATTGTGGCTCTGTTTCACCAAGTTCTTATTTTCTTTTCATCATTCTTTGCTAATCTCTTCACACACTTGTTAGCCAAAACAATGGTGTACACTCTTTTTTTTAACTTTTTAAAAAATTATTTATTTATTTATTTATTTATTTATTTATTTATTTATGGCTGTGTTGGGTCTTCGTCTCTGTGCGAGGGCTTTCTCCAGTTGCGGCAAGCTGGGGCCACTCTTCATTGCGGTGCGCGGGCCTCTCACTATCACGGCCTCTCTTGTTGCGGAGCACAGGCTCCAGACGCGCAGGCTCAGTAGTTGTGGCTCACGGGCCTAGTTGCTCTGCAGCATGTGGGATCCTCCCAGACCAGGGCTCGAACCCGTGTTGCCTGCATTGGCAGGCAGATTCTCAGCCACTGCGCCACCAGGGAAGCCCCATGGTATACACTCTTATCATCACAATTCGTTTTGTGAAACTGGAAGCTTCTTAGAAAAACAGAGAGACTTTTAAAAATGTGTTTTCCAACTATTTCCTCTTAATCACCCAGTCTGTTAGATCTGGGAAATCAGCTCTTCTCTCTGGAGAGGAGACAGTTACTAATGTGAATTCATGCTACACGGAAGGGATTTTTCAGCCATTGCTCTCATTGGCCTCAGGCTCATTATCTGGAAAACTGGAGAGGGGTTTGGTTTACATGAACCATAAAGGTCATTTATACATTCAACAGCTATTTATTGAGTTTTTATTGTGGACGAGGCACAACTTTGTCCTCTGGGGATTCAAGACATGACAACAGAGAGAAGGGTGGCACGGAGTCCCAGGGAGGTCCCTGCCACCTCAGTCGTCCTAGTGTTCTAAATATGGCGGACAGTAGGAAAATCGATTGTGCAAGATGTACGTGGTGAAACCAGTGGAGTGCCTAGTTCACACTCCCTGAAGCCGCATTCTTTGTTTTGGGTAAGAGCTGGGAAATTTATTGCTTCATAATACTGAGGGTTATTAGCACACCTGACTCAGATTTTCCAACTATAAGATTTCTCTGACAGGAGCCAGAGGCCCATGCAAAGCTGAGACCCACAGGAAAGCTGGAGCGGGTTTTATTTTCCATCATGGAAGTGTTTGTTCTGAGGCTTTTATCATCAAGTTAATAACAGTAGAGTAACAGCTTTCTGAGTTCCAGGCCCGTGTGAAGGGTGGTCGTAGTTTGTTCAAGGGGCGTGTTCCTGAAGACTTCTCAGAGTTGGTTACTTGTATCATTTAGAGCTTGTATAATTTCACCTGGACCAGCTCAAAGGTCAGTAGGTGTTTCTGTTCAGCAGCTGAGACAGACCCGCCCTGCGGCTGTCAGTGGTTTCACTGGCTTTGTCACTGTGCACTTCTTGACTCTTTTCGTAATTTGGAGAGTTTGCATCATTTCAAGGTTTGGGCATGAAGTGACATTAATGCCATTTTTATGTGACCACAGTTTCTAATTTGTCTAGTTCAGAGTCCCGTTGACTGTGAGTAGACTGTAGCTCATTCGGTCCCCACAACAGTGCAGGAAGTACTGTCACTATCCTCACGTTAGTGAGGATAGACGGGGACATAGGCTCCCAGAGGTGAGCTCTTGCCCAAAGGTGCAGCCTGGAAGTAGCTTAGAAGGGATTCGAACCGTAGTCAGTCTGACTCCATGGCCTCGACTCTTTATGCGGAGAATTTCTGGAGAGATGAAATGATGGTGCCCAAGTTATGTAGCTAGATATCATCTAAGTTGGGACTTGAACCGAGGCCTTTCCACTGGCTATTTAGAGCTCTCTCCGTTCATTCATCCGTCCATTCATTTGCTCATTCATTCATTCAAATGACAGTTATTCGTTTATTTTTGGACCTACGTATGTTAGATTCCTATTGCTGCTGTAACAAACTTAATGGCTTAAAACCACACAAATTTATTCTCTTATAATTGTGGAGGTCAAAAGTCTAAAATCACTGTACTGGCAGGGCTGCATTCTTTCTGGAGGCTTCAGGACAGAATTATTTCCTTGCCTTTTCTAGATCCTAGCATTCTTTGGCTTTTGGCCCCTTTCTCCATCTTCAAAATACATCACTTCAAACTCTGGTTCCATTGTCATTTCTCCTTTTTCTGAGTTTGACTCTCCTCCCTCCCTCTTATAAAGAGACTGTGATTACGTTGGGCCCATCCCCATAATCCAGGGTAATCTCCCCATCTCGAGATATTTCATTTAATCACATCTGCAAAAGTCTCTTTGGCCATAGAAGGTAAGGTGACATATTCACAGGTTTTGGGGATGAGGTAGGATGTGGATATCCAGGCGAGGGACATTGTTCTGTCTATCACACTAAGTAACGCATGAACCCAGCAGGCTGGCAGGACCTAGCAGATGCCAAACTAAGTGCTGGAGAGGTTGACATAGTACACAGCCCTGTTGTAACGGTGTCCACAGTCAGCTCTCTTCACCCCTTTACTCTTCCCATCTTCGTGGAGAGCCCTGCCTGAGCTGTGTAGCTTCCGAACCCAGCTCCATCTCTTCTAATGATGCCCTAAGCTCAGTTATTGATCTCTTAGCCTGTGTTTAAAGCAGTACGGCCTGATACCCAAGTTATTTCCATTCCAAGTGATCTAATTGAAAATCAAAATGACTTTTTCCTTAAATAGTTCCTTAAAAGTAGTCTCAGATGTGATTAAGCAGGTGATGCTTGGGGAAAGGGAACCTTTCTAGTCATCCTAAAATCTGTCAATCATCAAATATATATCCAGATTCTTTTATGTACACAGAAAACATGTGACGTAGGCTGGGGCCTTCCTCGTTGAAGCCGAAGTCCTGCCTAGCAGAGATATGACTTTATTTCATAAATTAGAATTTTTTTTAATTGAAGTATAGTTGATTTACAATGTTGCGTTAGTTTCAAGTGTACAGCAAAGTGAGTATATATATGTATATATGTATATGTATATACATATATATATATACACGTATATATATCTTCTTTTTCAGATTCCTTTTCCTTATAGGTTACTACAAAATATTGAGTATAGTTCCCTGTGCTATACAGTAGCTCCTTGTTGGTTATCTATTTTTTATATAGTAGTGTGTATATGTTAATCCCAAACTCCTAATTTATCCCTCTCCTCCCCTTCCCTCTTTGGTAACCATAAGTTTTTTTTCTATGTCTATGGGTCTTTTTCTGTTTTGTATATAAGTTCATTTGTATCATTTGTTTTTAGATTCCACATATAAGTGATATTATATGATATTTGTCTTTCTCTGTCTGACATACTTCACATAATCTCTAGATCCATCCGTGTTGCTGCAAATGGCATTATTTCATTCTTTTTTTATGACTGTGTAGTATTCCATTGTATATATGTATCACATCTTCTTTATCCATTTATCCATTTATCTGTTGCTGGACATTTAGGTTGCTTCCATGTCTTGGCTATTGTAAATAGTGCTGCTGTGAACATTGGGGTGCATGTATCTTTTCAAATTATGGTTTTCAAATTATATACCCAGGAGTGGAATTAATGGATCATATGGTAGTTCTATTTTTAGTTTGTTAAGGAACCTCCATACTGCTCTCCATAGTGGCTGCACCAATTTACATTCCCACCAGCAGTGTAGGAGGGTTCCTTTTCCTCCACACCCTCTCCAGCATTTATTATTTGTAGATTTTTTGATGATGGCTGTTCTGACCAGTGTGAGGTGATACCTCGTAGTTTTGATTGCATTTCTCTAATAATTAGTGATGTTGAGCATCTTTTCATGTGACTTTTGGCCATCTGGATGTCTTCTTTGGAGAAATGTCTATAAATGATAATTCTTATCAGGCATAGGATTTTTTTTTCCTACTTTAAACTTCACCTTCTTTCCCTATAATGACTTAAGTGTACCTTAGGCAAATTCAAAAATTTAAGTGCACTCGAAAGAAAAGTTAGGGTTGAAAAATTATATAATCACAAAAGATACCTTTCTAAGAAAGCTTTTTAAAATAACAATATTCCTACTATATTTAAAGTGTGAATTTCCAAGCTTCTAATATAATAGCATTTTTTTTTTTCTTGAGCATATGTAAATGCAAGACAAAACTGCCATTTGTGGTTTTCAGGAGCTGCAAAGTTCCTGACTCTGTTTCCTGGCTGAGTATCAGAATCACCTTAGGAAACCTTAATAGATTCAGCTATTCAGGCACCTTCTTTTATCTTCAGACTTAGAATGATCTGTCTTGTTTGGCTATTTCTGAGTTTGATGGGTCATTTCGATTCCTCTGGTCCACAGATGTGTTGGGGACTAGTGAGGTACTTCAAAACCTATCCAGTCCACCACCCCTGTTTCCTCATTTTGCGAAGGAGAAAATGGAGATAAAGTTCAGCGCGTGCTATATGCATTTCTGCTGCATCTGTACTGATTCTTTCATTCACAATACTTATTTCAGTAAGTGCCCTGGCAGTTAATTAGCCAAGAGATCTGAACTCTTTAGAACTCTACAGAGAGCCTGACTGTAATTCATACAGATTATTCCGAAAAGTGTTTGTTTCTTTTTTTACCTAAACAAAATGTGGTGAACAAATGCGAATCAATAGGTCAGCAGTGAGTACATTCCCTGAGTGCACACCAGTTGGGAAAAATGATCTAAAATTCTACTGAGCGTCTGTTGAGAGAGTGGCTAAGTCTTTACACAGGTATTTATAAAATTCTGATACACAATGGGATGGGAAATATTTTTATTGAGTGCTTTTATTTACGTGGCCTGTAATCTGAGGAAGTCTCAAGTGCCTTTGATTCTGCTTGCAGAAATTTGGCCTTTTCTCTGAATTGCTGTGAACTTTGAATTGCTGCTGAAGTGGGTAATGGTAATAAAGGGAGTATTTTTATTGTGTGTTAAGTTCTAAAGGACTGAAACTGTTCCTCGAGGAAGCGGTTTTCTTCCTTCCTCTTCCTGTTTAGTTTTAAGCAGCATCCTCTCTTCATATAATAAGTTTAGATAAAGGAGGCAGGATTTCTTCAAGCCAAAGTGATGAGATTCAGTGCAGCCAAAATCATTGTCCTTCATAAAATATTCCTTTTCTCTTTGAAAGTATTCTATAAGATGAATGTATGATTTGACACCCTACAGAAAGACCTTCCAGAAGTTTTCAAAACAGTCTCTGTTAGCACGCTGACTAAGGACAGGGTTCACCTCTGTAATTCCAAAGTCATACGAAATACTTTGAAAGGAATAGAGGAGTTTCAAATATCACTCAGAGTTTAAATAGTTACCTACATTCTTCTTGGAAATTTTAAATTCCTGGCTTAATAGGTTCTGACTCTTCTTTCTCATTCTCAATTTCTGCCTACATTCTGTGTGCAGACACGAATACGTTTCCTGTTAGATATTTTGACCCAGAGCTGAACTCTTATCAAGTAAAAGCAGAATGCGGTCTCTCTGTTGAAGCATACGTAACCTATGAATAAAATGGTGCCCCGAAAACTCACCTTCTCTTCATACAGGTAAGCTGCTTATTGTCAATGAACATGAGCTGCTTGCTTCAGCTCATCTCAGCAGAGGGCCCGGCTTTGTTTTGCAAACCCCAGACGGTGTCTCAGGTCAGGAGGTTGTATGGGTAGAAATCAAAGAATGTTGCCCTTTCGTAATTGTGTCGCTTGGGCAAATAGTTTGGGCACGTCAGATCATTAAGCAGGCATATCAGTTATTTCTTCCTCTTAGGAAACAAATGAATTTCAACAGGGCAAAATCACGATGATTATCAATCCTTGAACTTTTATCCTATTTTCTTAACTCACATGAGGCTACAAAACTAAATTTTATTTTTTTTAGGGCTTAGCTTATCAATGCTTTCTGAGATGGAGATAAAATTGTGTGTGGGGGGAAAATGGACAGTGTTGGAATTAGGAAATAATTAAGAAAGAAGTGGAAAGTGCCTGCTAGGAAAAAAAAAATCTTTTATTGCTGAGATCTCTCTTATACTGTAACCTTTCAGCTGTGTTGTCCTTACTGATTTTGCACGCACAAGCTAACACAGCGTGGCAAGAAGAATCACCAGGTGTGGGGTGAGAGGAAAATGGTCTGGGTAGGGGTCTGCTGTCTGGGTTGAAGCCAATGCAGGGTTCAGGTGTTCACTGGCCTGGTAGGCACATCTGAAGAGGCAGGACCACAGCCCTTGCAGGCTTAGAATCTTGTACTTGAGCCTGACAACAGCTTCCAGGCTTGGGAAAAGTAGCCACCTGCCAAGAAAGGACCTTCCTCAAAACTCAACTATAAGACGAGGGTTAGTCGATGATCAGGTTCTCATCGCACCTGTGCCCCAGCCCAGGCCAATTCCACAGAGTCTCCAGCAGCTGAGCCTGGGCCCTGGTAATTTTCAGCATTTCCCCAGGTGATTCTAATATGTCACTAGGCTTGTGAATCGGTCAACACCTCGATCGGGAAGATCTTTTCTAGCCAGCTCAACTCTGTGAGGAGTGCAGGGAAAAGATTCATAAGGAAGTGTGACTTACAGGGTGAAGGGGAGGTGGAAGGTCAATGGAGATTCAAGGTTTGTTTTTCTTCCCGCTAAGACTTTTGCTGTTGCCTGGGAGGAGAGGTTATCTAATCTTAGTTTGCGTAAGGTTTATGCCAGCTGTGCGAGGGTCCAAAGGTGGAGGATTTGCACTCCCCCATGCGCCGGGCTGTGTAAACACCTCAGGCTCGGGAAGGATGGAGACAGTGACTGAATACACGTTGTCCCCTGCCCCTCCCCCATGTCAGTCTGTTGGCCACTTAATCAAATGTAGATGCCAGCAGTGCTCAGTTTTTCTTCTTGGCCCTGTGGAAAAGCTAATTCAGATTAATAAAGGGAAGAAGCAATGTGAGAAAAGGAAAGTCGTAGACCATTAAAAAGAATGCCGTGAGCTCTCGGTGGCCCCTCTCCTTCCAGAGACCCCACGTATAAGGGACTGTGGCTGGAGAATGCATGAAGGCGAATTTAAGTAAGAAAACGTTTCAGAGTCAGAGAGACCTGGAAGCGGGTCCCATGTTTCTCACTCAATTAGCTTTTGTCATCTCGGGTAACTTAATCGACTTGAGTCTCACTTTTCTCTTCTCTGTAATGGGTAGAATAAGGCTAAACGGAAAAGTTGCTGTTTTCAAAGTGCGTCACTAGACATGATTTCATCTAACAGTTGGAGATAGTGTATGATAACGTGCATAACACATGCTAAGTATTCAACAAACAGTAGCTATGGTTGTTAAACATCTAGCCTTATCTATCTACTCATCTGTTCTTTCTCTTCATATACCCACATGCTTCCTCTTACCCCACCTCATTCTAGCCTACCCTATCGGCTAGCACCACAGAAGGTGTGAAAGACCTAAAGGTTCAAAATTGGAGAAAATGATGAAGCTATGAGAACTGTGGGCATTTCACGGGGGCTAAACCCAGGATCAGGTCCCCTGACAGGACCGGCCTTTTTGGTGGTATCTTCTCCCATTGTGCAATCTTGTCATCCCCATACCCTATCTACCAATATTTTCTCACTTAGATATGTTTCTCTGAAATTCCATCCGTTAAAGCATCATTCTATGTAAGAAAAAAAGAATCAAGAAGATACATACTCAAGGGGAGTCCTTCACATGTTAGTGTGACCCAGTTAAATCTGCAGGCTTTGCTCTATCAACCCATCTCAGAAAACTGAAATTTAGAATTTGGGGTTTGGAAGGAAAGGAGACAGGAAAATAATTTTCCTAAAGTAATTTAGGAGCTTATAATCCCCTATGTTTATTAAGTCTGAGTGAGACTTCACCTTGGAGAGGGGCACCAAGGGAGAAAGGTTTTAGGAAGCAGCATAGGGATACGGAAGGGAAGAGAAAGCCAGCAAAAGCAACGTACAAATTGCAACCATCATTTCTATGGTTTGCTAAGTGCCATATGCATACAAAACAGCGAGAAACCTCTTTGTCCTCTCGCCTTCATATGCTCAGGACCCAGACCTCAGGCTGGTACTATCATAAGAAACTGTTGAGGGCCTGGTATGATCCTAGTGCCATTTACTTTATGCCTTCTGTGGAATGCTCCAGGTGTCAAACTGACAAGTTTAAAGGAACTTTTGGAGCAAGCCCATTGAATTGGGGTCTTAAAATGACTTAGATTCTTCCCCTGTTTAAATAAACAGCCAAGTATCTGTAGCAATTCATGATGGTTCCATTGTTTTGTAAACTGATCAAAATAGATGTTTTTCCAAATGTGTTCTGTTGGGTTTGCCACCACACCCTAATAAATTTTGTGTCTACGCTAAATTAATAAAGTAACACAGTAAATTCATTTCTCCCCATTAAAGCCAAGCCTATACCTTAGTCTGAATTAGTAAGCTTCTACTATAAGCGATGATCTGAAAACAATGCCATTGCAAGTGTTCTCCGACAGCCTTTTTTATTTCATTTACAAAATAACTTGTACGTATATCCTTAAGATACAAACTAGGCTGTATTTCTCTTGAGTCATTATGTCTAACTTTTCTAATCCAACTATTATTGGATTTTTTTCTTCTCTGTGCATTTTTATTACCGCTTCTCTCCTGAGCATGTGAACGTCACCATTGGAGGATCAGTAGTGAAAATTGCCACAATAATAATTAATATGTACAGCTTACACTTTCACGGCATCATCTCATTTGATCCTCATACTAACCTTTCAAAATAGGAAGGGCAAAAAGTTCAAGTTCACTTTACAGATAGATGAAGAAACTGAGTTCCACAGAGGCAGTTGACTTTATAAGTGTCATACAGTGTCAGGTCACAGTGGACTTGGTCCTTTGATTCCAAGTCCTATAGTCTTGTAGGGGTAGCGTTAATTACATTCTCTACTAGTGGTTCTCATATTTGGCTGTGCCTTGGAATCATCTGGAGAGTTTAAAAAATTTATGATGTCCTGGTTCCATCCCAGGGATTCTGAGTTCATTGATCTGGGGTGTGGCTTGGGCATGAGTATTTTTAAATCTCCACAGATCAATTCTAATGTGCAGCTTGGGCTGAGGATCACTGTGCTACAAGGCATTAGATTCAGCTGTATATTTTTCCTTTCTTGCTCATCATGGTAAAGGTTCTTCCAACCAGGGTCTTCTTTTCATTAACCTACCACCAGCATTTCCCTCAAAGTAGCCAACCTGCTGCTGCCTCATGTTTAGGGAACATATTGAGCTTCTGGGGAAGGTAGGAGTTGAGTGGGCCCTTGAAAGACATTAAAATTCAGATAAATGGAAAGGTCCTTTTGTTCTGTGGGTACTCTGATGAGAGACCGCAGAGGATGATGGGTATTCTGGTGAGGTACAGCAGAGGATGATGGGTATTCCAGTGAAGTACAGCAGAGGATTGTGGGTATTCCCATGAGGTAGAGCAGAGGATTGTGGGTACTATCGTGAGAGAAATCAGAGGATTATGGGTAAGTGGAAAGCCTTTAGAGGCCAACAGTATGGGTGCAGATCCTGACTGAGCCACTCACAAGCTATGTAATATTTGAGGATTTACTTAAAGCTCTCGGGGCCCTGGAGACCTTCCTCCCAGCCACATTCAGCCCCTGGTTTGGTAATGACCTCACTGCTGAGGGCGCAGTGCGGGATCCGAAGGCTGCCTGAGACTTTGGGAGAGGATGACGATGTGCAGCAGGTAGGTGGGTCAGTGAGTTGCTCAGGAAAATGACTGGAGGATAGGGTGGGCCCAGTTCGGAGGCCCGGACCGATGGAGTGAGAGCTAGTGGACATGTCTGGGGAAACAGAAACCCTGCTGGTAGGAAGGCCTTGCTGGAGATAGAAAAATTGTTTCACTTGCATAAATAGGAGGGACCCGTGGACACAAAGAAAGAAAGACAAGATTCTAAATTCACCCTAATTAGTCTGTTAACTGAGCTTGAGGCCTATTTTCCTTTTCAAAAATGCGAACGATTAGCAAGTTTCAGAGAGTTACCAAACTAAGACTTTGTCCTTGACATAATACAAGGCAGACCCTGGAAGGACAGTGCAAACTTGTCAGACAGAATGTGGGCAGCCAGGCCCCAGGGCTGACCCTCACAATGAGTTCCTCAAACCCCTCTCAGCCCAACAAGTTCAAAACCTGCCACCTGGAGCTGAGTTTCCAGAGTGGCCTGAACCATAATTGCTTCTGACTCTTTTATCGGTGTCTGGGATCATTCTGGACAGGCAAAGCCAGCTGAGTTTGATGGGCTGAGAGACTGAGAAAACTGGGCAGCATCCTTACTGCGTAGCAAGAGCTACAGCCAGAGTGCTTCAGGGCTAGTGTCTTTAGTGATAGGAAAAGTCAATAAAGGGATGATCTGGTATCTTGGAGACCAGGGCTGCTTGGAAGGGGTTGGATCATTTCATATTGTATTAGGGTAGCCAAGAGCTTAGGCCATTTTTACCAACTGTGTATTGTGATGTTGCTGTGTACCTGGTAGCCAGCCTCTGTTATCCGTGATTTTCTAAGGAAGCAGTTGTAGTGTGACACGTGAAGGTCAATCGCTATACAGAGATGAACGGGATAGTTAGCAAGTCTCAGGTGCTCTGAAGGAGGAAAGTTACCTCCAGTATCCACCTACATCATTTTGCACGTGAGGAAACAATGTCACAGATACCCAAGGGGCGTGATCAAGGCAGCCCTGCCCATGAGTGGCACACCTGGGATGAGAAATCCGCTCAGTAGCTAGTTTTTTGCTTCCTCCCTCCCTCCAGCAACAGGAGGTTGCTTAGCACTGAGATGACCATAGCTGGGATCTAGAAGACTCTTTGTAGGAGTAAGTTGGGAGACCTCTGGGAGAGCCTTTTGTTTCAGGAACCAAAACTTGGCTGGTTCATTATTCTTGAAACGCACGGAGATTTTGCATGAAGAAAATGCTTGCTCAAGTTTTTTATGCACATTTATATAACTTTTCATATGTATGTGTGTGTGTATATGTATATATGTATATGTGTGTATATATATATATAATATTCTGACTTTTCTAATTGTCTGTTAGGATCATGCTTATTTCTTGCTAATTTATCTGAATCTCCTTCTCTCTCTCACCAAGATGAATCATCTGGCAGGGTTACAGGTTGTCTTCACCAAGTAGCTCTTTGTCTGTCTACACCCACTGTGGCTGTGAGCAACTTGTCAGGATGTACGTCCCACTCGATGCCGAAGAAACACCTCAAGTGATAGCTTTCTGCTGCTTTCAGGGGTTAGGGATAAAAATAAGAGTTTTAATGTCAAAATGCACACCAGGACAACATTGCTGGCAAGATTTCTTCCGTAAAATCCTCAAACAATTGGGCCCTATGCTGTGCATTGGGTTTTGCCTGACTAGAGAGAGCAGGTATTATGTAAATTATACTAGAAAAAAAAAAGTAATATTCTTGCTTTATCCTTAAGTTCCATTTAGGTGCAAATAAGTGAAGCTGCTGTCTGTTCTGACGTGAGCCCCCAAGAGAATTAACTAGATAATCCATCTCTGACTTTCAAAAGTACAACTAATGCACCACATTAGAGCTTTCCTTTTAGGTAACTCCAGGAGGGAGAAAGCAGGGAGGAACTGAGTATCTTGATTAGGAGTGTGTCTGTGAGTCTCCAGAAATTGCCAGGGCTTTTTAGGGTAGACAACTATACGACTTAAAAGGGCTTCTTTGTGAGATGTGTGTGCTGGGGCTGTCCCTTAAAGGATAAACATGCAAAATCTCATTTTCTAGGAGTGGAAATCAATGTAGTGGTGCTTTCACCTTTTATGCAAATGGTTTATCAATCCATTGCTTTATCTTTCTGATAGCAAAATACTGGCTTAAAATATTGATAGTTTTCTGTTGAAAGTACTTAAGAATATTTAAGTAGTTCAGCATTAAGCTTGTGCACAGTGTCATCAGAGGTAAATCAGGGCAATGTCATCCCTCATTCAGCGTGATCACATTCAGCAACACTGGACATTCATTAAATGTTTTGTGTGTTGTGCAAGGTGTGGTGATGGGGGTGTGATATATAAAACATTCCAAGCCCTGAGAGTCTTACATTATAACTGGGACCTACTAAACTGCATATAACATCTGTTTACTGAGTTTGGAATGATAAGTTTGCTTCTCCATATGAACTATTATTTTTTATAATAATAATTATTATTACTATTGTATTTGAACACTTAAAGAATTCTTTCATGGCAGAGACTTCCCAACTCAGTTTAACAAACTCAGAAGATACATAAATATTTATCTGCCAGTAATTGTCAAAACAAGAATATATATATAGTATTGATCATATTTTCTGAAACAAAAATTTGGATACATTGGTCACCTGACCCTATGTATTTATGGGGACAGTGGGATAGAAAATTTTTAATTGCTTACATTTACTTTAAATTAGAATTCTGTCCAGGAATCGCAGACATATGGCTGTTGAGACATATATAAAGACATCAGTAATATAGGCACCCATCCACCACTAACTAGTCAATGATTGAAATTACTGGTTCATTTTGGGATGGCCTTTGCTTAGGCCACAGCTATCTGGCTTCCCCGTCCCATAAATTCTCTCAGAAAACTAGGATGATGGGAGAGAGGAGGCCTTAGAAGAGGAAAAGAGAGAGAGATTTTGAATACAAATTTTAATGTCAACTTACGAATTATTTTTAACCATGTCCAAGCATTTAAGTATAGCACTAGCCACTGAAATTCCCCATCTGCATAACAGTCTTACCGTTTTTGGTTTCTTTCTGCTCGGGTTACACTCAGACAACTATTTATGGGCTACAAGGACATCATTTTTATTGCTAATTTTTTTAGATGTTCGGCCACCTGAAGCATGCCTTTAATGAAAATTATAACTCATCCTATTCCACAGTAGAGTTTCCCTTTAAGTATCTTTGGAATTGAACTTTTTTTTTAAGGAAATAAATGTTGCTGATAGATGGAACAAGCAATAAAAGCATCATCTGAAAATTTATTAATGTACCTTAACAGAGCTGTTCAATGAGGAAGATAGTTGGCAATATTGAGGAGAGTTTTGAGTGAAGAATAATGTGGAGTAGATGTGAACTGATACGCCAGTGGTCGTGGTTCATATTAGAGACATAAAGAAAACACCTTGTTCTCTTATCTATCATACACATTTAATCTTGGGGGTTTTACTGTGTTCCGAGTTCACTTTGTAAGTCAAATCCAGGGATGAAAAAGAAGAGTTTTATATGTTTTGCCTGACAGTAGTAATGCTAAACTGTGAACAAATTTGGATGTTCTTTTAAAGCCCTGTGATTTATCTGACGCTATTCTTCCCCCCCTTAAAATTTAGTATGCTAGTCCTGAACAAAAGCTGCTAGCGATCCCTGGGAATGTTGTTATGGTATTTGCCGAAGTGCTGTCTAAAGTGACAATATATTCTGTGCACCCTTCCCACCACCAGACCACAAATGAGTAAATAAATCACAGAAGCTGAAGCCACCAGGGCTCACTGGGGCGGCTCTCAGCCAGACGGCGGGCCTCTACATTTTCATTTAGCTTGTAGTAGGTGTGTGTTTGTGTTTTGAACTAATTGAATCATCATTAACTGTGGAAATGGTCGTGGTTTGTTAAACCTGTTGTGCTGATGGTCATCTGAGGCCAGATCTGGCATCTCTGATAAAACCGTCCACTCCCTGGAGAAATGGCCAGGGAACCTGGGGAGAGTTGCTGTCCGCAGCATGGCTCAGGGTTGGATAAAGATCACAGGTTCTCAGATAGCATTAGCAGTAAGGATAAATCTATGGGTGCATGGGAAAGTCCAAAAGAAGTAACTGGGTCCGTGGAAAGAGCATGACACTTGAAATTACGCTGTAATTAAATTCTGGCTCTGCCACTAACTGTTAACAGGATGCTTCGTAACCTATTGGAGCCTGTTTTCTTGTCTGTAAAAGGGGCCCAGAATATTTGTTCTATGTCCCCATGGCTGTGAGTGTGTTAAAGGGTATGTCTGAGGTGGTTTGGTTTAACTCTGAGGTGTTACTCAAATATTAGATGCTATTTATTATGTCTTTTGTGTTCTGGCAAGAGCTTAATGTTTCAGGCTAACACTACCAAAGTCTCTTCCTTACGTGATCAGTCCTAAATTATAGATTTTTACATTTTTAATATGAATTAGTAGGTGGATTTAACACATGGCTGGATATCCAAAATGAAAAACAAATTGTTCTAACTTCTTTGACTGACTAGCTTTCCAAAGTCGGATAGTTGGTTGTCTCTTCCTATTCCCGTGGTTTCATTTTGCCATCTTCAAGTTAGAAGGCTACGTGAACTTGAGGTGGGTCCCTTCCCTTCCTTTCCCTTCCCTTCCCCTTTCCTTCCCCTCCCCCCACCCTGGTCCCACCCTCCCTTCCTTCCTTCCTTCCTTCCTTCATTCCTTTCTTCCTTCCTTCCTTCCTTCCTTCCTTCCTTTTCAGTGTTAAGAGATAAGGGCAGTCTCCGTCAGAAAAAGGATGAATGAGCTAGAACACAGTATAAATATTATTATCAGACATGCAGTGTTTCTATACGTTGGCTTTGTGTTGGGCCATCAGAATTCAAAATAATAAAAATAGAGAGATGAGTGAATTTTTTTTTTTTTAAACCTTGCAACCAGAAGATACTTAAAATTATTCCTCCCATAAGCAAATGCTCTTTTCACAGACAGGACTCATGTTGGGTATGATTTCCTATGAGTGTTACAAGTATCTTTCACTAAATTCCAATTCTAATGTTGCTACCAGGCCTTTCCTTTCTTACAGGCAGGGAATGAAATGTGCTAAATGCAAAGGTTAGATTAGGTGATGTCTATCCTAGGGCCCAAGAGAAGTACACAGAAAAAAAAAAAAAAAAAAAAAAGACAGTTTTTTTTTGTTTCTTTTTTTTCCCCAAGGAAGACAGACAGACAGACTCTCTGGAAAAGAAGCACAAATATTTTATTACATCAGATATCTTCTAGGCAGCTCTAACCTTAATGGCATTCTGTATTAACATTCCTAAACTTCAGCAGTGTTTAAATACTTATTCTTCTAAATTGAGTTTTTACAGATGATCAAAATTGTAGACATTTAAAGCTAGAAGGGACCTTTGAGTTAGTCTATTTCTGTGCATTCTATTCAAAGATGAGGAAATTGAGGGACAGAGAAGTTATGTGACTTGACTAAAATCACACAGCTGGTTAGTGGCAGAGCTAGGGCTGGAATGTAGATTTCTTATTTCTACTTGTTCTAAAACTAAAATGGGTCTCTGTTCCCACCCTGGATAAGAATAGGTCAGAGTGAGATGGAACTTGATGGACCTCAAGAAACATGTGAGGCTGACCCTCCTTGTATCCTGTCAAATGAAAGGCCAAAGTATGTCCACATGTGACACACACTGCCTTTTCCCTTTGCCCAAATTTGTGTTCTTTAATTATCCTCCCAGCCCTGGGCTCAGACCTAGTGTCACTCCCCCAGTGATGGGGTTGAAGATGGCAGGGCCACCATGTTGAGGCCAAGCGTATGCACCAGGCAACCACACACACCTGGTGGGACTGAAAGAAGGGTGGGGAAGGCAATAAACTTCTTTTATTACTTTTTTGTATTATAGAAATTATGAGCTCATTGTCACAGCCAGTTGTCAGTTTTCTACCTCATTTAGGACACTGGTGGACAGATTTCTCTCTATTGTTTATAAAAACAATGGGCAAGCAAGCATTATTTTTAAATTAAGAAGACTTTCCAAGCAGGGGAGTTGTTTTCCTCCCATACTGGACACATAGAACCTCTCTTTGAACCTTATTGTCAGTGACTGTGGAAGCCATTGAAAGTAGTTACACACTCTTAATGCCATCTGCTTCTATGAAAAGGACCCAATATAACATGGTGGGCGCTGGAGTCTCCGAACTCAAATAGAAATTTCCCAAGGGTTGCTCATCACACTAATACAGAGTAGTTTCTATGGTAGATCAACATCTGACATCTATTACTGAAGAAGGATTTAGCAATTTATGGGTGAATATGCCCAGTTTCCCTGGCTTACACCTTCTGTCCCAGTGTACTATTCATAGCTACAACCGCCTTTACTCTCCGGTAGGTATTAGTTTAGATGATTAATTATATGTTCATTCTACAGTCTATGTTAATCACAAGAATTAAATCAAATGGGCAACCTCAGAAGTTTATCTAAAATAAAAATGATTTATGTTCTATATTGGAGCATCTTTGTCTAGAGGCTCTTAAACTTTGGCATAGATTAGAATTACCTGGGGTGCTCTCTAAAATTACAGATCCCTGACCTCACTCCTGTTGTGATTCACTGAGGCCAGAGTCGGCCAAGGTATCTGCGTTTTAAACAAGCAACACTTCTTTCCTCCCCTTACCCCATGAACTGCTGCCAGCGGCTGTTGGCCCACTCCCTGAACAATAGTGACCTAAGAAAATGTTAGTTATTTGTCATTGTTGGAGTAACTGCATACTAAAGAATCAAAATCACAGGATAATTTACAAACTATGAGGTCTCGTTTTGTGAGATTGTCACTTTAGTCATGGTTCAGTCAACTCGTGCTTAGACTATTGCAGTAGCATCTTACTTTCCCCACATCTATGTTAACCTCCCTCCAATCCACCCTCCACACTGTACCAGAGAGCTCTTTCGGAATACAGATCCTACGATGTCAACCCCCTCCCACCTACATACACACACAGACACACACACACACACACACAGACACACATACACACGAAAATAGTCAATAGCCATTAGAGTTAAGGCAGTATTCCTTGACCTGTGGCCTGGCCCCATTAGCCCATCCAGCCTCACTTTCCTCCCCAGCTATTCAGACTTTTTTAAAATTGCCCTCCCATCCTTCCACCTCATGGTCACTTCCTGGTTAAGCTCATGCTGTTAACCATGGGCATTTGCTTTCCTGACTTCTCTGGCATCCCTCTAGTATTGATTTTTTTTTTTTTTTTTTTTTTTTTTTTAGTATTGATTTTTGAAGCCCCTGGAAACTCTTCTTCCCAACACACATCACAGTACTGTTTTACATTTGCTGGTGACATATTGATTACTTACTGTCTCCTTCCACAAGACTGCAAGCTCCATAAGAACGGGCTCCACATGTGTTTTTATTCACCTTTGTACCCCTGGCATCTTCCACAGTGCCTGGCACTCAGGAGCTGCTCAGTACGTATTTGTTGGATGGGCGGATTAATTAATGAGTTATGAAGTAAGGTGACCTCTTGAAACCTTCCCTGAATCCCACTGTGCTGGGCTGGGGGAAGCGGATGACCAGAAGAAGATGAGTAAGAAACATTTTGGGAAAGGGTCTTATGATCACTTTCCTGCATAATGTTTTTGACTGAACAGTAGCTGTCCATCAGTGAGGGGCTATCGTGCCTGCCCTTGGGAGTAACTGAGCCCCCTGGACTGTCATCTGTCTGAGCTGAACTGATGCAACCCAGAGCTTTGTGTTGATCGGTATTATTTTACATAGGCCTGATGATGCTGAGTTCTTGAGAACAAAAGATGAGGGCTCCCCCAAAGGTGAGTCATTGCCCTGGTAGCCACCTGGAGAAACTTACGGCTCCAAGGATTGCTTTACGTACTGACAAGGCAAAGTTTGATTTAAACCCTCGGATACTAACTGAACTTCTAATCTGTAGCTTCCTGCATACCGGCTGGTATTTGTTGAGGGCAACAAGCTTATGGTCTCAACCATATATGAAAGTTGTGGGGAGTGAAAGTTGTTTGTGTGGTGGCCTCACTTTTATAGAACTCACTGTTGATTAAAGTCCATAGAGAACTGAAACATGAAAACAGGTCATCTCTGGAATCAACTTATTCTCGTCACAGTTTGGCATCCTCGGGAGTGGACTTGACTCGTTTGTCTTGTTTCTCTCTTAGAGGTTTACATGAAGAATATATTTTATTTAAAACTGTATGTTTCTGAGCTCTGTCTTGCTCTCTTTTTACTAGGTAAATCACCAATTAGCAAAGGAACTAAAGGTAAATCCATTAGCAAAGGAACTAAACTTTCTGATTGAAATGGGTTATTTATGTGTAGATAGACTACGTATGCTTAATTTTTAAATATATGGGCGTGCTTTTTGAGTATAATATAAATTCAACAAATGTCCTTTCTGAAATCCACAGTAGTGATCCGTCAGTAGGGTGTAGCCATATTTCCAGCTCTTCCAGATCTCCCTTTCGCTTCTACCTCTTTCTTTCCACTTATTTTCGTCTTTTGCTCATCTGCTTAATTAAAATATGTCCTTTCCATTTGTCCTCTTTCTCAATATTACATTACACTCTAACACTCTCATTGGTAAGTGATTAAAGAGACAAGAGTAAAGGAAAGGGTAGGATGGATAACTCTGCAGTACTTACTGGATTTGTTTTAGGGCATTTTAGAATTAGAACACGATGAAATGTGCTTTTAGGTCAGTGACTAGCCTGAGCAGTGTACAGATGTGGCTTTCTTTCCTGGGCAGTGTCCCATCAGATCAGTCACGAGACTCCTCTCCACCTGTAGAGGACATTGGTGGCACCCTGCGCATACCTCAGAACCATCCAGAGTGCTCCCGCGATTTCTAGCTCTCAGTGTCTGTGTTGAAGGGCACTTTTATGTGAGAAGTATTTTTTTAAAACCTTACTGCCTGTGGCAGGCTGGAAACTGACACCCCAGGAGCTGCCCCCAATTATTGATTCTTACAGGTTGGTGCATAAATGTCCCAACCCCTTAGCCCCTGGGGTGGGATGATTCTGAGCCCTGTGTTTTGCGCCATTTCCCTGAGATTCCCGTGGATTTCACTTCAGTTGCTTACTCATGTGCTCTTCAGTGGCTCCCTTCTCTGAGTCAATTCCTTACCTCTGTTTTCTGCATTTCTCAGATGAACTACGTGCACTCAACTCTTCGTTCTTTAAGAACCCAAGCTAGACACTAACTAATGATTTAGCAATACTAACTGGGAAATTAAGCTGTGAAGTGATATTTTGCAGGGAACCACATTCAAAAAGCCTTGACTTTTCCATCAAAGCCCTTCATCCTCTGCCTTCTCTGCTTGGGAGACCCCTTCCTACCTTCATACCACCTTTGCTGCCATCTGTGGTGCTATCTGTTCCCTTTAGTTCTTCAGACAACTCAGTTTTCTGTATCTCGAAAACAAGGCTTCCACTTGTCTCTTCAGTGCCCTTTGGCTGTAGTTCTTTATATTTCCTTCCCTGCCCTGCCACTCTTTCAAATAAGCATCTAAGAAAATTACTTCTATTTTCTCTTTTCACTTTTTGCATAACCACTGCCAATTTGGGTATCACCATCACACTTGAGTCAAATAGCTCTCAAGTCCCTACTAACAACCTTCTTTTTACAAAGTGTAGAGGTCCTTTTTGTGTTCTCTTGTCATTTCTGTTACCATTGAGCATATTGATAACATTTCCTTCCTGAAAATTGTGTCTTGAGTAATTGAATTCTTAGAACCTTAATATTGCAAGGGACATTTAGTCCAACCATTACATTTTACATCTGGGGGAAACTGAGGACTGAAAAGGTCTATTAATTTGCCCAGCAAGGAGCAAAAGTGCATCTGACCTACCATCCAGTATGAGAACTGCTTTTGGTAAGTCCTTATTCCATACTTTCAGAGTATTCATAATTTTTATTCCTTCTGATAGAAAACCCTCCCAGCTGGTCTCCTGGCTCCTTCCCTCCTCAGCCCATTCTCCATTGTAACAGTCAGGATGCTGTTTCTAAAATGTAAATCATAACCTATCGCTCCCCTACTTAGCCTCCAATTCCTCTTTACTTAAAATAGAACCCAAACCCCTTTCCATGCCTTGCAAGACCCCCCTATGGTCCAACTCTCTCTCTGATCTCATTTCCTGCTATTCTTACTCTTAGAGCCCCTATGCTCCTTCACACGGACTCTCCCTCCGCTGGTCAGCAAGGCAAGCTTAGCACTGCCACTCAGTACTTGCTTTATTATTTCTTCTGTTTAGAATGTTTTTCTCCCAGACCATTGCATGGCTGCTTCCTTCCCATTATGTGGTCTCAGCTTAAATGGCCACCTCCTCAGACATGCCTTACACCAATGTCACGTCTCATTACTGTCCGTAAACATACCACTGGTTACAATTATATAACTTACTGATTTGACTTGGAGTTTGTCATGTTTCCCACAATTAGAATACAAATTCATAGAGTATAGGAACTTTGTCTTGTTTGCCATACCTCCAGCACCTAGACCATCTAATGGCCAATAGTTTGCATTCAATAAACATTTGTAGGATAAATAAATGAATTAATGAATGATATCTGAATTTTTCTTTCTCATTTCCAAGAACCCTTTCTTTTACTCTCCAATTCTATTACTCAACTACCTCTCAGTGTTTTTTGCGATATAATCAAACTGGTTTCCTCATGAACCAATAAGGACAAAATGTATTCCTCACTGGGGCCTTTGTTACAGTTTTCTCTTTGACCAAAAATCCCATCCTATGCCTCTCTAACTATTCGCGTGGAATCACTCCACCGAAGCCTAAGTCATGTTCCATTTCCACGAAATCACACCTCCCAGTCATCACTCATCACCCTTTCTTCAATTATGTGAAGTGACCCTTACATTTTATGTAACCTAAACACTCATATATAATCTATACTATCTTGAATTGTGTCCAGTTCTTTCATATAATAATATTTAGGCACTGTGCCTAGAAACTGTAATGTGCACGTGTGCATATGTACTGCCGATCCTCATTATTTTTGCACTTTGTGAAGTCACTCCCTAAAATTTATTTGCAATCGCAAAACCAAGCCCTGCAGTGCTTTCATGGACATTCATGGACATTCACAGAGGAGTGAAAACTTTAAGTCATCCGACACCTGTGTTCCCAGCTTAGGTCAACCAAAGCAACGCCCCGCCTTCTTTTTTAAGCTCTTCTACTGGAAATGTGTCCTTTTTGTGCTCTATTTAGTGACACTTTTTTACGTTTTATGCTTTTTGTGAGTGGTCTTACTGTTGAAAGTGGCCCCCAAGCATAGTGTGAAGTGCTGTCTAGTGTTCCTAAGTGCAACAAGTCTGTGCTGTGCCTTGTGGAGAAAATGGGTGTTAGATAAGCTTCGTTCAAGCATGAATTATAGTGCCGTTGGCGGTTAGTTCAGTGCTAATTAATCAACAATATATATTAAACAAGGTGTCTTTAAATAGAAACACTCATAAAACAAGATTATGTATTGATTAATGATGAAACTGTTGCAACCAGAGGCCTCCAGAAACCTAACCCTATACTTCCCCTAGGAGCAATGATTCAGTATTTGTTAATCCAGTGCTCATGACAACTTTATAACACAACTACCATGAATAATGAGAATTGACTGCAGATGTGAGTATATTATATATGTGGCTGTTAGCCTCATTTAGGGATTTAGGAGACAAAGAACCCAAGAGTTATTGAAATTAAGTAGTTTGCCCAGGATTATTTGCCAGGCTGATAAATGGTAGATCTGGAATCTGGTTGCTATATTCCAGTCTTTTGGCTTTCAGTTGATGACACCAGTGGCCTTTCTTTGTTTGTTTTAATTAACTATAGGATCTTAATTATTTTAGGATCTATATATATGTGTGTGTGTATATATATATATATATACACATATATATACAAAAATAGAGGTAGATGATATTTTTTTAACATCTTTATTGGAGTATAATTGCTTTACAATGGTGTGTTAGTTTCGGCTTTATAACAAAGTGAATCAGCTCTACATACACATATATCCCCATATCTCCTCCCTCTTGCATCTCCCGCCCACCCTCCCTATTCCACCCCTCTAGGTGGTCACAAAGCACCGAGCTGATCTCCCTGTGCTATGCAGCTGCTTCCCACTAGCTATCTATTTTACATTTGGTAGTGTATATATGTCCATGCACTCTCTCACTTCGTCCCAGCTTACCCATCCCCCTCCCCGTGTGCTCAGTCCATTCTCTACGTCTGCGTCTTTATTGCTATCCTGTCCCTAGGTTCTTCAGAACCACTTTTTTTTTTCTTTTTTTAAGATTCCATATATATGTGTTAGCATAGGGTATTTGTTTTACTCTTTCTGACTTACCTCACTCTGTATGACAGTCTCTAGGTCCATCCACCTCACTACAAATAACTCAATTTCATTTCTTTTTGAGGCTGAGTAATATTCCATTGTATATATGTGCCACATCTTCTTTATCCATTCATCTGTCGATGGACACATAGGTTGCTTCCATATCCTGGCTATTGTAAATAGTGCTGCAATCAACATTGTGATACATGACTCTTTTTGAATTATGGTTTTCTTCAGGTATATGCCCAGTAGTGGGATTGCTGGGTCGTGTGGTAGTTCTATTTTTAGTTTTTTAACGAACCTCCATACTGTTCTCCATAGTGGCTGTATCAATTTACATTCCCACCAACAGTGCAAGAGGGTTCCCTTTTCTCCACACCCTCTCCAGAATTTACTGTTTGTATATTTTTTGATGATGGCCATTCGCACTGGTGGGAGGTTATACCTCACTGTAGTTTTGATTTGCATTTCTCTAATGATTAGTGATGTTGAGCATTCTTTCATGTGTTTTCTGACAATCTGTATATCTTCTTTGGAGAAATGTCTGTTTAGGTCTTCTGCCCATTTTGGATTGGGTTGTTTGTTTTTTTGATATTGAGCTGCATGAGCTGCTTGTATATTTTGGAGATTAATCCTATGTCAGTTGCTTCATTTGCAAATATTTTCTCCCATTCTGAGGGTTATCTTTTCATCTTGTTTATGGTTTCCTTTGCTGTGCAAAAACTTTTAAGTTTCATTAGGTCCCACTTGTTTATTTTTGTTTTTATTTGCATTTCTCTAGGAGGTGGGTCAAAAAGGATCTTGCTGTGATTTATGTCAGAGAGTGTTCTACCTATGTTTTCCTCTAAGAGTTTGATAGTGTCTAGCCTTACATTTAGGTCTTTAGTTCACTTTGAGTTTATTTTTGTGTATGGTGTTAGGGAGTGTTCTAATTTCATTCTTTTACATGTAGCTGTCCAGGTTTCCCAGCACCACTTATTTGAAGAGGCTTTCTTTTCTCCATTGTATATTCTTGCCTCTTTTATCAAAGATAAGGTGACCATATGTGCAAGGGATTATCTCTGGGCTTTCTATCCTGTTCCATTGATCTATATTTCTGTTTTTGTGCCAGCACCATACTGTCTTCATTACTATAGCTTTGTAGCATAGTCTGACGTCTGGGAGACTGATACCTCCAGCTCTGTTTTTCTTTCTCAAGATTGCTTTGGCTATTCAGGGTCTTCTGTGTTTCATACAGATTTTTTGGAAATTTTTTGTTCTTGTTCCTTGAAAAATGCCATTGGTAGTTTGATAGGGATTGCCTTGAATCTGTAGATGGCTTTGGGAAGTATAGTCATTTTCACAATGTTGGTTCTTCCAATCCAAATACATGGTATATCTTTCCATCTGTTTGTATCATCTTTAATTTCTTTCATCAGTGTCTTATAGTTTTCCGCATACAGGTCTTTTGTCTCCTTAGGTAGGTTTATTACTAGGTATTTTATTCTTTTTGTTGCAATGGTAAATGGGAGTGTTTCCTTAATTTCTCTTTCAGATTTTTCATCATTAGTGTATAGGAATGCAAGAGATTTCTGTGCATTAATTTTGTACCCTGCTACTTTACCAAATTCATTGATAAGCTCTAGTAGTTTTCTGGTAGCATCTTTAGGATTTTCTGTGTATAGAAAATCATGTCATCTGTAAACACTGACGGTTTTACTTCTTCTTTTCTGATTTGGATTCATTTTATTTCTTTTCTTTCTCTAACTGCTGTGGCTAAATCTTCCAAAACTATGTTGAATAATAGTGATGAGAGTGGGCAACCTTGTCTTGTTCCTGATCTTAGTGGAAATGGTTTCAGTTTTTCACCATTAAGAACGATGTTGGCTGTGGGTTTGTCATATATGGCCTTTATTATGTTGAGTAAGTTCCCTCTATGCCTACTTTCTGGAGGGTTTTTATCATAAATGGGTGTTGAATTTTGTTGAAAGCTTTTTCTGCATCTATTGAGATTATCATATGGTTTTTATCCTTCAGTTTGTTAATATGGTTTATCACATTGATTGATTTGCATATGTTGAAGAATCCTTGCATTCCTGGGATAAACCCCACTTGATCGTGGTGTATGATCCTTTTAATGTGCTGTTGGATTCTGTTTGCTAGTATTTTGTTGAGTAGTTTTGCATCTCTGTTCATCAGTGATATTGGCCTGTTGTTTTCTTTCTTTGTGACATCTTTGTCTGGTTTTGGTATCAGGGTGATGGTGGCCTCATAGAATGTGTTTGGGAGAGTTCCTGCCTCTGCTATATTCTGGAAGAGTTTGAGAAGGATAGGTGTTAGCTCTTCTCTAAATGTTTGATAGAATTCGCCTGTAAAGCCATCTGGTCCTGGGCTTTTGTTGGTTGGAAGATTTTTAAACACAGTCTCAATTTCAGTGCTTGTGATTGGTCTGTTTATATTTTCTCTTTCTGGCTGGTTCAGTCTCGGAAGGTTGTGCTTTTCTAAGAATCTGTCCATTTCTTCCAGGTTGTCCATTTTATTGGCATATAATTGCTTATAATTGTCCCTCATGATCCTTTGTATTTCTGCAGTGTCAGTTGTTACTCCTCCTTTTTCATTTCTAATTCTATTGATTTGAGTCTTCTCCCTGTTTGCTTGATGAGACTAGCTAATGGTTTATCAATTTTGTTTATCAGCTTTTAGTTTTATTGATCTTTCCTATCCTTTCCTTCTTTCTTTTTCATTTATTTCCAATCTCATCTTTGTGATTTCTTTCCTTCTGCTAAATTTGGGGGGGTTTCTCTAATTGCATTAGGTGTAAGTTTAGGTTGTTTATTTGAGATGTTTCTTGTTTCTTGAGGTAGGATTTTCTTGCTATAAACTTCTGACTTAGAACTGCTTTTGCTGCATCCCATAGGTTTTGGGTTGTCATGTTTTCATTGTCATTTGTTTCTAGGTATTTTTTGATTTCCTCTTTGATTTCTTCAGTGATCTCTTGGTTATTTAGTAGTGTATTGTTTATTTTCCATGTGTTTGTATTTTTTTACAGATTTTTTCCTGTAATTTATATCTAGTCTCATAGTGCTGTGGTTGGAAAAGTTACTTGGTATGACTTCAATTTTCTTAAATTTACCAAGGCTTGATTTGTGACCCAATATATAATATATCCTGGAGAATGTTCCATGAGCACTTGAGAAGAAAGTGTATTCTGTTGTTTTTGGATGGAATGTCCTATAAATATCAATTCAGTCCATCTTGTTTAATGTATCATTTAAAGCTCGTTTCCTTATTTATTTTCATTTTGTATTATCTGTCCATTGGTGAAAGTGGGGTGTTAAAGTCCCCTACTATGATTGTGTTACTGTCGATTTCCCCTTTCATGGCTGTTAGCATTTCCCTTATGTATTGAGGTGCTCCTATTTTGGGTGCATAAATACTTAAAATTGTTATATCTTCTTCTTGGATTGATCCCTTGATCATTATGTAGTGTCCTTCTTTGTCTCTTGTAATAGTCTTTATTTTAAAGTCTATTTTGTCTGATATGAGAATTGCTACTCCAGCTTTCTTTTGATTTCCGTTTGCATGGAATATCTTTTTCCATCCCCTTACTTTCAATCTGTATGTGTCCCTGGTCTGAAGTGGGTCTCTTATAGACAGCATACATAAGGGTCTTGTTTTTGTATCCACTCAACCAGTCTGTGTCTTTGGTTGGAGCATTTAATCCATTTACATTTAAGGTAGTTATCGATATGTATGTTCCTATTACCATTTTCTTAATTGTTTTGGGTTTGTTATTGTAGGTCTTTTCCTTCTCTTGTGTTTCCTGCCTAGAGAAGTTCCTTTAGCATTTGTTGTAAAGCTGGTTTGGTGGTGCTGAATTCTCTTAGCTTTTGCTTGTCTGTAAAGGTTTTAATTTCTCCATCGAATCTGAATGAGATCCTTGCTGGGTAGAGTGTTCTTGGTTGTAGGTTTTTCCCTTTCATCACTTAAGTATGTCCTGCTACTTCCTTCTGGCTTGCAGAGTTTCTGCTGAAAGATCAGCTGTTAACCTTATGGAGATTCCCTGGTATATTATTTGTTGCTTTTCCCGTGCTGCTTTTAATATATTTTTTTTGTTTTTAATCTTTGATAGTTTGATTAATATGTGTCTTGGCGTGTTTCTCCTTGGATTTATCCTGTATGGGACTCTCTGCACTTCCTGGACTTGGCTGACTATTTCCTTTCCCATATTAGGGAAGTTTTCGACTATAATCTCTTCAAATATTTTCTCAGCTCCTTTCTCTCTCTCTTCTCCTTCTGGGACCCCTATAATTCGAATGTTGGTGCGTTGAATGTTGTCCCAGAGGTCTCTTAGACTGTCTTCATTTCTTTTCAGTCTTTTTTCTTTATTCTGCTCTGCAGTAGTTATTTCCACTATTTTATCTTCCAGGTCACTTATCCGTTCTTCTGCCTCAGTTATTCTGCTATTGATTCCTTCTAGAGAATTTTTAATTTCATTTATTGTGTTGTTCATCATTGTTTGTTTGCTCTTTAGTTCTTCTAGGTCCTTGTTAAATGCTTCTTGTATTTTCTCCATTCTATTTCCAAGATTTTGAATCATCTTTACTATCATTACTCTGAGTTCTTTTTAGGTAGACTGCCTATTTCCTCTTCATTTGTTTGGTCTGGTGTGTTTTTACCTTACTCCTTCATCTGCTGTGTATTTCTCCATCTTCTCATTTTGCTTAACTTAATGTGTTTGGGGTCTCCTTTTCGCAGGCTGCAGGTTCATAGTTCCCGTTGTTTTTGTTGTCTGCCCCCAGTAGCTGAGGTTGGGTCAGTGGGTTATGTAGGTTTCCTGGTGGAGGGGACTGGTGCCTGTGTTCTGGTGGATGAGGCTGGATCTTGTCTTTCTCGTGGGCAGGACTGCGTCCAGTTGTGTGTTTTGGGGCGTCTGTGACCTTATTATGATTTTAGGCAGCCTCTCTGCTAATGGGTAAGGTTGTGTTCCTGTCTTGCTAGTTGTTTGGCATGGGGTGTCCTACACTGTAGCTTGCTGGTCATTGCGTGGAGCTGGGTCTTAGCGTTGAGATGGATATCTCTGGGAGAGCTTTCAGCATTTGATATTACTTGGAGCTGGGAGGTGTCTGGTGGACCAGTGTCCTGAACTCGGTTCCCCCACCTCAGTGGCTCAGGCCTGAGACCCGGCCGGAGAACCAGGACCCTGTCAGCCACATGGCTCAGAAGAAAAGGGAGAAAGAGAGACACAAAGAAAGAGAGAGAGAGAGAGAGAGAGAGAGAGGGAGAGAGAGGGAGGGAGGGAGGAAGAAGGAACAGAAAATAGTTCTTAAAATAGAAAATTTAAAAATATATTATTAAAAATTTTTAAAGTTAAAAAAATAAATAAATAAAAAAGTTAATAAGAAAAATAAAGAAGAGAACAGCCAGACCTAAAACCAAATCCAGCAATAATAACAAGCACTAAAAACTATACAAAAAACAAAAAAAACAAACAAAAAAAACCGGACAGACAGACCCTAGGACAAATTGTAAAAGCAAAGCTATACAGATGAAATCATGGAAAGAAGCATACACATACACACTCAGAAAAAGAGAAAAAGGAAAAATATATACATTAAAAAAAAGGAACAGAGCAAGCAAATCAATAAACAAATCTACCAATGATAATAAGCTTTAAATACTAAACTAAGAAAAACATAAAACCAGAAACAAATTAGATGCAGAAAGCAAACCCCAAGTCTTCAGTTGCTCCCAAAGTCCACCTCCTCAATTTGGGATGATTCATTGTCTATTCAGGTATTCCACAGAAGCAGGCACGTCAGGTTGACTGTGGAGATTTAATCCGCTGCACCTGAGGCTGCTGGGAGAGATTTCCCTTTCTCTTCTTTGTTCGCACAGTTCCTGGGGTTCAGCTTTGGATTTGGCCCTGGCTCTGCGTGTAGGTCTCCTGAGGGCATCTGTTCTTCGCCCAGACAGGAGGGGGTTAAAGGAGCAGCTGATTCAGGGGCTCTGGCTCACTCAGGCCGAGGGGAGGGAGGGATACGGAATGTGGGGCGAGCCTGCGGCAGCAGAGGCCAGCATGACATTGCACCAGCCTGAGGCGCCATGTGTTCTCCCAGGGAAGTTGTCCCTGGATCATGGGACCCTGGCAGAGGTGGGCTGCACAGACTCCCGGGAGGGGAGGTGTGGAGAGTGACCTGTGCTTGCACACAGGCTTCTTGGTGGCGGCAGCAGCAGCCTTAGCATCTCATGCTCATCTCTGGGGTCCGCGCTGATAGCTGTGGCTCGAGCCTGTCTCTGGAGCTCATTTAGGCGGTGCTCTGAATCCCTTTTCCTCGTGCACCCCGAAACAATGGTCTCTTGCCTCTTAGGCAGGTCCAGACTTGTTCCCAGACTCCCTCCTGGCTAGCCGTGGTGCACTAGCCCCCTTCAGACTGTGTTCACGCAGCCAACCCCAGTCCTCTCCCTGGAATCCGACCTCCGAAGCCCGAGCCTCAGCTCCCAGCCCCCGCCCGCCCCGGTGGGTGAGCAGACAAGCCTCTTGGGCTGGTGAGTGCTGGTCGGGACCGATCCTCTGTGCGGGAATCTCTCCGCTTTGCCCTCCGCACCCCTGTGGCTGCGCTCTCCTCCGTGGCTCCGAAGCTTCCCCCCTCCGCCACTCACAGTCTCCGCCTGCGAAGGGACTCCTAGTGTGTGGACACCTTTCCTCCTTCACAGCTCCCTCCCACTGGTGCAGGTCCCGTCCCTTTTCTTTTGTCTCTGTTTTTCCTTTTTTCTTTTGCCCTACCCAGGTACAAGTGGGGAGTTTCTTGCCTTTTGGGAAGCCTGAGGTCTTCTTCTGCCAGCGTTCCGTAGGTGTTCTGTAGGAGTCGTTCCACATGTAGATGTATTTTTGATGTATTTGTGGGGAGGAAGGTGATCTCCATGTCTTACTCCTCCGCCACCTTGAAGGTCCCTCCCTAGATGATTTTTTTTTAAAAGCTTGCTTTACAGTCCCAAGTTAGTGTTTAATTACAGTAATCCCAAATCTTGAAAGAGAAGTAGGAGGACCTCTTTATTTCAAAATTGTGTTGGTAACTCTGCAGATTTCAAGTTTCTTATCATGGAAATGAAAGTCTGCTGATTCAACAAACCTTAAAGAATCAAAGCTGTAAAAATACAGTCATAACCTGGATTTTTGTCCCGGCCTGAGGATCTGCACATTAAACTTGCTGAGCATGAATCTGAGCTGAACTTACACCTGCTGCAGAAGTGAACACACCTGTACGTTGTATGTGGCCTTGCCCAGGCCTGATTTCATAAAGAGCTATCACCTGCCTAGTCAGTTGCACATTCATATAAAGAAATGGAAATTATATGTTGAAATCTGTAGGAAACAGATTAACACCTGTTTATCTGTATAGATTAACATGGATCAAGTTTCTATGTAGTCTCCAGTGTTTTATATATCTATACATACACATGTATACTTATATATGTGTACATATACATTGACGTTTTTACTTACTTCATATCTTATTTTCAAAAAATAAGTTAAATAATTTCAGGACTTCCAAAGTACTTTCGTGAAAACAGTTTGAAAACCTGTTTTTTTTTTTCCCACTTATGTTATTCTTTTCTCAGTAGATTTTTTAAGTGCTTAAAGGTTAAGAATCATATTTTTTGTGCTTCTGTACAAAATCATTTTGCAAATGATCTTAGTTTAAGGCTAAATATAAAGAAGCCTCTCACCATTGATAATCCAGTTTAGCCCACACGGTTGCCAACCAACTGTTATTAATACAAGGATTTCTGCAGCATTGTGGTTAGAATTAAAAAGTGTGACGGAATGATGTCACCTGATTCTGTGGCACGGTATCTTGATGTATGTACAAAAATGGATGAAATTTTATTTTTATATGCTAGGCTCTTGAGATTTCTTTTTCCCTTGAAAACAAGAGCCAATCATGAGGCTCAAATTAATACTTCTCGACTTCCAAAGAGCTGCCAGAGACAAGGTTGAGTGAGGAGCCTCCAGCAAACAGGGAGGGAAGACAAGATAACATTTTATGTCTGCCTCAAGGCTCTAGTACAAATCCGGGAGTGTTAGAAAGGGGACTATAGGGCCCTTAAGAGCCATGTCATTAGTGAGCCAAAGGAACTAAATGGTTTCAGCTTAGAATTCTGAAATCATTATCATTTCAATATTTTGTGATATTTTCTTTTCCCTTAAATTAATTGAATGGTTGCATGTTCAGTGACTTTGATGATCTTATTTTGAGGAGCTAAGCTGTTCACAAGTCAAGGTGTCAAGGTTGACTTATTTTTCCCCAGTTTAGAGCACAGCTGAATTTCATGCTGCATATAAAAATGGATTAACCACATGACTCCACCTACCGTTTTTATGGGCTCGGTCACTTCTCCAACAGAGCAGAGGACATGTGCATTCAGTGGTGGTGACTCAGTGACTTGTCCCACCAAGATTCATTAAAATTATCTACTGTGTTTACTAATATAAGGCCCACTCAGAATTTGTTTAGCAAAACCTTCTCTACCTCAGCCCCGGAAAGAATGCAAAAAGAGTAGGGAGGTTCCAAACTTCTCAACCTTAAACCCTTGCTTATTTTTCAGTGGAGGTTATTGAAAGCACCAATTCTTTCTTGCTTCAGGAAAAACTGTCAGAGGAAGAGAGAAAACACAAGGAAGCTTTGGAAGACCGTCACATGGTGGTAGATGAGGATTCAAGGAGTGAAGGCAGCAGTGCAGATGAGGGGAAAGAAAAGACCAAATTGCTGTTAGAAAGATTGAAGGCTCTAGAGGTAAGAAATGGAACCATTTTTACACGTTTACAGAAAAATAACCGTGTTTTGCTTCCTGTATTGGCCCCGCTTTTGAGTGAATATAAATCTTCCTTTCTTAGTTCTCCCAGACTAATAGGATCTAGTAGCTCCCATTGGGATGCCTTTGTCAATGATGAGCACAGAGTTAAAATTTGTGACCCTGAAAGAGTCTTGACCTAGTGACTATGATTGTACTGCCTTAAAAAAGTGCATAGATCAACAATTCATTTTACTTTCAGTTTGACCCTCAAACTGGATCAGTTTCCCTGAAATTGCAAGTTCCTTGAGGGAAGGGCTATGTGATATTTCGCTTTGTTTCCCAATGCCTAATGATCAAATAAGTGAATGAATAAACCAAATATTGAATTCTATGTAAGGGCGATTGTAAGAAAAGTAATTTTAAGCAGTAGAGCTATTTCTTCAAAAAACAAAAAAGCTTGTGCAGAAGTGCACCATGTAAGACATATAAAAATAGAGGTGAAGTTGAGCTAAGGGGTGCCTTAAGGAAGGTTTTCAACCACTGTAGTCCTCCAAAACAGTTTGAAAACTCTGGTCTATTGCTTAGTGGCATTTGACATCACTTAGAGTGTTAATTCCTGAATATTTATAGCAGTCCTCAAAGAGCATTTCAGTTATTAGGTCACATGCTGAAAGATCTAGCAAAGATGCCTTTTTCCATGAGTTGGCTTACCTACTTTCAGTAAATGTTCTGTTTGCATATAGAGCTGGGACGTAATCATTTTTAAGCAAGGACTATGGTAAGCCTGCCTTTTCTTAAACTAGGCACAAGGGACCTTCAACCAGTATCTAAAAATGTAGTTCTTCCATAGTGTCTACAGAATCCTGAAACTTCCTGCAGTAATGTGAAGAAATAAGACCTCGAGAGATCTTGTTTTCTACAGTAGGTTTCTGCAATCCTGACCCTAACCCTAACCTACCACCTTGTCTGTAGGTGCATGCCATTTTTACTTAATTTCCTCAGCAATAGTGAAGCAAAATAAATAAGATTATGGACTTTGGAGTTGGGTTTGAATCTCAGTTCTATTATTTTCTAGTTTTGACACCTTAGGCAAATTAATTAGGCTCTCTGTGTGTCTGTTTCCTCAACTGCAAAACTGGGGATGATAATAGTAACTTTCCTTACAGGGAAGTATCGAGGGTTAAGTGAGTTAATATTTGTACGGCAGTGCCTGGCATATGGTCTTTTCTGTCCTCCTACTCCAAGGCTCCTGCCTTTCCTTACATGATTTTTCCCCCATTTATCTGAATGCAATGATTAATATAAGAACTATGAATGAAAAACTTCAGCTGCTCTACACAGGAGTGACTTAAGTGCGTTATGTCACATATGGGGCAGAAGAGAGGTCAATTTAAGGAACCGCTGATGGTTCCTTTTCAACAAAGGGCCAATAATCATCCCTGTTTCCCCAAAGGTTCTCATAGTTTTATCGTTTTTAATATAATCACCATGAAAAGTGGAAAAGCCTTCTCAAGGGAAACCGTGGTGGTTATCTGAGAGTTTTGAGAACTGATGGCTTTGTCTTGAGGTTGAATTAACTGGATTTAATAGTAGGAAGGAGTTGATATTACAATTTATTTCCCTAGAACCGTATACTTAAATTGTTAGTTTTGTTGATGATTGCGGTGCACATTGCTTTTAGTTCATCTAATTGTCACTGAGACAACTTTGTGAAGGACATTTTATTTAATCAAGCTAAAAGTATTTAAAAAATACCTTTGGCAGCAAATGCTTCTTAAACCCTCACTGAGTAAATGAGAAGCACTATTTTTTTTTCCTTTCACAAAGATCTTTACACTTGAGGCAACAACTCTTGCCTCCAGCATCATTTGGATGCAATAGATGATATCTCTAAATGCCATGAAGCCCCGCAATTTTAATTTACAAACATATTTTATTTTCTAAATTAATGTCCTCTAGTCAGTGTCATAGCTTGTTCTGTAAAATTCTTTGCTCAATAGTAAATGAACTCTCTTCTTTGCTCCCAAATCTCACTGTTGTCTACTTAGATAATAAAAAGAAATCGTATCACATATAGACATACCCCACATACACACACACTCATACATCATCTGATTTTCATATGAATTTCATTTTACTTTATTTCATTTTTTAAAATTTACTATTTGTGTTCTCTGTATAGAATCCTTTGCATAAGTTAGCAATTACTGTGAAAAGATAGAGGGCTGCTTTTGACGGATCGTACTCAAAGCTGGTCAGAGACCCCCCACGTAGATTTATACACTTTAATAAAATGCTCTTTTGCAAGATTGCAGGTGAATTAACCATAATGCTTCAAAATTATTTGGGTGCATTTTGATGTCATACAGCAAGATTTTAGAAAAACAAAACTATTTTCCATCAGTGTATTTTTGAAACAACCATATTTGTGTACCTTAATCCCTTGGCCCCTGGTGTGGTAGGAGCAGAGAGGGATGGTTGTCAGGGTGATGGAAAACAGATTTCCTTAATTCCTGCTCCACAAACAGGTCCCAAGAAGGTGCAGAAAAGAAGCGACACAAACTTACTTTTAATATTATGTTCTTGATGAATATCACTATGTTATTCAAAACCAGCCTAGGGAGGAATGGATTGGGAGTTTGAGATTAGCAGTTGCAAACTATTATATATAGAATGGATAAACAACAAGGTCCTACTGTATAGCACAGAGAACTGTATTCAGTATCCTGTGAAAAACCATAATGGAAAAGAATATGAAAAAGAACGTGTGTGTATATATATGTGTCACTGAATCACTTTGCTGTAAAGAAATTAACACAACACTGTAAATCAACTGTACATGAATAAAGTACATTTTATTTTTTTAATATCCTTATTGGAGTATAATTGCTTTACAATGTTGTGTTAGTTTCTGTTGTACAACGAAGTGAATCAGCTATAAGTATACATATATCCCCATATCCCCTCCCTCTTGAGCCTCCCTCTCACCCTCCCTATCTCACCCATCTAGGTCGTCGCAAAGCACCGAGCTGATCTCCCTGCGCTATGCTGCTTCTTCCCACTACCTATCGGTTTTACATTTGGTAGTGTATATATGTCTGTGCCACTCTCTCACTTCGTCCCAGCTTACCGTAACTTCCTCCACTGTGTCCTCAAGTCCGTTCTCTACGTCTGCGTTTTTATTCCTGCCCTGCCACTAGGTTCATCAGTACCATTTTTTAGATTCCATATATGTGTGTTAGCATACGGTATTTGTTTTTCTCTTTCTGACTTACTTCACTCTGTATGACAGACTCTAGGTCCATCCACCTCATTACAAATAATTCAGTTTCGTTCCTTTTATGGCTGAGTAATATTCCATTGTATGTACGTGCACCATCTTCTTTATCGATTCATCTGTCAATGGACATTTAGGTTGTTTCCATGTCCTAGAAATTGTAAATAGTGCTTCAATGAACATTGTGGTATATGCATCTTTTTGAATTATGGTTTTCTCAAGGTATATGCCCAGTAGTGGGATTGTTCTATTTTTAGTTTTTTAAGGAACCTCCATACTGTTCTCCATAGTGGCTGTATCAATTTACATTACAACCGACAGTGCAGGAGGGTTCCCTTTTCTCCACACCCTCTCCAGCATTTATTGTTTGTAGATTTTTTGATGATGGCCATTCTGACCAGTGTGAGGGGATACCTCATTGTAGTTTTGATTTGCATTTCTCTAATGATTAGTGATGTTGAGCATTCTTTCATGTGTTTGCTGGCAATCTGTATATCTTCTTTGGAGAAATGTCTGTTTAGGTCTTCTGCCCATTTTTGGATTGGGTTGTTTGTTTTTTTTGATATTGAGCTGCATGAGCTGCTTGTATATTTTGGAGATTAATCCTTTGTCAGTTGCTTCATTTGTAAATATATTCTCCCATTCTAAGGGTTGTCTTTTCATCTTGTTTATGGTTTCCTTTGCTGTGCAAAAGCTTTGAAGTTTCATTAGGTCCCATTTGTTTATTTTTGTTTTTATTTCCATTTCTCTAGGAGGTGGGTCAAAAAGGATCTTGCTGTGATTTATGTCATAGAGTGCTCTGCCTATGTTTTCCTCTAAGAGTTTGATAGTGTCTGGCCTTACATATAGGTCTTTCATCCACTTTGAGTTTATTTTTGTGTATGGTGTTAGGAAGTGTTCTAATTTCATTCTTTTACATGTAGCTGTCCAGTATTCCCAGCACGACTTATTGAAGAGGCTGTCTTGTCTCCATTGTATATTCTTGCCTCCTTTGTCAAAGATAAGGTGACCATATGTGCATGGGTTTATCTCTGGGCTTTCTATCCTGTTCCATTAATCTGTGTTTCTGTTTTTGTGCCAGTACCATACTTTCTTGATTACTGTTGCTTTGTAGTATAGTCTGAAGTCAGGGAGCCTGATTCCTCCAGCTCTGTTTTTCTTTCTCAAGATTGCTTTGGCTATTCGGGGTCTTTTGTGTTTCCATACAAATTGGGAAATTTTTTGTTTTAGTTCTGTGAAAAATGCCATTGCTAATTTGATACGGATTGCATTGAATCTGTAGATTGCTTTGGGTAGTATGCATTTTCACAATGTTGATTCTTCCAATCCAAGAACATGGTATATCTTTCCATCTCTTTATATCGTTTTTTATTTCTTTCATCACTATCTTATAGTTTTCTGCATACAGGTCTTTTGCCTCCTTAGGTAGGTTTATTCCTAGGTATGTTACTCATTTTGTTGCAGTGGTGAATGGGAGTGTTTCCTTGATTTCTCTTTCTGATTTTTCATTGTTAGTGTATAGGAGTGCAAGAGATTTCTATGCAGTAATTTTGTGTCTTGCTACTTTACCAAGTTCATTGATTAGGTCTAGTAGTTTTCTGGTGACATCTTTAGGATTTTCTATGTGTAGTATTATGTCATCTGCAAACAGTGACAGTTTTACTTCTTCTTTTCCAATTTGGATTCCTTTAATTTCTTTTTCTTCTCTGACTGCTGTGGCTAAAACTTCCAAAACTATGTTGAATAATAGTGGTGAGACTGGGCACCCTTGTCTTGTTCCTGATCTTAGAGGAAATGCTTTCAGTTTTTCACCAATGAGAATGATGTTGGCTGTGGGTTTGTCGTATATGCTTTTATTATGTTTAGTAAGTTCCCTCTATGCCTGCTTTCTGGAGAGTTTTTATCATAAATGGGTGTTAAAGTTTGGTAGAAGTTTTTTCTGCATCTATTGAGATTATCATATGGTTTTTATCCTTCAGTTTGTTAATGTGGTGTATCACATTGACTGATTTGCATATATTGAAGAATCCTTGCATTCTTGGGATAAACCCCACTTGATCATGTTGTATGATCCTTTTAATGTGCTGTTGGATTCTTTTGCTGGTATTTTGTTGATGATTTTTGCATCTATGTTCATCAGTGATATTGGCCTGTAGTTTTCTTTTTTTGGTGACATCTTTGTCTGGTTTTCATGTCAGGATGATGGTGGCTTCGTAGAATGCTTTTGGGAGTGTTCCTCCCTCTGCTATATTTTGGAAGAGTTTGAGAAGGATCGGTGTTAGCTCTTCTTTAAATATTTGACAGAGTTCGCCTGTGAAGCCATCAGGCCCTGGGATTTTGTTTGTTGGAAGATTTTTAATCACAGTTTCAATTTCAGTGCTTATGATTCGTCTCTTCTTGTTTTCTATTTCTTCCTGGTTCAGTCTTGGAAGGTTGTACTTTTCTAAGAATTGGTCCAGTTCTTCCAGGTTTTCTGTTTTATTGGCATATAGTTGCTTGTAGTAGTCTCTCGTGATCCTTTCTATTTCTGTGGTGTAAGTTGTTACTTCTCCTTTTTCATTTCTAATTCTGTTGATTTGAGTCTTCTCCCTTTTTTTCCTGATGAGTCTGGCTAATGGTTTGTCAATTTTGTTTATCTTCTCGAAGGACCAGCTTTTAGTTTTATTGATCTTAGCTATTTTTTCCTTCATTTCTTTTTCATTAATTTCTCATCTCATCTTTATGATTTCTTTCCTTCTGCTAACTTTGGGCTTTTTTCTTTTTGCCCTTCTTTCTCTAATTGCATTAGGTGTAAGTTTAGGTTGTTTATTTGAGATGTTTCTTATTTCTTGAGGTAGGATTGTATTGCTATAAACTTCTGACTTAGAACTGCTTTTGCTGCATCCCATAGGTTTTGGGTTGTCGTGTTTTCATTGTCATTTGTTTCTAGGTATTTTTTGATTTCCTCTTTGGTTTCTTCAGTGATCTCTTGGTTATTTAGTAGCATACTATTTATTTTCCATGTGTTTGTATTTTTTTACAGATTTTTTCCTGTAATTTGTATCTAGTCTCATAGTGTTGTGGTTGGAAAAGTTGCTTGGTACGACTTCAATTTTCTTAAATTTACCGAGGCTTGATTTGTGACCCAATATATAATTTATCCTGGAGAATGTTCCATGAGCACTTGAGAAGAAAGTGTATTCTGTTGTTTTTGGATGGAATGTCCTATAAATATCAATTCAGTCCATCTTGTTTAATGTATCATTTAAAGCTTGTGTTTCCTTATTTATTTTCATTTTGGATGATCTATCCATTGGTGAAAGTGCAGTGTCAAAGTCCCCTACTATTATTGTGTTACTGTCGATTTCCCCTTTTATGGCTGTCAGCATTTTCCTTATGTATTGAGGTGCTTCTCTGTTGGGTGCATAGATATTTACTATTGTTATATCTTCTTCTTGGATTGATCCCTTGATCATTATATATCCTTGTCTCTTGTAATAGTCTTTATTTTAAAGTCTATTTTGTCTGAGTATTGCTGCTCCAGCTTTCTTTTGATTTCCATTTGCATGGAATATCTTTCTCCATCCCCTCACTTTCAGTCTGTATGTGTCCCTAGGTCTGAAGTGGGTCTCTTGTAGACAGCATGTATATATGGGTCTTGGTTTTGTATCCATTCAGCCAGTCTGTGTATTTTGCTTGGGGCACTTCATCCATTTACATTTAAGGTAGTTATCGATATGTATGTTCCTATTACCCTTTTCTTAATTGTTTTGCATTTGTTTTTGTAAGTCCTTTCCTTCTCTTGTGTTTCCTGCCTAGAGAGGTTCCTTTAGCATTTGTTGTAAAGCTGGTTTGGTGGTGCTGAATTCTCTTAACTTTTGCTTGTCTGTAAAGGTTTTAATTTCTCCATCGAATCTGAATGAGATCCTTGCTGGGCAGAGTAATCTTGGTTGTAGGATTTTCCCTTTCATTACTTTAAATATATCTTGCACTCCCTTCTGGCCTGTAGAATTTCTGCTGAAAGATCAGCTGTTAACCTTATGGGGACTCCCTTGTATGGTATTTGTTGCTTTTCCCTTGCCGCTTTTAATATTTTTTCTTTGTGTTTACTTTTTGTTAGTTTGATTTATATGTGTCTTGGAGTGTTTCTCCTTGGATTTATCCTATATGGGACTCTCTGCGCTTCCTGGACTTGATTGACTATTTCCTTTCCCATCTTGGGGAAGTTTTCAACTATAATCCCTTCAAATATTTTCTCAGACCCTTTCTTTTTTTCTTCTTCTTCTGGGACCCCTATAATTTGAATGTTGGTGCACTTAATGCTGTCCCAGAGGTCTCTGAAACTGTCCTCCATTCTCTTGATTCTTTTTTCTTTGTTCTGCTTTGCAACAGTTATCTCCACCATTCGATCTTCCAGCTCACTTATCCGTTCTTCTGCCTCAGTTATTCTGCTACTGATTCCTTTTAGAGTATTTTTAATTTCAGTTATTGTGTTGTTCATTACTGTTTGTTTGCTCTTTCGTTCTTCTAGGTTCTTGTTAAACATTTCTTGTCTTTTCTCCATTCTATTTCCAAGATTTTGGATCATCCTTACTATCATTACTCTGAATTCTTTTTCAGGTAGTTTGCCTATTTCTTCTTCATTTTTTCTGTCTTATGGGTTTTTATCTTGCTCTTTTGCATGTAGGATATTTCTCTGTCTTCTCATTTTGTCTAATTTACAGTATTTGAGGTCTCCTTTCCCTAGGGTACAGGGTTTTAGTTCCTTTTGCTTCTGTTCTCTGCCCCCAGTGGTGGGGTTGGTCCAGTGTCTTGTGTAGGCTTCCTGATGGGAGGGACCAGTGCCTGCGTTCTGGTCGGTGGAGCTGAGTGTTTTCCCTCTGATGAGCAGGGCCATGTCAGGTGGTGTGTTTTGGGGTGTCTGTGAGCTTAGTATGATATTAAGAAGTCTGTGTGCTGATGGGTGGGTTTGTGTTCTTGTCTTGTTTGTTGTTTGGTGTGAGGCGTCTGGCGCTGGGAGCTGCTGCCAGGTGGGTGGAGCCAGGTCTTGGATTCAGGTAGAGGCCTCCATGAGAGCTCTCGGCGATTAATCTTCCCTGGGGCCGGGGATTCTCTAGTGGTCCAGCATCCTGGACTTGGTGCTCCCACTCCAGAGCCTCAGGCCCAACTTGTGGTCAAGGGACCAAGACCCCGCAAGTCACTTGTCCCAGCAATAAATGGGATTAAAAAAAAAAAAAAAAAGACTAACAAAACCCCTGACAAATGGTAAAAAGTAAAATCAAACAGAAACAGAAACAAGGAAACACGCACTCACACAAAAGAAACAAAAACAGAACCAAATAAAACAAAAAGCAAGAGAACAACCAGAGAAACAAAGGAACCCAAGATCAAAATCAAACAATTAAGAAGAAAGCTGACAAAAACCCAAAACCAAAAAACAGAACCAAAGCAGAGTGCCAACTGGAGAATGAAGCAAAGAAACAAAACAAACTGCCAGAGATGTTATAAAAAAAAAAAGAAAAAGAGAAAGGAGAAAGAACACAGAACAACAGAAAAGCAACGTAGAAACAGAACTACAAAAAATAAAAAAGAAAGTATATTAAAGAAAAAAAAAGACAAAACCCTGAAGAAATGGTAAAAACAAAATCAAACAAACAAAACCAGAAACAAGGAACCACACAGACATAAAAGAAACAAAAACAGAGCCAAATAAAACAAAAAGTAAAAGAACAACTAGACAAATAGAAGAACTCAAAAATGAAATCAAACAATTAGGATTAAAACTAACAAAAACACACAACCTAAGAACAAAAGAAAAGCAGTGTGCCAGCTGAAGAATAAAGCAAGGAAACAGAACAACCAATAAAAATGATTTAAAAAATAATAAAATAACATAAAAAGGGAAAAAACACAGGACAACAGAAAGGCAAAGTAGAAATGGAAACAAATATATATATATATATATATATATATATATATATATATATATATATATATACACACACATAGATATATATATTTTTATGTAAAAAAATAGGAAGAAAAAATAAGGGAAAAGAACACAGAACAACAGAAAAGCAAAGTAAAAATAGAAATGTATAAAAAAAAAAGTAAAACTAAAAAATAAAAATATGTTATAAAACACAGAGATCCCAAAAGACTAAAAAAAAAAACTAAAATGACAAAGAAAGACAGAAAAAGAAAGAAACCAAAAAAAAAAAAAAATAGACCCAACAACAGAATGAATCAAAACATAATAAAATTAATAGTAATAATTATGTTTCCCTGGGGTCTACACTGTACGTGTCCTTGCACACGCCGTTAGCCACAGCCCTCCTCCGCCTCCCCAGGATGCCCTCCTCTGCCTCTGGGCTGGTCTCTGGACCTGCTGTGGGCCCTGTGGTGACCCCTCAGACTCTGATCTGGCCCAGTTCCTGCGTGTGCTGCCCCCAAAGTGCACAGCTGCCAGAGCTAGACTGTTTTCATTTGTGGGAACACTCATTGTGTACTCAGATATTCCATAGACACAGGGTCTACCTAGCTGATCGTGGGATTTAATATGCAGCTTGTACAGCTGATGGAAAGATTTTCAATCTTCTTTCTTAGTCACCCCATCCCTGGGGTTCAGCTTTGGTTTTACCCCCACCTCTGCGTGTGGTCCACCCACAGGAGTCTGGTCCTGAGGCTGCCTTGGAGCTCTTGGGTCTGCCCTTGTGAGGACCGGGCACAGAGGTGGTATGACTGTTTGGATCGCAGGAGTCTTGGTAGCGCCAAATGCGCAGGGAAGCGGCGGCCACGGGGCACAAGAGATATGGCCCTAGTGAGGGCCTTTTCTGGTGTTCGGCATAAGGCACATGAGGGCCAGCCCTGGCTGGGGTTTTTCTGGTGCCTGGCAGCAGGTGCACGAGGGCCAACCCTGAAAGGGCTTTTTTTTTTTTATTGCCCACATTAGGGCCACCTCTGAGGGAGCTTTCTTTTATTGCTCGGCAGCTGGCACACAAGAGCCAGCCCTGAGCGGGCTTCTTTTATTGTCGTCGGCAGGCGCTGGCACGTGGGGAGAGAGAGATTACAATAGTGGCTCCTCCCCCTGTGTGTGACTCAGCAGTAGCACCCTGCTTCCATGGCAGTCCAGTCTTCCTCTGTAGCATTCCCTGCTGCGGATTTCCTCCCTCCTGTCTCCTCGGTCCGTCTCCCCACAGCCAACAGCAGTTCTCACTCTGGGCCTGTTCTCCAATCCCCATGCACCAGCTCCCCCACCCCCTTGCACACCTGTGAACACACATCCCCGTCCAGGGATGTAGGGCCACGGTACAGACCATCTCTGTATTTCTCACTCTGTCCTGTCTGCCACAGATTGGCTGCTTCACCCTCTTCTGACAGCCTCAAATGCTTCCCTTCTGTCCCGGTCAACTTCCCAGTCAGAGAGGGGGTTTCCTCGAATTCAGGAATCTCTCCTCTGCTTCAGCTCCCCTGCACCAGGGTGCAGGTCCCGTCCTGCTTCCTCTCCTCCTCCTTCTCCCTTCTTTTTTCCATCGTACCCAGTTATGCAGGGATCTTTATAGTCCTTTCTGTTGTCCAAGGTCTTCTGCTGGTTTTCAGCCACTGTTCTGTGAGAATTGTTGCATCTGTCGATGTATTCCTGATGCATCCATGGAGAGAGATGAACTCCACATCCACCTACTCCTCCGCCATCTTGAATCTCCAATAAAATAAATTAAAAAAAAATAAAACAGCTTAGATTATAGCTGAGTGGTCCCTGACTTTGAGAATTAAGTATATGTTGTCCAAGCATCAGATCCCCCAACGTGAGGAAAGTCTAGGGCTCCCATCCCCACCACCAATCCCACCCCAGTGTCGTTCCCTCCTGTGGTCATTCCTGGGGCCGAGTTCCTACCCCACTCAACTTTCAGTCCCCCTTTCTTCTCCTTTCAGAAACAATCTCATGTGAAACAGAATCCACTTTACCTACTTTTCCTAAAATCCAACCCCACAAAGGACATGTGGTTAATCGTGCATAATATCCCCAAGGCTAAGGACTTTGCTCTTGGCCTTTAGATGGCTCTGCCTGCAAGTCCTTCAGCTGCTGGGCATTCCTCATTAGCCCCTTCTCCTCAATTCCCAGCCTCCTGCCATACAGCCTAGGTAGTGCTTTCCTGCTCACTCCCTCTCCACAGCCTTGTTCCTTATCATTTTATTACATAGAGCTTTATTGGTCCCTACACCCCATTCATGGTCTCATTCCACGCCATTCCCTGGCTCGTCAAGGTATTTTGCTAAATAAGACATTTACCTTCCAAAAAAAAAAAAAAAAAACCGTGGGCCAGCAGTTCAAAATAATTTCATATACACATGGATTTCACACATTTTCTTTCTCCTCTTAGCAGTTGTTTTCTCAGTGCCTTGGTTTTAGCAATTGTAAGTCATTCATGAAGAGGAGTAGGACACTCACCCTCACCATCCAGCAACTGCTTCCCCCGGGTGTAAATTATAATTTTTGTTTAGGGTCCTGATGCCTGGTGGAGAAACCATTTGGTGTATATTATGTCTGTGCCATAAGGACCACGTGGGCGATCTGGATGCTGCTTGTTTTCTGTAACTCTTAAGTGTGTTGTATTCTGTTTTTTAGAAAAGTTTAGACTTCCATGGCTGCTGTCTCAGAGACTGCTTTCTCAAAATAGACCTCACCATTTTCAACGGCATAGCGCCGCCATGTCCCAGGCCCCTGTGTCACAGACCACTCCTTTTTTCCCACCCCATCCCAGACCACTGATTTAAAGGATCTTCCCAGACTTGACCTCCACAGTCCATTGATTTGACTTTGTGCCTTCCCTGTTCTCTGCGCCTGGGCTTTGGCCTCAAGCCCCAGGTTTGCTCTTGGCATGCTCCTTGAAATACATGATCGCTTGTCTCTAGACCGCCTCCCCACACACCAACCAGCCCTTTCTCTCCATGCATTAAGCCAGGGGTCCCCAACCCCCGGGCAGAGGACAGGTTATCAGTCCGTGGCCTGTTAGGAAGCGGGCCGCACAGCAGGAGGTGAGCGGCAGGCGAGCTTCATCTGGCGCTCTGTGTCACTCACATTACCACCTGAACCATTCCCCTCACCCCCCCACCCCCCGTCCATGGAAAAATTGTCTTCCATGAAACTGGTCCCCGGTGCCAAAAGGGTTGGGGACCGCTGCATTAACCAACTTCACACCTGACTAGAAATCAAGCTGGACGTCCCTTTGCTCACTGTCAACTCCCATCACATCTCTGATTCCCAGACTCTAGCCAGGAGGAGTACTGGCCTGAGACCACCTGGGCATTCCAAGCCTCCAGGTACTTTCTAAAGCCTTAGCTACAGACTCAAGGTCAGAAGAACTTGGCTTCTTATAGGAAAGATTTAATTTATGCAGAAAAAAATATGGCACTTAAATGTGTTAAAGTGAATAACAGCTTTCTCAACTCAGTTATACTTTCCATGAAAATAGGACAATTAAAGTGCTAATGGTAAGCATTCTTGTTAATTGGTAACTCCTGTTTAAAATGAAGTAGTTTAAAATAGTATTTCTCAAATCTCGCCACACACCACAATTATGTGTTGAGTTTGTAGTCAGTAGATATCTATTGAATGCCTTCTGTGGACCAAATGCTGTTCTAGACACCGGGATTTGATCATTTTTATGGTCCTCAACCCCACAGAATGAGACAGATGTACATAAATAAAATAATAAATAAGCAAAAAAGAAATGAATAGACAAATAAGACCCTCTGAATAAGAAAAAAATGAGGTGATATAGTAGTAGAGAGCCTGGGGATGGAAACAGGAGAGGTACTTATCTACAATGGCTTCTCAAATCGGGCCATGTGGAGGTGATATAAATAATAAAAAGGAGACATGGAACTTCTCTGGTGGCACAGTGGTTAAGAATCCACCTGCCAATGCAGGGGACATGGGTTCGAGCCCTGGTCCAGGAAGATCCCACATGCCGCGGAGCAACTAAGCCCGTGTGCCACAGCTACAGAGCCTGCACTCGAGAGCCCGCAAGCCACAACTACTGAGCCCGCATGCCACAGCTACTGAAACCCACACGCCTAGAGCCGGTGCTCCACAACAAGAGAAGCCACCACAATGAGAAGCCTGCGCACGGCAATGAAGAGCAGCCCCCGCTCACTTTAACTAGAGAAAGCCGCACGCAGCAACGAAAACCCAACACAGCCAAAAATAAATAAATATTTATTTTTTAAAACAAGCAGTGCTGACCCCTAATTTCTTAAGAATTATCCCACACAGTCCAGCTCATTCCTTTACTGTGTATGTTTATTCAAGTTTATCTAATGCCTCAAAAAGGAAACCTCAACTCTTTAAGGCTGGTATGCCATTTGTAATGTTTTCTGTCATTTCATAGGCAATTCCCCATACCCAACTCCTACTTTAAAAAGAGGCAGTTTTACTAATTTTAGAAAATAAATACTCAAGCATTAAAAAAAAAAAAGAAAGAAAAGGAAAAAAAAGGAGACAGCTGTGTGAGGATCTGGAAGAAGAACAAGAAGAAACTGCAAGTGTGAAAGCCCAGAGATGGTAGAAAGCTTGGCCATTTAGAGAAACAGAAGTAAGAACTTTGTCCTGGGGAAATAAGGTATAAGATTTGAAAACTGGAAGGAAATTGAGTTCAGAGAGGTAGACAGAGGCTAGACCCTGTAAAGCCTTCTAGGTCACAGTCACAGTAAAGACTTTGAACATAATGATACATGTAAAGGGAAGCCAGTAAAATTTTTTTAACTAGGGAAGTAGCGTGATCTGACTTGTGCTTTAGAAAGACAATTCTTGCTGGTTTGAGGGCTAATAGTGGGACAGAGGTAGAGACAGGAAAACCAGGTAGGAGGTTGTTTCAGATTCCTGACAAAACATGCCATTAGACCTATCTAGGGTAGGTACATAGGACTACCAGGGAATAAAAATAATAAAACTGTATAGTAATATCATTGAACTAGTGGGGAATAACAATGATGACAGTCACACATAAGCACATATATACACATGTGCAAACACACACACACTATTTTAATCTCATAACAACCCTGTGGAGTGAGGCACATAGGATTATTATCATCCCCATTTTACAGATTAGGAAACTGAGCCCCAGACAAGTTGGGTAACTTGGCGAAGGTCATGTTAAGTGTGAGAGTCAGAATTTGACTTCCAGTTGTTTGGTTTCACTGTGCTATGCTGGCAAGAAATGGTCAAGGAAGAACATATTTTAGAAGTAAAACCTATTGGAATTACTGAAGGATTGGATGTGGACTGTAAGAGAAAATGAGAAATAAGGGTGACTCTTAGGTTTTTGACCTTAGCAGCTGAATATAAGGTTGTTCCAAATTTCTGAGAGAGGCAACGCCAGGAGGAGAGGTGACTTGGGGGAAGGAATGTAGAATCACCAATCTGTTGTGTCCACGTTGAGTTGAGATGCTTATTAAACATTCAAGTGATCGTGTTCGATAGGCAGTTGTATATCCAAAGCCAAGGTCAGGGCTAGAGATATGGTTTTGAAAGTCATCAGCATGTAGATGACATTCTATGTTGTAGGATTTAATAAGGTCGTATCAGAAGTACGTGTAAAGGTGGACCTTAAGGAGGCAGAAGACAGAGCCCTGGGGCACCCCTTTCTTGGAGGTCCAGCAGAGGAAGAGGAGCTCGCAAGTGAGACTGGGAAACAGCAGCTAGTGTGGTAGGAGGAAAATCAGAAAGATGAAGGGTCATGGAAGCCTAAAGAAGAACGTACTCCAAGGGCAGCCTTGTTGAATGCTGAGGAGAGAATAGCAAGAGGAAACGGAAATCCTCGCTAGCTCTGGTGAGGGATAGGTTAGCTAAAAGCTTGATAACAACAGTTTCTGATTGAGTGGGTAGGAAGGTAAGGACATGGAGACATCATGGAGACAGACAGCTCTTCTTAGTTTTCCTGTGAAGTGCAGCCAACGTGGGGGAGAGTCATAGCTGAAGAGAGACATCATACAAGAGGAGCTCTTGGAAAAAGACAGGTGACATTAGGGCATGCTGGTGCGCCCAGGGGAACCATCCAGTGGAAAGGGTGAAATCCACCATGCGGGAGCAAGAAATATAAATGTGACGGTGAAATCTGCAAGCAGACAAGAGGGATGAAACCTATGCAGAAACAGAGCTTCTGAAGTCAGATGCCTATGAGACAACTCAGGAAATTCCAAGTCTTTTAAGTCTAAGATGGGAACTAAACATCTGTGCTTTTACAAAACGCCGAGGGTGATTCAGATGCACAGACAGAATTGAGAACCACTGATACAGCTTTTAGAGTGATATTGAAAGCTCTTCAAACACCTTAGGTCCAGTTCAGTACCAAACCCAACACAGTTTCATTGGTCTCAACCACTTTTTCATCTAACCTGTCTTTGCGCCCCCAGTCATGAGTAGAACTTTCCCAGAATCTTCAAACCTAGGTGCAGAAGCCCTTCCCACGTGTGCCCAATGCCAGAGAACTTTTGAGCCTGAGGAAAGTTTATGATCAAAAGTGCTCAGACATGGCTTCTAGCCTGCCCTTTGATGGCTCCCGTGCCATGGCTGTGGGTTTGAAATGCCCAGGTTTGGCCTTGGCTCTTTGCTGATGAGAGAAACGGTCTGTTGCATAGCCCTCCTGATTGGCTTCAAGTTCTTACCTTCCTCTTCCTCTCAGTTTTATCCTCTCCTATCCTCAGACAATATAAAAAGAAATTTTAAAAGTTATAAAGCAGCATGCTGGTCGTTGTCTGAGTAGACATCCCTGTTTTCTTCTAATCTTTAGATTCTATGACAGCTTGCTGACAGGTAGCTCCAGACATCCCTGTCTTAAGGTACCTGGTGTACATCTTTCTCCTGATTAATTTGTCTCCAACTGTGGGTCACTTAGCAACAATCACTAAGTTAGGATTAGAGACAAAAACTCCTCTTTGGTAAACAGGCTTGAAGTTTAAAAAAAAAATCCCTTCCTATGCCAGTATGTAACTTTGTACTAGTAAATTTCTGATTATAAAGGTAGTCAATAGACACATTATAGAAAATTAGGAAAATGTAAGGAAATGGATAAATTATAATTACACCAATCAGAAATATCTGCTAATAACATTTTAGTGCGTATGTTTTCCGTCTTTTTTTCTCTGCTCTACTTAATCAAATTAGGAAATCATAAAATGTCGCTTTATACAGATAGTAGCTTGCTCTTTTGTGTAATGTATCAAAAATATTCCCCATGTTATTCAGTGATCCTTAAAATATGATTTGATGGCCATGTAGAAATTTATCAAATGGATGCTGAGTATCATTTATTTAATCACTTTCTGTTGGCTACTTAGGTTGTTGATACTTTTTCATTATTATAATGTGGTGATGAGTGTCCTGGTATGTAAGCCTTTATACACACATATTTTAATAGAATATTTACAGCATGACTCTTCTTTTCACAAAGTTATACAGCTATGCAGACAGATTTCTTCATGTCCATTTAAGTGAAGCAGTGGCTCTCCAAAATTAAGGATCCCAGAAATGGCTCTGATGGGGCAGCACAGCTAGGGAAAAGCACCCAACCCACCCTCCATGGAGCCACCGTGTTGCTCAGCATAGGATACCGTGATAGGAGGGTCCGTGGGTCGCTGAAACAGTTTTGGAGATCTAATATCTTGGGAAAACGACAGCGCAGGCAATCCTGCTCTTCTTTCAGGGTACTCTATTTGTGATCACTCTTCCAGCTGTAAGTCATAGCGTCCCTACTCAGACTGTAACTAGTAACCGAGCTGTAACTGTGGACGAAGGCCTGGATGAGCGCAGGGGGCCAGACCACGTCAGGGAGCTTTTCCCTTCTCCCAGCCTTGCTGTCCTGGAAGTTGGTTTCATTCCTGGGCAGGCCCTCTCCATGTGCTGGCGAAGACAGCAACCAGAAGCTTCCAAGCCTTGGCTCCCACTGCATCAGCAAAACCACTGAAAGGTGGTTTCTCTCTCCCGGTAGTTCCATCCAAGCTCCTAGCTTCCAGAGGAGGATGTCATTGGCACGTGCTCCCATGCTGGACATTGGAGGGTGGCACACCACAACTGACATCATTTCCAGGATTTGGCAAAGTTCTTGGGTTTTCATTATTTAAATGTCAGCATTGCTTAAATACCACTGAGAAACATAGGTTGCTACCTAGATACTGTCTTTTTCTTCTCTGGTGTCTTCTCTTTTTTCTCGTTCCCTCTCTCTGTCTCTCTGTTTCTGTCTCTCTCTCCCTCTCTGCCTCTCTCTGTCTCTGTCTGTCTGTCTCTTCCCCACTCCTTCTCTCCCTACTTTGACATCTCTAGGCCTGGGCTGCTACTGGATGCTGGAGTTACAAAGATGCATGGAACATTGTCTCTGCCCTTGAGACACATTGTTGGAAGGAAGACAAAAATATACTAATTTGACTAATAAAAATAATAAACATTAACATTTTTAAAAATTAAAAAAAGTATGTCCAAGTGTCAATGGAACACTGAGATAGAAGTACCTAACTGGATTCTTTCAGGAGAAGGCCAGCAGATAATGTGCCATTTGAACTGAGTCTTTGAGGCATTGTGAACATTTTCTAGGCAAACATTTTGAAGAAAGGCAGAGGGAGTTGCCTGGATAAAAGCAGCAAAGCCTGAAACAGCATCAAGCAGCCATTAGGACACAGGCCTGCCCGGAGCCCAGGGTACATTCTTCCAGAAATCAGATTGAAAGGCTGGGCCTGTCCTGGCATTGCCAGTGTATGGAGATACCCATCTATCCAACCCATGTGTATTAAGAGCTAACAGTGTTTATTTAAAAAATTCATGGAGTGTCTAATCAAACCTCCAGTCTGTTTAGAGATGGTCTTAACTAACAGCCCCTTGAATTTCCGCAGTGCCCTGGAGCTACCGCTCCCCATGTGGCTCAAGCCCATCTTTAGAGCGTAAAATAATACAGCCAAACAAACACTCCGAGCGAGGCTGCAAACAGGCCTGGGCCAAGGAGAGAATATTTATGACTTTAAAGCTTAGGTCCCCACCGACTCCTTTGGAGTGTAGAAAAAAATATGTGCCTTCCAGAAATTAAAGTGGTACCAATCACCAAAGCCTTTGATCAGCGCGCGTTGTCTTGCTGCTGTCTCTTCACTACTGATGTGAGGAAACGGAACTTGTCTGCAATTTAAGTTTCCCAATAATAGGCATCTGGGCTGTCCTCTTACCTTGGGTTTTTGGTAGCATCTGCATTGCTGTTTTACAGCAGCCCTTTTGGCCTTCCAACTCCTGGAAGCTTGTTCAGTCAAGACATAACCTTTTACCAGTTATGACTAACTGCTGAAGGGAAGGAAAAAATCCTCAGTGTCAGGCAGTAGGCTACAGTGTTAGGGGACCTGTGACCGCATTGCCTGGCCAGGGCCTGATTTGAGTGGAAGCTTGTTATAAACCCCTCAGGTGTTAGAAAAAGCCAATATGTCAAGAATTAATCTGCATGAATATGCTACTTTGCCCTGCTCAGATTTGTGTGGGAGCTTGTAAGAAAACCCCAGATCTTAGAGAAAGCCAATGCATCAAGGCCTAATCTCCATTAATATTCTGAGAGCTCTCAAAGAAGAAAAATGAACCATTGGGCCGACATTAATTGTGCTCAGAGATAATTAGAACAAAGTGTTGTTAATTGTGTGTTGCTTTAATGTTATGTAGCCATGGCCTTGTTTTTTTTCATGGAGGGTATAAATTTTGATGTCAGAGACTAAAAGCTGGTTGGCTTGATGAATCAAAAGGCCTCAGTTTGCGTAGTTACAGCCAATTAGGCATTTCAGTCCTCACTCTGCAAAGTATGATTAAGCCTGGTATGTCCTGAGTATAATTGGAAAACAAAACCCCAAATCTTGGTTCTTTTTTCAAAGTGGGTATCTGAGTTGTCCTAGATATAACTCGTCTCAGTAACTTACCTAAGTGTCGTGAATAAAAATTATAAGCTCTGCTTCAAAAAGCAGTTTGATTGATGAACAGTCCCAGTTACAGAACCACAGCATTCTATAAACTCTAATAGTTTGCCAGGAGAAAATGTTACACGGCCTTGGGGGAAAAAAAATAGTGGTTCCAGAAAAATGCCCTTGTTATATAGGTATTGCCTCTGTATGCTGAGTCAGTAATACAGTCACCCTAAATCTATGAAGTGTTATAAGAAATCCACTTACTCTGATTTCTGATGACAGCCTTTTGAGGGTGACCTAATTCATTCGCATTCAAATCAGCCCCAACCCTAGGGCCTCTCTACTTTGGGAGTGGGAAATAATACAGTTTTACTTTATAACCAAAGCAGTGTGACCAAGTACTCTGATGGTTCAGGGATTTTAAGACTTGAACGTGGGAGGAGAGATTACAAATACAAACCATCCTGGGTGTAAAAACTCTCTACCGTATTGGTTTGGGTAATTAGTCCTATTTCAGAACTATCTAAAATATGTGTGTTTTTATTTGTGAATTTAACTTTCTAAATATAAGTGTCCTCAGCATTATGCTCAATTGCATTCCTGGTTTTCTAATTGGAACCCATTAGTCACCCAGGGTAGGCTCGACCTCTTCAGTGTTCAATGTTGCTAAGTATTCAACTAATATAGGGGTGTGGAGCTCTTCTGGAAAGTAAGTTTCTGCTGTGCTTTTAAAGAAGATACAGCTTGTAAAATGCATCTGTTGTTTGTTTTGAACAGACCATACCTCAACATAGCAAAGAAAAAAGGAAATGCTTTTAAAATCACAACAAGGAACATGACCTGTTTGGAAATTTTGGATCTTTTTTCTCAAGGCAGAGTCTTTTCCTTTACTTTTGTCTCATTGGTAGTCATATCCACGGGAGCTTTCTCAGAAACAGGAAAAGCACCTTTTACCGTGACATCATTATTGTTTTTTGCTTTTTATGTGCCTAGGGCCAAAGTCAAATTGGTTTTGGTAATCTCATAAAATACCAAGATGACCGTGAATTCATTCATTTAGAGGAGACTGCCTCCCATGTAGTGTAGTAACTTGGGGGAGAGAACTCTTAAGTAGTTCCAGCTTGAGATGAGAAGCAACCACAGGCAAACAGAGTATGATGTGCAGAGGCTTCTAAGTCCATATGATAAAATGCATTCCTCAGAAATCCAACTAGCCAAAATTCTCCCTGCAGTCTAGTTTTATGAGAGAGACAAATAAGAAAACAAACAGGATTTTCTCCCCCAGAAGCAGTGTCTGCATATTTCCTGAGATGAATGTAAATTCTTGGGTGCAGACCCCATTTCTGGTCTTTCCCAGTGCTCAGCGTTCAAAATCTGATCCCAAGGGCCTCATGGCAAAGGCGAAAGCGCTTCATGCATCGTCAGAAAGAATCTGAACCAAGCTCATTATCAAGTAATTGTTACAATAGATTTAATAAGTATCTATTGACTATAATTATAATAATTATATAATACTGCAACCCCTTGTTGCCAGATAGACGTAAATTTGGTAAATTCACTGGCAATACATTTTGGGGGAAAAATATAAAAAGAGACTCATCTGATAATCTTATGTAGCTCTTCAACTAGCTCAGCTCACAATTCCCAAAAAGGAATTTTTTCAAAAGTATTTCCAGTAAGGTGCACTCTAGGAATAAATACTTAATGAACAGATTAAAGTTTAGTCTGTTCAAAAAATATGAATTTCTTTATCCCACATTTACCTGGTGTGAAGTTTTTCAAAGAGCTAGAAAAGAATTCTTTGTTCTTCCTCCTCTGCCATCACCCCAGCACCCTTACATTCTCCCTCACTGACCGCAGACAAGCGGGCAGACAGACACCCCCCCCACCCCACGTTATGCTGTATGCATCCCACACACCCGCCCCCCGCCCCAGGCTGCAGGAGCATCTGAGAGTGCACATGCTTTTAGTGAGTCCCACAGGTGACTTGAGGACCCTGAGACATAGTGCTTCCAGACTTCTGTGCTGGTCCCTTTATCATGGACCCTCATATTTCACTTCCTCACCAACGTCTTTGCATCTTCTCATCCCTGGGGTGATGGAAAGGGGGAGGGGATCTCTTGTCCCTCTTTTTCACCATGTTTCTTTTTTTATTTACTTTACTCTTTATTGAAGCATAGTTGATTTACAATGTTGTGTTAGTTTCAGATGTTCAGCAAAGTGATTCAGTTATGCACATATATATACATATATATATATACACACACACATATTCTTTTTTCAGATTCTTTTCCATTATACGTTATTATAAGATATTGAATATGGTTCCCTGCGCTATACAGTGGGACCTTGTTGTTTATCTATTTTATATATAGTAGTGTATATCTGTTAATCCCAGACTCTTTATTCCTTCCTACTCTCTTCACCTTTGGTAACCATAAGACTGTTTTCTATGTCTGTAACTCTGTTCCTGTTTTGTAAATAAGTTCATTTCTACCGTTTTTTATATTCCACATGATTTTATATGGTATTTATCTTTCTCTGTCTGACTTTACTTAGTATGATAATCTCTAGGTCCATCTATGTTGCTGCAAATGGCAGAATTTCATTCTTTTTATGGCTGAGTAATATTCCACTGTGTATATGTATACCACATCTTCTTTTTTTTTTTTTTCTTTTAACATCTTTATTGGAGTATAATTGCTTTACAGTGGTGTGTTAGTTTCTGCTTTATAACAAAGTGAATCAGTTATACATATACATATATCCCCATATCTCTTCCCTCTTGTGTCTCCCTCCCTCCCACCCTCCCTATCCCACCCATCTAAGTGGTCCAAGGCACTGAGCAGATCTCCCTGTGCTATGCGGCTGCTTCCCACTAGCTAGCTATTTTACATTTGGTAGTGTACATATGTCCATGCCACTCTCTCACTTTGTCCCAGCTTACCCTTCCCCCTCCCCATATCCTCAAGTCCATCCTCTGGTAGGTCTGCGTCTTTATTCCCGTCTTGCCCCTAGGTTCTTCATGACCTTTTTTTTTTTAGATTTCATATATATGTGTTAGCATACAGTATTTGTTTTTCTCTTTCTGACTTACTTCACTCTGTATGACACTCTCTAGGTCCATCCACCTCACTACAGATAACTCAGTTTCGTTCCTTTTTATGGCTGAGTAATATTCCATGGTATATATGTGCCATATCTTCTTTATCCATTCATCTGTTAATGGACACTTAGGTTACTTCCATGTCCTGGCTATTGTAAAGAGACCTGCAATGAACATTTTGGTACATGACTCTTTTTGAATTATGGTTTTCTCAGGGTATATGCCCAGTAGTGGGATTGCTGGGTCATATGGTAGTTCTATTTTTAGTTTTTTAGGGAACCTCCATACTGTTCTCCATAGTAGCTGTATCAATTTACATTCCCACCAACAGTGCAAGAGGGTTCCCTTTTCTCCACACCCTCTCCAGCATTTATTGTTTGTAGATTTTTTGATGATGGCCATTCTGACCGGTGTGAGATGATATCTCATTGTAGTTTTGATTTGCATTTCTCTAATGATTAATGATGTTGAGCATTCTTTCATGTGTCTGTTGGCCATCTGTATATCTTCTTTGGAGAAATGTCTATTTAGGTCTTCTGCCCATTTTTGTATTGGGTTGTTTGTTTTTTTGCTATTGAGCTGCATGAGCTGCTTGTACATTTTGGAGATTAAACCTTTGTCAGTTGCTTCATTTGCAAATATTTTCTCCCATTCGGAGGGTTGTCTTTTCGTCGTGTTTATGGTTTCCTTTGCTATGCAAAAGCTTTGAAGTTTCATTAGGTCCCATTGGTTTATTTTTGTTTATTTCCATTTCTCTAGGAGGTGGGTCAGAAAGGATCTTGCTGTGATTTATGTCATAGAGTGTTCTGCCTATGTGTTCCTCTAAGAGTTTGATAGTGTCTGGCCTTACATGTAGGTCTTTAATCCATTTTGAGTTTATTTTTGTGTATGGTGTTAGGGAGTGTTCTAATTTCATTCTTTTACATGTAGCTGTCCAGTATTCCCAGCACCACTTATTGAAGAGGCTGTCTTGTCTCCATTGTACATTCTTACCTCCTTTATGAAAGATAAGATGACCATATGTGTGTGGGTTTATCTCTGGGCTTTCTATCCTGTTGCATTGATCGATATTTCTGTTTTTGTGCCAGTACCTTGTTGTCTTGATTACTGTAGCTTTGTAGTATAGTCCGAAGTCCGGGAGCCCGAGTCCTCCAGCTCCATTTTTCTTTCTCAAGATTGCTTTGGCTATTCAGGGTCTTTTGTGTTTCCATACAAATTGTGAAATTTTTTGTTCTAGTTCTGTGAAAAATGCCATTGATAGTTTGATAGGGATTGCACTGAATCTGTAGATTGCTTTGGGTAGTATAGTCATTTTCACAATGTTGATTCTCCCAATCCAACAACGTGGCATATCTCTCCATCTGTTTGTATCATCTTTAACTTCTTTCATCCGTGTCTTATAGTTTTCTGCATACAGGTCTTTTGTCTCCTTAGGTAGGTTTATTCCTAGGTATTGTACTCTTTTTATTGCAGTGGTAAATGGGAGTGTTTCCTTAATTTCTCTTCCAGGTTTTTCATCATTAGTGTGTAGGAATGCAAGAGATTTCTGTGCATTAATTTTGTATCCTGCTACTTTACGAAATTCATTGATTACCTCTAGTAGTTTTCGGGTAGCATCATTAGGATTCTCTATGTATAGTATCATGTCATCTGCAAACAGGGACAGCTTTACTTCTTCTTTTCTGATTTGGATTGCTTTTATTTCTTTTTCTCCTCTGATTGCTGTGGCTAAAACTTCCAAAACTATGTTGAATAATAGTGGTGAGAGTGGACAACCTTGTCTTGTTCCTGATCTTAGTGGAAATGGTTTCAGTTTTTCACCATTGAGGACGACGTTGTCTGTGGCTTGTCATATATGGCCTTTATTATGTTGAGGTAAGTTCCCTCTATGCCTACTTTCTGGAGGGTTTTTATCATAAATGGGTGTTGAATTTTGTCGAAAGCTTTCTCCGCATCTATTGAGATGATCATATGGTTTTTCTCCTTCAATTTGTTAATATGGTGTATCACATTGATTGATTTGCATATATTGAAGAATTCTTGCATTCCTGGGATAAACCCAACTTGATCATGTTGTATGATCCTTTTAATGTGCTGTTGGATTCTGTTTGCTAGTATTTTGTTGAGGACTTTTGCATCTAAGTTCATCAGTGATATTAGCATGTAGTTTTCTTTCTTTGTGACATCTTTGTCTGGTTTTCATGTCAGGATGATGGTGGCTTCGTAGAATGCTTTTGGGAGTGTTCCTCCCTCTGCTATATTTTGGAAGAGTTTGAGAAGGATCGGTGTTAGCTCTTCTCTAAATATTTGACAGAGTCCGCCTGTGAAGCCATCAGGCCCTGGGATTTTGTTTGTTGGAAGATTTTTAATCACAGTTTCAATTTCAGTGCTTATGATTCATCTCTTCTTGTCTTCTATTTCTTCCTGGTTCAGTCTTGGAAGGTTGTACTTTTCTAAGAATTGGTCCAGTTCTTCCAGGTTTTCTGTTTTATTGGCATATAGTTGCTTGTAGTAGTCTCTCGTGATCCTTTCTATTTCTGTGGTGTAAGTTGTTACTTCTCCTTTTTCATTTCTAATTCTGTTGATTTGAGTCTTCTCCCTTTTTTTCCTGATGAGTCTGGCTAATGGTTTGTCAATTTTGTTTATCTTCTCAAAGAACCAGCTTTTAGTTTTTTTGATCTTTGCTGTTGTTTCCTTCATTTCTTTTTCATTTATTTCTGATCTGATCTTTATGATTCCTTTCCTTCTGCTAACTTTAGAGTTCTTTTGTTCTTCTTTCTTTAATTGCTTTAGGTATAAGGTTAGGATGTTTATATGAGATGTTTCTTGTTTCTTAAGGTAGGATTTTATTGCTATAAACTTCCCTCTTAGAACTGTTTTTGCCGCATCCCATAGGTTTGGGGTCGTCATGTTTTCATTGTCGTTTGTTTCTAGGTATGTTTTGATTTCCTCTTTGACTTCTTCAGTGATCTCTTGGTTATTAAGTAGTGTATAGTTTAGCCTCCATGTGTTTGTATTTTTTACAGATTTTTTTCTGTAATTGATATCTAGTCTCATGGTGTTGTGGTCGGAAAAGATACTTGATACAATTTCAGTTTTCTCAAATTTACCAAGGCTTGATTTTGTGACCCAATATATAATCTATCCTAGAGAATATTCCATGAGGACTTGAGAAGAAAGTTTATTCTGTTGTTTTTGGATGGAATGTCCTATAACTATCAATTAAGTCCATCTTGTTTAATGTATCATTTAAAGCTTGTGTTTCCTTATTTATTTTCATTTTGGATGATCTGTCCATTGGTGAAAGTGGGGTGTGAAAGTCCCCTACTATGATTGTGCTACTGCCAATTTCCCCTTTTATGGCTGTTAGTATTTGCCTTATGTATTGAGGTGCTCCTATGTTGGGTGCATAAATATTTACAATTGTTATATCTTCTTCTTGGATTGATTCCTTGATCATTATGTAGTGTCCTTCTTTGTCTCTTGTAATAGACTTTGTTTTAAAGTCTATTTTGTCTGATATGAGAATTGCTACTCCAGCTTTCTTTTGATTTCCATTTGCATGGAATATCTTTTTCCATCCCCTCACTTTCACTCTGTATGTGTCCCTAGGTCTGAAGTGGGTCTCTTGTAGACAGCATATATACGGGTCTTGTTTTTGTATCCTTTCAGCCAGTCTGTGTCTTTTGGTTGGAGCATTTAATCCATTTACATTAATGTAGTTATTGATATGTATGTTCCTATTACCATTTTCTTAATTGTTTTGGGTTTGTTATTGTAGGTCTTTTCCTTCTCTTGTGTTTCCTGCCTAGAGAAGTTCCTTTAGCATTTGTTGGAAAGCTGGTTTCGTTGTTCTGAATTCTCTTAGCTTTTGCTTGCCTGTAAAGGTTTTAATTTCTCCGTCAAATCTGAATGAGATCCTTGCTGGGTAGAGTAATCTTGGTTGTAGGTTTTCCCTTTCATCACTTTAAATATGTTCTGTCACTCGCTTCTGGCTTGCAGAGTTTCTGCTGAAATATCAGCTGTTGACCTTATGGGGATTCCCTTTTATGTTATTTGTTGCTTTTCCCTTGCCGATCTTAATATTTTGTCTTTGTATTTAATTTTTGATAGTTTGATGAATATGTGTCTTGGCGTGTTTCTCGTCAGATTTATCCTGTACGGGACTCTCTGCACTTCCTGGACTTGATTGACTATTTCCTTTCCCATATTAGGGAAGTTTTTAACTATAATCTCTTCAAATATTTTCTCAGTCCCTTTCTTTTTCTCTTCTTCTTCTGGGACCCCTATAATTCGAATGTTGGTGCGTTTAATGTTGTCCCAGAGGTCTCTGAGACTGTCCTCAGTTCTTTTCATTCTTTTTTCTTTATTCTGCTCTGCAGTAGTTATTTCCACTATTTTATCTTCCAGGTCACTTATCCGTTCTTCTGCCTCTGTTATTCTGCTATTGATCCCTTCTAGAGAATTTTTAATTTCATTTATTGTGTTGTTCATCACTGTTTGTTTGCTCTTTAGTTCTTATAGGTCCTTGTTAAACGTTTCTTGTATTTTCTCCATTCTGTTTCCAAGATTTTGGATCATCTTCACTAGCATTATTCTGAATTCTTTTTCAGGTAATCTGCCTATTTCCTCTTCATTTGTTAGGTCTGGTGGGTTTTTACCTTGCTCCTTCATCTGCTGTGGGTTTCTCTGTTTTCTCATTTTGCTTAACTTACTGTGTTTGGGGTCTCCTTTTCACAGGCTGCAGGTTCCTAGTTCCCGTTGTTTTTGGTGTCTGCCCCCAGTGGGTGAGGTTGGTTCAGTGGGTTGTGTAGGCTTCCTGGTGGAGGGCACTAGTGCCTGTGTTCTGGTGGATGATGCTGGATCTTGTCCGTCTGGTGGGCAGGTCCACGTCTGGTGGTGTGTTTTGGGGTGTCTGTGGCCTTATTATGATTTTAGGCGGCTTCTCTGCTCATGGGTGGGGTTGTGTTCCTGTCTTGCTAGTTGTTTGGCATAGGGTGTCCAGCACTGGTTGTTGAGTGGAGCTGGGTCTTGGCTTTGAGATGGAGATCTGTGGGAGATTTTTGCCGTTTGATATTACATGGAGCTGGGAGATCTCTTTTGTCCAGAACTTGGCTCTCCCGCCTCAGAGGCACAGCCCTGATGCCTGGCTGGAACACCAAGAGCCTGTCATCCACATGGCTCAGAATAAAAGGAAGAAAAACAAGAAAGAAAGAAAGAAAGAAAGAAAGAAAGAGAGAGAGAGAGAGAGAGAGAGAGAGAGGGAGGGAGGGAGGGAGGGAGAGAGAGAGAGAGAGAGAGAGAAGATAAAAGAAAACAAAATAAGTTATTAAAATAAAAAATAAGAAAGAATTATTTTTTTAAAATTTTTTAATTAATAAAAAAAAAAAGAACGAAAGAAGAGAGCAACCAAACCAAAAAACAAATCCACCAATGATAACAAGCACTAAAAACTATACCAAGAAAACAAAAACAAAAACACAGACGGACAGAACCCTAGGACAAATGGTACAAGCAAAGCTATAGAGACAAAATCACACCCAGAAGCATACGCATACACACTTACGAAAAGAGAAAAAGGGAAAATATATATGTATCGTTGCTCCCTAAGTCCACCTCCTCCATTTGGGATGATTCTTCGTCTATTCAGGTATTCCACAGATACAGGCACATCAAGTTGTTTGTGGAGCTTTAATCCGCTGCTTCTGAGGCTGCTGGGAGAGATTTCCCCTTCTCTTCTCTGTTCGCACAGCTCCTGGGGATCAGCTTTGGATTTGGACCCGCCTCTGCGTGTAGGTCACCTGAGGGCGTCTGTTCCCCGCCCAGACAGGACGGGGTTAAAGGAGCAGCTGCTTCGGGGGCTCTGGCTCACTCAGGCGGGGGGAGGGAGCGGTACGGAGGAGGCGGGGCGAGCCTGGGGTGGCAGAGGCCAGCGTGACGTTGCACCAGCCTGAGGCGCGCCGTGCGTTCTCCCGGGGAAGTTGTCCCCGGATCACGGGAGCCTGGCCGTGGCGGGCTGCACAGGCTCCCGGGAGGGGCGGTGTGGAGAGTGACCTGCGCTCACACACAGGCTTCTTGGTGACGGCAGCAGCGGCCTTAGCGTCTCATGCCCGTCTCTGGGGTCCGCGCTGATGGCCACGGCTCGCGCCCATCTCTGGAGCTCGTTTAGGCAGCGCTCTGAATCCCCTCTCCTCGTGCACCAGGAAACAAAGAGGCAAGAAAAAGTCTCTTGCCTCTTCAGCAGTTCCAGACTTTTTCCCAGACTCCCTCCCGGCTAGCTGTGGTGCACTAGCCCCCTTCAGGCTGTGTTCACTCACAAACCCCAGTCCTCTCCCTGGGATCTGACCTCCGAAGCCCGAGCCTCAGCTCCCAGCCTCTACCCGCCCCGGCGGGTGAGCAGACAAGCCTCTCGGGCTGGTGAGTGCTGCTCGGCGCCGCTCCTCTGTGCGGGAATCTCTCCGCTTTGCCCTCCGCACCCCTGTGGCTGCGCTCTCCTCCGTGGCCCCGAAGCTTCCCCCTCCACCACCCGCAGTCTCCGCCCGCGAAGGGGCTCCTAGTGTGTGGACACCTTTCCTCCTTCACAGCTCCCTCGCACTGGTGCAGGTCCCATCCCTATTCTTTGTCTCTGTTTTTTGTTTTTTCTTTTGCCCTACCCAGGTACGTGGGGAGTTTCTTGCCTTTTGGGAGGTCTGAGGTCGGAGGTCTTCTGCCAGCATTCAGTGGTTGTTCTATAGGAGTTGTTCCACATGTAGATGTATTTCTGGTGTATCTGTGGGGAGGAAGGTGATCTCCGCGTCTTACTCTTCCGCCATCTTGAAGCTCCTCCCTATACCACATCTTCTTTATCTGTTCATCTGTCAGTGGACACTTAGGTTGCTTCTGTGTCTTGGCTCTTGAAAATAGTGCTGCTGTGAGCACTGGCGTGCATGTGTCTTTTCAAATTAGAGTTTTCATCTTTTTCCGGATATTTGCCCAGGAGTGGGATTGCTGGATCATAATGGTAATAACTCTATTTGTGGTTGTTTAAGGAACCTCCATATTGCCCCATGTTTCTTTATTCTGATTTCTCTGGCTCCTTGTTGCTTCTGAATCAGGGTGCCACCGATTCGGTGTGGCATAGGCCTTTTCTAGTCCATTCGAATTTTCTTTTCCTTCTACATAATGAATTGGTTATAATGAATCAGCCAATCACCCTATATTCATCTTTTGGTATCTGTGGCTCTAAACTTGATTTATTTGTGCCAAGGAATTGCTATCCACTTGGCAAAGTAGAGGTGTGGGAAAGACGGGGGGAGGGGCAAAATGTTGAACCTGTGTCTGCCGTCATTTCAAAAGCCATGGCTTCCAAGAGGCCAGGTTCCAGCTGGCCAGGATACCAAGATACGCCTCTGTGTTGGTGCCTTCCGTCTCCGACTTTGCAAGGAGGGTCTGGAGGATGGGTCTCTTCTTCTCACACAGCCTCTCCTTTGAGGCTGTCCGAAGAACTCCTCACTATTTGTCACTCCATCTCCGAGGCTCAAATTTGATCCCCATACCTTTACTCTGAATGACCAGTTGACGTTTTTTCCAACTGCTTGCCAGCGAGGCTGTCAGCTGCTGCCGTTTCTCTGCCTCCCGCCGATGCCCCTTTGCCGGGGAGGCCGTGCTGCAGGGAGTCGTTAAAGCAGAAACTCTTCTACTTGCTCAGCAGGCAGCAGTCCCTTTTAACTGCTCTCTGCAGCTATTTGGATGCCTGCTGCCAGCTGCTCTCTGCACAGAGCCAGCTGAGACGAATCACGTTGCAATGAGCTACAGACCTAACAGAAAGCGAAACTAGCCCCCCAAACCAGCTATTCATAAAGGGGACCCACTTTTTTTCTGGAAGCCTCACTCACATTGTTTGTTGCCTTGGAAAAAGTATAGAGAAAGGGTCCGTAGAATATAAAATTAAAGTGGGAGCTGTTTTGGTATTAAAATAACTGTAATCAGTACAGTTGTTCTGCCATTATCTAAGTCAGCCCACAGACACTTGTCACTGTTCCCCTCCCTTCCCTGTATCCCTTGGGCATTCATTCAGGAGGCTATAAGGATGCCAAGGTATTGGAGAAAGATTTTGGAAGCCCCCGTGCATCTCAGGTCAGGGTGATTTCAGTTTCGGTACCAAGTTTGTGTATTTCAGCACTGAGGCTAATTTCATAGCAGAAAGTATGTGGTGATCCTTCCTGAAGAATAAGAAGATATTCCCACAGGACAGTGCATTGGCAATCTGGGACAGGGGGCAGTTGAAACTGGTGAAAAATACACTAATATATAGCCCCCAAAATGTGAATTTGTAAATTTGCATTTCTTTTTCTTTTATCGGGGATTTAAATTCCAAAAAAATGCAACTGTCCTGTTGTCTCTCACTAGAGTGTGGGCTCCCAGAGGACAAGAACAGTGAGGTACAGTTTCACCCCGAATTTCTACTGGACAGAGCTCACTGCAGTGAACTGTAGCATGCGCTTAAATCTCCCAGGCAGTAAGCTCTGCATATGAATACAAAGGTGTACAACAAGGAGAGGTGCCCTGCTAAAGGAGTGGTAAAGCAAGATGATAGTCACAGCACTTATCTGTTTTCCATTCTTCGGCTGCAGGGAATTGTGTACTATCTGCTGAGGGAATCGTTTTATTTTAAAATTACACTCTATTACTAATACTGATAAACCAAGACAGAACAAAAACCAGAATAGACTCACCTATTTTGCATCATTTCTGGTTTTCATTTATTCTGCTTTCAGTACATAAATTAGCATATCTTATTTTAAAATCAGCACTGCTGTGCAATGCCATTTAATGACTTTTAGGCAGAGTTGACTAATCCATAGGTCATCTTTTTTTTTTTTTTTTTAAACACCCAAGAGAAGAGCTTTTACAAAAAATCCCAGTGTTAACAACTTGAAAGTCTATAATTCTTGTAGCCCTCCCATTTCATTTTTATGTCACAGAATATTTAATTTTCTTTAAGGATCGCCACCTCTATTTTAATTCACTTTAAGCATATGACAAATAAAAAATCATTTAAACCTACTCTGATCCTTTGGGTAGAAGTAACATTCCCCCTGTGAAACTGAATTTTTTATTGTATGTGTAGGAAACACCACTGAATTTACTTTGTCCATTTTGATCAATGCTTTATAACTCTCACTTTTCAAAACTAAGTCCTGTGATAATTTGGCCTCATATATGAACTTCTGAAGGTAATGAAACATTCATGAATTGGAGCTACTGACTCACCTTTTACAGTTTTCATTTCCTTGTCAGCTTTTCAACACAGAGAAGTTAGAGGTGTTTTGGGGAGATGGGAGGCAGTGAGAGCTTAGCCAGTACCTGCAGAAAGATCGATGGTATTTTAAGGGCAGCTGTCCTCTGCAGAGTTATTATAAATTCCAAAGACCGGCCAAACATCATTACTCATTATGGCTGAATTAAATCTGGGTGTTCACCCTGAAGATGACTCTGGATCCGGTATCAGTTGCCTCTTTTCCCCTGGATGCCTTAGGAGGTCACTTACCTACCAGAGGACAGCCTGTTTCTTAAAGAATATCTTGCCGAGAACCTCACCCCCAAATCCTTTCACGGAAGCGAGCTTGGAAATTGATTACCAGGCAAACTGAGGGGGGAACCCCATGGCCAGCCGCCCTTCCCTTCCCTTCCCTTCCCTTCCCTTCCCTTCCCTTGCCTCTGACTTCGACCTCATCAGTAACTCCCCCATTTCACTAATTTCCTGTATTTTAGCTCCCTCCCCCAACTCCAAGAGTCTAATATTAAAATGCAAATCTCTTAGGATAACTATTAAATGAACATGGATTTCCTGACAAAGGCAAGTAGGACATGCCTTTACCGATGTTAAGAAAAACAAAAATCCACTTGATCATCTCTCTAGTGGTGAACAGGTAACTGCACGTTGACTGGTTAAAGGTTACATTCCTGAGAGAAGCCGAAACTGAAGTTAGGTTAAGTATTATGTCTTGGTTTGCTGAAGTGGGGCTTAGCACAAAGTGACTCCATTTGGGGCCTGTTTTCTCCCTTTTAATACCTATTAGCCTTCACTTCACAGGGTAGTGAAGAGAGCTTATTGTTTTGGGTCTGGACTTTTCTGAACTTTGAACTGTTCCTAATGCTGAAGCAGCATGATAGAAATAAGCAGAGTCTGAACTCTTTATTCCTGTAGTTCAAATCCTGCTCCTGTCACTAACTTTGGGGAAGTTTGCTAACACTTCTGAGATTCAGTTCCCCATCTATATAAGGGGAGTAATAATACGTATGCTAATGGATTCAATGAAAGATAATATTTTTAAATGCTAGCATAGGGTGTGGCACGGTAAGAGTCACTTCTTTCTTCCTTTTTAAACTGAATAGTAGAATCTTTAGGGTTATTCCTTTTAAGTAAGACTGAGGCAATTCTTTTCACCCAGCTTGTAGGAAAATGACCTATGAAGAAGGATGTTAACCCTGTGTGCTGTGCTTTCTTAATGTCTCATGCGGCATCCAGATGATGGGAAATTACTTCAGTAATTTCCGAGTGCTGGGAGATCCTTCTTTCTACTTTTTGGGCAATTTTATTGCTGCCACTGATTGCCACGTTCCGTGCCCTACTTGTTCAGCTGTCCTATCTTCCTTCCAAGCTAAGGAGCCGGAGAAACCCCTGACACTGCTTCTCATGATCTTCCCCTTCACCTCCTTCCCCCTCTCCCGCAGGAGGGACAAATCACCCCCAGGTATCCCATGTTTTAAGTGGGACTGGGGAAAGAGTGGTCATTAGCCCCTCTCACAGGGCCCTAATTTCCTCAGGGATGTGGGTATAGGGAGTATATCGTCCAAGAGTGCCCTTCTCCCATCCCCGAGGGGCAACAGCCCAGCCTTTCCCCTGCCAGGTGTCTGGGGTAACCAACAAGCTCGGGACCGTGTCTCCTAGCAGCCCCCCTCAAGGGCTCGTCCTTGTTGTGGGACCCGAGCTCAATCACTGTACTCGTGGTGATTATGCTGTGGCTCTGCCTCTGGAATCGGTGAGCCTTCTGACCCCTGAACTCACCTGGGCAAAGTTTTCCCTGACACCCTAGTCTGTCATTCATCTGGGCTTATCTGCTCTCCTAGGTTCTTTTTTTTCCTTAACATCTTTATTGGAGTATAATTGCTTTACAGTGGTGTGTTAGTTTCTGCTGTATAACAAAGTGAATCAGCTATACATATACATATATCCCCATATCCCCTCCCTCTTGCATCTCCCTCCCACCCTCTCTATCCCACCCCTCTAGGTGGACACAAAGCACCAAGCTGATCTCCCTGTGCTATGCGGCTGCTTCCCACTAGCTATCTATTTTACATTTGGTAGTGTATATATGTCCATGCCACTCTCTCACTTCATCCCAGCTTACCCTTCCCCCTTCCCCCTCCCCATGTGCTCAGTCCGTTCTCTACGTCTGCATCTGTATTCCTGTCCTGCCCCTAGGTTCTTCATAACCATTTTTTTTAGTTTCAATTCCATATATATGTGTTAGCATTCGGTATTTCTTTTTCTCTTTCTGACTTAACTTCACTCCGTATGGCAGACTCTAGGTCCATCCACCTCACTGCAAATAACTCAATTTCGTTTTTTTTTTATGGCGAGTAATATTCCATTGTATATATGTGCCACTTCTTCTTTATCCATTCATCTGTCGATGGACACTTAGATTGCTTTCATGTCCTGGCTATTGTAAATAGAGCTGCAGTGAACATTGTGGTACATAACTCTTTTTGAATTATCGTTTTCTCAGAGTTTACACCCAGTAGTGGGATTGCTGGCTCGTATGGTAGTTCTATTTCTAGTTTTTTAAGGAACCTCCATGCTGTTCTCCATAGTGGCTGTATCAATTTACATTCCCACCAACAGTGCAAGAGGGTTCCCTTTTCTCCACACCCTCTCCAGCATTTATTGTTGGTAGATTTTTTGATGATGGCCTTCTGACTGGTGTGAGGTGATACCTCACTGTAGTTTTGATTTGCATTTCTCTAATGATTAGTGATGTTGAGCATCCTTTCATATGTTTGTTGGCAATCTGTATATCTTCTTTGGAGAAATGTCTGTTTAGGTCTTCTGCCCATTTTTGGATTGGGTTGTTTGTTTTTGTGATATTGAGCTGCATGAGCTGCTTGTACATTTTGGAGATTAAACCTTTGTCGGTTGCTTCATTTGCAAATATTTTCTCCCATTCTGAGGGTTGTCTTTCCGTCTTGTTTATGGTTTCCTTTGCTCTGCAAAGCTTTTAAGTTTCATTAGATCCCATTTGTTTACTTTTGTTTTTATTTCCATTTCTCTAGGTGGGTCAAAAAGGATCTTGCTGTGATGTATGTCATAGAGTGTCTGCCTGTGTTTTCCTCTAAGAGTTTGATAGTGTCTGGCCTTACGTTTAGGTCTTTAATCCATTTTGAGTTTATTTTTGTGTGTGGTGTTTGGGAGTGTTCTAATTTCATTCTTTTACATGTAGCTGTCCAGTTTTCCCAGCACCACTTATTGAAGAGGCTGTCTTTTCTCCATTGTATATTCTTGCCTCCTTTATCAAAAATAAGGTGAGCATATGTGCGTGGGTATATCTCTGGGCTTTCTATCCTGTTCCATTGATCTATATATCTGTTTTTGTGCCGGTACCATATTGTCTTGATTACTGTAGCTTTGTAGATAGTCTGAAGTCAGGGAGCCTGATTCCTCCAGCTCCGTTTTTCTTTCTCAAGATTGCTTTGGCTATTTGGGGTCTTTTCTGTTTCCATACAAATTGTAAAAGTGTTTATTCTAGTTCTATGAAAAATGCCATTGGTAATTTGATAGGGATTGCATTGAATCTGTAGTTTGCTTTGGGTAGTATAGTCATTTTCACAATGTTGATTCTTCCAATCCAAGAACATGGTATATCTCTCCATCTGTTGGTATCATCTTTAATTTCTTCCATCAGTGTCTTATAGTCTTCTACACACAGGTCTTTTGTCTCCTTAGGTAGGTTTATTCCTAGGTATTCTATTTTATTCTTTCTGTTTCCTAGGTTCTTATGCAAAGATTCTATTCCTCTTCCCTGGAGCCCCAACTCAACCCTCTTTATTCCAGGAGGGCGGTAACTCCTTGGCTGGGACAGAGCTTAGCAGGAATCCCAGGACACTTTTTACAATGTCCTTAGGGTCATTTTCTCATGTTTATACAAGAGCTTTTTGTCTGTGTTTCTGTCAGTATAGACAGACATTCTCAAAGTGTGTCTCTCTGCTTTCAAAGCATAGAATCTCAGGCTTTCCTCACTGAAAGAGAATATTAAGGTCACTTTCAACTTGATCTGTCCACCTTGGGACACCCCCAGTTACAGGTAACCGCCTCCTTATCAAAGTTGCCCAGAGTAGTGCAGTGTAGGCTTAAGCAAAGAGCCTTGAATCCAAATCCAGGCTGCCACACTAACCAGCTATGAATCCTTGGACAAGTTACTTGAGCTTTCTAAGCTGTAGTTGCCCAAGATTTAAATTGAGGATAATCATGTACCTAATGCAGGGCTGTTAGGAGGATAAAATAAGCTAACAATTAAAAAAACCCTTAGCACAGGGACTTCCCCAGTAGTCCAGTGGTTAAGAGTCCTTCCAATGCGGGGGACGCGGGTTCAATCCCTGGTTGGGGAACTAAGATCCCAAATGCCGTGGGTCACCTAATCCCGCGTGCCACAACTAGAGAGAAGCCCACATGCTGCAATGAAGATCCCACAACTAATACCCGATGCAGCCAAAAAAAAAAAAAAAACCCTTAGCACAGAAGTTGGCATAAAATTAGGATTCAATAAAGTGTTAGCTAAAACTTTATTTAGCTACCATCCATCTTTGAATGGCTCTCATCTTTTAGAATTACTTCTCTGAAGTCTGTCTCCCAGGAGGTGTACCCATGAGTGCTAGTTCTGTCTCCAGAGGCTACACAGAACAATTTAGTTCTTTTTCCCTGACAACCTGTGTCATCCAGGGACAATCCTCACATCCCCTCCAGGACTTTTCTCCTTTGGGCTGAATAAGCATAGTTTCTTCGGCCGTTGCTTTATATGACATGGTTCAAATCCCTTCACCATCCTGATCCTTCTCCCTGATTGATACCATTTCTCTATACATCTTGTGAGTGTGGAATCCAGCCAAACATAACTCACGGTCCCCTCTGAGTAGTGATTGGCAGAGCAAAATCTTGTCCCTCTGTCCCCTCTGTAACATGCTGCACAGCTCTTGCATCAGACTCATGCTGAGGCTGCCTACTCAGGTCCACACTCCCTGAATCCTCTTTGCTGTGCGCTGGTACCATGTCTTTCCCCCACCTTGTACTTGTACAGTTGTTTTTGATCAGAGTGCTGGGCAGTGTGTTGACTTCAGCTGCGTTTTATCTGGTTGGAAGTATTCCATCGTAATCCATTGCTCCAGGCTCTCAGGGTCTTTCCGCGTCCTGAGTCTGTTGTCCAATATATGTGCTCTCTGTCCTGCTCTGTATTATATGCAGATATATAGAAAAGGTGACTCTTTCCATTGAGAAAATGAGAAACTTTCTGACCAGCAACACAGTTTTTACAGCTAAATGAACTCTTCTGCAAAGAAATTACCCTTCTCTGAGCTTATTGCCCTATTTGTATTAAGGAGGGATTTGGACAGATGGTCTATAAGATTTCCTCCAGCTCTATGCATTCATGTTATCATGTTATCTCCACTGTGCAGAAATAAATATCCTTAACTGCGAAGTGTGATTTACCACCCTTAAAGCTAATGTTGGCACATTTTTAAAAGTATATATATTTTTGATGCAGTATGCTAACATGGGCTATATTCATATTGATATCCAGTCAGAGGATATATTTTACCTGTAATGTATAATGAAGTTTCTGTCAAAATCTAATCTTAGTTGTTAAAATATGAAAGAGTCTTATTTCATCAGTGGTTATACCTTAAATGGGAAGATGGGGTAAATGTGATGGTTTCTCAGTGAAAAAATAAAACTAATTTGGGCAAGTCTAGAGAAAGCCCGTAGGATGTTGTGCTTTGGCACTATGAAACTATTGATTCTTTCCTGTTTTATTTTTTCCAGTTTTACCGAGTTATAATAGCACTGTATGAGCTTAAGGTGTGCAGCGAAACGATTTGACTTACGTATATCATGAAACAATTACCACAATAAGTTAACATCCATCATCTCATATCTCATATAGATGAAAACAAACAAACGAACGGAACAGATGTGTATTTTTTTTCCTTGGTTGAGGACTCAGGATCAATCTATTCTCTTAACTCTCATATATACCATATCATGTTAACTATAGTCTTCGTGTTGTACATTACATCTCTAGTACTTATGTATCTTAAAACTGGAAGTTTATAAACTTTAACCACCTTCATCCAATTCCCCCTGACCCCACCTATGGTAACCACAAATTTGATCTCTTTTTATGTGAGTTTTGTTTTGTTTTGTTTCAGATTCTATAATACATATAAGTGAGATCATACAGATTTGTCTTTCTGTGTCTGACTTATTTCATTTAGCATAATGCCCTCAAAGTCTATCCATGTTGTCAAAAATGGCAGGATTCCTCCTTTTTTATGGCTGAATAATATAACCCTTTTCTCTTTTAAAGTCTGAGAACCTCTTACTTTGAATTAAATGGATTGGCATTATCAATTTTACAAAGTAATAAAGCATTATGGAAATCAGCAGATTCTTTGATTATATTCTCATTTTAATGACTAGATACAGATAAACCAGGTTTTGCTAAACTGTTTACTTGGTCTTCCTAACAGTGGCCCGTCCTATTGGCTGATAGAAACCACAGAGTTCTGTTAGGCAGAGGTAGAAAGGAACCTAGGAATTTGTGGTGTGCTTGATTACTTTGACCTGGTGAACTTTGCTAATAAATGCAGCAGGGCAACATTTAGGCCTGCCTTTTGCTTGATGTAGCAGAATGCCTGACTGGGCATGTCATCTATTGGACATTAAGGTTGATTGGTTTCCATAATGAATTATTTTAATCAAGCTTTGCCCAGATTACTTTAAACTCTGTTATTTCCTATTCAGCTTTAAAACACATCATCTTTATGTGTACAATTTTCAGATCTAAATTATGCCTGCATCTAAAAAACATGGGGTCATGTTTTTAATCAGAGATACTCAATAAATACCAGCAATTACACCAAAATGCAGAACTTTTTTAAAAAATCTAAACCAGTGTTTCTTAAACTGTGGTTCCTGGACCAGTTGAATTAGTAACAGTATCACCTGGGAACTTGTTAGAACTGCAAGGTTGCAGGCGCTACCTCAGACCCACTGATTCAGAAACTCTGGGGAGTGTGGCCAGCAACTGGTTTTTTAGCAAGTCCTCCAGGTGATTCTCAAGCAAGCTAAAGTTTGAGAATCATGGATCTGAATTATTATATTTAGTTACCATTAATAAAAAATGCCTTCAGGTTTAATGTTTATTGAAAAGTCTAAACCCACATTGAATAAGAATGGCTAATTCAGCACCTTCTTCCTTTTCTGCTTTATTAGTTAAGATTTGCTTACGGAAACCTATTTTTAAACACCGTAGGTATTCTGATTGTCGAACGTTAAGTGAGCATACCTAAAGTAGTTTGTTGCCTTGCGAAATTAGTAAGGAACTGTAACACACATCTGTGATAAATCAAGTAGTTACAACTTTCTAATTCAGTATTTGCCCCTGTATTTAGCATCTTAGAAGATGCTCAAATATGTTTGCCCAAAGGAAGAAGATTGCAATGGGTCACAGCAGTGGTGAATGATCACAGACGATTTTGATGACCTAATATAGAACTCCAGTGATTTCTTTAATCAATAATCATTTGTGTAACCAGAAAGCATGTTTGTGTACACTTTGCTGGGTAATTGCAGAAACATGAGTCAGGGGTCTTTTGATTGTAGCAGCAACAACAACAAAGTTCAAATTAGCTAAAGAGATAACAGAATGTATTGACTCATGGAAATGAAAAGTCCGATGATGGGTATTACGTCTCAGACGTTGCTAGATCCAGGCTTCAGATAATACTACCAGGAATCATCTCACTGTATTCTCAGCTGTGCTTCTCTTTGGATTATTTCGTTCTCAGACAGGATCACAGAAATGGTAGTAGATTATCTGCAGCACTGCACCAGGTTTCTGGGCTACTGGGCTGGCAACCCCAGTGGGTAGAATGGCATTCCAGCTAAACTTGGATAAGCTTGGAGCCCTTTGGACCGTGCTGATTGGCCAGAATGGGCCATTACATAAGCATTGACCTGGGAGGTAGGGTCAGCTTTACCTAAAACTGTGTGGATCATGAATGAGAAAAGAGTGGTTTACCAAAGGAAAATCCGGACAAGATATGCCAGAGAATGGTAGAAGGGTTGCTAGGCAGGTTAAAAAAAGCAGAGATGCTGTACTCAGAGACAATAACAGAGCTTTTCCCCTAAGTGCATTATCTAGTAGGTGTACTTATTTTTATGCCAGAAACAGCCACCTGATTTGGGGGTAAGGAGTGCAAGATGGGGTATTAAAAACTTTGTTTTTGAGGATGTGCTCTGCTCCTGACCAGTAGTCTAGACTTTGCCAACCTTCGCTCACTGTCTTGTTTCCAGATCTGACAACTTGGTTTTTAGTACAGTATTTTTGCTTTTACTTTAACGCAGCAGTTGAAGAATCGAGTTGGAGGAGGAGAAAATATTTTAAAATTTTAATTCATATATGAATGTAAGTGATATAGAAGTTAAACTTGTTTCCATTGTTAATGTATTTATAAGTATAAAAGTAGTTTAAATATATTATAATTTATAATATAATTATAAAGTAAATGAAAAAGAATAGGTAAAAATCACTTATAATTATAAATGCTCTTCCTCATTGTATGATAGCATTTTGATTTGTTTTCTTATAGTATTTTTTTCCTGTACGTTTTTCTTAATTATAATCATGTGGTATGATTACAGATCCAGATTTTTGAAAAATAATATGTAAAATTATACTACTTACTTTTAAGATTTTAACATTTCATCACGAGAATCTACCACGACAGTACATTCTTTTCAGAGCTGTCATTTTAATGGCTGTATAGCACCCTGTCAATGATATGTCATTATATGACTCTGTTTCTTTGTCACTTTCTCCTCCTAGAAGAGGAGATGTAGCTGCCACTTACAAAATCCATGTCTTTCTATTTGACATATTCTAAGTGTAAACACCTCAGGAAAGCCTAGGAGTGCAACTGTGGTCTGGTATTTTCTGAGTCCTGAGGGGTGACCGGAGCGTGGGCTCTTTCTTTGGCACTGTCTCGAGTTTCAATTTGGTCTTTTCCCAGAAGTAATCCTGTGGGATTACGCCTAGCACATTAGGTGCATCATAAGTGAAAATGGGTCCTTAAAGCACTTGTACCGACAGAATCCCTTTCATGTTGATGATCAGTAGTGGTGATGAGTGCAGACTCAGGCGTCTTGACTTTCCAAAGGAGAGCTTCAAAGATTTGCCCTGCCCCTCCGACCGCGCCCGTTGTATTGTCTTCGCTGTCTTTAATGAAAGAAGCACATTTATGAATGAAAGAAGCACATTTATGAATGAAAGAAGGCTGATCCCAGTCTACAGAGATTGCTGAAGTTGTTGCAATTTTGACTTTCCTTATACAAGCCTAATTAATGAGTGGCAGTTCTAATACTTGTGCATGAATGACACTCAATAAAATTTTCAGTGAACTGCATTATAGTAGTTGCAGTTATCTATTACTTAGAATGCCTAGCCCAGGCTCCTAATTATAGTGGACTGCCCTCTCATCTTTCCTAAGATATAATGTCAATTTAGTTTTAACAAACTAAGCCGGGGGGAAAAGACTTGGGATCAAAAGTAAAATGTTTAAGTGTTTTTAAAAGGTCATTTTTTCCACATATCACTATTAAACATGTGAGGAAGCTTGTAAAAATTCTCCCCTTATTGCATTTTATCACTCATTGGAGGATATGATGACTTGATAATTTAAAAGATAAAAATTAAAGAGAATATACACACATATGTAAACCCCCTGCTTCCTGCCCTAATTAATTGAAGACCTCTTAAAAATGAACTTTCAAAAACTTGAATGCTGCAGCTATATTGGGAGGAAGTGAAAGGGAGTCTCCCACGACCACTTTCTGTCAGTTCTGTTCAAGTTTGCCCATAGACACAGCTTTATCATATCAAAGTACTTTCTCTCTCTTCCCCTTCCCCTCCCTTTCCTTCTCATTTCCCTCCCTCCTTCCTTTGCTCCTTTTCTCCCATCTCTTTTTGCCCCTCCCTCTCCCTTTCTCCAGGAAAATTGTTTCAATGTATTACCATTCCCTTGGCTATAGAAAGGATACATAAGAAGCAGGTATAAAAGAAGCATTTGGACATTTTCCCTTGGCAATCTTTAAAAGGAAGCCATTTGCCTCTGCTGAAAAAAGACATTCTGGAACACGGAAACTTTAACCAGGCAGGGTCCTCAGATATGTATGAATCTTAAACTGATGGAGGGAAAGTTTCAATATGAGAACACCTGGCTAGTTAGTAGCCAGTCAGGCATAGAGCCTCCTGACTTCTCCTGAGCACCTTAAGATTTCATGGGTCATGGATTACTTTGAAAACATAATGGAAGCTCTAGATTCTCTTACCTGAAAATGCACTCATCGTGTATTTATGCAATATTTCTCAAATAATTTTATGGGGACTCAGAACTCCTGAAGTTTATTCTTAAGTCCCATACCCCTGGGGTAAGAATCCCTGAATACCCCCATACATATTTGCTCTATACTGTTGCCTCTAACTTCTGAAATGCCCATCTTGATTGACTCTCTATGGCTGAGAGGTCAGTGGAGGGAAGCTATTTCAGGATAAACAAGACTTTCCCAGCACACTTTAAGTTATGCCACCTTGACAGCTACCTACATAGACCTCTGACTGGGCTTTCTGGTTTTGGAGAAGGAGATAACTTTTCGAAATGTTTAGTATATAATCCACTTATTGAAAAGAAAAGAGAGATTCAAAACTCAGGGGATGGGATAGACTGGTCCAGTCCATGTTGAACCACAACAAGAAGCCCAGGGTCTTACCAACATATAATATGCCAGTGGGTCTGCCCTTTATATTAGCAAATATGATAAAGCATTGGAGTTTGTGCTGGGGTCAACGTGGTTGGATAATTCTCTCAAATCTGACATTTTCTCTCCCTAGGGAGTATTTTCTTTGGGGATTCTTAATGGATGCCAGCCCCAAATTTATTGGTGGAAGCCAGATATCAATAGTTTACATTCTACCCTAGCCTGTTTTACACCAATTGAATAATTCAGGCCACCACTAATTTTTACAAAGGTTCTTAACAATCTGGCATGCTGCTGTTAGGAAGAGAGATTCCTGTCCCCAAACTTCAGTAGTCTTGGCACTGTAACAGCAAGTAGCAATCCACAGTTAGTGTCTCCGGATGTCATCGAGCTTTTATATCTCAGTGGGCCTAGTTTCTAACATACTCATTTTAGAATGTATGACTTTCCACATCTCCCTTCCCAGCAAGAAGTGCTAAGCCAATCATACATTATTATTCAGTCCTGTTTTTTTTTATGCAAGGTAAACATTTTTAATATGAATGAACATAGTCATGCAATGAAGGTGTATATATTTTAAAATAAAACAGTAAAGACTTCATATCATGCATATCTCTAGCAGATGCCATCAGTCTTCCATGCATATTCCCTCAAATCCCTTTGCCATTTTTATCTATGCTCCTAACAGCCAGTACCTGTGTCTCTTGATGGGCAGACTGCCATCAAGTTTTCCTACCTGTAAGGAAAACCATTTGCATCTCCCCAGGGGCAGCCCTTAATCAATGAAAAACCTGAGGACCAGTAATAAAGTCTCCAGCTCATTTGACCTTAAGGTCAAAATTCTCTCCAATGGGACTTTGTCTAATATTACATCCTTGCTTTGCCCCCTTCCTTGATTATTCCCACTTTCCTACTCACCTACTGGATCCTCCTTAGAATACTTTCTAAGAAATCACTTTCACACAAATCCTCATCTCAATATCTGCTTCTGGGGAACACAACATAAACAGTGTCCTTTTAAAATTATAAAAATTGATGCATGTGCGTTTTAGGAAAAGAAAATAAAGACTGTAAAGAAGTCAAAGAAAAAATACTCCAGGATCTACCACTCAGAGTTAAGGATGACTATAAACATATTAGTGTATATCTTTTTTTTTTTTTCCTGTGTGTATATATTTTTCTTAATTTTCAAAACTGGGATCACATCAGAACGGTGCTTCTTTTATTTTTTTTCCCCCAAGTTGAAGTATTTTTCGTAACATTCTCTTATATAATGATTCTCAACTGTAGGGTGCCAAGGGATCTATTAGTGGCTGAGAAAGGGATGGTGTTGAAATGAACATGTAACCTATAGCCCTGCTGCAGACACACAGAGTGAGAGACCTTTATTATGGGGGAAGTATTATCAATCAAGTGAGCCACCAACAGGGAAATGTTAATAACTCACTGTATAGTATTTCACTCAGTAAATGTACCGTAATTTATCTAACTTCCTGTCATTTTGGATTTAGTTTCTATAACTGCTTTTTAAAAATATATACATATAAAACACATTCCAAAAATTTTTTAAAGTGGTTTAACTTACTGTTATGCCTGAATTCTTATTCCTGATTAACAGTGAGGCATTAGCTTTTACCAAATATCTCAAGAGTGAAAACTTACAGTCCATTTTTTACTCTCCCTTTTCCTCCCATGAAGTGTGACACCAATGTATTCTATCATTGACAGACCTTTGAACTCATCCCCTGTTCTGTATATTCCCTGCCAATGTGCAAGTGAGTGCCTTGATTATCTCTTATCCAGATTACTGTAACAGCCATCTGCATTTAGCTTTTTCTCTCTTGGTCCACCCGCCATCTGCCACCAGAATTAGCATCCCAAGGATCACTAGGCTGACCTGCCTTTCAGCTTCCCCTTCCACCTGTCTTCTCATGTAATATACTTGATCTTGAAGACACTCTGTGTTTTCACACCTGTTTTCTATTCCTCCTGCAATTTTCTAACCCTGGAAAGGGATCTGCACAACTCCCAGTTCTACTATTCACTTGTCACAGTCATATTCCTCCTTCAGAAGTCAGATCTGATGCCACAGTTCCTATCATAGTTATAATAATTAGGATACACTTAGCTGCAAGGAAAAGAAAATTCAGCTCCAGCTGTCATAAGTTTCAAAGGAGTCCAGAAATTGGTTGGGCTTCTGCCAACAAGTTGATGAAGTCTCAGGCTCCATTTTCTTAATATAATTTTATTGCCTTTGCCCTTTTCATGTGCTATTATTGTTCTAAGACGGCTTCCCTCAGGGTAGATAAATGGTTGCAGCAGATATAAGCTTCATATCCTCTTAATACATCACCCAAAATATTTCTCAGTGGAGTCCCTGAAAATACAGAACCATCTTTCACGAACGTCCCCAGGGAACCTCCCCTTCGTGGACCTACATTTGATTATATACTCTTTCCTGAACCAATCCCTTGTGGCCAGAGGAAAGCCAGGTACTAAGTAGGTTTATCCTTGGGATCTATAGACCAATCAGTAGGACAAAGGGGATGATACTGCCCTAATTAGATAAGACAAATTAGGGTAGCTGTTAGCTCTCCCTAAAACATGGATCAATACTGACCAATCCTATGACTTCCATATATTCACATATGAGAGATGAAATGAATGTTATGTAGACCACAGAGTCCTCCACACTAGAACAGTTCACAGAGGGGCTTAGAGATGACATGGTACATTATGTATCACGTGTGATTTCTTGGTTGTAGTTCTTAGAAATGGTCACCCTTGCCTGACACCAAGAAGGTCTTTAGGAGATATGCAATGAATGTACATGCTCTAATGAAGTGAGGTAAAATAAATTGATTTAAAAGTTTTTTTCTTTAACTTTGATTTTCAAAGTTAATTTTTAGTTTGGAGTCATTGCTTAAGTTTTTAATGACATGTTTTTCATAAAGTAATTTTTACCCTATTCAGTTATCCATGATTTTACATAGTTTCTGCATGCCATTACCAGAGGAAACTAATAATTGGCTGTACGTATGTCTATTTTCTGTTATAATGTAGAAGTTGGTCCCAAGGGCAAAATTCGTGATTTGACCAAATACACCAAGTTATACTTAAAGTTATAATGACTTTTTTCAATTCCATAGTTAAGATTAGAGCAAACCTCATTGTACGGTATTTGAAAGAGCAATTCCAAAGATCTCAAAAGCAAGATCCTGTAGCGAAGAAGCCGGGCTCCACTGGGCGAGGAGCCCCCATTCATGTTAATATGCCAAATGAATAGACAGTCTGCTGATACTCTCAACAATTTATCTTCTTCTTTGGGGATTGTGCGATGAATGTCTCCAGTTAAATTAGAGCTATTGTTGTAGCTCTTTTTTTTTTTTTTTTTTTCCTTCTCTGAAAATGCATTTTTTTTCTGAAAATATATTTAAGCTTCAAAACTCCCTGGCTTCTAGGTACAATCAGCATAATGAGGTTGGACCTCCACATGTTTATGTAAATCCTAAATATCATTTTTCTGTCTTTATGGTGACAAAAAAAGCAACTCATATATTTTGATCGGATCAGAGTTATTTCTTTGGGGTTGAAGAATTTTAATTGGGATCGCGGCCATATTGAGGCTTTTGCCACTGCCTTTCGTGATGTTTCAAAAGAATACATATTACCTTTTTAGATGCAATTAAAGACAGTTATCATCAATCCCAGAGAAACACAATGTTTGATAATTGTTACACATATTTGGGAAAATGTCCACTTGGATTCCTACCTTGAATTTGGATAGCGAGAGTAAATTAACAGGATTCATTTAATTACCGTCCCCATTCACTGAGCACTTCTTACATGTCAGGCTCCATGCTAGACACTAAGAACAGATCCATGAATGAGACACACTTCCTGTCCTCAATCACAGTCTAATGGGAGAGAAAGAGATATACGGTACATTTCTAGTATGGTACAGGGTCATGTATAATAGCAAAAGTGTGATAAAATATAGAAGTGAGGGTGATTCAGTCCATGGTTGAGGGGTAGAATGAAAGGATAATAGGGAAAGATTTGCCTGAATGGGTAGTATTGAACTATGCCTGTTAGCCTTTAATCATCTTCATCCCTTGCAATATCCCATCAAGGTTGCCTATAGAAGGCAGCTAAGAGTGAATTATGGTAACTTCCCTGGGATGGGTTGCATAACCTTCTTTTTTACTATTTCCTTTAAGCAATGGGCTCTAGGATGTGTACCCAGGAGTATCATAATACATGCATGTGAACATACCTCTCCCCTTCTTAGAAAAGTAAACCCCTTCCTGACACAGGCTCAGACACAAGAAAAATAACCAGTACAGCTGTTGTTCCTATGATGGCCACCTTCTGTTTTTGCCAATTGCTACATTTCCAAGTGCAATGTCACCTTAACCTTTCTGTTGAGTGCCAGTGGTACCATTTTATTTTCTATCCATTGGCTCAGTACAGGTTTGACCAGATTCTGAAGGTCACTGATTTGGACCATGGCCTGTAAAAATGGTCAGCTTCTATCCTTCTTGGACCGACTGTCCAATTTTTTGAATTGCTTTTACACCCTGCATTATTTTCCTGTCTCTACCTTGATGCCTGCCTCTTGGTTTTTTTAACTCTTGGAAAAACTTTTGCTGAAACATGGTAAGGAAAGAAGAAAAGTGGACAGGGGAAGTGACATTCCTGATCAGAAACTTTTGTAATATTCACCAAAGATCTAAAGATTTAAAAACGGCAAAACAAACAGTAATAAAAATAGATAGTAAATCTAGAGAGAATAAAGCTGTGGCGCATAAAACTGTTGTTCTTTTGGTGTTTTACATATATTTCACAGGAATAGTTACATTTGTGAAATAAGTCGAATAAAATTAAAGTAGATGAATAATAGTGAGGAAATCACCAAAACATGACTGTTTAGTACGGACACTGAGAACCCAGGGGGAAGTGAAAAGGAAACGGCAAGAATTCCATAGCTCAGTAACCCCGTGACATTTCTCCTGTAGGGTGAATATGCACTATTGTTTTTCAAATGTCTTCAGATATTGTTATGATTAATAAAATCAGCTTCACTTAAAAGTATTACTGGGACTTTCCTGATGGCGCAGTGGTTAAGAATCTGCCTGCAAATGCAGGGGACACGGGTTCGAGCCCTGGTCCGGGAAGATCCCACATGCCGTGGAGCAACTAAGCCCATGCACCACAACTACTGAGCCTGCGCTCTAGAGCCCATGAGCCACAACTACTGAGCCCGCATGCCTAGAGCCCGTGCTTCTCAACAGGAGAAGCCACCGCAATGAGAAGCCCACGCACCACAACGAAGAGTAGACCCCGCTCCCCGCAGTTGGAGAAAGCCCGTGCGCAGCAACGAAGACCCAACGCAGCCAAAAATAAATAAAATAAAAAATAAATAATTTTTTTAAAAGTATTAACAAATTTAGCATGACCTATCATTTTTTCTCAATCAACTTATAGTAAAAGTACATTTCTTATGTGAATATTCACAACTCTGTGTGTGTTTGAGATTGACAGGGTCCTCACACATGAAAAGGATAAAAATCACTATCAGGATGGAGGGTGCTACAGAGGAATTTTTGACACAGGAGATGATGGAAAGCTACTACAAGGAAGTCAAATACACAGTAGAACATTTTATTACCTGACTTTATTGTATCTAGCGGCTTTCCTTCAAAGATCTTATAATATCATCCTCAGAGCTTTAACACTCTAGAGTTGTGAACTTTTATAGCAGGAAGAGAATACTGAGATCATTTTACAAATAAGGGAGTTAGCATGGCCTGTCCAAGACTACACAGCTAGTTAGTGGTAAATTGAAGACCAGAACTGAAGTTTCCTGATGCACTGTCATAGGCTAGCTTTCCATTATGAAATGTTTCTAAAAGGCTGGGTAACCAGAGGATGAAAACCGTTAGATATAGGTTGATTTGAAGCCATAGGATAGTACATAAGAGTCCATAGTACATAGATTCTGGAGCAGGAATACCCGATTTTAATTCTAGACTTTTCCACTTACTATCAAGTTATTTAATCTTACTGGGCCTGAAAGCCCGGAGGAAGATGAAATAACAGTACCTGTCTCATAGAGCTGTTGGTGGAATAAAATGAGTCTTTAGCATGTATATGTGTATTATCTCTCTGTCATCATCATTGTCATCCATTATCTGTCACTTCTAAATTCCTACGCCATTTCTATAAGCTTCTTGGGGGCTCCATGGATGTGGAGGACTTACCAATGAGGTGACTGGAGATGACCTTGTCAGTGTCATCATGGTCAAAGTAAATGACCAGACCGGTTAAAGTTCAACCAGAGAGGCGGAACCAGTGGACTTGTTACAGGGACTTGGCTTACGCAATTGTAGGGGCTGGTTAAGCAGGCTCTGTAAGGCTGTTGTCTCTGCCCCTGAGGCTGGAGCTTGACGTCTACAGGGCAGGCAATCAGAAAAGGAAGATTAGAAGTAAGCTGATGCCCATAACTGTGAGCTAGAACCCCATAACAATGAACTGAAACCGGTATCCTTGCATCTGACCTTGGTTTCAAGGGTATCCTGCAAAGACCCTTTGTCATAGACCTAAACAGGAGTCAGGAGTCAGAAAAAGTAAAGAAGGATCCAGAGGAAGATAGAGCAATTGCAGGCCAGCTGCTGCTTCATGACAAAGTGAATCAGCATATCAGCAACAACATGTGTGAGCTGCAAATGACTGCTGCTTCATTTCTATCCCCCAAAGAATCTTCCTTGTGACTCTGAAATGTGCAACAAAGGGCATACTGGGAAATGGAGTTTAGCCTAGCCAGGTTGACATATCACAAAGCCACCAGAGTGACCAATAGTAGGAAGAAGAAGTGGGGCAGAAGAGAGGATGAAAAGGAGGGAAATCAAGAGGAAATGAGATACACATTGAGCTTGATTGGCGTCTATTTTGAAGGGAGTGTGTGTGGAGGGCCATGGAACAAAGTTCCACAGGTCTCTACGTATACCTGTCTCAGTTCCTTGAGAGCTGTGCTCAGCTAAATAAAGGAGGGATCTGTGGGGTTATTCCTTGGTAGATATTTTCCCCTAAATATAAGACTTACAACTATTCTCATAAGCATAATAAATCTGATATATTTAATTTTCTTAAAATGTACTCCCAGAATACTTTCCAGATTTTGGAATATGAACCATGTGTCGTATTTCATCTTTTACTTTTTTATTGTCTCAGGTAACACAGATCAAGCAAAACCAATCACATCTGCACAGAGAGCCAGGCATTCTCAAATTTAATTATAAATTTTGAAAATATTCTTTATCAAGCAGCCATAGGTTAGAAACAACAGAAGTGTTTTGTGTGCATTTCCTTCTTTGCCTTATTTTGAATCTGTATAGTTCCTTGGTTTCAACGTCCCTTTAAGGACTTTGAACATCGTCTCTATTGGTTATCTATTGCAGTGTAACAAACTACCCCCAAACTTTCAGTGACTTCACATGACAACCATTTTAATTGCTCATAATTCTGTGGACCAACGATTTGACCTGGGTGGTTTTCATGCTGTTCCTGCTAAGGGTCACACGTGTGGCTACAGTCGTCTGGCAGCCGTCTAAGGTGGCCACAGTCACACAACGGGTGGTCAGTGTTAGTGGTCAGCTGTCGGGTCTAGAGGACCTTGGCTGAGATGGATCATATCTGCTCCAAGTGACCTTTCATCCTTCAGTGGGCTAGACCAGGCTTCTTCCCATGGTGATACAAGAAAGTGAGAACAGAAGCTATAAGGCTTATTTAGTCCAAGACTTAGAACCCCCATGACTTTATTTCTTCTACATTTTATTAGTAAAAGAAGGTCACAAGACCAGCTTAGATTCAAGGGGTTGGAAATAGATCTCACATCTTGATGGGCAGGATGGCAAAATCATATCACAAAGGATACACATACAGAGATAGGGGGAAAAAAATTGTGACAATTTTTTTGTCATTTATTTCACCTTCCGTGCCGGGTAATCATTGGTATCAATATATTTTTAAGAGGATAATTTTCTCCAAATTGATTTGTTATCTGCTCACTGGCCTTTTTTTTTTTTTTAAATAACATTCAGCCTCTTTATTTATTTATTTATTTATTTATTTATTTATTTATTTATTTATTTATTTATGGCTGTGTTGGGTCTTTGTTTCTGTGCGAGGGCTTTCTTCTAGTTACGGCAAATGGGGGCCACTCTTCATCGCGGTGCGCGGGCCTCTCACCATCGCGGCCTCTCTTGTTGCGGAGCACAGGCTCCAGACGCGCAGGCTCAGTAGTTGTGGCTCACGGGCCTAGTTGCTCCGCGGCATGTGGGATCTTCCCAGACCAGGGCTTGAACCCGTGTCCCCTGCATTAGCAGGCAGATTCTCAACCACTGCGCCACCAGGGAAGCCCCTGGCCTTTTTAATAAATCAATAAATCACTGTTATTTTTCAATGTTGACGGCAAAAACATTTTAAGATACTGTAAGGTAAGACTGTAACTGCTTGTGTATATCAACTTCATCTCAGACATTGAAATTCATACCCAGCCCTGATAACTTGGCTCAGCACCTCAACCCCACCACTGTGCCTTTGGCCATGTAGGAAATCCCATTTAATTTACTGTAGCAGTTATGTTCAAATATCGGAATAAGCCTTCCAGGGGAAAGGAGATTCCTCAGGTAACTCGTTTGTCTTCCTGGACTTTATAAAAGATGAAACTTTAATGAGGTTTAGATGTTAACATGACTGTTTTGTTCCTTTCTTCCCTGACTTGAGTTTTTCAGCAAGTGATGAATAATTACGGAGCCCCTTACAAGATAAGTGTATATGTCACAGCTATTAGTTATCTGTTGGCTTATCTTAAATAATAAGAGATGGAGTTGTTCAAAATTTAGCCAATTCCCAAACCATGTATTGGTTAGGGAAACCTTATCAATTGCTGAATAATATTAATTATTAATTAATAATTAATTATTCACTTATTAGTGTAAGTGCAAAGAAATATTTGGTCATTCAACAAGCATTTTATTTTAACCTAACACGTATATAATGCTTATCATGCTTACAAGTGCCTGGCATTGTCCTAAGAGGTTCGTGAATAATTCATCTAATCTTCACAGTAACCTTATGAGATAGATAGTGGTATTTTAACCATTTTAAAGATGGAGATACTGAGGCACAGAGAGGTTAAGGGACTCACTCAAGGTCGCTTGATTAATAGATGATGAAGCTGAAATTGGATCTCCAGGCAGTCTGACCTCTTAACCAGTACCCTATGCTGCTTCCCACTGTTTTCAAAAACCACACTACAGATGGCTTACGGAGAAGTGGAAGGGAGGCTTCAGAAATTCTACTTCTGCTTGAAGAGACAAATATATTATATACTTGTGAAACTGGAAAATAACTGTAAATCACCATGCAGGGCTTCGCATCTTTGCCTCTTCCCAGGAGAAAGAGCAAAGGGAGCATCGTAGATGAACTTGTCTTGGTGGAACCCCAGGGCTTACTTCTTAGAGATAAAACCCAGTTCTGTGTTTAAAGCATAGTAGTTACTATCATGAAAAGAGCATAACATCTGGTAGTCAGGAAACCTCAACTTTATAACTTTTTATCCCCTACCTGGCTGTGTCAGTATCGGCAAAGTCACCTTATCAACTGTAACAGACAACCTTTAGACTAGAATTAACTACCCCCCAAAAGTAGCAAACAGCTACTATGCCTACGACACACCCAGTATCGGTGGGGCTATGAAATGCAAACCGTACCGTTCGGGTTCTCAAGGTGCCATCTTATTCCTGCCTTCTTTGCATTAAGTATCCATTTTCCCACATAGAGTTTTAAAAAATTCTGTCCTGATCTATCTCACATTCATAAATCTGTGATGAATATATTTCATAGAGTGTTTTTTGTTGTTTTTTGTTTTTCAGTTAATTCTCCATTTCAGGTTAGACCATGTACTTTAACAGGATTTTGCATGGGTTTCCTTGCCTCTTAAGTCACCCTGGTTAACGCTCAAGTAACTGTTAAGCTTAGTCAATTTAAATCCCTAATGTATACGAAAGGCTTTGAGACTAGTTGTCATTTGAGCCTTTAATAATCTAATCCATGCCAAGGGATTAACCTGGCTATGAAGGGTTGTCTTCCACCAATTATGCCTGATCTATTTTATTGGTCTGTGTAGATAAGAGGAAATTTCATGTAATTTTAAAAGAATTAAGAATAATATTTCAGTATTTGGCATTCTGCATTTAAAGGGTGACTCACTGGATAAACATGATTAACAGAACACAAAAAGAGAGACCTCTCAGTAACATTTTATATTTTCTTAATCTTTGGATTTGGGAGCCTTTAAAAATTTTAATCTTTTAAAGTCATCCTCACTTCTGGCCGGCTGGTTGTAACAAAACTTCCGTCTACAATACAGTCTTTTCGAGATCCTGTAACTATATTATGGGCCCCGGGTATAGCGCAAGAAAAACAAGTTGATTTTTGATGACCACTGAAGTTAGAGAAAAAATTGTCTTTTTCCTGGGTGGAGTAATGGCTTTTTTCTGCTCACAGAATGTCTCCTGCCTAGCATGACATTTTCAAGGCAGAAAAAGCCCCTGCCCACGAATACCAGCTGAAGCATGTGGGCGTCACCTGCCCAAGGGGTCTTCTCTAGACACCACATCCACTCACGTCTGCAGACCCCGAGGGACAGCAAGCATCCTGTACCCACCAGTTACGGGGCCAGCTGCTCAGTTTCCCTCCTGACTCAGGCTAACTGGGCTAATGGCCAGCTTTTAACCTCTCAGACCCCATTTAGCTCTTGTTGGGGGAGAAAGGACTGATCCGTTTTTACACTCACAAAAGGTGCTTTTGTTGTATTGGAACTTTCCCTTTTAATTTTTCATTTCTCAACAACCCTTCCTTATTTTTATTACAGTTTTTGGTTACCGTAACTCCAGTAGCCTTTTTTTTACCAAATAAGATTTAAAAAATAATTATTAAATTTACTAACAGTACCATTAAAGACTTGACCTTAAAATAAAACTGTTCTTTTACTTTTATTGGATTCTTGGTGCCCACTTTGTGGCGTGTTTTCTTTATTATTTAGCTTTCGCATATTTCATTCTCTCCAAAGAGCCTGTTGAGTGATGATCAGTTTTGTCCCAGTTAGAATACAAGAAAACATTCCTAGTTTGTGATCCTGCAGAACTGATATGCTTAGAAATGTTGTTCACTTTGGTGAGATGTAAAGTATAAATAAGGCTATGAAAATTTCGTATGTCGTTAAATCAGTGATTTGCCCTTTGATTTGTTCACGACCCCTTCCCAGCAGGCTGCTTTGCAATCTGGAGCCTGGCTGAGCGAGCTGTAACACAGTTGATCTCAGCTATATGAGACACGGCACACTGTTTCCTTCATTGATTTATTCCCAGTCTATTGTCCACCTTATCCCATTTAGCTGATCAATTAATCTCTGATATAACTCATGCGCACTGGTTGAAAAATAATGCAGCTAGTATTTCCTCAGCAGCAGCAGCAATGGTGTTCCACGAGTGTATATGAAAGCAAAGAGGCATTCATTCTCGTGAAGTCTCTAGCTGAGGAATCCTTCTCAATCAGAGCCTCGTTTAGAAAGAGATTACTCTAATCACCCTGAAGGCAAGGACTGTGGCTGGCTTTGTTCACACCCCGCAGACACACCATCACCTGGCTCAGGACCTCGCACGTAGGAGATACTCAGAAGTGTTTGTGGACTAAATGAAGAAGATGCAAGTGTGTTGATTTTAGTGGTGAAGTAGCTTGACTTGATTGGTAAGCATCTCTCCAGTCCCCACCCTTGATATTCTGAAATTATATTTATTCCGTTGAAAGACAGGACTGTGAAATACATAGATCCATGGACCAGAAGTCAAAAGAACTGGGATGAGTGACGATGGAGAAGAAAGAGTGAGAACTTTGGTGTCAGACAGACATGTTCAAACCCCAGCTCTCCTTTCTACTGACTGTATGGCTTTTGATTTTCCTCAAAGTCTTTACATTCCTTTCTTTCCCCACCTGGAAAATCAGAACCATAATGTCTACTTCGTAGAGCTCTTGTGGGGATTGAACGATATAACACATGTAGTATGAAGGCACAAAGGCATGAAACAGCATGCATGTTTGGAAAACTATAAGCAGTTCCATTTATTTGGAGGACAGGGCGACTTGTGGGAGAGATGTAGGAGATGAAAGAGAAGGAGAGGCAGGTCATCAAGAGCCTTGGGTGGCAAGCCAATGGGTTTGAACTTCGTGCTGAAACCTTTGGGATGCTGTTAAAGTATTTTAAGCAAGGGAGAGGAATTCTGAGATCAAATTTGCATTTTATTACAGTGGCTCTAGCAGAGCAACGTTGGATTAGAAACTGCTGGCTCTTAACCTTTCTAGCTTCTTCTCCAAATCATTCCTCACACCTACTCTCTAGTCTTAGAGACCTGTGTACTAAGGATGGGCCTTGGTTTCTTGGCCTTGCACATACAATTCTTTCTTCCTAGAACATGCTTTTCCTCTTAAGTGTATTATTAGTAAAAATTCTCTTAGTTACAAATGGCAGAAAATCTGACTCAAACTCCGTGAGCCATTAGGGCAATGTGTTTGCTCAGAAGTAAGTCCCTGCATAGCTGTATTCATGGACTCAGACAATGTCATTAGAATCACGGCTCTTTCTCCATTCATCTTTCCACATTCTTACCAACACATGTTTTTTTTCTATTTGTTTTTTTTTTAATAATATTATTCAAATGGGTATGAGGTGATATCGCATTGTATTTTGGTTTGCATTTTCCTAGTGATTAGTGATGTTGAACATCTTTTTGTATGCTTGTTAGTCGTTTGTATATCATCGTTGGAGAACTGTCTATTCAAATCCTTTGCCTATTTTTTAATCTGGCTATTTGGTTTTATGTTGTTGAGTTATAGTTCTTTATCCTGGGTATTAACTCCTTATCAGATATATGATTAGCAAACATTTTCACATTGATTTTTTTTTTTAAGGACTTTCTTAATTCCTGGCCCTGGCCCCTCCCCCCATGTTTGACAGGATCTGTAAACAAAAGGAGACCCTCTTCTAGGTGCCTAACTTTATAAGCAATCAACCGATTGAGAGTGCTGAATCCATAGTCAAAGAAGGAGTATGACTGAAGATGGTTGTAGCATGTGAGAGCAACAAGGGCACAGGCATCTCTGCTGAGGTGCATGTTGTTATTCCTACTTGGGAAAAACCAAGCCTCAGAGAGGGTAGGTAAGCTGGTCCAGTTAACAGAGCTAATGAGTAGTAAAACTGGGTTATGAACTGTCCAACGTTAGAACCGGCATCCATATGCCACAGGAGGCTCCTTCCATGACTTAGCATCAGGAATTTAATTCTTTTAAAAATTAGTAAGAAGTCCATCATGATAGGGGGAAAAGGATGGCCATGGTGGGACCTGGAAAGTCACTCAGCTGGTATTGCTAGGTATATAATAGCCAAGGAACAACACACTTGCTGCTTGGATTTTAAATTGATTCATTCCAACAGCTTGCGCTGTAACCAGTGTTGGCCCCCTGGCCACAAGGGCACCTTTCCTGCCCATTCATACCCAAGGGAGAGAAACGCAGGCCAGGCTTGGCCTCTCTTCATAACTCTGCTGGGGCTTTCTGCCCATGAGGGAGCTGCATGTGAGATGTGAGCAAAGCTGCATGTGAGATCAGCATCTTCAGACTTTGAGACAAATTTCTGTATTTCACATAAACCCTAAATTTCCCTAGAGCTGATGCATGGTATTGTGAGAGGTATACATCTGCTGGAGATCGTATTTTTTCTTCCCTCTCTTTATTTCGTTCCTTTGTCTTCTTTATTGTCTTTTTCTTTCCTTCTCTCTCTTATCTTCTGCTCTTGGTCTTGCCCTTTCTTCCTGTTGTTCACTTGAGCTGATTTCTTTAAGATCAAGTATATTTGCTTTCAGAAGCTATACCATCATCTTTCTATTGATTTTGCATCAAATGTTGTATAGTTAATCCTATGATTGGTGTTTACATTAATTTCTTGGCTTGATAGCTTTTAGCTAATTGGTGTGATGTGTTCAGTGAATGATTCCCCGTCAGCAGCCGTTCCCACCCACACCTCTCTCCAGGTGCCCAAGCTCTGGCAGGCTCTGCGTGCTGCTGTGCAGAGCACACATTCACAGCAAATCGACAGAAACATTCTCTACCAGGGACTCTGCCCCTCAACATCCTTCTGTTGTATGCTGCGTTATAATCTTGGGATTCCCAGTGGCATGGTAGCTGATGAATTTGTAGCTGAAGTAAACACAGTCCTGGAGCGCTTTGCCTGTAAGTGCACTTTTTTCTCCCTTCTCCACCTCCCAGTCCAAAAGTGCTCTATCAACAGTCCAGCCATGCATGGAAATCCGTTTCTTCTCTTGTCACTGCAAATCCGCTTTGCCATATGAATGGTCATATTGGCTAAGTTGAAATAAGGAAGCTTGACAATTTCTATTCCCCTCTTTGACTGTAGGTTGTAGGCCCATGAAATGAAACAATAGATTCTTTCATTGTTAAAGAAGAAGTTAATACAGACCATTCATGACTTAACATGGTGCCAACTCTGAATGAATGGGGAATATGTGTCTTGTTTGAAATCAGATGTTTGAAAAATGAATTTTTGAGAACATCTTTGAGTTTTCATCCTGATATTTGGCATCGTGTAGACCTTTCACTATAGGAGATCTTTAGGCACCAGATTGTGATTAACTGTGCAATATTCAGGAAGGAATTTCTTTTCATGGCTTTTTCTAAACTTGGGATCTTCAGAAAGCATTGTTACTTATATTATACTGACTTTTGAGTCAACTTGTATTTTATCATCCTTTTCTTTCTTGTTTTAGAAATCTGTATAAGTACAAAGCTTTGGCGAGCAACCAAAAATAAGTCAATGTTGTTATTTTATAATGGCGTTGCCATTATCATTACTGATCGTGTCATCACCATGATCATTATTAGTGTAACATTTTAATTGGAGGGGAAATGATCCAATGAATGTATTCTACTGTTAATATTTAACTAGTGGCTATGAAAAACCCAGTATTATATTATAAAATGCACACTGAATGTACCATGACAGACTTAAAACCTACTTAGAAAAAAAAATTTTTTTTCCTCTGGCAAGAGAGAAACCAATGAAATCTTCAAGAAATAGGTCATTACGAAATATCTAAGGGTAGATCTTTTATGGGAGTGCTTAAATATCTGATATCTTCTGTGGAGGGAAATAAAATGAAATTGCTTTGAGTACTACCTTTCAGTAATAAACTAGCCTCTCCTTCTGGCTGAAACATCAGGAGGAAAATGGTACAAGTTCTTTCTAAGCACCTTACAACATTGGCGTATACTAGTATACTAAAGGAATCTGATTTATAGTGATGAGTTATTAAGGAGAAATTGAAAGTTTCCCATCCCAGGGGTTTTTACATGCAAAATTTAAAGAACCCATTACAGTCCATTAGCTTAAAAGGTAATCTTATTAAATCCTTCAAGATAAAATAGCTATCTCTGATTTGATGGTAAAATTAAAAAGGCATGGACTGCATTTTAAGACTTGGTATATAATACACTTCTTGGCTCCCCTCGCAGCCAATGGTAGCTAGCGTTTAACGTGATGATTTAAGGATGATTTAAGTTGGTTGTCCTGCACAGGGGAAGGAAGATCCCCAGAGAAACTAAATTTATGAAATGATGTAAGTTGAATTTAGAGTAAAGTAACAGAGTGATTGGAGGGAAGTCTTATGGTTTGTAGCTCAAAGACACATTAAAAGGAATGAGAGTCACAGGCCTGTGTCTCAGATGCCTTCAGTAAAGAGCCCAGGGACTGGATATTTAAGCCACACACCTGCAAATGGACACAGGGGCTCCTGTAGGACTATTTTCCCTTGTCTGGAGCCAGTCAAGAGAACATTAATTCATATTCTGCTCTATATTGACCTTGTTTATGTTTGTTCTTCAGGTTTGTCAGCAAATAAAAATAATCATAGATTATAAATTTTACAGCAAAAAGAAGTCTTTGCTACAACATCAAGTTTTTATAACAAATGAGCAAACTATCCCAATAGATTAAAGGACAAGCCAAAAGTCACCCATCCTGGCAGTTAAAGGGCCCCATTGCCTGAGACTCAGCACTGTTGTTTTAATGCCCCTTGCTGTATAACAGCAAAATGTACTTGCAACATATATTATTTATAATGAGCAACATAATATATGTATCTTATATGTAAACTATCAAAATTAAGACAAAACAGCTGTTTGCTAAAATCTTAACAAAACACTGAAGACCACTGAAAGTCTTTTTCCTGCTACATTTAAGAGCAGTTTGCTAGTCTCATAAAGGCCACTAGAGATGGAGGATAGATTCTGCGTTTTAGCTACCTTGGATGAGTCACTGCATATCCTTCTACCCCATCTTTCTCATCTATAGAACAGGGATGATAGGGAGTTTCTAGCTCACTGGATTACTGTGAGGATTAAATAAAGCATGTAAAGAGCTTAGAGCAGTACCTAACACAGAGGCACGTGGAAATCATGTCATAAACATCAGTCGCCATTGTTATCAAGTCTCCTCCAGTCTCACCATTACGTCATGCTTGCATTAGAGAATCGAGACCTAAAATGGAGTATTTCAATTTGATTACCCCAGAAAGGAGACCATATACTACTATATCCAGACTACAAATTGATGTTATTCCAACCCCTCTAAAGAAGTAAAAGATGAAATAAGATCAAGATCATACTCTTGAGAAAATTATAATTTAAGTCCAATGAAAAATAGTAGTGATGATTCCAAATGTGATTCAGAAGTTGAATTTCAGAATTAAGTAGCTAGGGCCACATATAAATTGGTTGATTCTGATTCTGTTCTTTTCAATTTGTAGAAACCCAGGAATAGAGAAGAGATACAGGCAAGATTACTTCTGCTTATTAGTGAAGTCAGTTCTAGGACTCAGTTCCCCTGACCACCAGTGAGAACATTTTTGTAGCTCTCCTAGAAACCAATGGCGGGGGGAATATACTTACTTGAATTTTCAATGAGAATTTCTGGCATAAAATGTTGGGGCCCTATATGAAAAGAGTTGCTGACATGTGTGATAACACTAGTATGACTTCATTTTAGTTTTGTAATTCATCATCATCATCATGATCATTATTATTTTTATAGAGCTAGACCTCTGAAACCTACTATAGGTAAAATATGATGGACGGTGCTTTGGGTTTATATTTTAAAGGTAGTATTACTCCATGAGAATATTTGTGAGGGTGGGCCAAAGGGAAAGCAGAACTATGTCAGGACTAATAATCAACCTCCTTTTTCAGGTAGAAGTTTACAATTCCCCAAATTTCCTCTCTCATTTTTCTTAGATTTTATACTTCATTCTTTTTTATCAAATTTTATATAATAAAATACTGCATAATGAGTTATATTAACATAAAATGTTACTGTTTTGAAGCATGTGGGAAGGTTTTGTATAAATTAAAAGAGAAATATTTCTCTGCCTTTTTTTTTTCCTGTGCATGAGAATTAGGCTTTTTAAATGTTATTAAAAAGTTTCTTTTCACAAATATGATTCAGCCTCCTAGATTTTAAGAAACATAATGGACAGCTAGTATTCACACAGATGTACTATTTGAAAGGAATTTGGCTTACTGCTGTTATTCAGTGCTGCATTTTTATGTGTAGGAATTGATGTATGCCTAGAAGAAGACAATTAAGACTATTACGCTTATTTTTCAAGGTGTATTAAACTGGTTCAAATTTTAACTATATGTTTACTTTAAGAATCTTAAAAGGACCCCTTGGGAAATATTACCAACTGGGTGCATTGGGCTAAATGAAAAAGCAGATTCATTTTCATAAATAAATCTGAATTCCATTATTTTTCAGATTTACTTGTAGATTGAAGAAGAGGATAAGTATGCTAATAGGGGATAAAGAGAATGGAAAGTTATGACAAGAATTTTCTCTATGCAGTCAATACCAGCCCTATTTTTTGTAGGTATTTCCAAACACGGATATATTAAAAACTGAAGGCTATTTATTCAAACACTCGTTCAACAAATGTTTATTATAAACTCACGATGTACAAGGTACTGTCTGAGGCATTTTAGTGGGAAAATGCAAAGCCACAGGACCCAGTCAAGAGCCTCAATATCAATAAGCCTCTACCCCAAAAAATGGTCATTCACATCTATAATGCCTAACCAGCGTTGTGGGAAAAGCACTGGTTTATAAATAATAATGAAAATATAAAGGACAGCTAACATTTATTGAGAAGTAACTATGTAGCAGACGTGTTCTAAGTACTTTTCACCTCTTTTTTTTACTCTTGGCAAAACTTATTAGTGGCTGCTCTTACGGCCTCCACTTTACACTGAGACAGAGAGGTTAAGTGTCTTGCCCAAGGGCACACAGCTAAAAAATTATGTCAGGCCCAGGCCATCTATTCTCTGAGCCACTATGTGGCCTAAATATAGTCAGATCTGTGTTTGTATTATTCATTTGTTAAGGCCTCTATTTTTTTTTTAATTTGTAAGGCCTCTATTTTTTTTTTTTAATTTGTCATGATTACCACATGACATTTCTGTGCTAACTGTAGGCACCTGATACATGGTTCCTCCTCATTAATGACTCAGCTCTACCATCTCCGGGGCATAGCCCAGCTCTAAGTGTTAAGTCTAGGGAAGGAACCGCAGTAGTTTATTTAAAGGCAGCATACTCAATTATTAGGTTGTTAAAACTGAGTATTTTGAAATATTCCTCAGGGGTAAAAGTCAAGTTCGAAAGTGAACAAGAAATTTGTGGAGCTGCATTCAGAAATCAGTTGCATACAATTGCACAGCACATATCAGGAAGGATGAGAGAGAAGACTGAAGCCAGAGTATGCAGGTGGAGGAGGATTAATCTCCTCTGCTGTGAAAGGAGCCGTCAACAGAGGTAGTGATGCGGGATTTCAGTTATCTGAACACATGCTGAAAGTTTCAGGTTGTTGAAAGCAGTGCATCTGATAAATTCTTGACTTGTCCTGGAAGTAGTTTCCCCTCTCTGAAAGCAGAGGAATCGGTGAAGGGTTGGCTACTATGCACTTAATTCTGAGCATCTGGAAGGATCTGATTGCTGGTCTGGAAGTAAAGGAAAACTTGAAGCAAATCAGCATCAAAGGAAAATAGGAAGCAGGGCAGTATCTATTTTCACCCTACCTAGTCTTTAAGAAATAAGATATCAACACGTTCACTGAAAAAGTAGCAATGAAATCATGGACACCCTCTGAACAGTCCACAAAGGACTGAAGGTTCTAAAAATGGAATGCTGGGGCATTTCCTGGCGGTCCAGTGATTTGGAGTCTGTGCTTCCACTGCAGGGGCACGGGTTGGATCCCTGGTCCGGGAGCTAAGATCCTGTGAGCAGCGCTGTGCAGCCAAAAAAACAAAAGAATGTTGACCCTAGCTAGTCTGAAAAACTCTGAGTGTTCAGTCTACAGCCTTTTTTTTTAAATTTAATTTTTATTTTATATTGGAGTTAGTTGATTTGCAATGTTGTGTTACTTTCAGGTGTACAGCAAAGTGATTGTTATACATATACATATATATATCCTTTTTCAGATTCTTTTCCCATATAGGTTATTACAGAATATTGAGTAGAGTTCCCTGTGCTATATACAGTAGGTCCTTGTTGATTATCTATTTTATATATAGTAGTGTGTATCTGTTAATCCCAAACTCCTCATTGATTCCTCCTTCCGTTGACCTTTCCCCTTTGGTAACCAAAAGTTTGTTTTCTAAGTCTGTGAGTCTGTTTCTGTTTTGTAATAAGTTCCTTTGTGTCATTTTTTTAGAGGGATTCTTTATTTGAACACTTTGTCTTACAGTCTGATCTGTGCTTAACTACAAGGTAGTTATGTGCCAGGCCAGGGATCAGAGACACAAAATTCACTCTAGTCCCCCTATTCCTTGGAAGTCATAGATTTGATTATCTCCGAAAGCTTATCTGGGGGGTAAAACATGTTTAAGGGTTGTTTTTACTAAGAATTTTAGAGTACCTGAATTTTGGGCTCTGTCATGATTGGAAAACACATCTGAGTTCGGATATGGTGACCTTTTCTAAAGGGCATTGTGTCACAGAGAGCTTGGCTGACTGCAGGCGCAGCACCTGTATAGGCCTGTAGGTGGGCCCTAGGCCTGCCTGTTTTCTGTCACTGCCACCTGGTCACCTCAGGCCAGCATCTGACCTTGGACAGAAGGATTTGTCCAGCCAGGCCTCTGCTGAATAGGTTACTATGTGCGCTCTTTCCTAACCTGGCTATTTCTCTAGTTACCTTGTATGACCGACCTGAGCACAGGCTGGTCGTTTCTGCAAATAGCTCCGACTCACCAGCTCGGCCAGGTCATGCCCCCAACCAGCGGCAGGAAGCAGCGACTGGTGGGATCTCGGGCAGCTTGGAGAGGCTGGGAGGGGCGCTAATCAGCAGCCCCAGCGTTGACAGGAGCCAGCAGGGAAGCAGAACAGACGTGTGTAATAGGGACTCATAAATCTTTCTACTTCTTGTGCTGTGGAGACACTTCTCCATTATCACTTAAAGATGGGAAGCAGGGCCTTTCTCTTCTTACGGAGTCCCCTTAGCAGAGTAGCAGGCGGTACGCCCATCCTGTGGGCAGCGGTTCAGAGACAGTGGCAGCCTTTGCATGTGTGTGTGCATGTGTACACACACTCGTAATGAGCCTCTTCAACCTCAGTAGGGCAAATGGGAAGGTCACGGTGAGATATTAAAGTATAATATTATCCCCCAGGGAGTTCAATGATAAAATCAGATTTTTAATGGCCATGAGCATTCACTAGAAGGAAGGAGTATTAAAATATACGATAGGGACAAATTTAAAAGAATGGCATCATTGAACACAAACGTCAGTAATGGACCAAAATTTACCAAAAAGTTAGAGTGTCGATCAAATTTACATTTTTAAAGTGAATTTCAGTGGAGCATAGTGGTTAATATTATGGTATAATATTATGATATAATAATATTGCTGGTATCAGGGACACCTCAGTTTGAATATTGACTCCACGTCTTCCTAGCTATGCCTAGGGCAGGTTCCCTAACTGCTCTGACTGTAAACTTTCTCATCTGTAAAATGGGAATAATAGTAGTACTACCATCATAGGTTTATTGTGAATAATAAATGAGATAACTTCATATAAAAAATTTAATAAGGCCTAGCACATTGGGTGAGGGCTTTTTAAAAGCCTACTACTATTGTTGTCTTTCTAAGAAGAAAAATAATATATGATTCCTCAACCACTTGGACTTTTTGGTAACATCATGAAAATGGCAGCAGTTATAGCAGCAGGAACAGTATATGGAAAAGCTAGTCACCTCCTGTTTTCTGTCTGTAGTTTCTATAAAGTGTTCCTCACATTAGGAAGGATGGGGTAATTATCCAAATGGGGTGAATTATGCCCAAGATTGATGAAGCAATAGAACATAAGCAGTTAGCTACTCTAGACGACTCATCATCCCCCAGCCCAGATAAATTACATACCAAGTACTGGATATTATTCTAGAACCACTGTTGATAATCTCCATGGAAGTGGCATATAGGAGATAAGCTAAAAGATCAGAAATGGAAAAATACAGTCCTCATTTTTATAACGGAAATAAAAATTCTGAAAACCATAACACAGGAAGCTTGAAATTGGTGCCTGGGAAATTTCTTGAAAGGAGCAAATAACAAAGAAAGACATAATCACTAAGATCCAGCATAGGCTCACTAAAAATAAGGTATTTTCTTTTTTAATAGATTAAAAAAACAACTATTAGTCAGGAGATGCCATAACTTGGTTGCATCAAGATTTCAACAAAGCATCTATTTTCTTGACTCATGATAATGTTCAGAGAGTAGGAAGCAATGTGTGTTGGCTGATTGCTCAGTTGGATAGATGCATAATCAGCTGCCCCATTGTACACAAATATGGCCAGATAATGACTAATTAACTTAGAGGAATCTTTCCAGAATTATACCACAGAGCTCCACCTTTAGAACGTTACTCATTATATTTTACTGATGACAGAAAGATTAGAAGTCAGGCTTTTAATGTAAAGATCATACAAACTAGGAAGGAGTAATAACTGTGATTCTGTCAGAGTCAGAATTCTAAATATCCTATGATTTCCTTAACATCCTGGAACAGTGGGCTGTAATAAACAAGATAAAATTTAACAGGAAAAAAATTTCCTGCATATTTGGCTAAAAAAACTCAATGTATTAAATCAGGAGGCTTAAAAGCAATTAGTATTAAAAAAAAAAAAAACTTGGGAGAGTGGTTGAAGATAAGCTCAGTATGAGTCAGGAATGCACTAAAAGCTAAGACAGAAGATGCTCAATGAAAGGAGAATGTCCTTTGCAAAGACTGTTATTAGCCCTGCCGCACTCTGCCCTGTTCAGACCACATCTTAAAGGGTTTGGTTTTGGATAGTCCCATTTCAAGAGAGAAATTGACAAATCAGAGTGCCGACTGGGAAAAAAAAGAAAAGGGCAACAAGACAGTGAGGAATCGAAACCATCTTGTATAGATATGTATATGTATAATTGAATCACTTGCTATACACCTGAAACTAACACATTGTAAATTAACTGTACGCCAATAAAATTTTTAAAAAATAAAAATAAATAAAATTTAAAATAAAAAACATCTTGTAGGAAAAGATAGAGAGAAATTCATGCCACAGCTACTTAACTTGAGAAATAAAAATCAAGAAGAAATAATTTAGATCCGTAAATATTTAAAGAACTTTCTATGGAACCACATATATTTAATATAGCTCTTAAGGCAAAAAGAAGTTAATGAGTAAAGGTTTTAGGGATGAAAATCTAGTCTGAAGAAAGAATTTATAACAATTAGAGGTGTCCAGGTATAGGATGAGCTTCTTATTAGGGCTAACAACCTTTTCTGTATAAAAGCATTGACCAAATAAACTTCTGTTGAGTGTGAGGCTTTATAAAGAGTGATTACATTAAACAGGAGATTGAGCTAGTTGGCTCTAACATGTGTTCTCCGGGGGTAAGAGGCTTATGGTGGGGCAGTCATGCCGCCTCTTACTTAATGTCAGTGATAGCTTCAGGCTTGTGGAATAGGAAGTATCTTTCCCTCTTACAAAGAAGAGGATGTGAACACAGTCTCTAAAAGTAAATTAGGCATCTTAAGGTGAAGGTTTATTATACTTCTGGGCTAAATTGAAAAGACTTCTCTAAATTACTGGTAAGAAGACCTGAAGCCTTTTTTGCCCCAGTGATCTGAACCTCTGAAACCCCCAAGTTAGAGCCAGGTATGTACTCAAGATTGTTTATCTTTTAAGCAAAGCATCAGGTTAACTGGGAAAAGTCTTTATTCAACCTCAGAAATGCCTGACTTTTGTTGGGTGATAATTGGTTAGAGTTGAGGATGGGAAAAAAAGGTTTTTCAGTTCGTAGGTATTTGTATTTCTTCATATATTATTCTAAATATTCTGTCACTACTCCCAAGTAAACATTAATGTTTATGCTTATGGCCTTATTAATAAAAAGAGTTAACCTAGGTTAAGTATATAATGTGTCCTAGGCAGTATACTGAGTTCTTTAAATATGTTATATCATTTAATCTTCTTGAGATTCTAGGAAATAGATACTGTTATTATCCCAGTTTTATAGACGAGGAAACTAACTTGCAGAATTTTAAAAATATGCTGAAATTGCTAGCAAATGGCAGCTGAGATTCAAATGACCTCACACCCCCACACTGTGAACCACAGCACTATAATTGTGTAGGTTCACAGACAGAATATTCAGTGCAGCCCAGTGGGTAAAAGCAAATGGTGCTTTTGGAATCCAAAGGATCTAGGTTCAAAACATAACGCCTCATTTACTGATTCTCTGATCTTAAGTAAATACCTTAGCCTCATAGAACATCACTTTTATAAAGTGTGTGTGTTGGGGGGAGGTGATAATAGTACCAACATATAAGGTTGCTTTGAAGATTACATGAGCTAATGCATACAAAGTGTATGGCACATGGTAAATTCAGCTATTGATGTTATTAATGAATTATAGTATGTGCTAGTCACTGTTGACTCAGTTACCTCTGCCGGTAGAAAGCCTATTCATTTAGATTTTGCAGTTCTACTCTAGGTAATTCTGTTTACCAAAATGTGAGCTATAATGCTAGGAAGTGGCGAAGTTCTTTATTTCTACTCTCCAATGTTTGAAATAGCCTTTTGGAGTTTCAGTAACAAATATTTTGATTACAGCGCCAAAGTCGCAATTCCTCGTACATAGTATGAATTCAGTAAAATTTTTTCAAAATAGTAAATCATTCAAGTAACACCTGTCAAGAACAAAAATTCTTTTGTACTCTGAATCCCTTATCCATTGTGCAGTTTTGAATATGGAGGAGAGCTGCTGTTTTACCACCTCCCAGGCGCCTAAGGTCACCTGCCATCAACTTTCATTCCTTTCCTCTCCACCATCAAGTCAGTGTTCTGCTCCTCCCTCCCCACCTGGCCTGTAAGAAAGACGTGGACTCCATTTTGGGTGTTTGCTGACACCCTTCCAATCCCACTACTCTCCCTTCCCCTTCTGTCCCACATCTGGGCAAGTTGACTAAAAAAAGTCCCCAGTGTTCCCTCCTTCGGTGCGGTCAGAAAGCTCAAACCACGTGAGCTCTGGCTTTCCCCAGCCATTTTCAGACCTACTTGGAAGACTTCTCTCATCTCCCCAGAAAGCCACATTTTTGAGTAAAAAAACCTGTTTCTACCTTCTTGGTGTATACATAGCATCATCAGTCTCAACATCCAAACCAGATTTGGGTCCATATCGCTTCTGCAGGGTGATGACAGCTCCAGGAACCCTTCCCTCTTTACTCCATGATCCCTCATCTGGAAAATGGCCACCTGCTTCTGCAATGTTGTTGGCACTTCTATTAACAGCTGATTATCCCTCATCTAGTTCATCAGAATTCAGTCTCTTTAGTCAGATGGTCTATAGACAAATTCTTGTAAAATTTCAGGCATTAGATAATTTTCTTGTCCTGTTAGTCCAGAAATTAGAATAGGGAGAAACGATATCCAAATCTGACAAAGAAAACCATACTCCAACATAGAGAAAAGTATAGATCAAAAGTCTTTCAGTCAATTCCAAACCAATTCCTGTTTAAACTCTTAGAAAATTAAAAGTAAAGTATAATTCCTTAATAGGATAAAGAATATCTTAATCTGGTAGCCAATTATCACTCTCAGTAGGAAAATATGCTGTAGATATTAAACTGTAGTCAGGAACCGTAGTGCCAGTGATTAGCATTCCTTCGTTAACATCATTTTGGAAGTTCTGCCTCATTCTTTAATACAGGTTTCCCCTGCTATCTGAAAGTAGAGTGTTCCTATGAAATCCTTTGTAAGTCAAAATGGTGTAAAGTGAAGAAGCAATTACCTTAGGACATATCTTGCTAACAGATGCACAGAATAAATCCAGAAAAAGCACACATGCTCACACAGTGCAAAGGTATGGCAGCTTGAGGCTCAGATGCTAAATGTAGTTTCTGGGGAAGAAGTTTGGTGGGGCCATTCTCCCTACTGGGGTGCATGGCACCTCTATAATGACTTTCTTGCTGCAAAACAAATGCTGAACGCTATTTTTGTTTTTCACCTTTTTTTGTAAAAGCAAAAGTCCTCTTTGAATTTCTTTCAGTTAATGGAAATAGGTACTAATGTAGGTGTTTCATAAAACCAAAGTGGTATAAAGGGAGCTTTAAGAATCCAGGGGATACCTGTATGTGAATCAGAAATAAAACCATGGTTATTGAAAAGGAGGAAAACAATTATTATTTGCAAGTGGCATTATCTACACTACAAACCTGAGAAAATCAACTGGAAGAAAACTTAGAATTAATAAAAGAGTTCAATAAAAGTATTACAAAAATCAGTACTTTTCCGTCAATGAGGAATAATGATTCAAAAGTAATTGGAGGAAATTTGGTGCATAATTGTAATATGTCTTAAAATACTATTTAAAGAAAAGTGCAGAACCCATTTTTTTTTAAATTAATTTATTTTATTTTATTTTTTTTGGCTGTGTTGGGTCTTCGTTTCTGTGCGAGGGCTTTCTCCAGTTGCGGCAAGCGGGGGCCACTCTTCATCGCGACGCGCGGGCCTCTCACTATCGCGGCCTCTCTTGTTGCGGAGCACAGGCTCCAGACGTGCAGGCTCAGTAGTTGTGGCTCACAGGCCTAGTTGCTCCGCGGCATGTGGGATCTTCCCAGACCAGGGCTCGAACCCGTGTCCCCTGATTTGGCAGGCAGATTCTCAACCACTGCACCACCAGGGAAGCCCCAGAACCCATTTTAAAGGAGATTACTGAACTTATTGAGATAAATAAAGAATTTAATAAAGAGACATACCATGTTCCTGGATGGAAGGGCTAAACATTGCAAAGCTGATACTTCTTCCCAGAATAATTTAAGGTTGAATTAAATTCTAAAAGAAATCAAAATCAATTGGATAATAGGAGGCGAATGGGAAGAACTTAACAAAAGTTTAAAATGGTTCTATAGAAAAAAAACAAGAATTATTTAAAAATAAAAGGAATAACAAATGGTGGCTCGCTCTAATATTAAAATGGTATGGACTTATGTCATTTAAAGCAGTGTGGTTATTATTCTAGATCAGGTAGATGGATAAAACAGTGTAAGTTATCTGTCAGTAGACCTTACCATTTTAAATGTTTAATACTTATAAAAGGGATATCACATATCAACCAGAAAACAAAGGCTGATTCTGTAAATGTTCTGGAACCATTTTATCACTATTTGGAAAGAAAATAAGATGCTTACCTGACAGCATAACATAATATAAATCCCATATGGATCAAAGAGGTAAATGTACCAAAAAAGCACATTGAAACATTATTAAACTTGTAGAAAACAAAAGTGACGATTTAATTGCTCTCCAGTGGGAAAAGGACTTTCTAATTTAAAGTCAATGAAGGAAATCACAAAGGAAAAAGAAGGTTTATTGGACTTTGTAAACATTTAAAAGTTATGAAGATGAAAATATCACAAAATTAAAAGACAGGAAAAGAAAAAAGATTTCAGAACTATAACAATTTCTGCTATTCTCAATATATGAAGATTTAATATAAATTCATAATGAAAACATTGTGACAAGAATCTGGGCAAAGGATATGAAGAGACAATGCACAGAATAGAAAATACCTTTATCTAATAAACACAGGGAAAAAATTAGCCTTATGTGTAATGAAAGATATAAAACATGAAATAACAAAAGTATGTTTTGCCTGCAAAATTGGCAACATGTTTAGAAGGTACTAATCAGCACTGGAGAAGGTGCAGTGACACTCACATTTACTCCTGGAGAAGTGAAAATTGATAAAGCCTTTCCAGGAGGCCAAGTGGTAATAACGTATCAGGAATCTCTGACAACATTCTAGGGCTTTCACCCAGTAATTCTACTTCCAGGGCTGCATCCCAAAGAAATAATCCATGATTTAAAATGAAATTTATGTTTAAGCACAGTCTTTGCAGCATTATTTTCAATAGCAAATATGGGAAATGGTTAAATAATCTGTAACATATCCCCATAATAAACTCTTGTGCATTCATTAAATATGTTGCCCAATAATTTTTAATGGAGTGAGAAAATGTCCACTCTATTTTATTTTTATTTTAATGTACTTATTTATTTATTTTTGGCTGTGTTGGGTCTTCGTTTCTGTGGGAGGGCTTTCTCTAGCTGTGGCAAGCGGGGGCCACTCTTCATCGCGACGCGCGGGCCTCTCACTATCGCGGCCTCTCTTGTTGCAGAGCACAGGCTTCAGACGCGCAGGCTCAGTAGTTGTGGCTCACGGGCCTAGTTGCTCCGCGGCATGTGGGATCTTCCCAGACCAGGGCTCGAACCCGTGTCCCCTGCATTGGCAGGCAGATTCTCAACCACTGCGCCACCAGGGAAGCCCCTGTCCACTCTATTTTAAGTGAAAGCAAAATTGTCACCTAATAAATGAACTGTAATATACAATATATATTTTATACTTCTGGAAAGTGACAATATAACACTAATGGTGGCTATCTAAGGGTTGTGTAATTTTGAGCAATTTTTGTTTTCTTCATATTTTTGTGCCTTTTCCATATTTTTTCCAATAAACTCTTACTAATTTTGAATCAGGAAAAATAAGAACTCCATTCCTCCTGAGTAATATCCCTTCCTTTATTAGTTTCTTATTCTCAAAACTCTCCAAGGGATAGACATTGTTTGCTCATATGAACATAGACACTCTCCTTGTATCTGTTTCTCTATGATATAAAAGTGGTGAATGTCTAACATATTTTACCTCACACGGATATTATAAGGACAAATTGAGATAAAGATGAAAACATGATTTGGAAGAAAAAAATGTAAGAAAAATATAATGAGTTGAGGTCTGTCAACATATATTTCTCAAGTCAACACATTCAGTAATTTTCATTGACTGTCAAGCATGAGCCTGTGCCCCAGATTAAATCATAATGCCTGTAAAAGATTAGTTAATAAATATAAAAATATGTCAACCTCTAGAATAGTGCTGTCCAGTAGAACTTTCTGTAATGTTGGAAATATTCTCTATCTGTGCTGATACAGTAGCCACTTAGCCACACGGCTATTGAGCATTTGAAATGTGGCCAGTGTGACTGAGGACCTGAATTTTTCATTTTAATTAATTTAAGTTACATATGAATAGTCACAGGTGGCAGGTGGCTACAGCTCTACAGTGTAGCATGACTGTGAATTAGGCATCTTCTTCAGTGCTTTCCATATATTATCTCATTTGAGCCTCGCAGTGACCTGTGATCCTGGTATTATTTATACCCCCATTTTATAGATGAGGAATCTGAGTGGTAAAGGGGGTAAGTGACTTGCCCAGGGTGTGAGTGCTAATAAATTATGGAACCAGAACTCACACCCACATCACCCTCCTCCCCCGCATCCGTGACTCCATATTGCCTCCCACACATAATGCTGGGCCTGGCACCAAACAGTCACATGCAGGTGAAAACGACAAACTACAAGGGAAGTCAGGGAATTTCATGGGGATGAGCAAGACGATGAGCATGTCTTGTCCGCCTTGGTGAATCCCATCTGCATCCAATGGTTGCAATCCTCTTACACGATGAATTCCCCATTAGTGTCCCTGAACAATGAGAGCAGCCTCTCAATAAGCCATCAGGGAGGGGTCTCAAAGCTACATGTTTGTTAAGTTGCCGACTTTCTCTTGAAACAAGCCCTTCATGTTGTAAATGATCTTATAGCCAAGATCCCAGGCTACACACAGGTGAGAAAGCAAATTTGCAGAGTATATTTGAAATACTCGGGCAGCTTTTAACGTACTCTACAGGATATGACAAATGAGTGTCTGTGTAAATCAATAAACCTTTCTGTGAAGGGACTATTGGTTTTATGAATAGCAAGGCAACGTACATGGAAACGAGTAGTCTTGTTTCCTGTCAGTATTTTTAAAGTTCACTGTCATAACTCTGTTCCCCTTGACCTTTATCAGTGATACCGAGCAGACATTTGAGTTGCTAGCTGAGTTCTAACTGGACATCTATCCTCGTTCACTTTTCCCTCAGTGCCTGGTAAATGCCTCCTTTGCACCTTCCCCTCTCTTGGATCACTCATTTCTTACCCATGTCATGATTGCTCTTGGAATAATAATTGACTTTCTCAGATTTAAAAATACTTCATGCCAGACAAATACAGATTTTTTACCTTCGTGCTTTAAAATCAGGTTTATTATCATTCTGATGCACAATAATAATTGCTTTGGTATACGAATGTTGATAAGTAAAAAATCAATATGTACTGAAACTCAGGATTCCTCAAATGCTGTGAAACTAATAATTCAAATGGTGATAGAAAGTGAGAGCCTTTGGTTTTGAAAAGCGAAATACATGTCACCTAGAAGCACGAATGTCTTATTTCTGCTCTCAAACATAAGAAGGTGATATAACATCATTATTGCCGAAAACCCTGTACTAGCCTTTGCAAACTGCCACCAGCCCCTTTCAAACTCCTGACATATATTTACACGCAATTAATGCACAGAGCAGCTCTGCTCTTTGCTCTTTTAAAGTAGTTCTTTATATAGTCTATATAGTCCTGTCTTGATAGTCCCCAAAAGCTACGTTTTTAAAAGACAGTAATTTTAGGACAGCTTTAAAAAATGTGAAGAGTCTGATTTTTTTTTTTAATAAGGGATTTTAAGTATTTTTCTATAGCAAATATACTGACACAATCCTATTTCATTTAATATGTTATTTATTTAATGTATTTCCACCCTGAGGTGATACATATATATGGGATTGCATTGTGGGTATTATTTTGCTAATTAGCATCCAAATGTGGACTTGGCTTATGTAAATAGAACTCAGCCTTAATGTAACAGTGCTTTATGGGACTAAAAAGACAGTTCCAAATCTGTGAAGTGTTAACTGCCGTCACACTAGAGCAGTTGTCTGATTAATTATGATGGTGTAAACTTGGTGGTGTTTTTGACATGATGTTCCCTCCACAGCGGTTGACTAGATAATTGTTCTCTTGCTGCCATGGGTCCTAAGTAGAACTCAGCAGGTGTGAGACACAAGCCTGGAGCTGTCTCCACCTGCTGCCACTTACTTAATCAAAGGGAACATGCTTTGTGAAGCTACTCTTCAAGTAATTTGGGCACAAATTCTATCACCTTGAAGGATAAAATTAAGATTTATTTAATACCCAGTAACCTATTAGTGCAGTTGATCCAAATGATCAGTGGAATGGGTAGAAGGGCAGAAAAACAAAAAGCAGAGATCTAATTTTATTGTCTGTAAAATAGAGACTGGATTTGATGAAGCTGAGATCTCTTTAAGCTCTGGTGTTCTTGTGAATAATACCACAAGACGAATTAGGGTGGCTGGGTGGATAGTCGTTATTTTACGTTTCTGGGCTGCAGTTTCCTTTATCTATAAAATTATGTGGCTACTCTTGATATCCCAATCCCTTCTAAATCTGAAAGTTCACAAAATATTTCATGAAGTTGAAAGTGCCAGGCAAATACAGATGTGATGTCGCTGATACATATGCATGAATATATGTGCATATATACATACGTATGTCCCTATATAAGGATATATATGTGCATCCCTCCCAGAGGACATTTGGCAAGGTCTAAACTTTGGCGTCAAGCTGGACGAGGAGGATGCTGCTATTGTATAGGGGGTAGACGCCCAGGATACCTGCTAAATATCCTACAATACAGAGGTCACAGTCCCCCCAAACAAAAAATTACCTGACCCAAAACGTCCCTAGTGCTGAGGTGGAAACACCCTAGTTTGTATGTTGGTATAGCAACATGTGTGAGTGTTCGATGTGTTTTGTGTTTTTTTGTTATTTCAGTTTTCATCTTTTTGTTTTTTTTCCATTTGTTCCAAGGGCAAAATCAATAGAAATAGGGATCACAAACATTACTGTGATTGTCTCACAGCCTGTTCAGTATAACCTGAAAACCAGAAAATATTACACAGTTGCAAAGAAAGTGCTCCTGGAGTCGACTGGCATGCTAGCAAATGGAAATAATAAAAATGCACCAAGTATTAACATTTAGAACAGTACTTGTAACCTGCTCATTTCTAGACAATTCTGGGACGATGTTGCAGGCCCTTCATATATCCCTGCTGATTTTCTTTGACATTAAATAGGATTCTATTTACAAAACTCTTTCGAGACCTTCCTCTTGCTACGCTTGAATGTTTCCTATTCCTTCAGGGCTACGTTATGCTGTGTACACACACACACAGACACATGCACACACTGATAAACATACACAAACTGCTCACATACTCCCTCATTATATAGAAGAGTTTTTGTATCTAATTTGTTCCAACCAGATCAACAAGACATTGTTTTCCTAACCATCTGTTGAGACACGGAAATAAGCTTTGCTGTGTGCAGCCTGACATTTTACCCATGTTTGTCTTACTGAGACTTCAGTCTGGTCTGGTTACACTTCTCTCTGCTCAACAGACTGTATCAAAGTCTGATTTAGAGACATGAGACCAGCTAGGCTATGGGATTTCTAGCAGAAGTTGGCTGACCCTCTCATGGGCTCAAAGAAGGGGAACGGTGAGAATCGTGTATATTCAGAATTTTATCAAAGTGATGGTTCTACTGTGACACAAGTGAGAGTATGATGTGCTTCATCTTCTCTTAAGAATTTAAGATTTATGATTACTTATATTTCGATAATTACTGTATAAATTCAAAGAAATCTGAGACTTACAGCTGGAAACGACTTTGGAGACGGCATGATCCAGTAATATGATGAGGGAACAAAAAATAAAACCACGAGAGTTTAAGCAACTTAATCAGTGTCACAGTAATTGAATGGCAGAGCTTGAAACCATGTGTTCCTGACATTGGTCTCTGCCACATTATGCGGCTGAAAATGTTTTTTGTTTTCTTTTGGTTTTTTTTAACATCTTTATTGGAGTATAATTGCTTTACAATGCTCCGTTAGTTTCTGCTGTATAACAAAGTGAATCAGCTATAAGTATACATACATCCCCATATCTCCTCCCTCTTGCATCTCCCTCCCACCCTCCCTATCCCACCCCTCTAGGTGGTCACAAAGCACCGAGCTGATCTCCCTGTGCTATGCGGCTGCTTCCCACTAGCTATCTATTTTACATTTGGTAGTGTATATATGTCCATGCCACTCTCTCACTTCGTCCCAGCTTACCCTTCCCCCTCCCCATGTCCTCAAGTCCATTCTCTACGTCTGGGTCTTTATTCCTGTCCTGCCCCTAGGTTGTTCAGAACCATTTTTTTTTTTAGATTCCATATATATGTGTTAGCATACGGTATTTGTTTTTCTCTTTCTGACTTACTTCACTCTGTATGACAGGCTCTAGGTCCATCCATCTCACTACAAATAACTCAATTTCGTTTCTTTTTATGGCTGAGTAATATTCCATTGTATACATGTGCCACATCTTCTTTATCCGTTCATCTCTCGGTGGACACTTAGGTTGCTTCCATGTCCTGGCTATTGGAAATATAGTGTTGCAATGAACATTGTGGTACATGTATCTTTTTGAATTATGGTTTCCTCAGGGTATATGCCCAGTAGTGGGATTGCTGGGTAGTGTGGTAGTTTTAGTTTTTTAAGGAACCTCCATACTGTTCTCCATAGTGGCTGTATCAATTTACATTCCCACCAACAGTGCAAGAGGGTTCCCTTTTCTTCACACCCTCTCTAGCATTTATCCTTTGTAGATTTCTCGATGATGGCCATTCTGAATGGTGTGATATACCTCACTATAGTTTTGATTTGCATTTCTGTAATGATTAGTGATGTTCAGCATCCTTTCATGTGTTTGTTGGCAATCTGTATATCTTCTTTGGAGAAATGTCTGCTTAGGTCTTCTGCCCATTTCTGGATTGGGTTTGCTTTTTCGATATTGAGCTGCATGAGCTGCTTGTAAATTTTGGAGATTAATCCTTTGTCAGTTGCTACATTTGCAAATATTTTCTCCCATTCTGAGGGCTGTCCTTTCATCTTGTTTATGGTTTCCTTTGCTGTGCAAAAGCTTTTAAGTTTCATTAGATCCCATTTGTCTACTTTTGTTTTTATTTCCATTTCTCTAGGAGGTGGGTCAAAAAGGATCTTGCTGTGATTTATGTCATAGAGTGTCTGCCTATGTTTTCCTCTAAGAGTTTGATAGTGTCTGGCCTTACATTTAGGTCTTTAATCCATTTTGAGTTTACTTTTGTGTATGGTGTTAGGGAGTGTTCTAATTTCATTCTTTTACATGTAGCTGTCCAGATTTCCCAGCACCACTTATTGAAGAGGTTGTCTTTTCTCCATTGTATGCTCTTGCCTCCTTTATCAAAGGTAAGGTGACCATATGTGCATGGGTTTATCTCTGGGCTTTGTATCCTGTTCCATTGATCTATATTTCTGTTTTTGTGCCAGTACCATACTGTCTTGATTACTGTAGCTTTGTAGTGTAGTCTGAAGTCAGGGAGTCTGATTCCTCCAGCTCCATTTTTTCCCCTCAAGACTGCTTTGGTTATTTGGGATCTTTTTTGTCTTCATACAGATTTTAAGATTTTTTGTTCTAGCTCTGTAAAAAATGCCACTGTTATTTGATAGGGGTTGCATTGACTCTGTAGATTGCTTTGGATAGTATAGTCATCTTCACAATATAGATTCTTCCAATCCAAGAATATGGTATATCTCTCCATCTCTGTGTCATCTTTGATTTCTTTCATGAGTGTCTTATAGTTTTCTGAGTACAGGTCTTTTCCCTCCTTAGGTAGGTTTGTTCCTAGGTATTTTATTCTTTTTGTTGCAATGTTGAATGTGATTGTTTCCTTAATTTCTCTTTCTGATCTTTCATTGTTAGTGGATAGGAATGCAAGAGATTTCTGTACATTAATTTGTATCCTGCAACTTTACCAAATTCATTGATTAGCTCTAACAGTTTTCTGGTGGCATTTTTAGGATTCTCTATGTATAGTATCATGTCATCTGCAAATAGTGACAGTTTTACTTCTTCTTTTCCAATTTGTATTCCACTTATTTCTTTTTCTTCTCTGATTGCCGTAGCTAGGACTTCCAAAACTATGTTGAATAATAGAGGCCACAGTGGACATCCTTGTCTTATTCCTGATCTTAGAGGAAATGCTTTCAGTTTTTCACCATTGAGAATAATGTTTGCTGTGGGTTTCTCATATACGGCCTTTAGTATGTTGAGATAAGTTCCCTCTATGCCCATTTTCTGGGGAGTTTTTATCGTAAATGGGTGTTGAAGTTTCTCAAAAGCTTTTTCTGCATCTATTGAGAGGATCATATGGTTTTTCTTCTTCAATTTGTTAAGACGGTGTATCACATTCATTGACTTGCATATATTGAAGAATCCTTGCATTCCTGGGATAAATCCCACTTGATCATGGTGTATGATCCTTTTAATGTGTTGTTGGATTCTGTTTGCTAGTATTTTGTTGAGGATTTTGGCATCTATATTCATTGGTGATATGGGTCTGTAATTTTCTTTTTTTCTAGTATCTTTGTCTGGTTTTGGTATCAAGGTGATGGTGGTCTCATAGAATGAGTTTAGGAGTGTTCCTTCCTCTGCAGTTTTTTGGAAGAGTTTGAGAAAGGATGGGTGTTAGCTCTTCTCTAAATGTTTGATAGAATTCACCTGTGAAGCCATCTGGTCCTGGACTTCTGTTTGTTGGAAGATTTTTAATCACAGTTTCAATTTCATTACTTGTGATTGGTCTGTTCATATTTTCTGTTTCTTACTGTTTCAGTCTTGGAAGGTTATACCTTTCTAAGAATTTGTCCATTTGTTCCAGGTTGTCCATTTTATTGGCATAGAGTTGCTTGTAGTAGTCTCTTAGGATGCTTTGTATTTCTGCGGTGTCCACTGTAACTTCTCCTTTTTCATTTCTAATTTTATTGATTTGAGTCCTCTCCCTCTTATTCTTGATGAGTCTGGCTAAAGGTTTATTAATTTTGTTTATCTTCTCAAAGAACCGGAATTTACTTTTATTGATCTTTGCGATCGTTTCCTTCATTTATTTTTCATTTATTTCTGATCTGATCTTTATGATTTCTTTCCTTCTGCTAACTTTGGGGTTTTTTTTTTCTTCTTTCTCTGTTGCTTTAGGTGTAAGGTTAGGTTCTTTATTTGAGATGTTTCTTGTTTCTTGAGGCAGGATTGTATTGCTATAAACTTCCCTCTTAGCACTGCTTTTGCTGCATCCCATAGGTTTTGGGTCATCGTGTTTTCATTGTCATTTGTTTCTAGGTGTTTTTTGATTTCTTCTTTGATTTCTTCAGTGATCTCTTGGTTATTTAGTAGTGTATTGTTTAGCCTCCATGTGTTTGTATTTTTTACAGATTTTTTCCTATAATTGATACCTAGTCTCATAGCGTTGTGGTTGGAAAAGATACTTGATACGATTTCAATTTTCTTAAATTTACCAAGGCTTGATTTGTGACCCAAGATATGATCTATCCTGGAGAATGTTCCATGAGCACTTGAGAAGAAAGTGTATTCTGTTGTTTTTGGATGGAATGTCCTATAAATATCAATTAAGTCCATCTTGGTTAAGGTGTCATTTAAAGCTTGTATTTCCTTATTTATTTTCATTTTGTATTATCTGTCCATTGGTGAAAGTGTGGTGTTAAAGTCCCCTACTATTACTGTGTTACTGTTGATTTCCCCTTTTATGGCTGTTATCATTTGCCTTATGTATTGAGGTGCTCCTATGTTGGGTGCATAAATATTTACAATTGTTATATCTTCTTCTTGGATTGATCCCTTGATCATTATTTAGTGTCCTTGTTTGTCTCTTGTAAGTCTTTATTTTAAAGTCTATTTTGTCTGATATGAGAATTGCTACTCCAGCTTTCTTTTGATTTCCATTTGCATGGAATATCTTTTTCCATCCCCTCACTTTCAGTCTGTATGTGTTCCTAGGTCTGAAGTGGGCCTCTTGTAGGCAGCATATCTATGGGTCTTGTTTTTGGATCCATTCAGCCAGTGTATGTCTTTTGGTTGGAGCATTTAATCCATTTACATTTAAGGTAATTACTGATATGTATGTTCCTATTACCATTTTCTTAATTGTTTTGGGTTTGTTATCGTAGGTCTTTTCCTTCTCTTGTGTTTCCTGCCTAGAGAAGTTCCTTTAGCATTTGTTGTAAAGCTGGTTTGGTGGTGCTGAATTCTCTTAGCTTTTGCTTGTCTGTAAAGGTTTTATTTGTCTGTCAAATCTGAATGAGATCCTTGCTGGATAGAGTAATCTTGGTTGTAGGTTTTTCCCTTTCATCACTTTAAATATGTTCTGTCACTCCCTTCTGGCTTGCAGAGTTTCTGCTGAAATATCAGCTGTTGACCTTATGGGGATTCCCTTTTATGTTATTTGTTGCTTTTTCCTTGCTGCTCTTAATATTTTATCTTTGTATTTAATTTTTGATAGTTTGATGAATATGTGTCTTGGCATGTTTCTCATCAGATTTATCCTGTATGGAACTCTCTGCACTTTCTGGACTTGATTGACTATTTCCTTTCCCATATTAGGGAAGTTTTCAACTATAATCTCTTCAAATATTTTCTCAGTCCCTTTCTTTTTCTCTTCTTCTTCTGGGACCCCTATAATTCGAATGTTGGTGTGTTTAGTGTTGTCCCAGAGGTCTCTGAGACTGTCCTCCATTCTTTTCATTCTTTTTTCTTTATTCTGCTCTGCAGTAGTTGTTTCCACTATTTCATCTTTCAGGTCACTTATCCGTTTTTCTGCCTCAGTTATTCTGCTATTGATCCCGTCTAGAGAATTTTTAATTTCATTTATTGTGTCGTTTATCATTGTTTGTTTGTTCTTTAGTTCCTCTAGGTCCTTGTTAAATGCTTCTTGTATTTTCTCCATTCTATTTCCAAGATTTTGGATCATCTTTACTATCACTACTCTGCATTCTTTTTTAGGTAGACTGCCTATTTCCTCTTCATTTGTTTGGTCTGGTGGGTTTTTACTTTGCTCCTTCATCTGCTGTGTATTTCTCTGTCTTATCATTTTGCTTAACTTACTGTGTTTGGGGTCTCCTTTTCGCAGGCTGCAGGTTCATAGTTCCTGTTGTTTTTGGTGTCTGCCCCCAGTGGCTAAGGTTGGTTCATTGGGTTGTGTAGGCTTCCTGGTGGAGGGGACTGGGGCCTGTGTTCTGGTGGATGAGGCTGGATCTTGTCTTTCTGGTGGGCAGGACCACGCCTGGTGGTGTGTTTTGGGGTGTCTGTGAACTTATTATGATTTTAGGCAGCCTCTCTGCTAATGGGTGGGGTTGTGTTCCTGTCTTGCTAGTTGTTTGGCATAGAGTGTCCAGCACTGGAACTTGCCGGTCATTGAGTGGAGCTGGGTCTTAGCATTGAGACGAAGATCTCTGGGAGAGCTCTCACCGACTGATATTACATGGGGCCGGCAGCTCTCTGGTGGTCCAATGTCCTGAACTCAGCTCTCCCACCTCAGAGGCTCAGGCCTGACACCCGGCCAGAGCACCAAGACCTTGTCAGCCACACGGCGGAGTCAGGTCTGGCGGAGCTCTGCAGTGCCTGAAATTGTTTTTAAGACCACCAAACTATAACTGAAATGCCAGGTCTCTTGATACCACACTTTCCTTATCCTTAAAATGTCCGTCTGAGATGTCATCTAGGTATAAAATACCTCCTTAGTAGCATCAACGGATAAGTACATAATGTACACATTGATCCAATATTATCTTTGTAACATGATGTGTAATTCAAACTGAAAAATCTTCTAATAAAATTGGTGGCTGCCAGCTTCCTAACCTACATGTCTGTTATTGCCCCTGAGCTGAGCTGTCAGCTGAGGTGTTTACTCTGTTTTTATCCAGCCCTCAGTAAGGAATTACATTTCAGCCGCCTCATCCCTTATCACCACGGGGTGCCAGCTGCTTAAAACTATCTGCCAGTGCCCATCCACTCACCCACACGAAGCAACTCAGGAAATTTTCAAAGGTAGAACGAGAAGAATCAGGGTTGTGTGTAAACATGTTAGTTTTCCTCTCTCCCCAAGGTTTTCACAGCAAATCCCACTGCTTGCCAATTCTCTCAAGGGAAGTGGAAGATCACCCACCCCCTTTTAGCCCCTGGATTTGCAAATAATGGATGTCATTTCTAGAAGGGGATTCAGTTTAGCGTAATTGCATTAAAGCAAAAGCAAGCGGGAGGGCAGGATGCTAAAAAGTTTACTGTAATGGCTCAGAGTGCTTCTCAGTCAGTTAGGTCCGTGTGACCTGAAGAAAACCACTAAATCTCTCTGAGCCTCAGGTTACTCATCTAGAAAATGGACAGAATAGTCTCTCTGTAGCACTGCTGTAAGAATTCCATGAGATCAAGTATACTAAGTGCTGAGTGCGGAGCCTGGCACATAGTAGCCATCCATACTCATTAGCTCCCATTGTCATCGTCATCATCATTTTCCAGAGTTCCTTTGCTCGTCTCTGACACAGACACGCCAATGACTCTAGCTCTGGCTTCCATCTCAAATTAAACCCACATTTGCAACACCTGGATGCATCTCTTCCAGATGTTACTCTCACACCTCAAATATACAAAACTGAACTGCTTGTTTCTTCAAAACTGATTGTTTTGAGAACTGCCACAAATTTGAGGGTAATTCCTCTCTTGTGGCCAGATCTTATTTAGATTTTCTGAACCCCACTGAGTAAATTTCAGGACACCAAATGATAGAAATGAGTCAAGGGGTGTCACATGTCCTTATAGTTTCAGCTAAAGGGAATAGCCAAACTAAATTATCCTTAGACACTGGATTCCCCCATCGCACTCCATCCTCAGAAGAAGGCAGAAGGCTCCAAGTGTTGGAGCAGCTACTGCCCACTCATGCAGGGGACAGATGGGAGTGCAGAGCAGGGCTGAGGCAGCCTTCCACTGACTCTCGACCATGCATCCGCTCACCAATTGGAAGGGCAGTTGTCCTGAGTGGAAAGGCCAGAGATTATGCTTGCTAATTAACTTTCATTGTAATCTTCCTAAAGCTTAATACCATTTTCCTTGTGAATTCTTTTTTTGTTTGTTTGTTTTTGTTTTTTTTTTGTTTTTTTCATTTGATGTATAACTTTATTCCACGTTATTGCTTTTGATAGCATTATCAAATATTTCCCCATTACTTAACATGTTTTAGCATCTTTCTGGCTTCCGAAACTATTCCACTGGTATATTTTATATATTATTAAATATTTACAGGTTATGGTGTGGTAAAACAACAACAAAGCAAACGCAGTTGTTTACAAGATTAAAGTTTTATTTCTTGCTTTTGTTACATGTTGACAAGAGTCAGCTGTGGCTCTGCTTCGTGTGTCTTCCTGAGGAAAAATCAGCCTCTATCTTTTTTTTTTTTTTGAATTTTATTTTATTTTTTTTATACAGCAGGTTCTTATGAGTTATCTATTTTATACATATTAGTGTATATCTGTCAGTCCCAATCTCCCAATTCATCCCACCACCCCCCGCCACCTCCACTTTCCCGCCTTGGTGTCCATACATTTGTTCTCTACATCTGTGTCTCTATTTCTGCTTTGCAAACCGGTTCATCTGTACCGTTTTTCTAGGTTCCACATATATGTGTTAACATACGATATTTGTTTTTCTCTTTCTGACTTACTTCACTCTGTATGACAGACTCTATGTCCATCCATGTCTCTACCAATGATGCAGTTTAGTTCCTTTTTAAGGCTGAGTAATATTCCATTGTATATATGTACTACATCTTCTTTATTCATTCGTCTGTCGATGGGCATTTAGGTTGCTTCCATGTCCTGGCTATTGTAAATAGTGCTGCAATGAACACTGGGGTGCGTGTGTCTTTTTGCATTATGGTTTTCTCTGGGTATATGCCCAGTAGTGGGATTGCTGGGTCATTCCTTGTGAATTCTTAAGCAAAGGGACATTATTCTTCCCTAAAGAGAAAGGGAGCATCAGAGCGAGCCATCAGCATCACTGAAAAGGATGTGCTGGAAACATGCAAACAATGCAAAGAAAGGGGAGAGGGGTCAGTGTGGACTGCTGGCATACGTTGCTTAAGAGCAAGAGTTATACACCTGCTGTCATTTTGTCTTCTCTGTAGGAAGGGGAAAAAAATTGTTCCATGGCAGAGCAATAGAGTTTTTTCTAAAAATCTTTCATAACACTGTTTATCTCACTTTGCTCTGCTTTTCTGTCAAACACCATACCACTGTCTCAGAGACCTAGAGTATCAGCCTTTGTTTTGTCTTTGGTTCTCGGCTGTCCTTCTCACCCAGGTGCTGCTGAGGCGCTGAAGAATCTGTTCTGAATTCTTTCTCCAGTGTGTGTCTTCCCCCTCCTCCCCACTGCCACTGTTGTATTTCAGGGGCAGGTGGTCCTTGACAGGATGCTGCAGTCACATGTTTTCTCATCTCCCCACCTGCCACTGTAATTCCTCTTCGTCGCTGGTGCCGGGGGTTAGTTACTTAAAATACACATTTAGTCGTGTCCCTTCACCACAGCGTCTGGCTCCTTCCACCTCTTTGTCCTTTTCCCTGCCCTGTGTCCCCGCTCTGCGCCCTCTGACCCTGTAAGAGCAGAACTGGCTGCCCGAGTACACCTAGACCCTTCCAGAACTCCCTTGCCCTCAAGCCCTGCCTTGTGCTCTGTTACTTATTGGGTGTGTGTTTGTGTGTGTGTGTGAAATGTGTTTACAGACAAGTGCATAAAATGTATATTTACAGTGAAAAATTATAATGCAAACAATTGAAGAACTGCTACTAGGTCAGCCAGTGAAATATCGCCAGGAGCCCAGAGGCCCCGCACAGGTTCCTCTCTCATCACAGGTTCCTTTCTCCCCACCGGAGGCAATTATTCATCTGACTTCTGGAATACTTACTCCTTTTCTTGCTTTTCGAAAAAAATAGTTTTACTTCCTATTTTTGTATTCCCAAACAATATAATTTTTCCAGTTTTAACATTTGTACTTGGAGTCATTTTGGGAGATAATGTGCATGTATGTGTATGCCCATGTACGTGTATTTGTATAAATATGTTTGAATATACATCCAGCTTCTTTTACTCAGTGCTATCGTTGCAAGATTCATATGTGTTATCCATTTTTCATGCTCTATTCCACTGTTTTTCATTTCTGTATATTATTTCATTATATAAATTTACCACAAATTGCCAGTTGTACTGTTAGTCTTCATTTGGATTATTTCCGTCTGGGAGCTCGTAAGAGCAAAGATGCTGTGAACATATGTGTATGGCCATCGTGTTATAGGTGTTCACAGACATCTGTAGCGGATGTACCTAGAGATGGCTTTGCTGGGCTGGGAGGTATAAGCATCTTCTCCTTCGGTAGGTTAAGCCAGACTGTTCTACATGAATACGTTTATTTATACCTCCTCCCGGTGTGATATGAGAGTTCCTATTTCTCCACGTATTCACCAACACTTGCCTTTTACCTTTTATCTGTTCGTGCCAATTTGGTGCACGTGTAATGGTATATCTTTGTACTTTTAACTTACATTTTTAAGTGACTTCGTTTTGGAGGTAAAGCGATTCCTGGAACGCAAATGTCTGTGCTTGTTTACTTCCCCTGTTTGTCTTCCAGTTCCTGTATAGTTCAGAGGTCAAAGATTCCTATTCCTGAAGGAAGTCCCAGTCAATTAAACAACCCAAATTGCTTGCTTTTCGGCCGAGTGGGGACAAACACTCACGCTGTATTTCTTGGGCTTTCTTTGTTTATATGCTGTTTTTCAAAATACTTAAGGAATAAGGACTGTGTATATAACGATATTATCCCTGTAGCATAAAGGATGTATATGGGCAATTTCTTTAAGTTTTCTTTTTAATCTGTGAAATGGAGCTAACACTATCTACCCCATACAATCTAGGGGTCTTCAATTAAATGAGGTAATAAGGTCAATATCTTAAGTGATATTACATTATGCAAATCAATCAAGTTTTGAATAATTCAACTTCTAAAATGACTGGTGGTTAATGTCACAAATATCCTCTATGCAACAAAGTGATCAGATCCGTTCACATTTCTCAGTTCTGTGAAATTTCTCTGTGACGCTTATAAAACCACAGAATTCACTCTAGTCCCCTGTTGCTTGAAAGTCAAAGAGATTTAGTATTTCTGAACACACATCTGGGGAGCAAAATATGTTCAAAGGTTGTTTTTGCTAAGACCTTTAGGGTACCTGCATTTTAGGCTCTGTCATGATTAGAAATTACTTGTTGCATCTTAAGTGCAAATATGTAATTTTTGAAATTGCTGAGGTTTTCAATTTTAATAGGAATAATTTGGAATAATTTGACAATAGTATTAAATGTTTGGAATAATAAGATACTTGTACCAGTCTTTAAAAACACACACTTGTCAGACATACAGAGCTTCACTTCCCTGAATCAACACAAGGCTGAGTCCCAAGTACAATCTGTTCCAGGCTGAAAAGATCAATTTTCCTCTTCTAGCTAGTGGAGAGGAGAGATAGAGTTTCAGGGGAGGGGAGGTCAAGTTAATTCCGCTTAGCAAGTTCAGAGACAAAGGAAGTAACCTCATTAATGGGGGAGGAGGTACAGGTACTAACAGCTTTATGATGCTTTGATATTGGGTTTCTAAAATCAAATTGTCAAAACAGACCTTAGACAGAAAGACCTAGACACTTCTCCAAAGAAGACATACAGATGGACAATAGGCAGACAAAAAGATGCTCAACATCACTAATTATTAGAGAAATGCAGATCAAAACTACAGTGAGGTATCACCTCACACCAGTCAGAATGGCCATCATCACAAAATCTACAAGTAATGATTGCTGGAGAGGGTGTGGAGAGAAGGGAACCCCTCCTACACTCTTGGTGGGAATGTAAATTGATACAGCCACTATGGAGAACAGTATGGAGGTTCCTTAAAAAGTAAAAATAGAACTACCATACGACCCAGCAATCCCACTACTGGGCATATACCCTGAGAAAACCATAATTCAAAAAGAGACATGTACCACAATGTTCACTGCAGCTCTATTTACAATAACCAGGACATGGAAGCAACCTAAGTGTCCATCGACAGAAGAATGGATAAAGAAGACGTGGCACGTATATACAATGGAATATTACTCAGCCATAAAAAGAAACAAAATTGAGTTATTTGTAGTGAGGTGGATGGACCTAGAGTCTGTCATACAGAGTGAAGTAAGTCAGAAAGAGAAAAACAAATACCGTATGCTAACACATATATATGGAATATATATATTAAAAAAAAAAGGTGGTTCTGAAGAGCCTAGGGGCAGGACAGCAATAAAGACGCAGACGTAGAGAATGGACTTGAGGACACAGGGAGGGGGAAGGGTAAGCTGGGACGAAGTGAGAGAGTGGCATGGACATATACACACTACCAAATGTAAAATAGATAGCTAGTGGGAAGCAGCCACATAGCACAGGGAGATCAGCTCGGTGCTTTGTGACCGCCTAGAGGGGTGGGATAGGGAGGGTGGGAGGGAGACACAAGAGGGAGGAGATATGGGGATGTATGTATATGTATAGCTGATTCACTTTGTTATAAAGCAGAAACTAACACACCATTGTTAAGCAATTATACTCCAATAAAGATGTTAAAAAATAAATAATTAAAAAATAAAATCAAAATCAAAAAAAAAAAAAAATGAACCTATAGACAGGTCCTGCATAATATGTTCTCATTGCTTGGGATCCTGCACTCCTTGAAACATGAATGCTATTTTATTTGAATTTAGCTCCCCAGTGCCTTGTGCTGGGCCTGGACTTACTGGGCATCCTCAGGTTACTTTAGTGCAAGAGTAATGACATTTTGGCAGTGTGCCTGTGCATGTATGGGCACAGAGGTTCCTTCTAAGCCTTCCAGGAATGCATTCCATGAATGCATGTCCTATTCTTGTGGTGGATGGGCAGAGCTTATAACTATTTCCCGAAATTTTCTAGAATGACAAAATTTGTCTCCAAGTGCACAGCAGCCCTACATGTTGCCCAGGTGTGGAGATGTAGCTCTTAAATACAGTCAGTGGGAAACACCCTTTTGCCAGCTACCCCTCCAACCTGGCCACCACAGTGACCAGACATGATAAGATGAATGATCCAGAAATGCCAGAAGTTTTAATGGATGAAGATAAAGGGAAGGAGATTCAATGTCCAGGTCCAGTTCTTGGTGAATTCAGGCTTTGTATCGCTTTACGAGATGAAAATGTGCACGCTTGGATGGCATGCCTTATGGCACGCCCAGCCACTCCCATGATGCTTTCTCCTTAGATGGCTTTCAAAATAGAACAGACTACAGTGTAATTAAGGCTATTTGGTGCATCTCTGTTTTGCTTGGAAGGCCGAATCTGAAGTTTCTTGGTGCACAGAGTGAAGTTGTTAGGATGGTACTGTAATGGGCAACTCAGGTATAAATACTCAGGTATTTAACTGGAGTGTCACAGGACTCTGATTCAGAGGGGCGATCCTAAAAAGGTGTGCTTTCCTGCCTTTGGGGCCCAACCATGATTTTTGAGAAATACCTTTCTCCTGACTTTATTCTGACCTGTTTGCCTTTGCTGAGTTGAGGGTTTTCAGCAAGCTGGGAAGATGTCATTCCGGAAAAGACCAGCTGTTACAGAAGGGAAACCACAGGGATGCAGCCCTTTTAACTATTGTGAATTGGAGTTTTTCTTCTCTTTCTCTCTTTTTTCCCTTCAGAAGACATCCTTCTCTTTCCACCTTCTTCTTTCTTCCATAAAACAAATGATAAAGCAAGTGTGGTAAAAGCTAACCTTTGGGGAATCTGAGTGAAAGTTATAGAAGAACTCTTTGTAATGTTTTTGAAACTTTTTTGTCCATCTGAAATTACTCTTTTAATTTAAATATATGCCCCCGTATAAGTTTTAAGGTTCACATCTTCACCAGACCACAAAAAATAAGTAGAATTTAGAAAAGCCAATGGGAAAGTGAAGCATAATCCGTCTGAAACAGCGGAAACAAAGGCGTAGCCTGGGGAATGAGAACTTGAACTTCTTGAGAGGAACAGGGGCTAGACCTGACCTGAGAGATGGCATATGCTATGTAGCAGCAAATATATGTTTGCATAGATGAGTGGGGACAGAGTATAACAGGTGAAAATCCTACAGTGGAGTTGTTATTTTATGTAGAGGAAAGTTTTTTGTGTAGAACTATTCTACCTTTGGTCTGTGGAAAAGGATACTGTCTTAGTCTGTTCAGGCTGCTATAACAAAATACCAAAGACCGAGTAGTTTATAAATAACAAATTTATTTCTCTCAGTTCTGGAAGCTGGGAAGTCCAAGATGAAGGGCCCGGCATGGTCAAGTTCTGGTCAGGGTCCTCTTCTTGGTTCATAGCCATAGCCGGTGCCTTCTTGCTGTGTCCTCCCTGAAGGAAGGGGGGGCTGGCAACCTTCAGAGCCTCCTTTATGAGGACTCTAATCCCCTTCATGAGGGCTCCACCCTCATGACCTGCTCACCTTCCAAAGGCCCCACCCTTTAATACCATCATATTGGGCATTAGGATTTCAACATATGAATTTGGGGAAGACACAAACATTCAACTGTAGCAGATGTATTAAGCACATTTATAGTATAGAAAGACATAATGAGCATACATAATGAGCATACATAATGAGCACTTAGAGGATTAATGTAGAGCAGCGCTTTAGAAGCATTGGTCCATTTAATCATTTGTAAGCTCCGGCCAGCATGTCTATTCACAAAGCAGACCCCCTAAGGAACATAGTTTCTTTAAAACATATATTAATATTAAACATACATTAATTCAACAACATTGTAAATCAACTATACTTCAATTAAAAAAAATTTTACATATATTAATTCAGACCCATTTTCCACAGTAAACCAAAACAATACAGATGTACTCTATGAAGCTCTTCAATTTTATAAAGATATTTAAGGACTTTAGGGATGAAATCAGAAACTTATTTAGATCCCTGTAATTTGGAGCCCTGAGGAAACCGCACAGAGCAGGAAATCCTCTAAATCAGAGACTAAGTCTGGCACAAGCTTTTGATTGTTGTGCAAGACAAAGCTGAGCCCTAAGACCCGCTGTTACATTTAATTGAACACTCTAATGACATCCTCTGAGTACACTGCTTTAATAACACACTTATTTAAAGTGACAAAACCCATGTTATCATTCTGTAAGTCTCAGTAGTGACACTGACATTTTCTCTTTCCCTCTCTGCCTCATCCTCTCCCATCCCTGCCATACAAGTAGTCACTGTCTCTTTAAATCACATTTAATTAAGTTTCCTTTTTTCTTTTTCTGTTTTTTTCCCCTGTTGTCTCATGTTGGTAGCAGGTTAATCCTGAATTTCTAATAAATGCAAATGGATTAAAGAAAATCATGAGTTCAAGATTACTTTAACTTCACCAGCATAACAGTTAATATCTTCGTCGTCCCCTGGGATATGTAGGATTACATCAATTAAATTGGTCTCTGTAACTGAACGCATTAACCATAAATGTGACTGCCATGTTCTTCCCAGCACCCTTAAGGTATTTAATTTGCTTGCCTGTAATAGATTGTCAGAGCAGTAAACGTAAGGCAAGTAATGTAAATGGTGTAATGATGATAATAATCTGAATGGATCGATCGGAGTGTTACTGCAACGTGATACTGTGGGTAGAAGCGAGATACAGACATCCCATATACATTCCCATTTTCAGCTTTATTTCCTTACATATTATTTCCCAAGATTTTTCAAGTGAAAGCAATGTAAGCTGTCATTGCTGTTCTCTCCTTTATCTCTCCCCATCATCCTCTGTGCTGTTGCCTTACTAAAACCAGCAGACCCCAGGGAAGCTAAATTTCTCCAAAGAAAGCAGTGACTTCATAAAACTGAAATTCTAGCAATTCCTCCATGATTCACGGTATCCAAATATTTGAACCGGAAGTCGCTTTGTAGATTGGCTAGTATGTTCCCTTCACTTATTAACTACTAAAGAACTGTAATCCCAGAAAGGTTCCATGACTTGTTGAAGGTTACACAGCCTGCCATTGCCAGGTAAACTGCAGGGGGTAGAACCGGCCCTCCCACCTGGGCTGGGCGGGGAGCTGAGGGGTTACACCAGCTGCAGGTCTGAAGGGGGTTCAGTGTGACAGGCCAGAGCAAGCCCTGGAAGGAACCAACAGCAAGTCAGGAAAAGCTTTCCGTTTAGTTTGGGTGGGGAACGAAATGATGGAACTGTCTGAGGATAACCAATACTTAAAAATCTGAACAGATGATCAGCAAGAGGGTAGAAGGATTGGGCTGTGTGGCAGACGTCTGTCCATGATGAAAATGGAAAGAACAGTGTAGGATCCCACCTGAGGGGCGGGAGTGTTGGGAGAGGGTTGCTAAAACAGGGGTTCGAGCCCAGAGGAAAAATGTCGAAGCCAAGTATTAGAATGGAAAGTTGAGGAAGAAACAGGGATTTGAATCCTTGGACTTGAAAGATGACTAGGTCGGGATGATCTGACAGTGGCATCCAAACAGACTGTTTACTTCAGCTTTTGTGCCCCGTCCTAGTTCAGTAACACCACGTCAGTTTCATCGGTAAGTAACAGACGGGCCTAAATCTGAAACTTTTCATACATCTGCCAAAAAAAACAAAAAAGAAATTCAAATCATCAAAGCACAAATAAAACCACACGGAACCCACACCTTCTGTGTTAAACAGAAAACAGAACACTAGAACTTCAGCTGCTGTCCGCAGAAAAATAAACACCAAACACTGTACCCACAGCACTATCCACAGCGAGGCTGTGTGTGCCAGGGCAGGGTGGTAGCAGAGGGTACGAGGAAAGCACTCCCAGAATGAGGTCTGACACCATGAGCTCAAATCTCAGTACTGGCTGTAGGGCAGGGCTTGAAAGTGTGCAGGACCTAAGGTGACCATCTCAGCGAGGTCATGATTCTGGGGAAAACGAGGCTGAGAGAAAAGGTACCATCTGAAGATGTGACTGTGAAGGGAAAAAGAAGAGGGAAAATTTCAAGATGCTGTGGAAATAAAAGAGAAGTATAAGACCAGCCTCCCCAGTCATCATCCAGCAAAGAGGCTAAAACAGGGGTATATAGGGCAAGGGTGGAAGAATAGTACGTGAAAGTGATAAACTGATAAAACAGAAGGCATGCAAGTAGAGAACTGGTAGGAAAAAAGGAGGGGGAGCAGTTGATTGTTGCATATATAACAGGAGGGGGCAGGGCACAGGATTGTAACTAGATGGTAACAACAAAGGGAGTGATGGACACTAGGAGAGAATCTGTGAGAGGTGGATGGGGTGATGTCGAAGGGTTAGGAGAGGAAGTGACACCTCGCTCCTTTTAGTATAGTTTTGACTTTTGGAATCATGTTCATGTTTTCCATATTCAAAAAATAAAATGAAAACAATGAGAAGAGGAGAAATTAAATTTGAATACTATCAGAAACAAATGACCTGAACTGAATTTCAAAATAAATTTTCTTTTTTTGAAACAATGTAAACATTTGTAATTGAAGTATAGTTGATGTACAGTATTATATGTGACAGGTGTACAATATAGTGATTCATAGTTTTTAAAGGTTATACTCCATTTATAGTTATTATAAAATGTTGGCTATATTCCCTGTGTGGTACAATGTGTCCTTGTAGCTTATTTTATAACGTAGTAATTTGTACCTCTTACTCCCCTTCCCCTATATTGTCCCTCCCCTTTCCCTCTCCCCACTGGTAACCACTGGAGTTCTCTATATCTGTGAATCTGCTTCTTAAAACATATTTAAATCTAAATAAAATTAAATTGAGAAAGAAGCAGATGTTAACTTCCTCAAAATTTCTCTGAGTCTCATAAAGACTATTCATAAATGCAACCCTTCCAGCTTCAGTTTCAAATAAATAGTGTAGCCACACTAAGGTGTGAGGGGTGAGGAAGAGCCAGTCTGGTATCTTTTGAACACAGTATTTTTAGTATATACCTGCATTCTAAAGAAAAAGCAAATGTGAATTCTTCTTAGTACTATTTTTTTGTAGCATGACCATTTTGTACGCACTTTAGGATTGAAGAAATGAGAAAATATAATGATGTCAGCAGCCCATGCTCTCACTCTAGAAAAAGGAAGATACAAACATGAAAAGGGAGGACAAGGAGGAAGTCTGTGGGGGGTTGTGTGTGTGTGCACGTGTGCGTGTGCACGTGCAAGGAGAGAAGGAGGGGAAGAGAGGAAGAGAAGGGAGAAATCCTTCCTTCCACTGAAAAGGACTAGGAGCAGTGATCCCTCAGTAGTAATTTGCGCACATTAATATCCAGATCTTAGTTTCCAAATATCATTGCCCAACTAAAAAGAAGCAGGATTCCTTGGAAAAATGGCTGATTTCAGGGATGGGGCAACAGACAAGCAAAATGGGCATGGAACATTTCCCTGGGCCAAAAAAGAAAGAACGTGTTTTTAAAATGAAGGAAATATGTCAAAGGGCACAGCTTAAAGAGATTCACCTTCCCAAAGCTGAGAAAATTGAGCATCAAAATAAATACTGAGAGTACAGACATAGCCCTATGAATAATAAAAGAATCCATGTATTCATACTGATAAATAAAGAGGAAAAACACTTCCTTATGACATCATGCAAACTCGTAAATGTAGGTAGAAAAATGGTAGAAATCATCATTTTCAGCCGAAGTAATTGTTGATTCAGGCAAGGTTCATTGATGGTTGCTAAAATAAGTAGATAAAAGTTTGATGCGGAATAGGAGATTTTCATAGTCTCAAAGTACCTACCCCCAATTTACTTATTAATTCTAAAAAGAAAGATAGTAAATTTATAGTGGAGAGATTTGGAAGACCCCACCTTAACCAAGTGATCAAAGTTAACATGTCCAATTATGGGACAAATGGACATGACACGATTCTGACATGATGCACTGAGAAGGACTCAGTATCATTTCTGTGCCATTACTGCCAGGTGTGCAGGAGGAAACTTGAAAGAAACCCAAATTAAGGGACATTCCACAAAATAATTGCCCTCCACTCTTCCCAAAAAAAAAACAAAAGGAAAGGAGGGAGGGAGGGATCAACAGCATAGAGGACAACTCTTCCAGATTACACGATCCTGGATGAATGACAAATAGATGATTTGTCATTCATCCAAGATAGGATTCTGATCCTGGATAGCATTCTAGGTTGGAAAAAAATTTTGCCATAACGACATTATTGGGACAGTGGATGAATTTGGAATAAGGACTGTAGGTCAGATTGTGGTGCTGTATTAATAAACACTGTATTTCCTGGCTTTGAAAACTATTCTGTGGTTGTCTTCGTTATTGGGAAATCCACACAGAAGTAGTTAGGGATAAAGAGCTTACTCTCAAGTTGCAGGAAAAAAGTTGAAAGAGAAAGAAAGTGAAAATGTGGCAAAATGTTAACAATTGGTGAATCTAAGGAAAGGGTACACGGCAGTTCATTGTACCATTTTTGCAAATCGTCTGTAAGTTCGAGATTATTTCCAAAAAAAAAGTTGAAAGAAACTGTAAATGTGAATCTGTGTACCTCCTAAAAATCATACCATAGTTTTGAAAAAAATGATCTAAAGGTCTGTATGCCCACTTCTAAATGTTAAGGAGGGCTGTCGTGAGGTGTGGATAGAGCCAGGTTTCCTTGGGAGATTGAGGTGGTGATCACTGTGGCAGCCATGGGATGGGTTAACTTACACAGTTCAGGATTCAGGCTGGGGCCAGCAGTGGCCAAAGTGAACCCAGGTCACCAGACAGAGGGCAATTTTCATGCCCCCATTCCATGCTTCTTCTAAAACCTAATGTGCTTATACTGTATACTTTTGTTCCCTTATTATTCTACTGGTAACCTAGTAACTATATTCAACCTAGGATCCTACAGTAACTTATTTAACATTAAGGTACCTACAAGGCTCTGAGGAGCAGGAAAGCAGTACTTTTAAAAAGGCAGGGGGAGGGGCGAGGGACTCTTAAGTATGTTCAGTTCTTAAATTTCTCATTATAGTCTCATGTTCAAAAGTCATTGATTAACCAAGAACACAACATATTTAGTTTGCTTTTGGAATTATACTTTTGTGAATTTACCTTGGGTTCTCTTCTATGACCTAAACAAATACCAGGTTGTGAAACTGTGACAGGTCTTAATGAAGTGGATTAAGGCATTTCTTCCCTTTACATTTTCATAGAATGAAGTAAACATTATAATCATTTTTACAGAACACTCTTGCATCAGGCCATGATTTGATTTTCTACCTGTTCAAAATATCAAGTTTTGTGTTTCTTTAAATGCTAATGCCTTTTTGTGAACGATAAGACAGGAGTCATCCCTGAGAGATTTATAATAGTACTTAGAGCAAACTCGTCAAAGATTCTTCTACAAGAGTGTTTTAGATCCTGAGGAGATATATTTAGTAACTGTATTGAAGAAGTTGTCACATGACAGAACATTTCATTGATTTATTTGTATTATTTTTGTATCTTTACTGCAGGCAGAGAATTCAGCGTTGGCTTTGGAAAATGAAAATCAAAGGGAACAGTATGAGAGGTGTCTTGATGAGGTAAGGGGAGCGGGGGGCTTCTGGATAAGAGGCTGGACTATTTAGGATTCCCTATGTCAGATCTTAATATGTGTCTATTACCGGTCTCCAGAGAACATTAGCATTTTCTCCTTCAAAGGAAGGTTGTAAACATGTGAATGTGGAGAAGGAAGGTCAGTCAGTCCCCTCCCCATCCCTCCCTGTATCCTTATACGGGCACCTGCAGATTCCTCTTGGTTATTGTTTAATATGCTTGGGGCATAGGTTGGGAGATGCTTCACTGTATGATAAATTCGTGCTGTCCAGTAAGTGTGGTCCCAGCCTGTGAATGAGAAAAGCCACCCAGGGCACGCTGCATCGCCTCCAACTGGATGCCATTTCTGAAAAAGCACATCCTTGATAGAGTGGGTGGGGACGTGTTCACAGTTGGCAGCCAGAGGGAAAAAATCAGTGGATTGAGAACAAGCCAAGAAGAGAAAGGGAAGTGTGGAGGGAAATTTGAGCAGAATGGAAGGAGACAGGGCCACACGCCTGAGTAAACTGGGGAAGTGTGATTTGACGAAGATGAAGAGATGAAGGCAGAGATGGTGGGTGTCTCAGAGTTCCTGAGAGGGGAGGGAAGATCGACGTGTACGCAGGGCCCTGGTTTTCCTCTCAGCCATCCCCTCACACGGCGCCAGGGATCGTACCACCCATCTTTCCTGTGTCATCCAGCCAGGACTGGCCTTTGGCCTCCCTGACAAGCTCTTATCTGGGACTTGGTTGGTGATTGGAGTTACTCATTTGATGGGATGACTTTTCTAGTCATCTGCCCGATACCCTAAAACTTGCACATATTCTTCTAAGAGATTCTGTTTAAGAGCTGTTATGATATAGCTGACAGAGATTTTAAGAAAATAAGAAAAATTACATTCATTCGAGTTCTCCTACCTTACCAGTGGAAACTAGCACTGTATCTTCAGTCTTTGCCTTCTCACTAACAACTGGGAAAACCTTTTCCAACAAACGCTCTTGAACTTCCTTACCCCTTTCCTCCCCCAATCCCCCCCTTGATTGTCCCAGAAGGTGATGGGTTAAATGACAAAGAACACAGGTTCAAATCCCAGTTACGGCATCATCACCTCCACCATATACTTCTCTTCTCCCTTGAAACTAGAAACGGTGTTTCCTTCAGAGTTCCACCTGTGCTGGATATTTTCCTCCACCAGTGGTTCTTGAAATGGGATCCCTGGCCTGGCAGCATCAGCCTCGTCTGGGAGCTTGTTAGAAATGCAAATTCTGAAGCCCCATCCCCAGCTGTAGAGAATCAGAGACTCTGGGCGTGGAGGTGGGCCCGGCGATGACCGATCTGTGTATCAGCAAGCCCTCCAGGTGATGCTGTTGAACCCTACAAACTGAGAGCCATTATCCTCATAACACAGACCGCTTTGCTTCACAGTTACTTGTTGAAGAACCCTCAAGATGTCCCCAGAAAATTGTTTAGCTATTTAATATTTTAATTGTTTCATATCTCCAGCCATATATATTAGTTACTCAAGCAAAATGGTATTTGCACTCCTCTGCCCTGTCAAGACTTAAAAGGACTCTGAATAATCTTTACACCGTCCAAAGTTAAAAGAATCGCTCAAGTAAGCTGACATAAAAGGAGGAGTGGTGACTCAGTGTCTAGTGAGGCCAGTTCAGCCCCCTCACCCCTGTTCCCCAGGTACTTGGTCCAATCAAAGTTTAGGGCAAGAAAGACCAAATAGATCCAAGGATATTTAAAGGAACAAATATTGCCCTTGGGTCATATGTATTGATCAGCAAAGTTCCACTTTAACCTCCTGCACAGAAATTTCCAATGAGACTTAATCTGCATTCAGAAGTCAAATTTATGTGAATCACACCACAGAAACTTCTGAGTTGTCACGATTTTCCCACAAGTCATCCCTCCCCATCACTCAAAAAGCTCCCAGCATTCCTTTCTGGAAATTCACAGCCTGCTTTCTGTATGTTCTCTATGCCTGTATTCCAAAGGTTTCATTAGCGTGTGTCTGGTGAAACCGAAGTTTTCACCCACAGAATCATTTAGTATAAAGTTTCCACTGAAGACAGAATTTTCAGAGGGAGAATCCCTCTGTGCTTTTTTGTTGTTCTTCTTTTTTTTGACATGAGAACGGTTTTATTTAAATCATTGATCACTTGTGCAGTACGCAGTACTCAATATTAGGACTTTGAAATGATTTAGACAAAATCTGTTTCCTTTTAACAGATTAAAAAACCGAATCCTAGTTGGCAGAAGCTAATGTTTGCATCACACAGCTAATGGGAGGTAGAATCCTAAAATCTGCTTCCAACTGCCACCTGTACCTGACAACGCCAGGCAAAGTGTTTACTTTTGTGTCGCACAAGTGTAAGGACCATATAATCTGGATTAACTTTATAACAATAATTTAAAAGGTAGAAAAGGGTCCCATATTACAGAAGTTTTTAAATTGACTATTTTACCATTTATATTAATACAATAAATGGAGAAAACTGACAGTAGAACAGGCCAGTGGTCAGCCAACATACAACACAATGTGTTAACAAACATGGCCAAAGGATCGGTGTGTGTCATGCATTACCTTCCATGTAACATCATTTTTGGAGGGGGGGAGGGAACATAAAAGCGGATTGATTCAAACTAGCCCTATTAAATATATCTATTAAGTTTATACTTTCTTCTGAAATTAATATTTGAGTGGAACATGTATTAATTATTCACATAACACTAGCTTACTACTGAAGTTTAAGAATCCAGCAGATGAGGCTCACATTTAGGCAAATCCTAGGAGTAATTGCACTGAGCAATATCTACTCAATCAATTATGAACTGCAAAATAATACTGGGTAATTATTTCAAAGTATGAACTACAGATATAATATAAAAAAACATATAGTAGAACAACTTTTTAACTTTAAAGTACAAATGGTTGTCACCAGTACCTACTTACACACAAATTAAACAAAATCAGAATAAACACTCAACTTTTAGGAGAAGCAGTTTCAGTCCTGGTTTTACCACTTAATAGGAGAAAGATCTTGCGTCGATCCTTTCATTCAAGGATGATTTGAAAACCAATTTACAAAGTTAATATCTTGGATCCCAGCTAAGAAGACTCTTCAAGGATCTTTCATACTAACTTGAAGTTGGGGAACATACAATTTGAGAAATTAAATGATACCGCCCCTCATGCACTACCAAGTTACCCACAGTGAGTCCGGATCACACTTAAGTTCCTAATGACCTAAGTTAAGAGTCTCCTTTCTCCACATCTCTTATCCCGCAATACTCGACGTGGGCTACAGAACACAAAACCAACCTGTGTTCTGTGTGGCACCACCTGGCTGATACTGATACCTAAGTGTGCACAGGATTGAGTTAAAAAGCTCTTCAATTCATCAAAGAAAAGAAAGAATAAAAATAACACCCTTAGTTTACACAGGCTTAACCTATGTTGATCACCTAGTAAATCTTGAATTGGCTCCCATTAGTAGTAAATAGAATACTTTTGTATTTGGTGTAGAAACCAACAAATTTAGGTTAAATCAAGCCTTCACTCTGACAGTACAAACTATGTTTATTTGTGTGTAAAGTGCCAGTTTTATATACAAATCATAAGTAAACTTTAAAATCTGAAGCAGTGAGTCTGATGTCTTCCTACTGCTTTGTGGTAGTAACTGTTTAATCCTGCTGGATCAAACTCGCTTGACTCCCCACACTTCGAGGCCAAGGAAGGTGCTGTTAAGAGCCAGGGGGAAGTCATGTACGGCCAACCTGCTTGCAAAAGCCAAACATGGACAAGATCTTTCGTAAGAATCCGAGTAGCTTTTGTCAACGCTTTCAATCTAGGTGACCCCACTAGCATTAACAGGATTGATTTTGAGGTAGCTACACAGCTTTAAAGATGCCATTAATGAACACTAATGAACATTTTAAAGATGCCATTAATGAACATAATGAACATTATGGGCAATTTATGGTGTAGCTGGTTACTACAGTTCAAGGAGTTGATTTTTTTCTCTTTTGATGAGAAGCGAAAAAGAAAAATCAGCAAAATAAGAGCGCATCTTCAGTTCACTTAGAAGTCAGCATCCAAGGTAAAGGAATTCTCTGTCGGACTGGACAGCACTCCCATCTTCTGATACTCGCCTACTCTCTTCTCAAAGAAGTTAGTCTTCCCTTCCAGTGAAATATTCTCCATAAAGTCAAATGGATTTTCTACTCAGAAAACCTTGCTAAAACCCAGCTCCAGCATAAGTCTGTCTGCCAGGAATTTGATGTACTGCTTCATCAAAGCACAATTCATCCCGATGAGCTTCACTGTTGAGGCCTCCGTGAGGCGCTCCTGTTCTAGCCTAACTGCACTGACGATTATTTCTTTGACTCTCTGCTCCGAAGGTTTGTGTAGCAGGTGTTTGAACATCAGGCAGGCAAAGTCACAGTGTAAACCCTCGTCTCTGCTAATAAGTTCATTGGAAAATGTGAGGCCGGGCATCAGTCCTCGTTTCTTGAGCCAGAATATCGATGCAAAAGAACCAGAAAAGAAGATGCCTTCCACTGCGGCAAAGGCTATGACACGTTCTCCATACGTAGCCTCTGTGTCCTCGATCCAGCGCAAGGCCCAATCTGCCTTCTTCTTTACACAAGGCATTGTCTCAATGGCGTTGAAGAGAGATTCCCTTTCTTTGGAATCTTTAACGTAAGTGTCATTGAGGAGACTATACATTTCCGAATGTATGTTTTCCATGGCAATTTGGAAGCCATAGAAATCACGGGCTTCCGTCATCTGAGCTTCTTGGCTAAGCCGCTCCACCAGGTTTTCATTTACTACGCCATCACTTGCTGCAGAGAAAGCCAGGACATGCGAAATGAAATGTCTCTCCTCAGGCTTCAGGGCTTCCCGGTGCTGAATGTCCTAGGAAAGGTCCACCTCCTCAGCCGTCCAGCAGGAAGCCTCAGCGTGCTTACACATCTGCCAAACATCACGGTATTCGATAGGAAAGAAGACAGAGCGGCGGGGGTTTCCTTTCAGAAGTGGTTCATCCCCCACACTGGGGGCGGATAGCTTAGGGTTCCGCTCGCCGGGCTCCTGGCAGGTCCTTCTCGCGGTCTTGCTGGCCAGCACGCGGGTCCCGCTGTGGGACGGGGGAGTGTCCTCCTTGTCGGCCAGCCTGAGCCCCTTCATAGGCGAGAGCTGGAGGAGATGCTGCTGCAGGCCAGCGACGGTGGCGGGCGGGACGCCGGGCGGGGCTGCGTGCGGGTCGCGGGACGCCGGGCGGGGCTGCGTGCGGGTCGCGGGACGCCGGGCGGGGCTGCGTGCGGGTCGCGGGACGCCGGGCGGGGCTGCGTGCGGGTCTCGGGACGCCGGGCGGGGCTGCGTGCGGGTCGCGGGACGCCGGGCGGGGCTGCGTGCGGGTCGCGGGACGCCGGGCGGGGCTGCGTGCGGGTCGCGGGACGCCGGGCGGGGCTGCGTGCGGGTCGCGGGACGCCGGGCGGGGCTGCGTGCGGGTCGCGGGACGCCGGGCGGGGCTGCGTGCGGGTCGCGGGACGCCGGGCGGGGCTGCGTGCGGGTCGCGGGACGCCGGGCGGGGCTGCGTGCAGGTCCTGGGCCCTCCGTTCTTAATTGCAGAAGTTTAACTGCTGCCAAAGAGGTGATCTGCAATAAAGAATCACCTCTGAGCAGCACAAATATTTTGTATTCATGAATCCCGGCCCCTGATTACACATGCCTGTTGTTTTGTAACTAATTGCATGAGGGTCGACGATCCGTTTCCATGCACTGTAAGAGAACACTCTCAAAGGGCTAGTTGAATGTAGCAATAATGCCAACTGGAAATTCTTTTCAAGGCTGTTTATACTAATTAGACAAACTAACAAGGTAAGGCCTCATGTAAGTTATTTCCTTGCTAATGGGTTTCATAAAACATACACTGGTGGATAAAATGTAAATTTGAAGTGTTCTTCAATCCCTTCCGTACTGATTGTTATTTTCTGGGAAATGAAGAACATATTGAGGATTTGGGGAAAGCACTTGGGAGTCGGAGACACCCTCCGTGTGTTCTGATAAAAGGGTGTGTTTATTCAGAAGGGACAGACACACATCCATAGATACTCACACACAAATGCATGCGCACACATTGCCACTTCACCACCACTTCTACTTCCACCCAACCCCTCATCTTGCCTTGCAATACAAAAGCAAAACCAAGGACCAATCTTGATTTTGGCGGGGGTGGGGGGCGTTGGAGGTTTATGTGTTTGTATCTAGCTTCCTTGTCCAGCTGTTTGACAGCTTGCTGGCAAGCAGTGAAGCGCTCTTTTTTCTCAGCATCACTTTGGCCAGTTCCTTTAAGACCAACTTGTTCTCAAGTAGAGAAGATAATGACACATACCGTCTCCTCAAACCGCTGCCTTGCTTTTAGATGGATTCAGCTGTGTCCTCCAAACCTTTATGGGATATCAACCTCGCCCAGGCCCTGGGATCTCAAGGTACCCCCAGCCTAGCAGGAGAAGTGAAGGGGGTGGTTAATCCCAGAGGAAGGAGGCGAGGGAAACTCACAGAGGAAACAGGCTACGCTGGGTCTTGGAGAATATACAGCATAGTCACCAAAGGGCAGGCGGAGCAGTGGGCGGGCGCGCGGGCGGTGAAGGGGGCAGAACTGAAAGGGCATCTTTAGGAGAAAGAGCTGGAGCAGGTGAAGTCTGAGATCTAGAAAGGTGAGTGGTTCTCACTCTTACTGGCACATTGCACTTAACCTGGGGAGCTTTAAAGGAACCACTGGCTGCCGCCGCCCCTCAGAGATTCTGATCTGATTCTGCTCTAGAGTGGAGCCTGAGTATTAAACTTTTTTAAAGCACTCCAGGGGCTTATAATATTCAGCCAACATTAAGAACCACTAGCCTTATGTCGCTGAATGTGTGCTTTAGAGGGCATTTTCAGAAAGCATCCGTAAGAGGATGAAAGCTCCACCAAACTGGTTGTGATGGTAGAAGAGCCACATGGACCCATGTGGAAACTGAGTTATTTCCAATTCCTTAACAGTGTCTGAGCAAAAAATACACCCTATCCCAGTGTTTCTCAAAGTGTGTTTCTGAACCCCTTCTGCATCAGAAATGTGTGTCTCGATTGCTAAAAATTTGATTCTCTGACCTCACTCAGCTACTCTTAAGCAGAATGTAGGGTGAGAAAATTGGCAATTTGAACAAATTTCCCAGGCGAAGCTTTTGCACACAGAAGTTGGACCTGCCTCCCCATCAGGCCATCCGAGTTTGACCAGGGTTCGTAGGCAGCCAGGGTGCCGTAGTATTTGAGTTCTTCTCTGACTTCTCCGTGCTCTACACTTCAGAGCACAAGGGCAGGGAAAAGCAGACCTCTGGGTGTAGTTCAGAAAAAAAGAAAAAAGCATCAGAATTTCTTTTAAACCAAGGCTGGCTAACTAAAGGCAGAAGCAGGTTAAAAACAGTTCTTCCTTTTCTTTCTGGTTCCTATGCTATACGGCAAGACTGGATTGTGGAATCATTATCAGATATTGTCATTGTACAGCCCACATCTGGGAACCTAAGTCATCTTTAAAATCAATATCTTGATAAATGTAGAAGGAAGATGACCCTGCTTATGGCTCTCACATGCTTTCGATGTCCATTTCATGTTCATTTCATGAATGGATCATAAAATCAACAGATGATCTACTGCTTGTACCTGCTCTAGACGCTAATCACCACAGGCAGCACCTATGTTCTCGTTAACATTAGCTCTCCAAGATCCAGCACAATTCTTGGCCCAGACTAGGTCACTTAATGCATATTTGTTGAATAACTAAATGAACAAATGGAAATTATCCGCAGGAAATTAATTTCCAAATTAATTTTCACTGGAATCCCATATATAAATCTCCCCCTCTCCCAGGGTCTTACAGGATTTTATTTTACGGAGTAAATAAATAATATAGATGCTTAGTGATTTTTATTATACATGCATTTTACACACACACACACACACACTTCATCCCTTTACAAATAAAACCCCTTCTTCTCAAACCATCCTTCCTTAACTGCTTACCTGAAAATGTGTTTTAGTTTCTGAAGTTTGAATGATTGGATTCAGATTTAACATTTTTGGGGTGACTGCTTTTGATCAGGTACTGCCCAAGGTGGTTTCTCTGATGATGTCTATCATCTCATGCTTTTTTTCACAATTTTAGAGGCAGATGGTTCCCCTGCTTGACAGATGAGAAAAATCAGGTTTGCTTCCCCACCCCCATACGTATCAGTGAATGATCAACACAGGCAGTATTTGAACCCAGGTCTTTTTTGTGATTCTGCCCCAGTGCTCCTCCCACCTGCCCCCAGCTGCCTTCCTACAATAAACCAAGCGCAGAAGCAGAGAAAACTTCTCCAAAGCGCATTTCCCAAAAGGCGTGCCTTAGCGACCAGGTTTTTAAATTGCCTTGCTGACATGACAGTGGCTTGGCATGATAAAGTAGCACATAAAAGGGTGAGGACAGGACCACCACGCAGGAAGACAGGACAGTTAAGCATGGTGTCCGCTAAGTAACTTACGCGCCCCACCCTGGACCCCGTCCCCGACCGTCTTCAGGAGGTGGTGAGAACTGGCTCCCTCTGGAATAAACTCATTCAGCCTCAGGGACCGTTTGGCAATAAGGTAACAGACAACTCTGCAGCCCTGATTCTCCTCTCTCTGCCCTCCCCCCACCTCCCCAGATCCCTCTACATCTGACAGGGAAGAAGAACAAAGATGTGTGTGGGTCACAGCTGAGCCAAGTGTCAGAGGAGCTGGCTTGTCTGAGAGAATTCTTACGGAGAGGAAAGGAGAGATGACCCTGGCCGCTCTTCTTGGCACCCCTGTTCCTCCCGCCCTGCTCCCCCGCTGCCCACACCCCTGCTCCTCTCCTCGATGCAAAGACGGAGGTTTCCACAAAGAGCCTAAGGGAGGTTGTCAAACAAGCCAGGGGCTTAAGGACCGTCACCTTTGCTCAGTGTGTCTCAGGCCCCCAGGGCCCAGCCCAGCTGGTCTTTTTTCTTTCTTTGGAGAGGAAAGCTGTCAGCTGACACTAGAAGGTATTTGTTCTCATTAGCTGGGGCTGCCGGGGTGTGATTCTTTGCAACCCGAGTGCTAAGGGCAGGATGCTATGATGGGGGCCGGGGCCCATTCCAGGGATCATCTTGTGAACCTGTTAGAGGTTGCAGGCACGAGCTCCAAACAGTCGTTCTGTTGATGCATCGGCGAACCTGAGCTGTTACAAGTAGTAACAAAACCCAGGAAACTATCTTTATAGACAGTACCAAGGAAAGCGTGTGTATCACCTGCCTGCTTTTCTGCAAGGAACCTGTGAGCCCTTCTGGGTAAGAGAACCCCATGTCAGTCGGTAAAGAAACAATGCATTCGTATATCTTTGTTCAGTTTTCAGGTAGAGCAAACGATTGTCCAAAGTACGTGCCAAAAGGAACTGTATCAGAGATAGAGTCTATAAGCCTATAGGGCAAACATATTGGATTGCAAAGATATAACCTATTTACTCCTGCAGGCTCTTACAGATAAGGTATTCGTTTATGACTCCTGCTAAATCATGTAGAGAACTATTTTATGCGACCACTGTGCCACAGACTGGTTTAAGTGAGGGACCAGTTCGGAGGAAGAAAAGAAAATATTGATATTAGACAGTTTTATGAGAATATAAATCAAATCCAAAGTTTGCTATCCAAAAGAATTAAATTATTTATGGTATAAATTAAGTTTGGTACATTGTTCCTGATTTAAGCAGCATGAATAGTTCAATTCTTCTGTAGTTTTTTTTTTTTTATTTGCAAGAATAAAATAGATGGTATACAGTTTGACTTTAAATTCGCAGTTACAAATTGAAATGAACATTTAAAATCTGAAAGATTTTCAAGATTATGCTATTGGTCAATTTGTGCTGGCCGAATAACATTTATCACCATTGTGATCAAAAAGCAGAATACCTAAGAATACTTTTTCTTCAAAACTGTAGTTAGTTTCAATGAAAGGCCTTTCTTTTTTACTTAATGTCAACAATATAAATTTGAAAAGGATTCTGATAGGGAAAAGAATCCTTCTTGGGCATACAGTTCAATGAACCAATTATAGGTAATCTGATTCTAGTCATTTACTGCTTGTGGTGTAAACGTCTGCTAACCACAAGTTGATTGCAGCCTGTATTTTAATTTTCAGTGAGGCTTACTGGTGGCCCACTGTCATTAAGGATATGCTATTTTGTCAATATTGAGTTAAGAAACAATTAAGCCCCATGAAAACATTTTTACCATAATCTGTTCCCCTATACTAGACAGAGAAATGAGCACACACAGTTTAGCCTCATCAAAAATACATTTGTTATCAAGAGAAAGAGAAGATAAAAGTGTGGTCCTCAGCCTTCGGTTGAATGTGAGAATTGCCAATATGATTACATGATTACACGATTATCACACTTATAATTGTGTTCTTGCCAACCTCCTACCAGCTATGTTCTCTTTGAAATGAAAGAACACATCCCAATCATAGATACTCTGCAAATTTATATCGAATAAATGAATGAACAGAAATACCTTATATTTAAGATATTTAAATATCCTGACTCGGTCTTTAATGCTGTCAGTTTCAGTTATCACACTAAATGTTTATAGTTTATGTATGTATTGACTAAAAAATTCCACGTAATTCACCTATCTACCGTAAATTTATCAATATTAGCCATATGGGTACATAATTTCAAGGTTGTGGTGAAGTTTAGTGACTCTTTGTGAAGTGTTTTGAAACCTGCAGGTGAAAAAGAAATCTTAGTATAAATACATGTAGAAATGATGAATGGTTATCTGGAGAAAATGGCAGATTCTTGAAATATCATGGACATGTTATTGGTTTTTCACATGGCCGTTAACTGGAATTGTGTCACATGCCCACTCCTAAGCCAGTCGCTGAAAGGGACTGGAATAACCAGCACTGGTTTAGATTAATCAAGATTCACCTCCTTGGGCTGAGAGGGACCTAGCTTCTCCTACTGTCACAAGCTGCCTGATACCTGAAGAAAATTAGGGTTCTAGTAATATATTAGTGACAATTATATTTGGTTGTATATTAGAAGAAACTCAACATAACAGTGCCTATTTTATTTCTCTCTCATATACCAGTTCAGAGATAGACAGTGCAGCTCCATGCATCATCAGGACCAGGCTCATCCTATTTTTCTGCCCCAAAATACTTAATATGTGACTTCCATTGTCAAGGTGGCTGCTGAAGCTCCAGCCATCACTTTCATATCCCAGCTAGGAAAAGAAAGAAGGATGAGCCCCATTTTTATAAGAAACTGCCTATAAGTCCAAGAAAATAGACTGCTAATAACTCATTGGCCAGAAGTTTGTCACACAGTGACAGGGGAGTCAGGGAAATGTATTTGGACGTGTCCAGCCAAAAAATCAGGGTTTGTGACTTAGGAGGAAGGGGCAAATGGGGGATAGAGTAAACAACTATCAGACTCTATCACAGGTAACAATGACAAGAAGATGGCGTAAAAGAAAATGTGGAGAAGGAAACCAGAGCATATAGGAAAGAATGAGTTGTCCCTATTCTCCACCATTCCACCTACCCCTATTGCAAGTAATTTTAAGCAGTAAATAGTCACACAGCAAAAGAATAGGAAGGAGAGGCAAAGGACATTGTAAATCAGCAGTGTAGAAACTGTATACAGATAGTTAGGATCATGTTTTACACTGTATCATTTGTTAGCCTTCTTAAAGTACTTTACATATGAAAGGATATTACTTTTCCAAATATGGAAATGTGAGAGTCAAGGTATGAATGATCTTTCCAACCTAACCATCTTAATTAGCAACAAGGTCAACTTTGGAAAAAGCGAAGTATTACCTAGAAGGAAAGGCTTATTATGAAAAGAATCAGGTCCTCTGGAGCTAGAGGAAAGAGGAAAATGAGGAGCTAATTAGCTATAGTAAGCTGTGGGAAACTTATTGATAAATTAGAGTCCATGCATATAAAGTCTCATTATTATAAACGGCAACTCTTTTCTTTATTTTTTAAAGGTAGCCAACCAAGTTGTGCAAGCTCTGCTCACTCAAAAGGTAGGTCACTTTCTGGCTTTATTATTTTCAAAGTACTTATGTGAATAGATTGGAACTCACATTGTCAAACTAACAGAAACTGTGATTGATAGCTGTAATACTTTTCTATTTATTCACTTAGGTTAAAATTGTGTGCATTTTAGATGGCATATGCAGTAACATCAATGACCAATAGATTCATAAAATTTAAACTCTTGGGAAAGTAATAGAAAGCCTTTTGAAGATGAAAGATTTCCATGGGCCTACCCAGATGAGTAGCAAACCTATCATTTTTATTTAGTAAACGCAAACATTAAATAAGTTGATGGATTCCTCTGACTCCTATAAAATGAATAGCCTGTGATGCGCAGCATTAACAGAGGCCTAAAATTCAGCAAGAGATCTTTGAGGTTAGGAAGTTTATTTAACTTCTCTGGACCTTAATTCCTCTTCCGTAAAATAGGGATAACAATGTCTACCTCCCAGAATTGCTGTGGTCATCCTATAAAAGGGAACATATAGAGGTGTTCCCCCAGGAACAGGTTTGTGGTAAAGATAAAACAAATGGTGGTATTATATACTTGAAAGTTGCTCAGAGTAGATCTTAAGCCTTCTTATCACAAAATAAAAAAAGAGAATTAACTATGTGAGGTGATGGATTGTGTTAATAATTTTGATCTTGGTAATCATTCTACCATGTAATGTATGTCACATTATCATGTTTTACAGTTTAAATATATACAATTATATTTGTCAATTACTCTTCATAAAGTTAGGGAAAACAACAAATGGTGATTTCTCAGCATGAAATTTCTATACCTTCTCCTTTGTCATCTTCTTATTCTGCCTTCAGATCATGTTATTGGGGCAGAGTGGGTAAATGCAGGTAGTTGCCCAAATTTGGCAGGTTTGGTGAATTTTACTGAACCTTTCATGTCTCCTTCCATGATGTGTCTGAGAGGCTAAATTCTGATTCCTTCAAATTTTTTTATTCTGAGTTACCTCTCTGTGAGATAGATTTCCTCTTTAAAAGAAAATCTTAGATCATGTGGCATGTTCAGGAGGATGTGGCTAAGGAGAGCAAAATCATTTATGACATTTTGATTTTTTTTAATTGAAAACAATTTTATTAGGGGTTGACTACTTCTCATAAAGGTACTTAAATAAATATTATTTTAAATGTATACTATAGAGGCATTAGAATAATATTTTTGCTAGATTCTCTCCCCCAACTCCTTCTGTCAAAATATCATGCTTCCTGCTACAAATGATTTTATAACTGGTTCAGATTTGACATTAACATTACATAAATAGAGAGATTTGAGCACATTTGTTAGGTTAGAATTAGGTTCCATTGTGAGTAACAGAGATCCAAAATAATGGTGGCTTAAATCAGATAAAATAAAATCAAATCAGTTATTTATTTCTCAGATCTAAATCTACAGGTGGGCAGTACATGACTGGTATGATGACTCTGCTCCAAAAAGTTGATATGGTCCCTGGCATCCTGGCTTCCATCTTATTATTCTGCAGGATGTGGCCTTCATTTCCAGGGTTACCTCATTGTCCAAAATGGCTGCTCTAGCTCCAGTGATCACATCCACATTTCAGCCATCAGGAAGAAATGAAAGCCAAAGAAAATGAAGAGGCTAAAAGACACACACCAGCTGTCTTTTAAGAGAAACTTCCAAAAGTTTTCACACCTCCCTACTTACATCTCCATGAACAGAACTTAATCACACATCCACACCTAAGGAAGCTGACAGTGGCATCTTTTTTCTGGGTATGTGCCCAGCTGAAAATTGATTGTCACCTTATTGTAGAAGAAGGGTCGAAACAGATGTTGAAGGGCAACTCATGATTTCTGTCACAACGCATTTGAATGCCTTTTCTTTTTCAAAGGCTTTAATTTCTCAACTGCTTTCCTCCTGTTGGAAACTCGACACTCATTTAATTACAAACCTAAGGAATGAAGGGGCACTGTTGCAGCTCTGTGTGTAACTGTTGAAAGACTTCTCATGCCTGTCTCTTTTAATGGTGCCTCAGGAAAGAGACAAGAAAGCTGTCTGGTACAATATAAAGGAAAATGGGACCTTTCAGGTCAGCCACAAAAAATAGCTACACAAATTCAAGTAGTAACTAGTAAACAGATAAATCTGCCTTGGTACAGTTAAGCAGTAAGACACAAAAAGATGTGCTACTGTGAGATAGCATACCTCAGGGATACTGCGAAGCAGGCAAAGATGCCTGGGCTTTCAGAGATTCCAAAAGAATCATGTTCTGCAGAAACATGCACTTCCCAGTTTTTCTAGAGACTGTAGAATTGCTACAAAAAGACAAAAATTTCTTTTTAATTAAGAGCACAATATAGGAAATAAAATGTACCCCAAAAGCAGATGAGAAACCTAATTCTAAAGAGGGATGTTAGCTGGCACAGAGTAAAAAACAGAAATCTTGAGTGATTTATCCAAGTCACACACACACATAAAATCCTTGAGGTGAAATTATAGTCATAACCATACAGTTTTGGACTGTATCATTTGTTATGACACAAAGGCAAATCTGCCGTGACTTCACATCCTCCTCCCTGGGCAACCAAAAAGGTATTTTTCTGGCATACCAGGAATTGGCTCTGATAAGCATCTTGAAGTCACAGAGTGTATTTCCTTTCCAAATACTGTTAGAAAAAAAATTATTTCCATAAATTTAGCAGCTTCTGTTAAATGTATATATCATGTCCTAGTCAAGTAATTCAATTTATCTCAAAAATCTGCGAGTTCTCTTAAGAGAGGGGACTGTCCCTCCTTTAGATCAATAACGCTAAAATGACAATATTAAACCCAGCTCACTTCCACTTATGCCTCCAAATCATAGGTCCAAGTCTAGAAGTGCAAGTGAAATCAATAACCTGAGCTAGACTCACATTTTTGTCTGAAATATATTTTATCTTCATTAAGACAGTTACACTCACTGAAAATGTTACTCTCCTAGGTTCTTCTTTTTTTTTTTTTTCTTTTTTGCCACTAACACCAAACTTGGAAGAAAAGCATTTTTCCCTGGAGTTATTTTCCAGCATATCAACAACCTCAGCCTTACCTTCATGTTCTTTAGAATCACCAAATATTCATGGTGTTTTTTAATTTGCCAACATGGATTAAGGCCCTTGTATGGTGGAATCTAGCAATACAGCCAACCAGATAGCAGCAGAACACAATTTTGTAGCTTGAAGCTAAAAGAACTCCCAACTCCTGCATATTTCCCTTGTAGGAGGTGTGATCAGACCATCTGTGTCCACTTGTGTAGCAATGGTGTGGGTAGGATCTGGTTTCCTTGAAGAGAGTCTGTTTATATTTACTTAGCACTTCCAAGGAGTCAGACCCCATGTCCAGCATTTTAAATGCACTGAATGGTTTTGTTTTCACTGCCATCTTGTGAGGTAGGACTACGAAAATAAATTTCCCATAGTTCCAATTGCTAGAAGTGCCAAAGCCCGTATGTTAACCTAGGGTTATTGCATTCCACTCCATGCCCTTACCCTTTGTACCATTCGGCCTCCACAATCCCATTCAATCCCTTATTGTTTATCCCCGCTGTAGTTCAGCAAGCAGAAGAGATGCTATAAAAATCAACAGGTGGGTTGAAACCCAATGATTAGTTACATCCGATTGCAGGAAATAAAACAAAAGCGCAAGGAAGCCAGTAGATTTCTTAAAACTTCTGGAAGCATCGCCAGTCCTCGCTAGCAAGGACATCCAGGATCTGACATGCGTGGAGTCAAAAGTGACTGTAAATTTGGAGCTTTCTCCAAGTCAAGCTTTCTCAGAATCAGTCTTATTTTGGACCCCAGAATTTCCCAACTGTCAGGGACCTTAGTGAACATTTAACCCTGAGCTTGTCAAGTAGCTTTGGTAATAGGCTCAATTCACTGTAATGACATAAACTGTTTAGCCATCACCCAGATTAAGAATATTTTCATCCGAATGCCTTTTGGATGAAGGCTCGCAGTATTCAGTTTGCCACGAGACTCACCACTTCCTATTGATTAGAAGTGGCCTGATTCAGCGATACAATTATGTTACCTGTCTTGCCTTTTTAAGTATTTGATGTTGAGGTCCTCGGTTGGTCTGAGATGTGACCAGCCTTTTCCAGTAATGGCTTTTCTTTTTACAGAGGTATTAGCAGTCTTAGAAGAGATAGGGATATATCAGTGACAGACACTGAGAAGGGTTGTGGCTGGGAGAGGCTGGTGGATGTGGTGTCCGGTAAGCTTAAGGGGAGGATTCAGGTGGCCCTTGACAAGCCATCTCATGAAGCAGCTGAGGCATGCCTCATGTCTTGAAAGCCATGGTTTTGTGCAGAAGCTACATTTGCAGGTGAGGAAACTGAGGCATAACCAGAATAAGTTACTTCCTCAAGGTCATGTGGGTAATGAGGACCAGAGCCCAGGCCTCCTAACTGCCAATCCAGTGTATTCCCATGATACACACTGCCTCTGAAATAGGAATACCAGTATAATATCATTTTACATGATAAAATCAGATTTAAATAGTTTTCAACAATACTCCAGTGGTAATATCAGTGTATATATCGAGAGCTTCTAATCAACCAGCATTTCCCTAAATTTCCTGTAACCTGGAGCTGGCAGTGGTTTCGCTCTAAATGCATAAAGTAAACCATACTCCACAGCTACCACACAGCAGTGAATCCAGAGTCTCTTTCAGCCCCAAGCACAGGTGAAACTTGTCAGGAGTACAATGTGTGGATCCCCCGGGGAAGTTACGGTTTGGGATCATTAAGATACACAGGGCCCTTTTAGACCAGTATCATCACATTGCTCAGTATATGTTCCACTCGCATCCAGCTGTAATGCCTTACTTTATTTCAATTGAGAGTGGCATGCCGATTGCAAAGAAAGCAGGTTGGGCTATTTCCTTGAACCCACTATACTTGCTTACATGAGATGAAATGTAGTCAACTCTTTGGCATTTTTTCTTCCTGATAACGTTATACAACACATCCCCTTTTTTCTTTCAAGAGACACAAGCTTATATTTTCAGAGGGGTCCTCCCCTTGAGGCCTGAGACACACTAGGGAGCAGAGAAAAAAAAAGGTTGTGGATGAGGGCAGATGGTCCAGCCCCCGTTGGGAGCCATGATCTCAGAGGCTGGCCTCTAAGCAGGAGAGTTCTTTAGTTTCTAATGCCTTACCTGGGGGGCATAGTCTAGTTCTCACCTCTGTAATCGACAGCATTAGAAGAGTGGCTCTTTCACCCAGCCTCAAAATGTCATATGGGCCTTTATGTTAGTGGGTTCTCATTGTGAGCCCAGGGGAAGCACAGACAGTCCGCTGACACTCTCTGCCTAGTAGTCAAGGAGATTGTGGTTTTCCTCTCTCTCTTTCCATCTATCCAGTCTGGCTGTGTTTATGTGTCTGCACGTGGGCACACACATGGCTTTGATTACAGTTTCTTGGGATGAGGACTGTCTGGCATCACTTACCATCCGCAGCTTGAGTGAAGAAAACAAGAATGTTAAAACAACACAGAATATTCTTTTATATCTACACATTTTCTGTCCAGCTCAGTTCCGTTGGTCGATGATTGTAAGAGCAGTGTCACATTCCTAAAGCCCTCCATTTCCCCCTCTGCTCTGTGCTGATCTAGATGAGCCACGAGTGATGAACGGTTCTCAAGGTCGATAAAGTGCGTTCCTGCTAATGAACTTTTACTGCCTTAAGTAATAGTAATGGCCATGGAAATTTGGGCACTGGTACAAAAACTTGCTTTAGAATATATTGATTTTTTTTTCTTTCTTTTTTTTTTTTTTTTTTTTTTTTACCCATCTGAAGAAATCTTTTCAAGTTATTCTCAGTTTTGCTGCTAAAAACTGTTGCTGGTATTCCTTACAAGTCTCCTTTCTCCTTGCAAATCCACACTCATATGCTTCTGTTTCCATCCCTCCCCCTGCAAGTGAGAATGATTGTGTTTTCCCACCCAATAGGTACTATTAATATTTATTTACCTCACAGTCAAGTTTTATTAATTGCTTAATTAGCAGTAGTGAAAACAATTAGTGTTTGGGAGCAGGGAGTGTTATATACGTGCTAAGAACAAAAATCAGCATTAGCGAGACACAGAGGTTGAATTCTAAATAAAGACAGCAAATTTAGCCTTTTAATTTGAGCAGTGCCTAGGCCCCCAAAACAGCCTCTGCTAAATGGCATGCGTGCTCAGGCGTGCACACACCCCCTGCCCCTGCTTTTACAGCCGCTGCCCTCCTACAGCTTGCGCCCTGGTGCCTCGTCTGGACATGGCATTCCTTTGCTCTGCTCTGCTCTGCATTTGTAGGCAGCGATCAGTTGAAAACATCCTATGCATAAGCTTCCTTATTTAGCTAAAAAGGTGAGGTGAGTGTAAGCTGTGCAGTGAGCTATAGCTTCGCCTGTCTCTTTGCCTCCTGTAAATAGAATGAATAAGCCTGGAAGTGATGGTGTATCTCAGGTAAAGCCTCGGAAGCTAGATCTCTCTCTAGCTGCACACTTAGGTTGCCACAAGGTTATGTGTGGAGCAGGCCCACTCACCGTTGTGACTGCTGTTTAGGTCCTGGGGAGCAGAGCTGTGGGCTGGCACCCTGTCTTGCTTGCAGAGCCTTAAGTGAGGCCTGTAGCTGCCCCACCTCAGCATACATAGGCAGACACACGAGCAGTGTTGAGAAACTTAAAACTCTCTTTATCACACCATCACCAGAGAATAGAACTCATCATCATCAACCCCTTTAACAAAATCATCACACAATTTTATCAAGCTCCTACTACTCTGGGGGGTGCTGTGCTAGGTGGTGAAGGAAAAATGTCAGAACAATATGCTTGTGCTGGTGTTTCTGTGAGTATCTTCTCGTGCCTTTTGAGGAACGTGTCATCTAATTGACAAGATAAGTCCAGAGCGTGAAAGCAGATCAGCACAAAGCAGTATCTCACATTAGCTAAATGTCGTAGAAGAGGCATTGAGGGCTTACTGGAGTTCAGAAGAGGGAGCAGATAAAAGTGGAGGATGCCAGATAAAGGCGTCGGGGAGGAGACAGAATTTGAACTGGATGTCAACCGAAGAGCCAGACTTGAAGGAGGAGGTGGATGAGAAGCAAAAGGGAGGTCGGGGAGGGGGAAGGAGGCAGAATGCCCGGCGCTTTCGAGAACAGGCAGACCCTTGTTAAAGAACAGGGTAAGAGCATGGTAAGAGCAGAAACCTTTTTTTTTTTTTTCAAATCAGGAAATAGTGTAAGATAAAGTTTGAAATGTAGAAAAGGGTCAGCTTTTGAAGAACCTTGCCTTGGGGCTTTATTCTACCTGGTGTTCCTTGAACCCCACCAAAGAGGGTGTAGACATGTCAGTGTAAGTACTGTCTTTATCACAAGTTAACTTGGAAGGCAGCTCCTGGGTGGGATTCTAGAGCATCCTAAAGCTCCCGCGTATCAGCTCCCCTCATGAAAGCTGGGCAAGAGCTCTCCTTGGTGTTTGAACTATTCAAAAGAGCTGCTCTAAGGGAGTGCCGAGGTACGGTTCTTCTACTTCTTCCCCAACACTAAGACCAGAACACCCCAAAAGATACGGAAATCCACTAGTTCAGAGGATGGGCAAGTTTCAAGTGGCCTTATAAGCCTTCACTTCACAGTTGCTTCACTCCGTCTAAATGCACCACTGACTCAGTTAGCAGCCGCATTGAGAATTTCAACTCGTTTCCACAAACGACAGAGGAAGCTTCCATCAAAAGTGATAGTTTCTTTCGTCGATCAAATCTCTGTTCACTGTAAAAACATTGTCCTGTGGTTTGTGCTTTATGATTGCTTTTATGAAGACAGTGAAAAAGCCAAATATATAGGTGGAAACTTAAATTGACTTTACATTGCTGAGATTTACCATGTTCAAAAATAGCATGCTAGATTAATGCATTTCTGATTTCAAGGTGCTTTTTTTTTTTTTAAGTAGGTCTTCCCTGAACATAATAATTCTATCCGACAGTGGGCTGTGGAAGAAAACATTGTGTGTGATCTATTTCTGGGGGGCTTGAAGGCTTAAAATACTATTTTTTACTAATGTGCCTGAAATATCAGATGAAATATAGTGATAATATGCAAAAGTGTCTTACGGTAATAGACTTTTTTTTCTTTCCATGTGTTTGTTGCAGGATCTAAGGGAGGAATGTGTGAAGTTGAAAACAAGAGTGTTTGATTTGGAACAACAGAATCGAACGCTAAGCATCCTTTTCCAACAGCGAGTCAGACCAACTTCTGATCTGCTCCTCCAGGTATGTGTTTCTGTGCAAGACAAACTTTGCTACTGAAATGCTATTGACGAGAAGTGAGTTAAGTTCAAAAGGTACCACTATCTCCATGGGCAAGACATATTGCATCAGAACCTCCATTCTCTCCCCTCTCAAGGGGTGTCATTAAAATTGAATGTCTCTTAAACGTCTGACTCTTTAAATCTAATTTTGATAAAGAAATGCATCAACAAATAATAAACAGGTAAAAGGAAACAATCAGAGGTATCAAGTGAAACCGGGGAATGGAGTCAGCAAATAATTGATTGCTTTGGGGACAAGTATTAGTAGTCTTGCACTCCATGATAAGCAAGGCAGAGTTTTATGTGATGCCGAAGTACATTTCTTTATTTCAAACTCTCTGTAAGCAAAACTACAGCTGGGGTTTGTTGTGCTTTCGTCTCTCTCTCTATGCAGACTGCCTCCTCACAACCTAATACTTCCTCCACTCCGCCTCAGTATTTTACAGGTTCTCTTGGTCTAAGCATTCTCACCAAACTCAGTTGCCTTCATAACAGGGAAAGACGTGGAAAGGCAAACCATCTGAATCATTTTGAAGCTGCCCCCAAGAAAGCACTAGAAAATACATCTGACTGCAGGGAGACACATGGATTGGCAAAGGGGTCTAGGAGGCTGATCTTCGCTGTTTCCTATTTTTTTAAATGCTATTAATGTGCATATTTGCTCAAACAAGCTCCAAGTTTGCAAAGGATAACCCCCAGCTGCCTGGTCTGATTGACTAAAGGAAAGGGGAAAGACAGAGATACCCTCTAGACTAGCCTGTCACCACTGTAGCCGCTAGCCATGTGGTGCTATTGAAATTAAACATTAATTTAAATTAAGTTTCTATGTCAAACTAGTCAGATTTCAAGTGTTGAAAAGCCACACATGGCCGGCAGCTACCATATTAGACAGTGTTTGTATAGAACATTTCCATCATGGTAGAAAGTTCAGCACTCTTCCAGATGGTTGAGACAGTGTTGCTAATTTACCCTCTGAACTCTGGCACAAACATCTTTCCCTGATTCCTCAGGGAAATCATGAGAAATTGCAGTTCATTTCAGAGAAAGAAAGATGTTTGGTAAAACCACACATCAAAATGTAGTCCCCCCCCCCCCCGCCCCCGATGAAAAGGAAAGAGCTCTCTGAATTGTAAAATAGATCTCATCTCTTAAATTAATTTTCTCTCTGCTTTATCTATTAGCTCATAATTCATAATTTATGACTCATAAATTGTGTGGGGAAAAAAATCATCTATCTCTATTCTGTTTCCTGATCCTGGCCACGATAAATGTTGGTCAGAGAGAATCTTGCATCTGTTAAAAGTTGTATCTCATTTGCTCTCTTATAATCAAGATCCAATATTGTAATTGCTTTTGACAGCTATTGCATGTTCATGAATTTTTCCATTTTACGTGTTTTAACTTGAGGCTTTTCTGGAACAATTTTTAAGGATCTGCAGTCCCTGTGTGTGAATCATGATGGTTCATTTCCACAGTAAACACATGTGCCATAGATATTTAAGCTTCTTCATTGGCTGACACAAATCTCTTAAATACATGTCCAACTGGCAGGGGATGGTGTTTGCGCTAACAATAGAACTCAGTGTTTACTCCTTGGGTGTCTTCAGCCAACACACTGTTTCTCCCCAAATAGACCTCACTTCCAGGAGCCATTCTAATTTAAACGGAATTTGTAAAAGATGGGCTGATAGTAGTTCTGTGTGGTAGAATAATAGCAAGGATGATGCCTGCCCTCTAACATCTAAGGGCTCACAGTCATAGACAAAGTTGCTGGCTTTTCAGGTGGTCTGTTCATTATATGACCTGTGATCTTTTTATTTTCTGGTGGCACGAATACATATCATGGAACACTGGCTTAAAGTAAAAGCAGTTTGAGCTTGCTTTGCACCTGTGGAAGCTCCGTAATTATTTGTTGAATGGAATAATGAATAAATGACCCAGATTCATTCTGCAAGTTGGGGAGTTATTTGACATACACCTAAGAGAGGTTTATACCCCTACCTCTTCTTCTGAATGTCTCCTGTCTCGTGTGGAGGCTTTGGAGCTATGCAGCCATGCTGGTCCAGCCCAGTTTGTTTGAGGGTGTGTCTGGTGAGCACAGCAAACCCACCAGTGTACCTGGTCCCGAGGATGAGAGATGTTACAGCTTCTGCCCATGAACTGGAGATTCAGTACAGAACATTTCTAAGTAGGTTTCTGTGTATCTTAAAAAACTGCGTTAGTTGTCATCTGCTGAATACAGCCTGATGATTCTCTACAATCTAAGTAGCCACCTGAAGAGAAATACAGAAAGAAGATTGTTGAACACATTGTGATTTTAGTAGATACATTGTAAGTAGGAGAAAAGAAAATAATTTATAGGAAATAGCTAATTATTTGTCCCTCAAAAACAGAGAATAAGAGGTTACATGGATATTCTTTAGCAAATTCTGATATAGGAGGAACAAAAAGGGATAGTTCTAAGGATTCGTTGACAGATTCTGGGGAACTTACAAAGGGGACCAGTCCATGATGGGAAAGAAAAGAAGCCTAACCTGAAATTTAAAATCTTAAGAATGGCCGTAAACTTCTCTGTTGATTCCAGTTTCCAGAAAAGCATCTCTGGGACTATGGGTGGAAACAAATCAGATTAATAAGGGCCTCCATATTAAAATCAATAATTTGAGCTAAATTCTAATGGATTAAGAAACCAGTATAGCAAATAAAATCTAAAAGTAACATTCTTAACAGAACCGGAGTCTATAACTAACCTTATTTGAACTCACTGGCCAGATTAACCAATGCTCACCATTTCCTCTTATAAAGTATATTAGATTACACTCTCAATTTACCAAACATTGACAACTAGTTGAAACTCTCTACTAAGAGTACTTAATTCTCTTACCAGTTGAGTTGAATTTCCACCATGAATGAGTTATGTTTGTAACTCAGTATGTTCATGTGACTAGTACTTGTCACGGTGATTATGCAATTTTTAACTACTTTATAAACTGATGAAATGTGATGCAAAAAGAATTGTTTCTATAAAACAAAGTTGAATGCTTCAAAAACACTATAAAGGCACCTCCCTAAAAATGTTTGTGATCAAATGAAATATAGGTGTGTAACTGCAAAAAAAAAAAATGTGGGAGATGGGGAATTGTATTAAATGTAGAGGCATTCTGCTTGCAAATTGCTTCTCAGGTGGTTTTAAGTTCTTGTTCCGCTATTAAGAAAAACAAAACCTAGAAATCATAGACAATGCATAAAGCATGTGTTTGATGCCAAAAAAAAAAAAAAGACATTGGAGGACTCTAATAATATGATCCCTAGGCAAAAAATCCAGCCTTGGCCCTACCAAAAAAAAAAAAGTGCTAGATACTGTTCTACAACCTTTATAGTGTTCACCAATTTATCTCCATTAGAGTGCTGTCAGGTAGGAACTATCTCTATACCCATTCTACAGATGAGGACACTTAGGCACAAAGAGGCTGTGTCACCCAGTGGTAATTGACAGACTGGGGATTTAAATCCATGGTCAGGGTCAACTTCCTCCCTTTCACTTCCTGTCTGTGCTCCCTCTGCATGGAATACAAATGGACACGAGGAACATTTTTCTGATTCTGTACTCTGACAGACATTCTGATTAACGGGCCCACCTGTGCTCAGATCAGTTCAGAGGGCTTCTGCAGTGTAATCGCAGTAAGGAGCCTACTGTATTTACACATTTCTGAAAGCCTCTTGATCTGTGGCATCCAAGACTTCCCCCTCTCCTGTGTGTTCTTCTCTTGTCTTGCTTTGGACACCTGTGTTATCGTCATCTTGATAGGACATTATTCTCATATTTTCCGCCTAACACAGTTTATTCTTCTCCCTTTTATCTGGTATTTCAAAGGGTCCTATACTCATATCCTTGGGCCAAGACAGAAAGAAAAGAATGTTATAGTGTAGATTATTCTCACAAACAGTTGAGAATCTGACAGCTTAGAACCACGGTGTAAAACTTTGCTGTCACTTCTGAGAGCGTTGATTTTTTTTTTGCTAGAGTTTCGTTTTATATTATTTCAGATGAGATGAGACGATTTTAAAATTCTCTTTGTGCTTCTGATGTATTTTTCGTTCATTGCATCTTTTTTATTTAATTTCATATGCAATTATGGCATCCTAGAGTCACATGGTACTGATGGTGGAGGTCATGCAGGGCAACCCCCATAACTAGGGATTTCATGTTAACTTTCATTTCACCTAAATAGTAATCTCCTTGAGGGCAGCAATTATGCTGAATGTTGCATTTTACCCTCCCACAGGTATTATCGCCATTCATAATACATAGTCAGTGTATACTTTGATGGCTTAACATTTAATTCAATATATTTTTTTAACTTTTTATTTTATATTGGAATATAGCTAATTAACAATGTTGTAATAGTTTTATGTGCACAGCAAAGCAACTCAGCCATACATATACGTGTATCCATTCTCCCCCAAACTCCCCTCCCATCCAGGCTTCCACATAACATTGAGCAGAGTTCCCTGTGCTATACAGCAGGTCCTTGTTGGTTATCCATCTTAAATATAGCAGTGTGTACATGTCAATCCCAAACTCCGTAACTATCCCTTCCCCGCAGTAACCATAAGTTTGTTCCCTAAGTCTGTGAGTCTGTTTCTGTTTTGTAAATAAGTTCATTTGTATCATTTCTTTTTAGATTCCACATATAAGAGATATCATACGATATTTCTCTTTCTCTGTCTGACTTACTTCAATCAGTATGACAATTTCTAGGTCCATCCATGTTGCTGCAAATGGCGTTATTTCATTCTTTTTAACGGCTGAGTAATATTCCATTGTATATATGTACCACATCTTCTTTATCCATTTATCCATTTATCTCTCTCTGTTGCTGGACGTTTAGGTTGCTTCCATGTCTTGGCTACTGTAAACAGTGCTCCAGTGAACATCGGGGTGCATGTATCCTTTCAGACCATGTTTTTCTCCGGATATATGCCCAAGAGTGAGATTGCAGGGTCATATGGTAGCTCTATTTTTAGTTCTTTAAGAAACCTCCATACTGTTCTCCATAGTGGCTGCCCCAATTTACATTCCCACCAACAGTGTAAGAGAGTTCCCTTCTCTCCACACCCTCTCCAGCATTTATTGTTTGTGGATTTTTTGATGACAGCCATTGTGACTGGTGTGAGGTGATATCTCATTGTAGCTTTGATTTGCATTTCTCTAATAATTAGCGATGTTGAACATCTTTTCATGTGCCTCTCGGCCATCTGTATGTCTTCTTTGGAGAAATGTCTACGGAGGTCTTCTGCGCATTTTGTGGTTGGGTTGTTTGTTTTGATGATATTAAGCCACATGAGCTGTTTGTAAATTTTGGAGACTAATCCCTGGCTGGTCCCGTCATTTGCAAATATTTTCTCCCAATCTGTGGGTTGTCTTTTCGTTTTGTTTATGGTTTCCTTTGCTGTGCAAAAGCTTTTGAGTTTAATTAGGTCCCATTTGTTTATTTTTGTTTTTATTTCCATTATTCTGGGAGATGGATTGAAAAAGATATTGCTGCAACTGATATCAGAGAGTGTTCTGCCTTTGTTTTCTTCTAGGAGTTTTATAGTGTCTGCAAAATGGACATTACAATAAGTCTAATTAACGTCTGTCACTATGTACAGATTTCTTTTTCTTGTGATGAGAACTTTTAAGATCTCTTGGCAGAGTTCAAATATTCAATACAGTATTAATAACTAGAGTCACCATGCTGTACATTACATCTCCAGAAGTTATTGATCTTATGACCAGAATTTTATACCTTTTGATCCCCTTTATCAGTTTCCCTAACTCCCCACCCCCACCAATCTGTTCTTTCTTTCTATGGGTTCTTTTTTTAAAAAAAATTCCACGTGTAAGTGAGATCATGCAGTTGTTACTTCTCTCTGTCCAACTTATTTCACTTAGTGTAATGTCCTCAAGGTCCATCCACGCTGTCACAAATGGCAAGATGTCATTCTTTTTTATGGCTGAATAATATTCTATTACATATATATGTAAATATATAAATATATCTCTAAAATACATTTATATCTTATATATATATAAAATATATATCATATATATCACATTTTCTTTATCCGTTTATCCATCAGTGGAGACTTGGATTGTTTCCACGTCTTGGCTACTATAAATAATGCCGCAGTGAACATGACAGTTCAGATAATCTCTTCTTTGAGATAGTGATTTCATCTACCCTGAGTTTATGCCCATAACTGGAGTTGCTGGATCATATGGTAGTTCTATTTTTTTAAATTTTTGAGGCACCTCCATGCTGTTTACCGTTGTGGCTACACCAATTTACATTTCCTACCAAGAGTGTACAAGGGCTCTTTTTTCTCCACATCCTCACCAGCATTTGTTATCTCTTGTTTTTTTGATAATACATTCTAACAGGTGTGAAGTGATAGCTCATGTGGTTTTGATTTGCATTTTGCTGATGATTAGTGATCTTGAGCACCCTTTCATGTTCCTGTTGGCTCTTTGAATATTTTCTTTGGAAAAAGGCTTATTCAGGTCCTTTGTCCACTTTTTAATTGGATTATTTGATACTTTGCTATTGAGTTGTATGAGTTCCTTATTTATTTTAGATATTACCCCTTATCAGATGTGTGGTTTGAGAATATTTTCTCCCATTCTGTAAGTTGCCTTTTATTTTGTTGATTGCTTCTTTTGCTGTGTAGAAGCTGTTTAGTTTGATGTAGTCCCATTTGTTTATTTTTGCTTTTGTTGCTTGAGCCTTAGGTGTCACATCCTTGAAATCATTGCCAAGACGAATGTCAAGGAGGTATTTTTCCCCTATGTTTTTATTATAGGAGTTTTATGGTTTCATATCTTACATTTAAGCCTTTAATTCATTTCGAGTTAATTTTTTGTGACCGGTGTAAGATAGGGGTTTAGTTTAATTCTTTTACCTGTGAATATCCAGTTTTCCTAGCACTGTTAATTGAAGAGCCTGTCTTTTCGCCACTGAGTATTTTTGGCTCCCTTGTCAAATATTAGTGACCATATTATGCATGGGTTTATTTCTGGGTTCTTGATTCTGTTCCATTGCCCTATGTGTCTGTTTTTATGCCATTTCCATACTGTTTTGATTACTATTGCTTTGTAACACAGTTTGAAATCGGCAAGTGTTATATTTCCAGCTCTGTTCTTCTTTCTCAGGACTCCTTTGCCTATTCACGGTCTTTTGTGATGCCAGACAATTTTCAGGATTGTTTTTCTATTTCTGTAAAAAATGCCACTGGAATCTTGATAAGTGTTGCGCTGAACCTATAGACAGCTTTAGGTAGTATGGATATTTTAATGATATTAATTTCTCCAATCCATGAACATAAGATATCTTTCCATTTATTTGTGTCTTCTTCAGTTTCTTTCATCAGTGTCTTATAGTTTTCATGGTAGAGACTTTTCACTTCCTTGGTTAGATTTATTCCTAAGTATTTTATTCTTTTTGATGCTATTATAAATGGGGTTGTTTTTCTTGTTTCTTTTCAGATAATTAGTTGTCAGTGTATCGAAACACTGTTGATTTCTGTATGTTGATTTTGCATCCTGCAACTTTATTCAATTCATGATTATCTAAAAGTTTTTTATGAAGTTTTTTACATTTTCTTTATATAAAATCACATCATCTGCAAATAGAGACGATTTTACTTTTTGCTTTCTGATTCTAATGTCTTTTATTTATTTTCTTTGCTTGAATGCCCTTACTAGAACTTCCAGTACCATGATGAATAGGAGTGGTGATACTGGTCACCCTTGTCTTGTACCTGATAGAGGAAAAGCTTTCATCTTTTCACCACTGAGTATGATGTTAGCTGTGGACTTATCATATATGGCCTTTATTATGCTGAGGTATATTCCTTCCCTACATAGTTTGTTGAGCTTTTATTATAAATGAATGTTGAATTCTGTCAAATGCTTTTTCTGTATCTACTGAGATGATCATAGGATTTTTTAAATTCTGTTATTGTGATATATCACACTTAACTGATTTGCGTATGTTGAACCATGCTTGCGCCCAAGGGATGAATCCCAATTGACTTTGCTGTATGATCCTTTTAATGAGCTGTTGAAATCAGTTTGCTAGTACTTTGTTCAGAATTTTTACATCTATATTCATCAGGGATATTGGCCTGTAGTTTACATTTCTTGTAGTGTCTTTATCTGGCTTTGGTATCAGGGTGATGCTGGCCTCATAAAATGAATTTTGGAATGTTCCCCTCCTCTTCAATTTTTTTGGAAGAGTTTGAGAAGATTTGGCATCAGTTCTTCTTAAATCTTTGGTAAAAATTTACAAGTGAACTATCAGGTCCTGGGCATTTCTCTGTTGGGAGGTTTATGGTTACTGATTCAATCTCCTTACTCATTCTTAGTCTGTTTAGAGTTTTTGTTTCTTCATGATTCATTCTTGGTAAGTTGTTTGTTTCTAGGAATTTTTCAATTTATTCTACATTATCCAATTTGTTGGCATATAGTTGTTCAAAGAAGTTTCTTATTATCCTTTGCATCTGTGGTATCAGTTGTAATGTCTCCTCTTTCATTTATAATTTTATTTATTTGAGTCCTGTTTTTCTCTTGGTTAGTCTAGCTAAAGGTTTGTCAGTTTTGTTTACCTTTTCAAAAAACCAACTCTATAGTTTTGTTAATATTTTCTATTATTTTTTATTTTGTTTATTTCTCCTCTTTTTTTTTATTTCCTCCCTTCTGCTACTATTGGGCCTCATTTATTCTTCTTTTTCTAATTCCTTGAGGTATAAAATTTGTTTATTTATTTGAGAGTTTTCTTTTGTTTTTATGTATGTGTTTATCCATATAAACTTCCCTCTTAGAACTGCTTTTGCTGCATCTTGTAAGTTTTTGTATGTTGGGTTTCCATTTTCATTTGTCTCAAGATGCTTTTTTATCTTTTCATCTCTTCTTTGATCCCTTGGTTGTTCAGGAGTGTATTTTTTTTTTTAAAAATCCGTGTATCAAATATTTGTGAATTTTCCTGTTTTTCTCCTGTTGTTGATTTCTAGTTTCATATCATTGTGTTTGGAAAAGATTTGGTATGATTCAGTGTTCTTAAATTTACTAAGACTTGTTCTGTGGCCTACCATATGATCTATCCTAGAAGTTGTTCTGTTTGCACTTGAAAAGAATGTGTATTTTGGTGTTGTTGAATGGAATGTTCTGTATGTGTCTGTTAGGTCTGTTTGATTTATAGTGTTATTCATATCCACTGTTTCCTTATGGATTCTCTGCTGGATGATCTATCCATTGTTGAGAGTAAGATATTAAAGTCTCCAACTATTACTGTATTGCTGTTTATGTCTCCTTTTACTTCTGTTACTCTTTGCTTCATATATTTAGATGCTCCAATGTTGGCTACATAAATATTTACCATTGTTATATATTCTAGGTGGACTGACCCCTTTGTCATGATACTATAACCTTCTTAGTCTCTTTTGAGCATTTGCAGCTTAAAGTCTATTTTGTCTGATATACGTATAGCTAACTCTGCTTTCTTTTGGTTACCATTTGTTTGAAATATCTTTTTCTATCCCTTCACTCCCAGGCTGTGTGTATCTTTAAAGCTAAAGTGAGTCTCTTGTAAGCAGCATATTGTTGGATTTTTAAAAATTTTATTCTGTGTCTTTGGATTGGAGAATTTAATCCACTTACATTTAAAATAATTATTGATAGGTGAGGACTTATTACTGCCATTTGATTAATTGTTTTCTGATTGTGTTGTTAAACCTTTGTTCCTTGCTTCTTTTTTTTTTTTCTTCTTATCTTACTGATTTATTTTGTGATTCGATGACTTTTTGTAGCAGTATGCTTTGTTTATCGTAATCTTTTGTGTAACTACTACAGGTTTTTCCTTTGTAGTTATCATGAGACTTACATAAATATCTTCTATTTATGACATCCCGTTTTAAGCTGGTAACAACTTAACTTCAATAGCATACATAAACTGTACACTTTTTCTTCTCCCTTCTCACATTTTATGTTTCATGTTACAATTTACATATTTTGTGTATCCAATAATAAATTACTGTGGTTATGGTTATTTTTAATACTTTTTTCTTTAACGTCTTAAGCTAGAGTTGTAAGTGAACTATGGAACACCATTACAATATTAGAAAATCTGGCTTTGCTTATATATTTACTGTTACCACTGAGTCTTTTACCTACATTCATATACTTTTATGGTGTTAATGAGCATCATTTTATTTCCTCTGGAAGAACACCCTGTAGCATTTCTTGTAAAGCATGTCTGGTGGTGATATTTATCAGCTTTTATTTGTTCGGGAAAGTCTTTATCTCTCCTTAATTTCTGGTATTCTTGGCTGTGCATTTGAATAAATGGTCACCTCCTCCAGGTTTTACAGGTTCATTCCAGCAGAAACAGTCCTCAACCATAATGCATATATTGTTTTTCTTGAGTGTGTCCCCTAAACCCCATAGGTTTTTAAACATTTTTTTTCTTTCTTTCTTTGTATTCTTTTCTTTTTTTTTTTTATGTTGCTCAAATGACTGGATAATTTCAAATGACTTATTTTCTAATTCACTGATTTACTCTTTTGCTTGGTTGAGTCTGCTGCTGAAGTTCTCTATTGGATTCTTCAGTTCAGTCAGTGTATTATTCAGCTCTAGGATTTCTGTTTGGTTTTCTGGATGGGTTCTGTTTCTTTGTTAAACTTCTCATTTCGTTTGTGCATTATTTTTCTAATTTTATTTAGCTGTCTGTGTGATCTTGTAGTTTACTAAACTTCTTGAAGAGGATTATTCGGAATGTTTTGTCAGACAGTTCATAGATCTCTATTTCTTCAGGGTCAGTTATTAGAGCTTTATTAGTTTCTTTTGATGGCATCATGTTTACCTGATTCTTTGTAATCCTTGACTCTTTGCATTGGTATCTGTGCATTTGAGAAAGCAGTTTCCTCTTCCAGACTTTACAGATTCACTTGGGCAGAGGCAGTCCTTCACCTGTCAGCTCAGCTTGGGGTTCTGACGAGTCAGCTGGTAGCATCCTTAGAAGTGGGGCTTGCTATCAGGGTCTCTATTTGGGGGAGGCCACTGCCCAAGCTCTGAGTTCAGGGGTGCCACTGGCTGGGAACAGTTGGCTAGGACTGCTGGCTTGGTTCTTTTCCCAAGTGCAACTGTAGAATGGACTCCACAGTTGCTTGCATTCGCTGGTCAGGCTTCCTAGTCGGGCGCTATACTCAGTAGTTAAGGGGGCCTGCAAATTTACTTCCCTGCCTGGCCAAGGTCATAGAACTGCTGGAATGGCTCACTGTCTGGGGACCAAGGTCAGGCGAAACTGTCCCCTGAGCTCCGTGGTCAGGCAGAGCCACTGACTTGATTCTGCAGATGGACAGAGCTACTGACTGGGTTCTCTGCTCAGGTGCCCCTGTAAGTGCAGCTATAGGCTGGGCCACTTAGCCTCCCAGGTGCTCTGGTTATGCTTCCTGATCAGGCAAGACTGAGGGCTATACTCAACAGTAGGTAGGGGTAGCAGCCTACTTCCCTGCCCGGGTGGTACAGCAGAACAGGCCCGGCCCGAAGGCCAGCATTGCTAGTTGTTTGGGGATCAAATCAGGCAGAATTGTGCATCAAGTACTCTGGCCACATGGGGTCACCAGCTGGGCTCTGAAGATGGGCAAAGCCACTGGCTGGGATCTCCTCCTCCACCATGAGGAGGAACTTAGTCTGCCCAGATCTAAGTGGTGGTTACTGTTAAGCCCTGCCCCCCTTTGATGTGATCTCCAGTGTCAAGCCCCGCAGCTTCCTTGTGATTCCCATGGGGTGAGACCCAAATGGGCCTCCCAGGGGGTGACCCACAATGCTGGGAAGGTGGATGTCCACCTTGGGCTCTTTGTGTCCCACTAGAGAAACCATAGGCCCCAGGGCCCCTCTCAGTGTGGCTCTGTGTCATCCTGAGGGAGGGGTGATGGGATTAGAGTCTAGCCGTTCCTCTTACCCTTCTAATGAGGTCTTTCGCGGTCTCTGTGGTCCCGAGGGGTGCTGCCGGCTCACCTCCGTCTTCTGGGATTTTCACAGTGGTGTCTTGCCTATGTTGGTGTCACTAGCTGGTCTTCTAGTGAAGGGGACTGAATTCAGGAATGACCTGTGTCACCATCTTGATGACATCACCCTTGAGGGAGATGCTTCTAACGACAATAAGATTGTAATAGTCTTGGTTTGAAGACCATGCCTTTTTCTGTCTGCTTGTGTGTATTTTTGTATCAATCCACTGTACCTAGGTGCCCAGTTCATATTTTTAATCCTTTTATTTATTTCTGAGAAGCAAAGATTTTTAGACATTTACATTCTTCACTACCTTGGAACTTGCCGTTGCATAATGAACGCAGCCTCACAGAAGTACCCAGAGTTGAACGGTCAAACAGCCAGCCCAAAGACATCTCCTCTAGGGTATTTGGCCATCCAGAGAAATTGGAAAATGCCAGCCATATTAAACATTTTTAAATGTATGTATTTTGCTTTTTAAAAGGTCTACCTATCTGCCTTTTGGGTACTTTCAAAATATATACAGTTAAGTGAGATGAAAAGAAGAAATCATTAAGAGGGCATTGGAATAATATGGAAAGCAATAAGGGAGGAGGAGTAGGTGAGTGAGGGAGGGATTGGGTGAAGGATGGGACAGTGGGTCTTGAGTTCTGGTATAGAAGGGTTTCATTCTGATCGATCTGTGCCTCTCTTGAGCCACAAGCCATGAAAGAGTCAAGAGAAAAGGCAGGAAAATCCGCACAAGTTTAGAGCAGCTACCTGGCTTCCCACACGAGGATGTACATTTGCCTTATGAGTTTCTAAAACTGATCGGCTCTGCCCTTGAGCTGCTTGTGAGCCGGCCGCAGAGGCAGCCTCCAGCCCTGTGCTGTAGACCTGCTGTCTAATTCAGAAAGATCCACAGAGCAACAGGAGGAGCAGTCCGGTGATGCTTCAGGGATGCTGAGGACCGCCAGGGTCCATCCAGATGGCGGGGTACCCACCAGCAGTGATCTGTCATCCTGCGTGATCAGAGGACCGTGCTGGCTTCCTTACGGACATCTGCCAGCCATGAAAACACACGGAGAACGTGCAGCAGGGATTCTCTCTTACACACCGAGCCCTGGAAAGGACATTAACTTGTCTGAGGTACAGAAAGTGGCATCTCTGAGAAAATCGGGGACCCTCTGAAAGATCACACAACTCCTGCAGGGCGGGGCTTGCAGTGAGGCGGTGCCTCACACGAGGTTGGTTTGGGAGCAAGTAAGAGCGGCAGAGAAGCTGAGGAAGAGTCTGCAGGGTTACGGCGGGATGTGATTTTCTCCTCTGCGGGACGCACCCAAGGCCCTCTGTCCACTTCCTTTACCTTCAGCAGCCTCACTCGTCTGTTTTCCCTGACACAAATACTCTAGCCAAGCAGAAATACCCTCGCTCCACACAGCATGGCATAGGTTTTCCTTCAGCTGTTCCATTTTGTATGTCATTCCCCCATTCAAAATGCTGTTCGGCCTACCCCCATTCCACCCGCGGCCACTCCTCTTTATTCAGTTAACCAGCTGGGAGCACCAAGGGTCTGTTGGTGCTGGGGATTCAGGGGTGAAATGCATTTCCTCAACAGCTGTGGTCCGCAAATGCCATGCCGAGCAGAGTGCTATGGTGAGGGGCACGTGGTCGGGGGCAGGGTAGGGCTGGAGGCTAATTCTGTCGGGCGAGGGGCCTGGGGAAGACCTAACAGAGGAAATAATGCCTCTACCTGCGTCTAAACAAATGAAGAGAAGCGTGTTAAGTGGGCAAGGGAGAGCATGCCTGCCAGCCGGAGGAACAGTCTGTGCATGAAGGCACGCTTCCGGTCCTGTTTCTGAAGCTGTATGCTTTGGCAGCGGTCCTGGAATAACCACCCCTGCCCCTCAATCCCCACACACACCTGGCTCACCAGGTCCCAGTCTGTATTAATCTGTTACTTTGCAAGTATGCTACAGTTTTTTTTCTCACGTGTTTGTTCTTCGTTCCCAAATCAGTTGAGGAGTGTTTTCTGTTTTTGTGTTTTTTGCTCAAGACCCAGGCTTATTGGTTCATGTGTCCTGATGTGCTTCCTGCCTGCAGTATTGTCGAGGGTACACGTGGTCTGTGAAGGAAGTCAGGGTCGATTCCTACTCTGGACTTGGCTTGCTTTGACTTTTATTTTCATAGGGACAAGGGTCTCGCCTTACTTACCTCTGAATCCTCCCAATGCATACCTTTTAACAAAGCGAGCCTTGATAAATGTTTAGTGAATTAGTGACTGAGCGAACCTCTGGGGCGAATGGAAAGGCTTGCCAACAAGGAAGGAAGAAGGAGATGGCTTCACAAAGGAAGTGACCGCGAGGGGGAAGGAAGAGAAGGGAAGGAGAGCAGTCCTTAGGGCACTGTGTACATAAGACGTAGAAGGCAGACGTTGCAATATTACGTTTAGAGAAGTTGGGACGACCAGGGGAGCTTCTCTCTTCTTTTTAACGCATTCAGTTTTGTTATTGTTTGGTTGGTTTTTGCTTTAGTTTTATCTCCTCCTGTTGTCAGTGAGATCTCAGATGTGGTTTACATCTTGGAATTGTTTGTACCCTATCGATATAGAGAACTGTATTACATGATATATCTTTGGCTGAGGGACTGAGGTTCCATATGCTTTCATGGATGTGAGTTTTTAATCTCTCCCATCCCGACCCCCTACCCAAATATTAAGTTACTTAATGGAAGGCACCTGACCTCCTGTTCTTTGTCTCTTCCTAAAACTAGATATATGCCAAGTATGTGTTCATTGCTTTCCAGAGCACATGGCTGGCTCTGCATAAACCAACCTGTCACCTGAAACAATGAAAAATCTGATGTTCTAAAAGCAGCATTGCGAACTGAAATGCTTAAAGGGGCTGAGCCAGGTGAAGGGATACGCAAAGGAGGCTGTGTACTCGGCTGCCAGCTCCAGCCGCTTGCGGTCACGTGGAAATGCTTGTTCGGTGTCATCATGGATTTAGACATTTTAAGAAACTGGAAATGCAGACACTTGTGTGCAGCCTCCTGACTTTTAAATGTTGGCGCCTGATTCAACTATTTTATAACACTGAGGAAGCCCAATAAAACATCTGTAGGCCAGATTTGACCTGCAACCTGCTTTTCTTTCCTTTTTCTAGTGATGGTGGATTTTAATTTAAAACATGGTACAAATTCTCAGAATACCTGGGCACCAGGCTTCACACTCATATTCATAATACAGCTAGAATATATTCCTGTGTTCATTATTTCAAGAAAAATTCATCGACGCGTCTACTGAGGACACAGAATTTATCATTTAATAAGGAGACAGATAATATGAACAAACAATTGTGCAGTAGAGTAGTAAATGAAACAGCAATATTTACCAGCAGAGGTCCTCAGAGGAAAGAGTGATTCTATCTGGGGTATCAGGGAGGCCTTTTAGGAGGTGGTGACAGCTAAAATGGACCTTGAAGGATGCATAGGAGTTTGTTAGGGTAACAAACAATTCTTAGACTAGATTCAGGACTAAGCTTAGTACTGGGGTTTATATTTAGATCAGTCCCAGAGTCTGGCTTTAATCACGACTATAAAATTATAAAGTTGTCTTCACCTGATTTGGTCTTCTTTGGCCTTCCCAAACCCTTCCAGCAATATCAGATTAACTCACTGAGCTCTGTGGAGAAACAAAAACCTCTGAGGGGTTGCCATGCTAGTTGAATTCTCTGCCACTGTGACCTTCAACAGCCGTTCTTTCTAGCTTTTTATCTGAGTAGAATCTAGTTAAGCTAAATTAAAAAAAAAAACTGATGAAAAATACAGAGCCCTCTGCGTCTGAGGTTTGTTTTAAGAATTTTAACATTAAACGAAGCTTTCAAACCTGAACGTAAATCAACATTATATTGAAACAGACTAAGGGATTGAAATGTAAATTCAGGAAATGTACCTTGTAGCATGTAACCTTCAGGCTATATATTTTTTTCATATTTCAAACATATAGGAAAACTTGATAATTCTGAATTTGGTGAATTTCACGCAGTCAGTGTTTATCATAGTAACCTTAAAAGCTGCCCCAGTAAAAATTGTTATTAAGCATTACGTTTTCATGAATTGTGGATAACTGTAAGGATTTGGAAATGCAAGGCAGCACGGAAAGTACTGAGAAAGGCATGGTGATGTTTACCTGGGGATTTGAATATGCAGATTGGAGCGTTAATTTCTTGGCACTCAAAGCTGTGGAATGTCCGTTGCTATCGGTGGATGTTACACCAGGGAAATTTTATCCCTGGCACGAAAAGATTAAGTAACCCAAACTCTGACATGAAAGACCAGTGTTTCCAGGAGCAGAAGCAGTTTGGCTTTGTTCTGTCACCTCTCGCACCGTGAGGATACACTCGTCTGAGAGCTGCCTGACGTATTCGGGAACCACTTGGTGGAGCCAGGTAGCGATTCGCAATCTGCCAAAGCTCTCTAGGAGACCCTGGAACAAGTCTTTAACGGATCAGCCTTCAGTGATCATGCATAGCCTTGAAGTCCTGGCCGCGTGGGTCAGGGGAGGGAGGGGAGGTTGGGGTGTATACCAAGGAGGCACATAGAAGCATCTGAAATCTCTCAGCAGAGCCGACCTAGAATGGGCTGAGGCTCCACGAGGAGGGAACTTCAGGCAGGTGTGAAGCTCAGTGCAGCTTGGGGTAGTCAGACTCTAGAGACAAATGGGAGTGGCCTTCAGCTGTGCCTGGCCTGCTGCGGTCGCTCGGAAATCACGCTAGGACTGGGCTCACACTAGTCCCCAAACTGATCAGACAGATGGACATAAATATTCCCAGGGCAAGATGCTCTCATATCCTGATGCACTGATGTGTAGCTCGTGTGCTTGGCCGCCCCAGAGCAGTCAGGACCAGCTTCAAGGGCACAGAGACATCCCCTCTCCCACCTGCCACCACTTGCACGTATACATGCACACACAAGCTCAAGTCACGTCTTCAAACAAACATTCTGACGGACACCTTTGGACAGGTGAGGTGGGAGAGCACCTTTGTGAGACTGGGAAACCAGGGCAATATTGCTGAGTCTCCTGTTCATAAAACCATCTTCATTCAATCGAGTTGCAGCAGCCTCTTCTGCCTTTAAAACAGCTTGTGGCCCTTACCCGGCTCAGTTTCTGCTGATCACCATCAGCCTCGTGTCTCAAAAGCAAGAACTAAAATAATTCCTGGGTTTTCTGGAAAATCTGGAAGTCAGACCCTTTACCTGCACGGAGGCCCCCAGGAATGAGGGATGCCACCCTGGAGGTCACAGGCCCTGTTCCGAAGACAGTGTCACTCCTGACTCATTGGTGACCTGAGACAGGCCACACAAACCCGTCACCGCCACCTCCAACCATACCCTGTGGCTGATAAGTCTCTGCCTCTCTGCACCTCACAGGTCGGAGGGTAGAAGGGCCAGGAGCGTACTTACCTGTGAAGTGATGCAAGGTAAACGGAGCAGGGCTGTACATGCAGAGGAGTCACCCACGCAGTTCTGTCCGCTTAGTATGTGCTGCACTGAGGCTGCAAGGCGAGTCCTACAGCTGGCTTGGGGGAAGACCAGGCCTCGTCAAATCTAGGGTTTTCCAAATGGGTGTCTGATGGTGATGTCAATGAAGTTTGAGGTTGTGCTGTACCTTATTAGCAGACAGATGTCATCTCACTGAACCCTTACTCTTAGCCTGGAGTATTATTGCTTTTTTACAAACAGGAAGATAAAATTCCTAGAAGCTTCTTCTTCTTAGCCAGGGTTCTTCTCCTGGTCCAAAACTTCTGGCCCAAAGTACCCACTGCCAGCTCACGCCTTCATCTCCGATTCTCCCCTTCATTACTTTCCCGTGGCCTGCAGAAGGGGAGGCTGGAGCAGTAACCTTCAGCAGATCAGCCAATTCAAAGGCATTTAAGGGTCTGTTTGGACTTGGCAATGTGCTACACTTTGGACAAATCAAGTTAAATACATTTGGGTGATGTCCTAATAATCTGAGTGATACACAACACCATGGTGGGCCTAAATAATATTTCCCCAAATAAGGACAATGAATCTAATAGCCTAGTAACATGATCAAATCACTCTCAACAGAAACACGTTTACGCCAAGGAATAATAGAGTTAGAATATTATATCTCAACTTTCAAGATCGTGTAATCTACCCGCCTTGTTATCTGATACTCAGATTGATTCACGCCTGGTACAAGGTCACATGGTCTGTTCAGGGCAGACAGAACCCAGGAGTCCTGATTCCCAGCACTGTGCCTTTCCCACCGTGCAGTGGGTAATGCATTTGAAATTTGCCTGAATTAAGGAAGAGTAAGAACTCAGCAGGAGACATGTGCTGTTAGCCTAATAGGCAGCTTTGGGAAATGGTTTAGATGAAGTGGGCTGATGGAAAACACCCACCTCCAAAGAGGCCGGATGGCGAGGACCAGAGAGGCAGGAAGGGAAGAGGAATCACAGTGTGGAGGAGCAGAAAGACAGCGAACACTAAGCTCCGAGCTCTCTTGAATTCAAGGTCAACCCCGCCACAGTTTCTCTGGTTAGGTGACCAGGGGCAGGCTCCTGAAATTCCTAGAACCGTAATTTTCTATCCAAACAAAGCAACGAAAAATGTCTAAAACGCCTAATCCGCTGACTGTCATATAGCAGAAGCTGAACAAACGTTGTACTTTTTTCCTTTCTCTTCCTGTGAGGTCAGTGATGGGCAGCTGGGTAGCAGAGAAGCAGAGGAGGTGCAGAAAGGTGATCCGTTTGCTCTGCAAGAATCATTCTGAGAAACTGGTCTGAAAGAATGTGGTGTTAGGCCCACATTTACTGCATTAAATCAGTTTCTCTTCACTATTGACTTGCTTGTTTGTTTGTTTGTTTTTGGATTTTCCTGGGAATTTGTATTTCTGGAGATTCTCTGGAGATATTTAGCTCTAAGTAGATCCTTACTGGCTTGTAGCTCAGTGACTCAGAGTGAACCTTTAAGCCAAGAGTATGTGTATGAGATGTGCTGGAGTTGAATGAATTGGAAATGCCCTGAATGAAGCTATTTATCTCATCTGCTGGTTAACTTTGAAGGGGAAGAGGGTCATGGCTGGATCACAGAATCCTTTGAGATTCTGAGCAAGGCAATAGGTTCCTCCCCACATACAGAGAAAAATTTTCTTATAACCCAAAGATCTTCAGGGATCCTGTGAAGCCTGTCTATTACTTCCTTAAATAAGAAATGAATCCTAAATTAAGATTGAATCCTTGATGGTGGTCTGCATCCTAACCTACCTTCTACCTTTATTCATTCATCTTGTGTTAGACACTTTCTATTTTATATGATTCTTTCCTTTAGACCTGTTTTAAAACCCTTACCAAGTATGCTAGGTCCCTGAATGTCCACCTTTAAAAATTCAAAGTACAGGCCCCCCTAAAAGCAAGAATTGTTTTCACGTTTCCCTTTTTATGGTTGCATTTCTTTCCCAAATAGCTAAATATTGAATGGGAGGGGATGATAGATAAAGGATCATGTCATAGGAATCATATTGCATAATAGGTATCTTTCAAAGCAATTTTAATGTGACGAAAATCTGAATTTCACAACCGAATGTGTTGTGCATTTTTTGATATGAGATGCATGCAGATGTTTTCCAATAAACCTTGCTCATGTTTCATTGTTCCGTTTGATGTTGTTCAAGGCAGGCATTGAGATCCTTGAATTAACGCACAGATCTCATAATAATATGAGTGCAAAATGCCATTACCATGACACTGCAGCAGAATTTGCCATAAAAGAGGGGAAAGCCAAAATGCAAGAGATAATCGAGAAGCTGACGCCTCTGATGCAAACTTATCTTCTCGTTACAATGTTATATCCATTGCAAAAAGAAAAAATAACTGACTGCATTAATTCTGTACAAAACAGAACATTTGAGGTGCTCCTGCGTGCCCTTCGTGCAGCTGGATGGATTACCACCACTGATTGTTCACTAAGCTTCCAGACTGTTTACTTCAGTAGCTAAATGTTGCTGCTATTCTCAGACCGGATTGCTGAAACACTGAAGATCCACATAACATGGTATTCATTGGTGACTCCTCAAAGCAATTTTCTGATATCTAGACCTTACCCTAATTAAGAGGAACCATTAAACCCATTTCACCAAAGTTTGTGACCCATTTCTGAAGAATATCTGCTTTATCTATTCATCCACCCCCCACCCCCACCCCAAATATTCCCTTGTTCCCTTTCCCAGTCAGTTCTCCATAATCTCCAGCCCTAGGCAACCACTGATCTGCTTTCTGTCACTATGGATTAGTTTTGCCTTTCAAAAGTTTAATATAAATGAAATCATATAATATATATGCTTTGGTGTCTAGCTTATTTTGCTTAGCATGTGTTTGATATTCATCCGGGTAGCTGCTTGTATCATTTCTTCCACAATGACTTGATCTTTTGATTTGTGTTGCGATATGTCATGAGTACTTCCTCAAAGGCGTTCGTGAGAGTGTTCAGTAAGTTAATGACCAGCTTTTTGGTAGTAGATGCATTTGGGTCTTAGTTAATCGTTAAAAATGTTCCCAGGACTTGTTAGACTAATGCAGTGTTGCCAAAAGGGAGGATATGTATTTTTAGCTGGATTTTAAGGAAAATAGATAAGTACATAGAAAAGTTAGAACAAGATTTTTGGTGTTAAATACACCTGGGTTCCAATTCAGTCTTTGCTACTCATTAATATCATGACCCTGGGCAAGTAATTTCATCACTAAAGTTCTGGTATCTCCTCTATGAAGAACAAAACCCAACATTTGGCTCTTGGTTGCTGTGTGTGTATGTTTTAAGAGTTAAGTGAGTCACCATATGGAAAGCATATAGTACAATGTATTAAACTGTAAATAACAGCTATTAAATTATATCACTTCTCTATTATTTTTTGTACCATTTTCCTATATGTCTTTGCTTCTCTCACAGTGCTTCATGCACTTTTGGGAATTAATAACTTTTCATTGGCTTTTACTCTCAAGCGTTTTGATAATTGCCTTCAGCCATTTTGGGTACACTTGTATACTTTGCAACATAAATGTGACCCATTTCCGACTTTTTTAAAGTATATAATTGAAAACCAACAGTATTTGCATGGCATGGAAATTTGCCCGTTTCACACACAATCATAAAATACTACACAAACCGTTCCACAGAATAAAAATCAGGTAAAGCTGTGTGTAGAATTGTATACGATTTGTAAGAGAAGCACAGTTAAGCCACTATTATTCCTGTTATGTTAGAAATTGTAATAACCATTCTAGAAGCTAATCCAATTCTGCCTTTTCCTGAGTCCTACATTGTGTGTGACCTTACACAAGTCACTTAAATGCTTTAGGTCTCAGTAGGTAAAATGAGGCATTTGTCAAGGACCCAGGAGCCCTTCTTTCTGTTATATTTTGGTTTGCGCTGAGAAAAAGGGATCAGGTTAGGGGGCGGGGGTGTGGGGAAACTCACTGAATGCTGAGTCAGCGTGAAATAACAGAAAGAAAGGGGAGTCATGCTCTGTACACCTAGGTTTGAGTCTCACTTCTGGAACTTTAGCTCCAAATGCACTATATCAAATTAAATGCTTATTACTGGAAAATACGGTTTCCTTCAGCAGAAAAAAAATTTTGAAAATTTTGAAAGCTAATATGTTCACCAAGGTAAACTAACAGCCAGTTGGAAAATGCAATTTCCATTCATAATATCAATTTAAAAAAATGAGCTACCTAGCAATAAACCTAATAAGGTATATCTAAATGAACAAAATGGAAAACTTTAATAAGAAAAGAAGGGAAGAAATGAATAAGTAGAAGTATATTGTTTGTATATCCATGAGATGAGAAAAGTCAATGTGTAAAAATGTTCATTCTCCCAGAGCCAATCTACAATTAAATGCATTTTCAATCAAAATTCAACAGAATTTTTTATGAGACTTGCCAAGCTGATTATAAAATACACCTGGGAAGTTTACCATGTTCTCATATAGACAAGACAGCTTTGAAAATTAAGAACTACACCAACGTGTGGGGTGGAAAAATTATCCTATAATACTTTAAAATATACTTAAAATTGTAGTAATTAGAAAAGAGTGAGTTTGAACCAGGAAGAGAGAAATACATTGACAGAAGTCCAAAAGCAGACCTATTTTAAAATGTGAATTTATTTTATGATAAAAGTGGCAGTGGGGAATAATGAACTATGCGTAAATGGTTGGAGGACATTTGACAATACAGTTGATAATCATCATTATCGTCATCACCATCATCAGAGCCCTACCTCACCATAAAGAAATACAAATTTTGCACAGGTTTATATCCTAAATGTACAAATAATATAAATGCTGAGGAAATTCAGAAGACTATTATTTTTTATCTTAATGTACTGGATGCTTTCTCAAACAACACAGAAAACCAAGATAACAAAGAAAAGGACTGTTAAATTTTGACTACCTCAAAATTTCTAATTTTTTGTTGACCAAATATTCCATAAGCATAAGCAAGGATAAGCAACAGACCTGGAGAAAACACTTTAACATATTTAACAATAAAGGAATGAAATCTAAAGTATATGAATAGTTCCTATGTATTAGAGTTACAAATTTGTAATGAGTTAGAAAAAATGAAGAGGGGAGACAAAGGGTGGAAAATAGGCAGTTAACAGGATAGGAAACACAAATAGCTAATAAACTTACGAAAAGATGCTCACCTCACTACTAACCAGAAATTAAAGTCCAAGACACTTTTTTTTTAACCAGTATATTCTGGCATAAATAAAATTGTGATAATATTAAGCGCTGTCAAAGGTAGAGAGAGCTTGCTACATTGGGAACAGTGTTACTTCAACTGATCGGATGGGGTAGCCATTTTGTAATACATGCAGACAAGCGTAAAAAAATGGTAGAGCGAAACAGTCTCATGCACTGTTGTTGAAGATATAAACCTCAAGCATTGCTGGTAAGATTATAAATAGGTACAGTAATTCTTGTGTGGCAATTTAATAGGAAAAACATCTACCCTTTGATTTAGCAGAAGCTCTCATTCATGTGCAGATGGTGACAGGTAAAATGTTGTACACTGTTTTCAATAGCAAATTAGTAGAAACAACCTAAATGCTCACCAAAAAAATTTACTTTACTGACAATATTATGCAACAGTTTAAAATAATCGAGTTAAACTATATCTACTCATCTAGAAGGATTTCTAAAATATATTAAGCGAAAAAAATGAAGTTGCAAAGCAGTACAGACACATGATACCCTTTATATTAAAAACATACATGTGGGACTTCCCTGGTGGTGCAGTGGTTAAGAATCTGCCTGCCAATGCAGGGGACACGGGTTCGAGCCCTGGTCCGGGAAGATCCCACATGCTGCAGAGCAAATAAGCCTGTGTGCCACAACTACTGAGCCTGAGCTCTAGAGCCTGCGAGCCAGAACCACTGAGCCCACGTGCTGCAACTACTGAAGACCACGTGCCTAGAGCCCGTGCTCCGCAACAAGAGAAGCCACCACAATGAGAGGCCCGCGCACCGCAACGAAGAGTAGCCCCCGCTCGCCGCAACTAGGGAAAGACCGCGCGCAGCAGCAAAGACCCAACGCAGCCAAATATAAATAAATTAAAAAAAAAAATACATGTGTAGGTATATGTATGTATATATATGGAAAATATTCTGGAAGAATACATGGCATACTGATAACAGAGGCTACCTTTAGGAAAGGGAATATGATGAGGGATGGTCAAGTGACACTTCATCTTTCTTGTAGAGTTTGAATTCTTTAGTGAGAAGTTATTCATATATTACTAATTCTTTAAAATTAAATTAAGTTAAAATAGTATCAATGGTAGAAGAAAGTTATAAATATTGAGAATAATTGGTAGACATGCAATATATACACAGGCAAGCACACACATACATTTGTAATGATAGAATTCTGAGAACGTGTAGTCTTTGTGTTTCATAGGGACTCTTGAAACAAAAAGCACATATTGCAAGGGAAATTATTAATCTAGATCTTAAGATGCTAAGCTATCCTCAGTAAAACCTCGCCGTGGAGAGTTGTGAGGGGCAGGGGAGAGTAAAAGTGTTCCAGAGATCTCATGGAAGGGGGGAGGGGGGAAGGAGGAAGAGAGAAGGGGGTGAAAGTATTCTTGAAGACAATTTAGGAGGTTGAGAAAATGCAGACATAGAGGAAACGTTGTGTCTCAGTGGGGAAAACAGCTGGTATCATGTTTTCTCAAAACATGAGGAGGATATGTGTACTATTTAGGGCAAAAGAGCACTAGAACTTTTAAGTTAACAAAATAAGAAACTAATAACACCTTAAACCAATAAAAATACTGAATCAGTAAGAGATAGAAGAACAATATAACATAAGAGATCTAAATTAAGAGGGAATGAATAAAATAAAGTACATCAACATGACACTACAATGTATACAGATGGGAAGGGAAATAGGGTCAGATAGTGGTCAAAAGCCGAGTCTGAGATTGTCAGATTGGGTTAGATAATAATACCCAATAATAAGCTGTTTATTAAACAAACAAACAAACTTATAGTGGGGAAAATAAATGAATAGGTAATACCTGAAAAATGCAAACATGAAGAAAACAGGTATGGAGGAATTACACACATAAAGTGAAATTTAAAGGTAAAAGCCTTTTATAGAGATCAAGAAGGAAATTAGTAATAATAAACAGTATAAGTCATGAATAAAAATTTAATGGTCACAAAATTGTGTGCACCAAATACCACAGCGGTTACACTGCAAAAAACTTAAATGCAAGGAGAACATAATAGTAAAAAAAATATCATTATGGAAAGTGACTTCAGAACACAAAGACATAGATTCTTTCAGAATTGGGTAGCTCTGACAGACAAATAATAGGTAGGACATAAAGAAACAAATAATACAACCAATAATCTTGATGTAATAGCTATATACAAAATTCTACGTCATTTCAATAAGGTATATCCATTATTTTCATGTGTCTATGGAACATTTGGAAAAAATCAATTATGCCTTAGCCACAGAGAAAACCTTAATGAAATAAAAAATGTGTGGATTTACAGGCTGATTCTCTGATAATAAGCTAATAAAATTACAAATTAATAAAAAAAAGTGATCAAAACATATTGCTACTTGGAGATTATAAAATAGGCAATCCTTGGATCAAAGAGGATAGCAAATGTGGTTTTATAAACTATCTGTGAAGCTGTATAAAGAAATATACTTCATAACAAAATCTATGGGACATGGCAAAAGCAGAAATTTTATATGAGACATAGAAAAAATAGAAATTGGATAACATTAAATGTCTTTAGTATTAGAAAATAAAGAAAAATAATAAAGTGACTTAATTCTTATTTTAAGAAATTGCGAAAGGACAACAAAATAAAACAAAGAAACTTACAAAGAGAAAATAACTAAAATTGAAGCTGAAATTAATGAATAGATTTATATATGTGTGTGTATGTTAGTATGTATATTTCCAAAATATTTTTTAATTACCAATGAGATAGTTAAACCTCTCATTTGACCAAATAAAGAAAGAGGAGAACTGAACTATATTAGAATGAGAAGAAACAGTCACAGATGCAAGAGAGAATAAACGTTTATAAGAAAATAATCAAGTCTGCAGCAACAAATTTGAAATACATTTTTTTAAATTAATTTATTTTTGGCTGCATTGGGTCTTTGTTGCTGCACGCAGGCTTTCTCTAGTTGTGGCAAGCAGGGGCTACTCTTCATTGTGGTGCACGTGCTTCTCATTGCAGTGGCTTCTTTTGTTGCGAAGCACAGGCCCTAGAGCGTGTGGGCTTCAGTAGTTGTGGCGCGTGGGCTCAGTAGTTGTGGCTCGCGGGGTCTAGAGCACAGGCTCAGTAGTTGTGGCGCATGGGCTTAGTTGCTCCACAGCATGTGGGATCTTCCTGGACCAGTGCTCGAACCCATGTCACCTGCATTGGCAGGCGGATTCTTAACCACTGCGCCACCACAGAAGTCCCTGAAATAAATTATTGCCTAGAAAAATATAAACTGAAAAATGAAGAGTATAGTAGAAGAGGTTGGAAAGATGATTAAAGACCTACCATTGACAAAAGTCCCAGGAACGTATGGGCTTACAGCTGAGCTTTATCTAACCTTTAAAAAAGCATGTAACACCAATATTATCTAAATCATTTCAGACCACATGAAAGATGAAATCATCATAACTTTAATACCAAAATCGGGTAAAAATAGTACACATATGAAAACTATTGTCAAATATTTATGAATTTAGATGCATATATTCAAAAGAAAATATTAGGAAACAGACTCAAAAAATGTCTTTTAAAATACAGAATAATAAAATAAGGTAATTCTAGAAATGCCAGGGTGTTTCAATATCAGGAAATATGTCAACATAATACAGAATAACAACTTCAACAAATTAAATTAGAAAAACCATATGGCCAAGACGAAAGATACTGGAAATGTACTTGAGAAGCTCAATACCCTTTCCCAATAAAAATTCTAAGTAAAATGGAGTAGATGGAAACAAATTAAATATAATAAAGAATATATAACAATTTTTTAAAGCATATATATGTATTATGCTGGCAAACAAACAAAAAAAACCAGAAATTGTTTCAATTAAAATCTGGAAATAGGGACTTCCCTGGTGGTCCAGGGGTTAAGACTCTGCGCTCCCAATGCAGGGGGCCCAGCTTCGATCCCTGGTCAGGGAACTAGATCCCACATGCCTCAACTAAGAGCCTGCATGCTGCAACTAAAGATCCCACACACCACAACAAAGATCCCGTGTGCTGCAACTAAGGCCCGGTGCAGCCAAATAAATAAATTTTTTTAAAAAAAATCTGGAAATAAACAATAATGCTGATATTACCATTATTATCCTATATTGTATTTGAGGTTACAGTGAGTTCAATAAGACATGAAAATGAAATCTCAGGTATAAATTTTAGAAAGGTAGAACTACAACTGTCTCTTTTATTCATTTTGTAACTCCAACTTAGAAATCCTCTCTAATTTGAAAAAAATGTACTATAAAAATGGTAAACTTGTTCAACTGAAGGTAAATATAATTAAAATTAATAGCTCTTGCTTGTTCTTGCAATAAAGCACCTAGAAATGGAAACAGGAAATGAATCCCTCTCATAGTCAGGATTAAAACTATAATATATTTAGGAGTAAGTTTTAAAAGAAATGTACTGAACCACATGATAAAATTCACCAAAAAAAAAAACTGGAATTGAATTAAATTATTTTAGTGTAGTTTTGGAGAAATAGGTGCCTGAGAAGAGAAAATTTAAGAAAAATGTAAAAAAGAAGAAAAGTCAGGAGACTCTCTTACAGGTATCAGAACAACTAGAAAGTTACTGTATTTAAAATCAATGTGGTATTATCATAGGAATTGACAAACATACCAGGGGAACAACATATAAGATTTAAAAATAGATCTTAGTATGTATGAAAATCTAATATATGATAAAGTCAGCATTTCAGTCCTGCAGGAAAAGGGGTGGATTATTTGAAAGATTATACTTATATTACTAGCTAGCTATCTGTTAAAAAAAAATAGGTATATAGAAAATAGGTATAATTGGTTATCTTATGCCACATGTCAAATTCTAGATACATGAAAAATTTTAATGTAAAGGAAATGACAGATATTACAAAACAATATGGGATACATATATAATCAAGTATAGAAATCCCAGAAACTGTAAAATAAAGATGAATATATTTGATTCTATAAAGACACAATAATGTGTATGGCTTTTAAAAAGGACCATTAACAAAGGCAGTAGACAAACAATAGATTTGGGGAAAAAAATGTTTTCAATGTAGATAATAAATATCTGTAATATACAAAGAACTTTTACAAATTGACAAGAAGGGGACATATAAGACACTAGAAATTGAGCAAGGCAGTTGATAAGTGCAAATACTGATGGTCAACAAACATTTCAAAAGATACTTAACTCATAAGTATTCAGGGAAATGAAAATTTAGGTAACAATTACAATCATATTAACAATAATTAAGGAGGGAAATAATTTTTACTGTTATGGATACCATGGAGAGGCTACTCTCATGTATGTGAAGTGTTATACTTTTTGGAAAACAAGCGAGCTATATCTATTAAAATTGAAAATACTTCTCTTCAGCCAGCAATCCTAATCCCAAGACTCTGTGCCATAGAAATAAGGTATTAGTCCACAAGAGGAAAATTGTACAGAAGAGGAAACGAAAACAGATGAGAGATTTCTATAAGTTTTGGGGAGAGAGAAACAAATGGAGTAATAGGAGCTGAATTAATGAAGTGAAAGAAGCTACAACCTAAGTACTGGCATTGGGCAAATAGCAAGAGGAAGCAGCTCTCCCTGCAGGACTCTTGAGGGGTACCACTGGGAGACCCCCCCAGGTGGCAGAGAGAGAAGCATTGGAAGTCTGTGTGTAGAGTGGCTAGACCCCTAGATTTGCTTCCACCATCACCACTCACACCCATATACTGAGAAATAAAGGAAATTGAGCAGGAAGGGCCCATACTCAGAGATGCCAGTATAGCCAAAGTCTGGAGTGAATAATAGGGCTGAAAAGAGGGAGTTAAATGAGAGTCTACATGCTGAGCTATGGGGAGCCCCCTGTCCCCACCTTCACTTCTGTCCAGCTGCCAGAACATCAACACGCAGATGTACACCACCCTGCTCCAGCCCAGGAGGGAGGTTGGAGGATTCATCTCAGTAACTGAAAAACCTCCCATTCCTGTTATCTGGAGAGTCTCCTCAATGGGAAGTTCAGCTCATCACCCTCTCAATGAAGCCCAGCCAGGAACAAGCCGTGCCCGTGCCCAGGGGTGTGTAATCGGCTGTTAGAAATGCATTCTCATACATGAATTGACAGTCAAGGGTGACCAGACATTTGAGGACACATTCATAAATGAAAGACACCAATACAAACAAATGGAGAAAAAGGACCCAGAGGTCACAGAAATAACTCAGTGAACATTGAAAAAGAACAAATACGACAGAAAATGTTAAATCTATTGATGCAGAAATTGTTACTATGAAAAGAGATTAGAGAAATTTAAGAATGCTTGGAAATTACACTATGGTAACCAAAATAAAAGACTCAGTAGAAGGGTTGGAAGGTTGAGAAAAAATTAGAACTGAAAAATTAGAGTCCACAAATAAGGAAATTAGAGGATCAATGCAAAAGTAAGAATAATAAGGATACCAGAAAGAGACCACAGAGAAAACAGAAGAATGCAATTATGAAACAAATAAGATAGTTCTGAACTAAGGAAAGGCACAAGCCTGCAGATCGAAAGGGCCACTGAGTACGTAGCCCAGTGATTTAGGAAACACCTATGTCAAATGTATCATGAAATTTCAGAATACTCAAAGAGAAAAGACGCTCCTTAAGGACCAAGGTGACCAAAGAATAACGGAGCAATTACAGTTAACAGAATAGGAATTACAAGCTGAATGGCATCAGACTTCTCAATAGCATAACTGTTAAGGAAGCAGTGTAATGATGTTCAACCTACTACAACCAACAAAATATTAATCAAGCACAAGAATAAAGATACTTGCCAGCTTACAAGGACTCAAACAAACAAAAGAATAGTAGGTGCCCCATTTCTCATTTAGCATAATGCCCTTAAGGTCCATCCAAGTCGTCACAGATGGCAGGATTTTCTTCTTTTTATGGCTGAATAATATTCCATTGTGTGTGTGAGTGTGTGTGTGTGTGTTTGTGTGTGTGTGTGTATCACATTTTCTTATCCATTCTTCCATTGATGGATACTTACATTGTTTCCATGTCTTGGCTATTATAAATAATGCTGCAATGAACATGGGAGTGTAGATATTTCTTCAAGACAAGTGGTTTCATTTCCTTCAAATATATACCCAAAAGTAGAATTGCTGGAATGTATGGTAGCTCTATTTTTAATTTTTTGAGGAAACCCCATACTTTTTTCCCATAGTGGCTGCATCAATTTACATTCTCACCAACAGTGCACAAGGGTTCTCTTTTCTCCATGTCTTTGTCAACACTTGTATTTCTTTTTTTTTTTTTCACCTTTTGAAAAAAATATTTTATTTATTCTACTTATCAACCACAATCTGAGGTTCAGTTCTAAGGCAGACCTCACTTGTATATTAAATTAAGAAAACAACATAAGAACTAAACCCAGATTATTCTATTAAGTTTTGAAAAGTTATATAAAACATCATGGAATTTGTTCAAGATTCTATTTATGTTCAAGCATTTCTAGTATGTGTAACTAATTACATGTATTCATTGTTTTTTTTTATTAAAACATTTAGCTAACACTGAGGCCTATCCCATATAACAAAGTCAGCTGAAATTACAGTTTTGGAATTTATACTTAACTATAATTTCAAATCATTGTTTTAAACTGTTTATATTGCAGTGCCTGAATATTCATATTTAACACATTCTTACTGTGTTTCTTTCTCAGCTTCCTGAGTAAAAGGTACTGAGTAGACTAAAGGGGGATTTAAAACTAAGAAAAAATATCTCCCATTTACCCTCAAAATCACAATAATCCAATGTTAAAAGCCAGCTGGCTCATGTTAACAGGGCTGTATCCTATTCCCACCGCATTTTTCTTTTTATGTTACATGAAAATTGACATAAAGATAGAGTAGTGACCACAGTGACATCTTACACAGAAGTGGTTTTATAAATTATAAATGCAGTTATTTTATGAATTTGGAAGTGACCAGTTTTTCAAACAGGTGCAATTGATGGCTGCCTGTATGATTTAAGACAGCAAAAGTTTCCTCCTCTCTCAACAATACTGCTCTCTAAGTATCTGCTGTATGGGCACTTAAATCCATGCTGGACAATCCCAGAACTCAGCACACTAGCCTAGTGATTGGTCCAGGAGTAGACTTGTGACCAAGCACAGCCAATAAAATTCTTCCCTAATGTAACACTTGTATTTCCTGTCTTTTTGATACTAGCCATCCTAACAGGTGTGAGGTGATGTTTCATTGTGATTTTGATTTACATTTCTGTGATAATTAATGATGTAGAGTATCTTTCATGTGCCTGTTGGCCATCTGTATGTCTTCTTGGGGAAAATGTCTATTAAATTTCTCTAAAAAATTCCATTTTTTAATCAGATTGTTTGGGGTTTTTGCTATTGAGTTGTATGAGTTCTTTACATATTTTGGACGTTAACCACTTATCAGATACATGATCTGCAAATATTTTCTCCCACTGAGTAGGTTGCCTTTTCATTTTGTTGATGGTTTCCTTTGCTGTGTGTATATTTTTAGAATAGTGTCTAATATGCAGAAAGCAGTTTGTAAGCCATGACTATGATTGTTATTCCAAAAACTGGGGGCAAATATAAGGAGGAAACGTGGTAATAGAGTATAGGCCCAAGAGGTGCAGAAAGATGGGAGAAAAGACTTCTATTTTTTGCTTTAATTATAAACCGTTTCGTAATATTTGACTTTTAAACTTTTATATATTTTACTGGAACAAAATAAAATTAATTGACATGAAATTAACTGGCAGTGCAAGATTAAAAGGAAAACTATGATAATAGGGCTATGGTGAGTATAACTATTTGAATTAAAATTGGAGCAAAGAAATTAATCAGTCCATTAAAGGCACGGAAGTGAAGAAAAATCAACACAGACCTCCCCAACAAAGAGAGAAATTTGAATAAGCCTGAAGTAGGGAGAAAAAGTAAAAATGCAAATAAATGACATTGGAAATTAGAAAATGGTTTGAACTACAGATAAGGAGAGCTTTACACCAATAAAATTGAATGCATAATGTTCTAAGGAAGACAGAGGAGGAAAGTCATCTCAGGAGAAGGTAGGAAGCTTTAGCCGACCAGTGACAATGACAGGAGAAGAAGCTCCAGGGGCAGACTTACCTCAAAACAAAGCAGCAGTTTCACAAGACTGTACCACCCCATCCTTTTGACACAGATAATTTGTATCGTCATTTAAACCATTTCAGAGGGGAAGTTTCCCAACTCATTCCACAAGGCTAGGCGAACCCAGATACTGACATTGGACAAGCAGAGCCCACACAAACCCGAAGTATAAGTCTCTCACTTATGAAACACATGTGGGAAAAGAAGTAAATAATTCTAAACATTGACAAATAACACCCCACACCTTTCATTCCAAGTTGGTCCTTTCCTATGAAACTGTTCCTTTAAGCAAGGAAATAGTCACCAAAACAAGGTGGGCCTGACTCTACTGCCAACCACAGATGTAGCTTCAGGGCCTCCCCAGGTTTGCTCTGCCTCGTGGTCTGGGAGGTAAAAGGTGTGTGGCCTTCTAATATCTGTGTCGATGGAATGAAGCCCATAGTGACGTTCGACCTGCGTTGAGAAGCAGGACACGTAATAGTCTTTATCTGGCTTTCAGTTCTAGTTCGCTGCTATTACCAACAAGGTTCTCTTTCTCTGCTTCTCCCTATGTCGCTTCCCTTAAGTGGCTCTTACTATGACGGCAAACAATTACATCCTTGGGAAGACATATTTATAGCCTAATGAATACATAGATAAAATACGTCCACTTCTATATCCATGGGGGGAGGAAAATAAAGAGTAAATCAGCCCCCCCCCCACTTAATCAACAAAACGTTATGTCACATGTCCCAGAAGTTAAAAGAAATATGAACTAAAAGTAAAATGAAACAAAATGGCTTGATGTTTTGCCCCCTTGAATGATCACCATGAAATCTTTAGAGAATGCTGTGTCATTTTCTGTTCTTCTTATCAAATTCTGTGGGTCCCTTGTTTTCAAATATATATTTAACCTCTTTTCAAATGTACACATTTTTTTCTTCCAAATTTAAACACTTGTAAGTAAAAGGACTACCCTTTTCTGTAGATCACAAAACAATCCTGGGAGGAGGTACGAGCTCGTGGGAGAGGGTGTCTTGGGTGTGCTCGTACTAAAGAAAGCCTTGTAACATTGATGCATGGAGGAACTGGGCTGTGAAGTTCCCAGCGCCTAGCTGGTGAGAACACTCCTTCCCCTTCCTGCAGTGCCGTCCTTATAAAGGTCAACATATTGTCTAAGAAAACCAATGATATATTATTAAAACTTCTAACAAATTATTACCAAGCAAAGTTTAATCCAGTAGCACAAAGATCTAACTTAATGATTCCGTTTATGTAATCCTCTATGTTAAAAAATAAAGAAGACAAATTTCATATAATCATCTCAGTGGCTGCTAGAAATTACACCTCATTACCTAATTAAAAAGAAAAAAAAAAATCTTAGCAAGCTAGAAGATATTTAATAATAGTTGTCTATTAGAATCCAACAGCAAGTATCATTTTCAATGTTAAAACATTGAAGCATTTAAATTAAAATCATAAAAAATAGAAATATGTTTATATCTATTACTATTTAATATTTATTGGCCAATCTAATAAGAAAAGTAAACAAGTGGCATATGTACTGGGGGAAAAAATGGCATATAGTTATCATTATTTCTGAATAATATGACCTGCGAAGTCTAAACATATTACTAGAAAGCCTCTATGAACAATTAAGAAAATTCTTTAATGTGTAATACAGAAGTACAAAAAACTACACCATTTCTACATACCATTAATGACTAAGTAAAGAATTTAAAAGGGAAATGTATTGATAGTAGCAACAATAAAAACCATAAAATACCAATAAATAAGTCCATGTGAGAGCTCTATAAATCATATGTGATGCAAACTATAAGATTGTATTGGACAATAAGAGATATATAATGTGGAAACATATGATACCCATGCAAGACTCAACAATATAAAGATAATGTTACCATAAACACACACACACACACACACACACACACAAGTGAGTCAAGTTTATTCAGTGTCTTACTGAGGACTATAGCCTGGGAGACGGCATTTCAGATAGCTCTGAGAAACTGTTCCAAAGAGGTAGGGAGGGAAGTCAGCCAGTATACATGCGATTTTGGTGAAGGAGCACATGCAACCAAGCACACATCTTGGTTGCTGCTAGTCATGAGGAATGGATATCTTAGTTAATGATTTTACTGCTTTTCTAAGTATGAGAAGGTGCAAAAATCCAGGTTCATTAAAAATTTCTCCTGAAAATATCTAACTGTCTGAAGGCCTGTTCTGCCAGTTTTCTCAGAGCACAGAGTGCCTCGTTCCTGATCTCCACCCTGAACTCCTTCCAGGGTGTGTTGAAGGTCAGTGGCAGCAGTGGCTAATAACTCAGTCATTGTAGAACCAAATGGGTAGTGACATTCTTCAGTTTGCAATAACAATATTAATTCCCCAAATTGATGGAAATTAAATTGAATCCCATTAGTTTGTTTTATGGACTTTGACAAGAAATGGAAGAAACTTTTTGAAAAAGAAAGTATGAAGAGGGACTTGCTTACCAAATCTCAAAACAAATTGCAAAGCTACAACTAAGTCAGTATGGTATTGGCTCAAAAGTAGAAAAACAGATGAACTAAACAAAATAACATTTTCAGGAATGATGTTTAAATGGGAGTTTTGTTTATGATAGAGATATTTTAAATCAATAGAGAAAATAATAGACATTCATCAATGTATTTCAAAAAAATTAGTTTGTTGTTCTAACAGCACAAGCAAAAAGAAATTTCAAATAAATTAAAGCATTAAATATAAAAATAGAGAAGAGAATGGCATTATAATCTTTTGATAGGTAAGGTATTACTAAGCAAGACACAAAACCCAGAAGTCATAAACGACTGATATATTTAAATTCAAAACTAAACCAACCAAACAACAAACAACCCTTTTACAGAAGACATCATAAAGTTAAGGGACAAACAACAGGGAGGAAAAATATCCCACTATTAGTATCCACGCTATATAAAGAGCCCCTCCAAAAATAAGGACAAATAACCCAATAGAAAAAATGATCAAAACCTTTGGAGAAGCAAAGGTTCAAAGCAAACTTTCCTGTGAAAAATTTTTTTCACAACAAAAAAATTTCCAAATATCAAACCATCAAGTGCATTAGTAATCAGTGAAATGAAAATAAAACAGCAATCAGAAACACTGACAAAAATTTTAAAAACTGACATCCAGCATTTGGCATGTGATACGTCAATGCTGTTAAGTATGAATTGGTACATTTTTTTGGAAGGCCATTTAGCTGTTTATAACAAAAATCTAAGGGTGTATGTTCTCAGCCCCAGAAATACCTGTTCTTGATAACTCTTCCACTGAAATGCTTGCACACATGCATATATAGATTCATTGGGATGTTTATTGCAATGTTCAGAAGAACAATGACTTGGAAACAACCAAAATAGACCTTAGTGGGAAAAAAGATTCAATAAAGAATGGTTCTTCCAGGTGATGGGACACAGTGCAGCGAGAAAAATTATCAGATTTATGCACATCTACTGACCAGAAGGAGTTCCAAAATATTGTATTGTGTCTAAGAAAGCAAGTTGTACAACAGTATGCATAATACTGTGTCAGCCATTTATGTTTTTGAAAACTGTGTGTTGGTATGTGTTTTAAAATGTAGGTTTTGTAGTATAGTCCTAAGTCAGGGAGTCTGATTCCTCCAGCTCTGTGTTTTTTCTCAAGATTGCTTTGGCTATTCGGAGTCTTTTGTGTCGCCATACAAATTTTAAGATTTTTTGTTCTAGTTCTGTAAAAAAATGCCATTGGTAGTTTGATGGGGATTGCACTGAATCTGTAGATTGCTTTGGGTAGTATAGTCATTTTCACAATATTGATTCTTCCAATCCAAGAACATGGTATCTCTCTCCATCTGTTTGTGTCATCTTTGATTTCTTTCATCAGTGTCTTATTTCTTTCATCAGTTTTCTGAGTACAGGTCTTTTACCTTCTTAGGTAGGTTTATTCCTAGGTAATTTTTTGTTGTTGTTGCAATGGTGAATGGGATTGTCTCCTTAATTTCACTTTCTGATTTTTTCTTGTTAGTGTATATGAATGCAAGAGATTTCTGTGCATTAATTTTGTATCCTGCAACTTTACCAAATTCATTGATTAGCTCTAGTAGTTTTCTGGTGGCATCTTTAGGATTTTCTCTATATAGTATCATGTCATCTGCATACAGTGACAGTTTTACTACTTCTTTGCCAATTCGTATTCATTTTATTTCTTTTTCTTCTCTGATTGCCATGGCTAGGACTTCCAAAACTGTGTTGAACAACAGTGGCGAGAGTGGACATCCTTGTCTTGTCCTTGACCTTAGAGGAAATGCTTTCAGTTTTTCACCATTGAGAATGATGTTTGCTGTGGGTTTGTCGTATATGGCCTTTATTATGTTGAGGTAGGTTCCCTCTATGCCCACTTTCTGGAGAGTTTTTATCATAAATCGGTGTTGAATTTTGTCAAAGGCTTGTTTGCATCTGTTGAGATGATCATATGGTTTTTATTCTTTAATTTGTTAATATGGTGTATCACATTGATTGATTTACGTGTATTGAAGAATCCTTGCATCCCTGGGATAAATCCCACTTGATCATGGTGTATAATCCTTTTAATGTGTTGTTGGATTCTGTTTGCTAGTATTTTGTTGAGGATTTTTGCATCTATATTCATCAGTGATATTGGTCTGTAATTTTCTTTTTTTGTAGTATCTTTGTCTGGATTTGGTACCAGGGAGATGGTGGCCTTGCAGAATGAGTTTGGGAGTGTTCCCTATACTACAAAGCTACAGTAATCAATACAATATGGTAGTGGCACAAAACAGAAATATAGATCAGTGGAACAGGATAGAAAGCCCAGAGATAAACCCACACACCTATGGTCAACTAATCTGTGACAAAGGAGGCAAGGATATACAATGGAGAAAGGGCAGTCTCTTCAATAGGTGGTGCTGGGAAAACTGGACAGCTACATGTAAAAGAATGAAATTAGAAAACTCCCTAACACCATACACAAAAATAAACTCAAAATGGACTAAAGACCTAAATATAAGGCTGTACACCGTAAAACTCTTAGAGGAAAACATAGGAAGAACACTCTTTGACATAAGTCACAGCAAGATCCTTTTTGACCCACCTCCTAGAGTAATGGAAATTAAAAACAAAAAATAAATAGGATGGAATGAAACTTAAAAACTTTTGCACAGCAAAGGAAACTATAAACAGGACGGAAGGACAACCCTCAGAATGGGAGAAAATATTTGCAACTGAATCAACGGAAAAAGGATTAATCTCCAAAATACATAAACAGCTCATGCAGCTCAATATCAAAAAAACAAACAACCTAGTCAAAAAATGGGTGGAAGACCTCAACAGACATTTCTCCAAAGAAGACATACAGATAGCCAAGAGGCACATGAAAAACTGCTCAACATCACTAATTATTAGAGAAATGCAAATCAAAAATACAATGAGGTATCACCTCACACCAGTTAGAATGGGCATCATCAGAAAATCTACAAACAACAAATGCTGGAGAGGGTGTGGAGAAAAGGGGACCCTCTTGCACTGTTGGTGGGAATGTAAATTGTTACAGCCACTATGGAGAACAATATGGAGGCTCCTTAAAAAACTAAAATTAGAACTACCATATGACCCAGCAATCCCACTACTGGGCATATACCCAGAGAAAACCATAATTCAGAAAGATACATGCACCCCAATGTTCATTGCAGCACTATTTACAATAGCCAGGTCATGGAAGCAACCTAAATGTCCATCAACAGACGAATGGATAAAGAAGATGTGGTACATATATACAGTGGAATATTACTCAGCCATAAAAAGGAATGAAATTGAGTCATTTGTAGAGATGTGGATGGACCTAGAGACTGTTATACAGAGTGAAGTAAGTCAGAAAGAGAAAAACAAATATCATATATTAATGCATATATGTGGAATCTAGAAAAATGGTACAGATGAACCTGTTTGCAAGGCAGAAATAGAGGCACAGATGTAGAAAACAAACGTATGGATACCAAGGGGGGAAAGCTGGGGTGGGGGATGAATTGGGAGATTGGGATTGACATGTATACACTAATACGTATAAAATAGATAACTAATAAGAACCTGCCGTATAGCACAGGGAACTCCACTTCGCTGTACAGTAGAAACTAACACGACATTGTAAAACAGCTATACCCCAATTAAAAAAAAAAATGTAGGTTTTACTATTACTCAGGTTTGATGAGGCCAGCAGATGAGACGATTTGGAGGGACAGTGACAACTTTTTGTTCTTCTGAACAATGCAATTTACCAATTGTAAAAAAAAGAAAAAAAGTATCAGTTCATACTCAACAACATTCATACATCACATGCCTAAGGCTGGATGTCAATTTTTTAAATACATTAGGAGTCTGGGATTCACAGATACACACTACTGTATATAAAATAAATAACCAACAAGGATCTACTGTATAGCACAGGGAACTGTACTCAATTTTCTGTAATAACCTATAAGGGAAAAGAATCTGAAAAAGTATATGTATATATAACAGGTATACAGCAAAGTGTGAATCACTTTGCTGTATACCTGAAACTAACACAACTGTGTAAATCAACTATACTTCAATTAAATAAATAAATAAATAATAAGCTAGAACATTTCTCATTAAAAAAGAAAAGATAGTTTGAAGTTAGTTTGTTACAGGTCCCAAGAGGAAGACATATGCCATATGTGATGCGATGCAGGGGCCCATGTGGAAGCACCAGGGTTGATCAGGAGAGGCAGAGTAAGGCAAAAATGGGGGCAAGAGGCTTTTATTGTAGTTTTCACAATTGTGATCCCTTCCAGTTGTGCTGGAAGGAACTGGTGAAGCAGGTTAAGCAGGTTTAGGAATGGCTAGTTTGAATAACGTCTGAAGGCTCTGGGGTGTAGGGGCCGCTCTTAGGTGCCTGATATCTAGCCCTGAGGTGATTAAGGCAGAGGCCTAGTATGATAATGTAATAGAGAGTAAGAGCCTGAAAAAGAAGGCATTGGATGGATAAGGGCTCTCACTTGGTTAGTTTGCATATGAAAGACACCCTCCTAGGTGAGCTGTTTACTATGTCTAGGGAAAGGCTAACCCTGGGAGGAGTAGTCTCTCCAGGATCAGCAAGGCCCCAAGATATCAAAGGATCAGAATTACATAAAACAGAAAAGCATGATTAATGCAGTATGGATTTGTAAATTCCATGCATCGTAATTGTTCTGGAAGGATGCACACCAAATATAAACAATGGCTACTTATGGGAAAAAGAATAGAACTGACGAAGGTGAGGACATTGTAAAGACTTTCACTTTTACTCCATATACCTCTACGTTATTGAAGTTTTATTATAAGAACATATTCAGATATTATATATTTTTTTAAATTTAAGACTATTAAATGCCACTGATCCTCTTTATATTCTTTTGATAATTACCATATTCTGTTCTCGTAACGCTGAACAGCTTCAGGAACTGATTGATCAGATGATGAATAGGTACCCTTGTCAGTCCCAATGAGAGAAAAGTTGTATTCTTTGCACTTCTGCTGGAAGCAATATTAAAGATGTTCAAGTACTCGGCAGATAGGTTGAACAAACTCATCTGTGCTATTATCTCTGCGGTGTGATTCGGGGAGTGATTCATGCCCCAGAAATATATCTTTTGCTGTTGGCCACTGAGCCCACACTCCAGCTTAGTCCTTTGTTCTTTGGATGGAGATACTGTTTACCCTCCTGAGTTCCTGGTAGCACTGCAAGGGGGAAAATTGCCAGCACTTATCTGTCTTTAGCACCTTAGCATAATTACCAGAGCACCAGTAAGCCAATTTACTCTCCCAGCCTCCTCCCATCACCCTTTCCAAAAGCAACAGCAACAAAAAAACAATTCCAAAAAAACCCAAAAACAAACAAACCAGGAGTCCCACTTTCAAGAACTTTCCATTGTTTTCACTTCAGTGCATCTTGTTGCAAATAATTTTTAAGACTTGGAAAAGAGTTGCAAAGGGTCATGTGGGAATGGATTTTTCAGTAAAGCCTTAGTGGAGAAATGAAGGACTGAAAAAGTAAAGCTCAGACATTAAGAATGCTCTTCTGCTCCTTTTAGGAAAAAGGAACCAAACCTAGTTCGTGGAAGAGGAGCAAAAAGCTTGGGCTTTACCTGTTGTGTCTTCGGACTGCAGTAGGAACTAAGAAGGGGAAAGTCAACCTCACTAGGTTTTTTTTTTAAATAAATAAATAAATAAATAAATTTATTTATTTATTTATTTATGGCTCTGTTGGGTCTTTGTTGCTGTGTGTGGGCTCTCTTTTTAGTTGCATTGAGCGAGGGCTACTCTTCGTTGCGGTGCGCAGGCCTCTCATTAAGGTGGCTTCTCTTGTGGAGCACGGGCTCTAGGCACACGGGCTTCAGTAGTTGTGGCATGCGGGCTTCAGTAGTTGTGGCACGTGGGCTCAGTACTTGTGGCTCGCGGGCTGTAGAGCGCAAGCTCAGTAGTTGTGGCCCACGGGCTTAGTTGCCCCGCGGCATGTGGGATCTTCCCGGACCAGGGAATTGAACCCGTGTCCCCTGCATTGGCAGGCGGATTCTTAACCACTGCGCCACCAGGGAAGCCCCAACCTCACTAGTTTTGAAATCTGAAAATTTGGCTGGAGCACCAGATAGAGTAAATAAATGCCTCTTATGTGTATTTCAACAGCCACAAAGCAAACCTGATGCTATGTGTGCATCCTATTAGAACTGTAAAAAGGAGAGATTTGGAAAGTTTCTCCAGATGGGCCGCTCTCCATGTGAGGTCCCTGTACCAGCAGCATCAGTTATCACCTGGCAACCAGTTAGAAATGCAAGCTATCAGGTTCATTACATCCCTATGACATCCGAAAGCTGGGGGTAGGGCTCAGTGATGGGGAGTTTATTGAGCCTTCCGGGTGAGTCTGACGTATGCTACCATTTGAGAACGTCTACTCTACATCAGAAATTATTTTTTTACTGCAAAGGGCCAGATAGTTAATATTTGAGTCTTTGCAGGCTTTAAGTTATCTGTCAGAACTAGTATTCCGTCTGCCATCGTCAGCCAAAACATCTAGAGGTAATATTTAAATGAGTAGGCATGGCTGTGTTCCTTTGAAATTGCATTTATAAAAACAGGGATTTGGCCCATAGGTTATGGTTTGCAAATCCCTGTTCTAGATAATAATGGCAGCTACTACTTACTGAGTGTCTCTTGTGGGGCCTGTGTAATGCTTTTTATAAATCATCTCTTTTATTTCCCCAGTACTCCATAAGGTAGGTGTTGTTTCCCTCATCTTATAGGTCTTGAAATGAGTATCAGACTTTCCCAAAGGCATTTAGTTCACAAGCCCAGAATTCAGGCCTTATTTCACTGCAAAGACCGTGCTTTTATTTTCTTTTGATGTCAAATGAATGGAAACTAACTGCATTGTACCAATATTACTATTGTTACATAAGTCAAAAATGGCTGACATTTTCTTCATTTGGTGAGCTGACTGTCATTTTTTTAGTAATTATAAAGGAATATTCATAAATGCTTTTCTCTGGTTAGTTGTTATCTCAGGGTCCCATCTCATTTCCTTTGTAAGATATGAGGTCTCTTAGCTGAGAGCTGAGATGACACCACACTACTTCTGGAAACCAAAAGTGGGAGGAGAGACCTGTCATACAGAGCACTGCCCAGACCACGCCCACACAGGCCTCAGACGGGGGGCCCTAGAAAAGCACTGGGGGTCTGGGCATCTAAGGCAGGACCCTGAGGGAAGGTTGGACAGGAAAATGCCAGCAGGAAACATCTGTTTCTCGGTTTTGTCATGCACTGAGCCAGCAATTACCTGTGGAAAGAAGGCTGCAGGAGGGGTCACCTGAGAGCGATGGTCACCTCCTGGGCCTGGACCACACACGTGCACTGTCTACTCTGCGGAGAGTCGTGATAATAACAACTGTGTACCGTGAACTCTCTGTGCTCCACACACCTCACTAAGAGGTTTACCTGCAGCCTCTCCATTTATTATCATAACATACGATGAGGAAATATTTCTGTTCTATAAGTGATACATAAAATCAGGCAGATCCCTCAACTTGGATTTGAACCTGAGTGTGACTTCAAAGCCTATGTCTCAACTACTATATCATAGTGCTTCTCTAAACTAAAAACAGGTACAGGGTCAACCTTGGGCTTTGTAAAACCCAAGTGACGGTGCCATCAAATCTCAGAAATCCAGCTGAAGTATACACCTTACCATAGAGGCCTTCATTCAAAAACAAGAATCAGTAAACAGGAGACTTTGAGGTCATGAGTCAACAGAGACTCAGAAAATCCTAGGAACATTTTAGTGTGATTGTAACTGCTTCTCACTGAATCATCCTTCATAGCATAGAGCTTATAAGCGTGCCCTCTGGAGTCAGACTGTCTAGGTTTTTACCTTGAGCAAGTTATTTTACCTTTCTCTGCCTCTGTTTCTTCATCTGTAAAATGGGAGTAATAACCACATCCACCTCATAGGGGTGTTGTGAGGATTGAAATAACACATAAGGACCTGGATCAGGCCTGAGACTCAGTGGCTGGGCCTTCATTTTGACGGTTACAATTGTCATTGTTTTTATATGACTGGACCTCCACACTCTGTCCCCAGCTGAATGACAGTTGAGATTTTTCCACTCTCTCTTTGTGGTCTTTTCATGCATGAGAAGCGGTCTCTCATGTATCAGCACCTCTGGGGATACCAGAGTGTCTGTTTGCCTCTAAATACAAGCACTTTCTCCTCCCTGCCCTTTTCTCTTGCCTTGTCTTTTCCCACCTTGCACAGCACCCACTGCATTGCAGATGCTCACGAAAAGTTTGTGGAACTAAGCTGAACTGAGGTCTGTTCTCAGCTGCTAGGAAACTCCTACTTCCTTTGTTTTATCCCTTTGTGCTATTAACTCTTGTTACCTCCACCTGCCTGATCTCACATTTGCTGCAAGCCCTGCTTATGGGCCTCCTAGTTTCATTCACATGTTCTCAAAGACCATTAGTTCTGAATGGGGTGGTCCTACACCTTGGAAAGGGGGTATCTGGGGCATCTTGTTGGATGACACAATATTTGGGAAGCACTACTGACATTTCAGGGACTGGAGACAAGGATGCCAGACCTGGTCCCTTGGACCCCACTGCCTCAGAGTTGCCGCCAGGCCTTCATATGTGCCCGTGATCATCTGAGCACAGAACCTGACACCATGTCATGTAGAAACTCAAAGTATTGGGGGCATGGTTTTAATAGAAGCTGAATTTTCTCAGCATTCTTCAAGAAAAACTGAACTTTGTTTTATTTTAAACTTTACCCAGAATTGTTCACTGTCGCAGGAAAGCACATCATTGATTGCGGTGGCCCTCACTGTGTTTGCATTTCCAGGACAGGAAACCAGGAAGAGTCTGTATTTATGGCTGTTTCATTGGTGGTGACTCCACTGGGCAAGCATCTGGCCACTTTATTGTATCCCGCAAGGGAGTAACGCCTGAGCATTTGCAAATCGAAAAGCATATTGTTTATCCTAAATTACATGTTTTTTTCCTTTTATGTGAGTACGAGTTTGTAGATTATATTTTTTGAAAGTAGTATATTCATTACAGTGACAGGATCCACAGCAAACTCGGTGAAGGATAAAGGTGCACAGGGTGAGTCTGGAGACCTGCCACAAGCTTTCCAGACTCTCCTATTAGAGTCACACAGGATAGGCATTGGGTTGAGACAGCATGTGTGGAGTGTCGTCTACCGGGAAAGCTCGGTAGAGCCTCAGTGCCCAGGACTTTTATTAAGGGCTGGTCACATAGGCACCCTTTACCCAGCATGTATCAGAATTCTAGACTCCCAGAGGGAAAGCAGGTGTTCAGTACAAGCCACATCATTTGTACAAGGAGCTTAGGCACAGTGAGCCACTCTGATTCGCTGTGGTGGTGGGAGCCCTCCAGAATCCAGATGCCAACTCAGGCCCACCCTTGTCAGTGGGCCTTGGCAAGAGATGGCAGTCAAGCCTGCTATGTTAATTTTTTTTTTTCTGTGCAGTGGGTTATACTACCTATGAATATCATTGGTAAACAGTAAATGGGGAATTTTTAAAAAATACATGTGTTTCCAAGGGACATTAGGTCTGATAGATTGAGAACCATTGTCTTAAATAAAGTAGTCCTTCACCCCCAGATAGCCACCCAGAGAACTGGCCAAAGCTGTGAAATTACAATTTTTTGTTATTGGCTTCATGTGCCCCAAATCAAAATTTTAAGCAGAGTTTAAATTTTCTTTAATGTGTATTACTTCCTTCTACCACCACGGTCTGTTAACTAACAGAAGGGGAGCAAACAGAACATTTCTTCCCCTGTATTACGGACAAACCTAGAATGGCCTGTTTTTCTCCCCACTTCTTTATCTCTAAACTTCGTGTTTTAGCTGGGCACAGTTGATACTCAATAAATGATAATTGTCTCTGCTACTTTTATAATTTTCTCACTACTCACTCCTGTAGCACATCTGAACTTTAATTTTTCTTTTAAACCCGAAAATCTTACTGACTGCTGTTGTGGGTTTCAAACATGATTCTGACTTGAGAAGCAAAGATCATTCCAACATGAGGGCAAGGCCCAAGGCATGTAATACAAATAAAAGTAGAATCTGGTGTCATCAGGTCACCTCTGAAAGCCCCCTGCTTGACACCATGCTGTGGAATAAAATAACAGCTCCAGCAGGCCCTCCCTGAATACAGTGTGAATAAACAACAGGTGTGCTGACTAATTGTTTTCTCATCGTGGTGCATATTTCACACGCCATAACTCCCAAATGAAATACCAAAAGAATACATAAAATTAAATGATTCAAAGATTGAAAGGGTTTATCCTTTTTATGGTAGAGTGGGAATCCATTGAAATCTTGAAAAGAAACTGTAACTATCACCACAACTATTGATATCCCTAAATATGTAATATTTATTTTTTGCTTTAAAAACTGACACTTGAAGATGAAAACCACCAAAAAAAAAAATAAATGAGGCATGTACACAATTCAGGGAGTGTATAAAGCAGTCCATACTTGGACTTTACAAAAGGAAGAGATTAATTATCTCATCCCTCCTGTTAAATGAGCAATTGGAAACTCCAGGGAAGTGTAGCATTACGTGACAGTGGTCTTCCTTTGACCTTTGCGAGTGAGAACTAGAGCGTGACTGCCGAGAAAGGACCGAATCAGCGGTCACACTTGGAGCCATTTACTGTCCCCTTTGCCGCACACCCCGCTCTGCACACATTTCAGACCAGATGAACCTAACTCAAGTTATGTTAAGTGATTTTTAGCACATGAGTATGTTGCATAAGATTCTGTGTTACCATCTGTTGTGGAACCAACCATTTTGCTGGCATAAATCCATGTGGCTCGCCTCTCCCGTCCCATGATCAGCCCGAGGATAGTAGTTAAAATGAAATGTGAGCAGCAGTGAAACTTGAAACAGCAAGTCAAGCAGTCCACCTCCTTTGTATTGAATTCTACTAGTGTTCCCTTTCCTCCCCCATCTGATTTGCCCTCTGTTACACTGGTTGGATGCTGGTAGCTTTCGGGTCCTTATGGAAAGGCCCCGTCACTATTGAATGAATTTTTATTGACTTTGCTGAGGATGTGAAATACTATCTTTAGAGATAAAATCAGATCTTTAATGTAACTGAAGAGGTCATTAATGCTTTAACTCTTAGTCACCTCCCTCCTGCCTGGGTTTTCTTTTTTTTCTTCTCCTTCTTAAGGGCAGGCTCAGCAAGGCAGACATGTGAATTGTATCATTAACTAGGCTTGTCATAAACTATGCCATCTTCATTATCATACATTAAATTTTTGTGGATGGTCATCCTGGAAGTTCGTATTAAATTTGGTGGCTTACCTTGAACATGCTCTGGTTCATTAGCCACTCACCTATGTAGAGACACAGGAGAGAGGGATCATTTGTCTGTGTCCTGTCGGTAGTACAAGGACGGCTTTCACATTATGAATTAAAGTCCACTTAACTGCACTTGAGGTCGAGAAAGTTGGCTTCGGGATATCATCCCACTGATATCAGGTTCCATGATGGCTAATACAGTGGCCTTCCTGAGACTACTTTTGCCTCTCAAATTTGTTCCTTCTGGCTGACATTTCAGGTTGACGCATTGAATCAGTCAGGACAGGCTAGGTTATGCTGTGGTAACAAGCAGTTACAAAATCTCTGTGGCTTCAGACATCAAGATTCATTTCTTCTTCATGTTTCGTGGCCCTCGTGGGTCAGCAGGGGAGCGCTGCACCTCTTAGACACTCAGGAGGTATGACTGACGGAGCAGACACCATCTCAAACATTGCTAGTCGCCAGGCCAGGAAGAAGAGAGTTCTGGGAGATCTCACATCACTGTTCAAAGCACTCTGGGTTGGAGCACCACCCTCACAGTTCACTGGCCAGAACTAGTCACATGGCCCCACCCAACCACAAAGGGGTCGGGAAACACAAGGCGACACATTCCCAGTAGGAGAGAGACTTAGACGTACTTGACAAGCAGCACTCATGACCACCACACTCAGTCGCATCCTCCTCCTTTCCTTCCTCTGCTTCAGAAACTAGAAAGCCATATACACTGTTTTTCAGCTTCTTTTTCTCCTAGAAGGGTCCACATGGTCCTGGTTCTGGCCTGTGAGACCTAAATGGAACTCTGCAATGGGGACTTACCAGAAAGCTTTGGCTTTCTTCCTAAAGGGGATTGGACACAGCTGTGGTATTTTTCCTTCACACTTATCCCTTCTTCTGTGTGGAAGGTGGAGGCAATGCCAGCATACGGAGCAGCCACCTTGGCATGAACTCCCCAGCCCCCCCCCGCCCCAAAAAAAACATGGCAGAGCCGAAAGATGGGAAGAGTTTGGTTCCTTGATGATTTCAATGAACCACTACACCAGCCCTGGACTGCCTACCTCTGGACATCTTGCTATGTGAGAAATATAAGCCCCTGTAGGCTTAAGACACTGTAAGTCAAGCTTTCCTTTTTTTTTTTTTTGTAGCTGAATGCAACCCTGAGACTGTCCTTATATGCTCTGAACTTCGAAAGAAAAAGATCCCCTTCAAAAGGATGTGTTGCAAACACTCCAATATCATTAAAATATGATTTGGAGATTTCTAATACATGACCCTGTTTTAGACTGCTTTTTGTTTTGGTCCTTTTGGTTGGCATTTCATGTTGGCTCACTTTATCAGTCAGGATAAACTAGGTTGTAACGCAGTAACAAACAACCCCCCAAGTCTCAAACTGCCTACCACTGGACTTCTTGATGTGTGAGAAAACAAACACCTGCGTGTTTCAGCCCTTGAAAGTCAATGTTTCTGCTTCTTATAGCTAGGTGCAATCCCTACTAATACAGTCTTGCTTATTCTTGAATTTAAAAGGATGTGTTACCTGCAATCTGTGAATGTTTTCAGGCTTTCTTATGAAGGGTTATCTAGAGAGATGATTCCATATTAATACTTCCTTAAGAGTTCCCAGTGAACTTCCCACGGTCAGCTCCATCCATCTGAAAGAAGAAAACCTGCTAGAAATGTCTTTTACCACATTTTCATTCTCTTTCCCCTTTCCAAATTGAAGAACTCTCTAAAAGAAATCCTTTAATAAAAATATAACGCCCCCATTCTGTGATTTTTTTTAAAAAAGTCTGGTTTTCATGCCTTTTGGGGGTACCTGGGACACGTACAGAAGAAAATCTGTTGGAAATGAAATGAAGGAAGAGAAGAAAATATACTACAGTTCTGAAAACTTTATGGAAAGCCTTGAAACTAGCTATGAGACTACTTCCCTATCCTGAGAATTTTACAGAATGTGGCTGAAGTCTCTCAGAATGCAAAACACTTTAGAAACTGTAACCTGCTTAACATTAACCTTGACAAATTCAGGTTCTGTCTTGTGAATGAATGAATGCCTCCACTCTTGAGAACTCGGGACCTTGAATATCTAAGTTGAAGTAGGACGGCAGAAAATTATCTTTATCTTTCTCTCTCCTTCCACCTTCCATCCCATCCCCATTCTCTCTTTAAATTTTTAACAGATTAAGTGAATGACTTTGACAAAAAAAATCTAATGAGAAAGTGTTTTCAAAAGCACTGTTGGATTCCTCACTTCTCACCGCTGGTGCTTCCCGGAAGGACAGCACTTTGCTTTATGACCATGTACTGATCTCTAATATCTTTATTGAACGTTGTCTCTTCTTTGCCTCCTACAGGCAAAGGGTGAGAGTTAGATAATAGTATTAATTTTCCAGACATCTGCACACGTTTAAATGGCCTTTTGAAGTTTGAAAATCGTTTCTCTGTGAGCCCACCACAGGGCTAAAATGCCATTAAGGTCTCGACTGGAACAATACATAACAATCATAGCTGAAGAGCTCGGCTTGGCAATGAAAAGAAAACTCATTTATTTTGGTGGAGATTCAAATTAATGGATGGTCCTTGCCCAACCGGTGCCATTGCCTCCAGGTTCTGGAGGTAAATGACGGGACTGAGGATGGCTGAAATCCACCCATCTTTGTTCACATGTGTGGAAAGTCAGAGCCGGGAGAGGTCTCCATGTCACATGCAACGTGACGTGGAGGGTTGGGGAGCAGTCAAGTAATGGGGTTCATAAACATTTTTTAGCCATGGTTCATTGTGTAAGATCACAGAAGCCTGTGGTCCCCTTGTCAGAATAATGTTTTGAAATGTGTAAAATAGATGGCATAGGATTATAAAGGAAACTGATTATATTGAGGTCCAGTTGCTAAAATATTGAAAAAATATATGACATAGTAATACATGTGCCTCATTTCTGAAGCATAAAATAACAAGCTCAAACGGAAGTTCTAAGTTAGTTTTTACATAATGATTCCAATATGCAATTCCTAGAGATATTTTCAAAAACTGTAATGTGACATGAAGATGTCTGTGATTTCTGTCAGTGACAAAGTCACCAGTTGATACCACTGAAGTTTGATGTCTGCATTTGTAGCTGAAGGAAATGCTAAATTTTAGTTCAAGTTTAGTGGAACTAAAGATGCCTTTTCTTCCTCAGAGTTCACGAATGCTCTGAATTCTATCCATGGAATTAACAAGCCCTGAGAATCTGTATTTTCTATTTCCTGGGTATTGCATGTCTGTGTAGTTACAAGGACAATTATTTGTCCTTGTAACTACTCATTCCTCCCAGTGGAATAAGTGCAGAGTTTAATATTAGACTTTAGAAAATATTTGGATGACTATACTTCATATTTGATGTCACTCCTGATCATTACTTAACGGAGCATATACCCCGAGTTTGAGAGTTTGATTCTGTGGGTCGTCTGGTGACAACCACACTGCTTTTTTCTTGGCCCTCTTACAACTAATAACAGTGTAGGGCTAGAAGCACCTTGAAAGGTTTGTTTCTCCGCCTTCATACAAGGCTTCCTGGGCAGGTGTTGGGACCCTACCAGAGACAATGACATCTTCACTGGCTCTACCCAACTGGCCACGGTCACCACACAGAGGTACCTGCTTTATAATCTGACATCTGAAACTCTCTGAGAGGGAAGGAAAACAGGTTTCAAGGAGTCTTGTGTATATTTGCCGTAGGACTCAACATTGGTTCTCCCATGGAACATAGTTTTAAGGGACAGTAACTTCAAATTAACTCCTATAGGAATGTAATTATCAGGGACTTTCTTCAAATTTGAGAAAAGGAAGATTTAAAACCAGGAGAATGTCTTATTTCTTGTGGCATAGTAGAGGAACTGGTTTAGCTTGCCCCATTTCATAGTGATAAAGCAGCATTTGATAGCAGCAGCCTGTGTGATAAAATGATTATGGCAGCAGTGAGAAAGAATCTAATCAGAGAATTGATCTGCGGATTCCAGTTCTGTAAGAGCCAACATCAGTCAACATAAATGTCAATAATGAGATCGGATTGAGAACTGCCCAGTTCCTTCAGATGATTCTGGGGTCTAGTGACACATCCAAGAGGTAAATGTGAAAGGGAACTGAAGACTCTTCCAGTCACTCCATTGACGAGCCGCAGGCTACATGGTACTTTGGTGGCACGTGACCGAGTGGGTCCAGGCTAAAATTAATTAGAGACAGATTGTTAAAGGACTTTCATATCGTAAGATATGTGGTACCAGTACCATGTGGTGCAATATAGTAACAGTTGTTATTGTAGCTGGTAATTATAGTTAGTCATGGCAGTTTAGGGAGGGGGCAGGAGAAACTTAGTGCTCTTATTTATTGTATCTTCGGGAGGCCATGTCCAGAGAGTGCAGTAGCAAAGGAAACTGTCAGTTCTCAGGAAAGGCTATATGGGATAGAATTCTGAAGTCATCATTTGCCATTTTATACTCCTTTATCGATTGTCTGTCCAGGGTTTTTACTAAGAACTGGTCCTCCACCCTGTGTCATGTTAAGGACCATGGACAGCAACAGGACAAGCGTCAGCAAGTGAATTTCAGGATCAAGAAAACCAGGGAGCATTAAGGCGTGTGGCGTCGCTAAGGAGTAGGGCAGGGATTCAGGGGGGTGGGCAGAGAAAGAAGAATGTGAATATAAAACGTCGCTCTGCCCACTGCCACCTGGGGCCACCTTGCTGCCTTGGCAGGAGAGTCCTCCCAGATTTCCTGTCTAGGCAGGACTTCCTTTCAGGGCATGGGTGGACCTCCTGTGGGGACAGAAAAGGGAACACATGAAAACAGGCAGCAACTTTGAAGTCGCTCCTAGCATTCTGATTGTAAAGCAACTGTGACTTAGAATTGACAAAACTGACTTTTCCTTGCTATCTGTATTTTTTCTACCTCCGTCAGGTACCCTCTGTTGACACTTTCTGGAGTTTCAAATGGGCATTACTTATGTGCTACCAAAACGGTGGTTCTTCATTGGAGGTGATTCTCATATTAGGAAGCTGTTTCACGACTGTTTGCAGGGGCAGGCAAGTGTCACTACTTGAGGATAGACGGGGGGGGGGGGGGGGGGCGGGAAGCATACTACTCTGTTATTGAAAAATTATTTTAAAATTCAAAATTCCACTTTTACCCCAGTTAGCTTAGTAAAGGTAACAAATTAGATCCTTGTGTGATTAAGGGGTGTCTTTCAGAGTCTAATGATTATCAGAGAAGGTGATATCCAGGGCCCACTTCGTGGGTGTGAACCTGTGCAGTCACATAGGGGCTTAGAAGGGCCCTGTGCTTGATTTAACGCTGTTCTGTCACCATCTTGAAATTCTTAATGTCTTTTTCACAAATGGGCCCCTGCCCTGGGCCCCACAAATTATGTCACTGGTTCTGAAAAAAACTAACATTTATTGAGCATTTAATATGTCCCAAGCATTTTAATGAATGGAGTCCCTATCACAGCCTTATAAATTTGGGAGTTTCTTCTCTTGAACATCCAGTCTTCAGTAAACTCCTGTGAACTAATATTGTTATTATTATCTATAAAGGAAACTAAGACTTAAAAGACGAAGTAATTGCCCCAAGCCACACAAAGCCAGAATCTGAACCCAAGCAGTGTAACACCTGGGGCCATGTGCTGTCTGGGAGAGTAGCTAATTTGTGAACCTGAACCCAGGACTTATACTGAATGTTGAACAGCTGACTCTGCAGTTATTATTTTCTTTGTTTTAAATATGTCAACGAATCAAGGGTTTGGGTCCATTGGATTCCAGTTAATTGAGGTGTTTCAGTAATACGATGAACGTGGCTCATGGATCTGAACTTCACACTTGATGACACACTGGACGAGATATCTTCTGGGACTCAACCACCAGCTTTCTGAATAAGTGATTCACATCCTACACAATGATGATACTTTTATGCACTCAAGTTAGAGGGTGTCTTATTTCATTAGTTTTTGATCAATAGAAAAGTATTTATGAAAAGAACTACAGCATCCCACATAAAACAGCTGAACAAGGAAACAGAGATTTATATGGAGTAAATGATTTGAAGCCCCTGGAATTATTAACATGGGGCATTTGAGGAGAAATATTTGTGGTTTCCAACTTACAGTCTGAGAAGAAAATTATTATCTTTAAAACTAGCTGATTAGTAACAAGTGTTCAAAATGGATCCTGAATTCTAAATAATAATTACTTCTTGGCAATTTGGACTTTCCCGTAGTTTCACAAATGAGTCTAAGGGCAGTTTCTTGTCTCTATAATGCTTTGTAATATTTATAGATCTATAACCAATTTCTTTGTAATAGTTATTTATAGATCTATAACCAATTCCTCTGAAAAATAAGAACTCACTTTTGGTATTCTCTGAGATTGAAAATGTTGCACCTGTTATCAAATGAAAGGAAACTCAGAGCAAGATTAGTTTGCATCTTTTAAGAACGTTTCCATCAAAGCAATTTATGAAAATCAATAAATCTGTAGGGATTTGAGAACACAGAATAATTTTAGGATTATGGTAACTGGTGACTGTCTCAGAAGAAAATAGAGAGATTATGTTATTTGTATTTATGCATCAAATATCCATTTAATACTTCACAATTTCCACCCTAGGAGATTAGGAATTTCTCTTTCGACCTTCTTTCTGGGTGCCTGGTTCACAAATTCATAGTGTTTACTGAACATGCTTGATGAGAACAAAGTGTTCTGTGCCTGCTGAGTCTCAAGCAAAAATGGTAGAAGCATTGTTCTATGTCTTGTGGAGGATATGCCTTTTTACTGAATTTTCTGATGCAGTTGTAAACCCCCTAATCTGTCATACAGATGTTTGTAATATCATATCATGTACTTTTGTCTTGGGTGTTACAGCTGAATCTTTAGTCAACTTACTAGAGGATTTGCTGGGGAAATCGAGGAGCAGTTTTGACTTGAAATTCTGGTGTCATTTCTAGCTCAGAGTTTGTTTTCAACAGTTCCTCCTAATTTGCTTGAAACACACACACACACAATTGAAATTTAAATATAAAATATATTTAGCAAACCGATAGAAAAATAAAAATAAATCCACCCGACTTGACAAATCCTACATTAATAGCTGGAAACTACCATTTGCCAAGAAATGACTTAGCTCAGTGAAATGTATTTTACAGCTAATCCTTTAATGTCTGTTTTACATATTACCCTTCCCACTGTTAATATTGAACAATATTGTAAGCTAGTAATTGTATGCCCTATATTTCAAATTGCTATTAGGAAGCCACATAAATAACAGTTTTCAACTGATTGTTTATAATACCCTGAGGCATTTCTTACCATGGGGTAAAGTAAGAGTGGATTTTAAAAAAACTGCTGTGGGGATGGAGCTACAGAGAAACTGTGACTCAGATCTGTAGCAACAAAGCCTATAAAGCCAACTGAAGTCATGAGTCTGAAACCCTGATAACACACAACTTAATATTAACTATCAAAGGAGCTGAGACTACAGGCCTTCGCCGAACATTCAGCCAGAAACCGCCTTTACTTGATATGTCTTCACAAATGTTGTGAAATGAATTGGACTCTCCAGCAACTTGTCCCACTAGAACCAGGACTTCGGGCTGTAAAATACAGATGAGGGCTCATCACCGACGTCATCTTCATCAACGCTCTGATCTATGTCTTACCCCAACCTCCCTGCAGGGAAAGACTGCGAGAGTGACTCTTATAGCCTGTGAAGGTCCCAGTGGTTATGTAATCTCCCAAACTCTGCATTTCATTTGTTCTCGTCTTTCCTTTAATCATGGCAGGTGGCACCCATCTTATAAATAATTCTGCATGATTTTTTTTTTTTTTTTTGGGTTCTCCAAAGCACTGACAGGGCACTTTCTCTTCCTAGGAGTTTCTCTTCTAGTGTCAAACAATAGTCATTTGATGTTTATGTCTCCTCATCGAACTTGCAAGGACAGAGCGGGACCCAGGTCTGGCTGCCTGCTGGCAGCCTGGATAATCATAGAGCACTCTGGCATCACAGAAGGAGCCACTCTAGTTCTTCAGGATTAGTGACTAGAGATCTCTGGAATGCAGGCAGCTCTTTGTACAGCCCTAGCATGCGGCGTGAGTGAGGATCCTGGTTGGAAACCCCTGGCACCCCTTTCGGGAAGAAGCGTGACGAGAAGGCTAGAAGCTGTGGGTGTGGCCTCTGTGTCCACATTGGCTTAGGGACCCTCCCTGTCTCTTCTTCCAGTGCTTGTTTACGTACCTAAGGGCCATGGAGGCCCACAGCCAAGTTCAGCATTAGGAAAAAATGTGTGGTGGGCAGAGGAAGAGGGGAGGAAACTTGAATTTTGGAGACAGTGATGGGTTCAAATCCCAGCCCCTCTACTTGCTCACCCACCGTGTGACTGGCCGCAGGTCCCTTGTTGCTGAGACATCCCTCTCCCCGCTCTCCTTTTGAACTCGCCTCTGTCGTCCTGCTGAGCCATATGCAGAAAAATGTCACTCTCTCTCATCTCTGGACCTTTGTACAGGTTCTGCCCAGAAAGCCCTGTTTTCCTTTCTTGGTTTCTTCCCCTGAATCATCAGTTCTTGTTCATAAAATCTCAACTTAGCTATCGCTTCCCGGGAAAAGCCTTCCCAGAGCCCCCTGCTGAGTTTTCCATGGCACATGACATTGAGGGTGCCCGGTGGCTTGTCCCACAAGCACCTCAGCGGCAGGGACTGTGTTTGTCCATCGTTGTACCCTGGATTAGAGGACATAGTGGCAGAGGACGTCATGAGAGGCCCTGAAGTCTGTGCCCAGGTTCAGATCCCTGACCTGAACAATTCCTTAACTTCCCTTGTTCCTCAGTTTATTCATCTGAAAAGTGGAGCTCATAATAGATTCTACCTTGTTAGGTGATCCTAAGGATTAAATAAGAAAAAAATCATGTCTTTTTTTTTTTTTTTTTTTTGTGCCTTAGCAAGGCATGTAGCGAGCACTCTATAAATGCTTGCTATTTTTTTCAGTTTTATTTTTCAGTTAGATCCAAATATTTATATACAGAACTGCATTTCCCTGAAAAGAATGTAGAGACCTAAGAAGGAAACATCACCAATACCAAAAATATTATCAATAATAATCATCCTCATAAGGAAAGTATATTTTTGAATAAATTAATGATTTATGTTTAAGCATAGTAAGTGAAGATATCACATTGTACTTAGAGTTATTTCTATTTTTAATTCTATGTAGTTTATCTTGTTGTCTAATTAATTTATATTGTTATTTTAGTAAGTTGTTTCTACCAAGCTATCATTAACCAGATTTAATTGTAGAATTAATGGTATAATCTCTGCCGTCAGACGGCCTGGGATTTAAATATGATTTATATGACCTTAGACAATATTTTTAGCTCTGTGCCTCAGTTTCCTCACCTGTAAATGGGGATAATAACAGCCCTTACTGTGAATTGTGATAAGGATTTACAAGGATAATAATATGCATGAAATAGATACTTAGTGCTAAAAAGAGCTCAGTGGTCTCAGCTATTGTTGTTACTGTTGTTGTTATGATTATTTCTTTTTCGGTTATCGATTATCTGCCTCTGAGAAAGGCTCTGGGCAGGAAAGTTCCCAAGGCAACATAGTTCACTTAATGGGAGTGACCCAAATTATGGGCTTAGCACTCAGGCAGAAATAAGCAACTCATCTTGCAAAAGAGACCAATGAGGATATCAGTTTCCTTCCTTCAGGGGAAAAGTGAACAGAATGTGGTAGAGTTTGGACTTAGCAGTAGGCAGATCTGGGAGAGAATCCTGGTTCTGCCACTTACTGGAATATAGCCTTGTGACACTGGATACCATCCTTAGTATTGGTTGAGTTCTTCATCCCTAAAAATTAAGATCTTAGCTTCTTCCACACAGTAGCATGAGGATTCATGAGATAAGATCAGGGAAGGGACTTCACTCAGTGCCCTTCTTCCCCCATGGGGCAGGAAGTAAATCATTTCTTCCTAATAAACAGTGCACTGGACTTCAGTGACCATCAGTGCTATTTCCAATAGGTCTTGTAAAAATAGAAGGTCAAGTTGTTTTTCTCCCTAATTCGTTTAGTTCCGTGAAATCAGAGGAAAAATTTGTTCACCCACATGTAAAAGTCAAAAAGCTTCAGAAATCCAGGAGAGTTTTCAAAAATCAAGCTTGATTAAAAATATAAAATGCAGTGTAGATAATTTTACAAAACAGCAGGGGCAATTGGAAAGCACTTATTAAAGTACCTGTTAAAGTAATTAGTGATAAAAATGGAAATTTCAAGGCACTTCTGTATCTCTTAGATCCCAGAATAGGCTCAGACTGTGCTGAATCACTTCCTCTCTCAGATCAGAGTCACAGAAAAAGACAAAAGAGAAGCTTCAAAGAGTTTTAGGATTGGGAGGCAGGTGTGAACCACTCTTCGGAACTGGCTCTTCCCAGGTCTGAGTGAGCTGAAGCCCTTACCATACATCCTGTTTCCCCACACCTGTCACTTGGCTGTTACATATTAAATACTTCTGATTCCTTTTTGTTTGTTTTATGTAAAGAGACCAAGGGATTTGGGAGCTTGACAGGGAGACCTAAGCCCCTATGGCCTGAATCTTTATTGCACAGAATATTATCTTATTTATATTTAACTGTGTTGCCACACTGACCCCTACCCTCACCACCCCCGCCTCTGTATCACTCTTCCTGTACCATGACCTCTTTTGCATATCCTGCCTTAAAATTCTTCTGTTTTTTTCTCATCTGTGTGTCCGGGCTCCTCATTCATATCATAGCCTCCACTAACGGGCTTCTTTGAGTCTGTTCATAGTCAGGACTCTTACATAGTAGATGCTTCATGAATGCTTCTTGTTGGACTAATTAGAGTGGAGACTCCCGAGGGCAAGGTCTGCTGTTTATATATCCTCATCCATCATCCCGCTGGTCCTCTCCCAGCAGGACCTCAGGGCACTGTTAATGGAATTTCAGAAGACAGGACAGATTTGAGACACTCCAGTCATCAGTCTAAGCTGCAGAAGCCCCAAATAAACTTCCTAGTAACCAAACCAAATGCTCCCTTAGGCAGCTACTGGGTAATCAGGTTGCCATGGTAGCAGGGACCCTTGAAGAAGGTTTTGAATATAGCTGTGGAATAATTGTTTCAAAAGTGTGTATAACCTTGGATCCCAGAGAAGTAGAGAAGAGGATGCAGAGCCATGTCATACGCAGAGGCACCATCCAGAGCGAAACGGAATGCACTCAAAACGGGTCACGGAAAGACGGATATGCAGGGCAAGTCTGAAAGCTGTCAGGGAAAATAATAATTGCACCAAGGACTGGTGTAGATGGCTAAAAAAAAATTAGCTATAAAAATTTCAGACTCTGAAGTGAGATCAAATCTTGATGGACATATTTTTTAAAGGACCTCTGAGAGAATATTCAAAAGACATGCTCTGTGTCGCGTCAGCAAGATGACCGAATGCAGATATTATGTTTTATCTTTGTATCCCCAAACGGAAATTGTGGCATAATTAATTAAACATCAGCTTTTATCCAAAAATATTTTGTCCTAGGCTCAAATTTTTGTGAATCTAAGAAAGGACTATATAATACTCAGTTACATAATACGCAGTTATGTAATGTTCAGTTTTATAATAAATTCTTAATGGAACAGAATGAAACCTCTGAAATGTGAACTAGGGGTCTGCCACAATATCTCTTGATGGGGTTGGGAAGGGCTAATGAAAAATCACATTTCGGAGTGTGGCAAAATGTAAATAAAAATGTAAGTCTAGTGTGTGAGAAAGATAAAACTTGGGGGGTTTTTGGATGATCATCTGGGGAGTAAAGCTTCCAAAGAAAAATTATCTCAATCAGGCTTCGAGTCATTTTAGGAGATTTCCTCGAACTTCCTTTCAGTGCCTTGTGCATACCTGTGAAAACTGCCTTATTACCCAACAGAAGGAACAAGGCTTATTCACTTGGAGATGTCTAATTCAAGCCATATTTAGAACAAGTCTCTTAAATACATACCAAATCCACCACATGTTTTCTACCCCTGTAACAGAGGATATCCAGAAAGGTGAACTCATAGGAAAAGCTATGAAATTGGCAAAATCCAAAGATGCTCATAGGATTTCATAATTACGTACTCCAGACTTGCTTCCCTTGTGCTGGGATAAAAGGAGATGAAACACACTGCCTGGGGACCAGCATGGGCTGAATTGAGGGAGCAGGAGTGGGGCTCTAGGAAGCTCTCTGGAAGCTGTGAGTTGAGATCAGATCTCCAAGGTGGAGGCAGGACAATGTGAAAACAAAGCCACAGCTGACGAAGCAGTAAATTCTTCATCCAAGAAATCAGCCTAGGATCCAGGCCACAATGAGACAGGAAGGAAGGGGGCAGGGTACAACTATTAAAAGAATGACACAACATTAAGAAGAACAGGATACGACAAAAACCGGTTAGAACCTACGATGCCCAAGATGGCAGAAGATTTGACTTCCAGTGGACCTTGAGCCTCACCGTAAGCTCATTGTAATGCATTAGCTAAATGACACACCCACAGGCGCCATGACAGTTCTGAGGCCAACCATAAAAGGCCAAAAAGTGAGTGATGCCACAATTCTTGGAAATCCCTGCTCCTTCCCCAAAATAGTTGGAATAATCCCTCCCACTCTTTAGCCTGTGAAATTACCCAGCCCATAAAAATTAACCACCCATATTTCAGTGCTGCCTCTCACCTTCTGAGACGGCCCACACTCTGTCTATGGAGTGTGTACCTCTCTAAATAAACCTGCTTTCACTTTACCACGGCTCGCTTTTGATTTCTTCCCTGCACGAAGCCAAGGACCCTCACTTGGTGGCCCACCCCAGGGACTCACCCGAGACCTGGGACATGACCATCCTCTCACGCCCCATTTTTCCGACAACTAGATCTGTGAGGGAGGGTGATTCCTAAACAAGGTCAAGTACAAATGAGCAACCAGCCAGGTTAGGGCAGTGGGAGCAGCGGCGCTCAGCACGGGGGTGGGCAAGAGCGGGTGAGTGTAGGCTCCGAGGCAAGGAGTGACCAGGGGCAGCTGCTGCTATTGTGTCTCTTGGGGAGAGTGCTGAATGGCTAAAGATACCAATGGTGCGTGGGCAAATCCCAAGAAATTCTTCCACTCCTAAATACCCTACCATGAACTTTTTTGAGAGTAGAAAAATACCTTCTGATGGATGGTAGAGTGCATTAGGAATAGAATTCAGGGAAATGTGGTCGGTAAAGAAGGTTGAGCCCTAGATCATTCGGCAATAGCAGAACTCATCACTTCATAAATAAAGTAGGAATTCAAGAATTGTGGGCAGAGAAGCCATCCCGTTTGACTGGGAGACCTTTTCCACAAGGGGGAGAAAGAACTCTAGAGAATATAAAACAGGACAGGGTAGAATTCAGGATCTTGGTACTGTAGCATCTCCCAAGCTTGAGTAAATCAAGGGGATTGAAGCAGATCAGATTAAAAACACTAATTCGCATTCACCTTTTGTGGCTGAACCTAAATTACCCGTGTTGGTAGTGTCCATTAATCAGATATACGCCATAGTCACTCTCATAATTTCTTTTTTACAGGTATTTGGTTTTCTTAGTTAGAGAGGAGAATAATTGTATGCATGATTATGGTATTAGATTAAGTCTCTCACCAAATCTGAACGAAGATAAGAGAGCAATGGTTAAACAATCCTTTTTGTATGTTCCTCTTTACGTCTGAAATCCTGAAATGAAAAACTTCACACAATCCTTTTCAAACTTTAGGGAGTACATCAATAAATACAAAAGCTGCTCATTACCCTGTTTCACTTGGTTTTTCCAGTATGGTTTCCCGTGTTACCCACATTTCTCAGATAATCTGCTTTTTAACCCCACCTTGTGTCACTAAGTAAGGACTCAGTGTCGCCCTGGCCTCAGCAATCACTGCCTTCCAGTTGTGACATCGTCTCGGTACTGAGCAAAACTCCAAAGGCAGAATTCTATTAAATGCAACAAGCCTTCACTAAGCATCTGAAGAAGTGCAGCTCCGTGAGTGAGGAGGGAAACAAAAAATGGCAAAGCAGCCCTCCAGCCTCACTCTTGAAAGGCCAGGCACACCTTGGTCTCAGCCTCGGCTGCCATCATTAGCTGGAGAGCTGCAAAGCCATCTGGGCTACTGTGAAAGGGGCCACTCCACCTCCATCCCGCCAGATAATGCATAGCTGGTCTCAGGTGCAGTCCTTCTCGGCCTTGAATTACAGGTTCAAAACTGTAAAATAGAAAATAGAGCTGGCTGACTGAAGGCAGAGTAATCCACCCAAAATTATTAGCCCAGCTTGTATTTCTGGCCCTGGCTGCTCTGGCACCGCCAGGTCCCCAAAGCTGACCATGGTGTCTTACTCTGGTGTGAGGCATGTGCCCTGACTGTGGATTGAGCTACACCAGGGCTTGTCACACAACTCCTCACCCCTGCCCCTGCATAGTGACACGAAGTAGGCCTCTTCTCCATGAAGCTGAAAATGCGTATGTGAATATGTGTTTCTGAATGTGTATATAATGTGTGTATATACATGATGTGTGCATATGAATTTGTGTATGTGTGTCTTTATTTAGTGACTGCTTTGTTTGCTATAGAGTACTTATCTCAGAAAAGGGTGACATCAGCCAGTTAATATTAACAAACAAACAAACCCCCAAATGATTAATGGCTCAAACCCAGTGTAAGTTTCTTTCTCATGGAAAGTCCAAAAGAGGTACTTCTGGTCCCAGGGCAGCTCTTTTCCATTGACTATTCAGAAATCCAAACTCCTCCTACCTGCTGCCTCCATCTTCAACACGTGACTTCTGTGATTGCTGTGCTAAGTTAGCTGCATCAAACTGGTGGAAGGGGAAAGAGGGTGGAGCACCGCATGTGGGAGATATTCCCGGGCCAGGACAGATATCACTTTTGCTCATACCCTATTGGCTGGAACTAACCCTGTCACATGGCCGCACCTACTGCAAAGGATGCTGGGAAATGTAGTCCAGCTGTGTGGCTAGAGGGAAGAGGGAATGGGTTCCATGACACCTAGCCAGCCCCTGCCACAGGGACAAAGCAGAAATCGAGGGCTTGGCCTGCATTCTCATGGAGCTGGTCACCCCATTAGGGAAATAGACCCTGCAATACAGGAGCAATTCAGCAATTACGCACTTCAGATAAAGGGCCAAAATGATGGAGGACGTAATCCATCCGGGTGAGGAATCCCCTGGGGGCTACTGATGACAGACAACCTTACGGGCAGGTTTCAGTGCAGTCCTGAATAGTGAGCAGTTTTCAGGCAGGTGGGCAGGAACGTGGAGAGTGTGCTATAGGCAGACGGACAAAAGCACCAGCTCAGAAGTGAGAGGGGCCCATTCTAGAGACAATGAAACCAGTCTGGCAGGAAGGGAGGGGTGAACAGTTACCATGAAAGGAAGCATTTGAGTGAAAAGATCTCACTGGCCTCTAGTTTGAGAATGTGTGAGGCTGGGAGTCTCTATTTCTAAGACCAAGTGAAATCTCAGTTACTGAGATAGTATAAGAAGTGATGTGAGGTCAATTTCAAATCTATAGTGAGTAATATTGTTATCTCTCATGTCTAAACACACACACAAAGACACACACACACATATGCACACACACACACACAAAATCATGTCCGAGTCAAATCCAGGATTCATCCAGATTCGTAGGCTAAAGATTTCAAGTTTGAAAATTTTCAGGTGGGAGATTTTTATCTGACTGGACACTTATTCAGTAAACATGAACTGTAGGTAGGTAGTCATGTGATAGTGAATTTGCCCTCAGACTAAGCAGGTGGACTTCCTTGAAGAGGCAGGGGTACTCTCCTGTTAGTTATACTCTGTCAATGATTTTAATTGATTTCCTCATGTATACATTCTACCTACTTTTCACTGAGACCTGGATTAAGGCCAGATAACATCACAACACCAGTTTGAAAAGTGATATTCTCTCTCCCTCTCTCTATGAGAATTTATTTATTATATATGTATATGTAGAAAATATAAACCTTTCATAAAAATACTTATTATAAAAGTATAACACCTAATGGGATTGTGAGCTTTTGTGGTTATTTAACCATGAAGGATGTTTATGTGAAAGGATGATATTTACCTTTTATTTTCTTACCTACAGCCTTAACACAGGAGTAGATTTTATTTTCCTCTAAGTCAATTTTTATTCTCCTTACATACATGTAAGCTATAACGACAAATGATTCATTTGTACCTTAGCATTTAAGAAATTACCAACTCTCTTATTTGTAGTGAGGTGAATGGACCTAGAGTCTGTCATACAGAGTGAAGTAAGTCAGAAAGAGAACAACAAATACCGGATGCTAACACATATATCTGGAATCTAAAAAAAAAATGGTTCTGAAGAACCTAGGGGCAGGACAGGAGTAAAGACGCAGATATGGAGAATGGACTTGAGGACACAGGGAGGAGGAAGGGTAAGCTGGGACGAAGTGAGAGAGTGTCATGGACATATATACACTACCAAATGTAAAATAGATAGCTAGTGGGAAGCAGCCACATAGCACAGGGAGATCAGCTTGGTGCTTTGTGACCGCCTAGAGGGGTGGGATAGGGAGCGGTGGGAGGGAGACGCAAGAGGGAGGAGATACGGGGATATATGTATATGTATAAATGATTCACTTTGTTATAAAGCAGAACTAACACACCATTGTAAAGCAGTTTTACTCCAATAAAGATGTTAAAATAAAAGAAATTACCAACTCTCAGTTATGACAATTAATTGGTATAAGACTGTGTAAATTTCACAGTACTATCTTATTTATTATCCTTTCTGACTGTGGCAATACCTCTCCCTACCTGAGAGGTAGGTTAAGTAGCCTCTTGCATCCCTTTGTAACAGGCAAGGAATCTGAGACAAAGAGGTTCAATTACATCCTGAGATCTGGTAAAATCTGTGCCTTCGGGCTGAAACTCAGGTCCCCTTGCCCTAGGATCTGTCCCCTCTCCTTCATGATTTTACCTATTTCCATGGAGAGAACTGACCACTTGCATAAAAATAACTAAAATATAACATCATTTAGGAGGATGGGTTTATATATACACATATTCATGCAGAAAGCAAAGCGATGACATCATATATCTGGTAAGAAGTGTAACCATGAACTGAATAAGAAGTCAGATATCTAATCTATAAGGACTCTTCCCCCAAATCACATGATATACCACTCAAAATCATCATTTCTTTTGTTGAATGTCATTTCCCATAAATTCTTTGACTCTTTGCATATTGATAAATGTGTTCGTAAGTCTTAGAATGTTATTCTTTTGGCACTCTCTCAGTCCTTAAAACCTATATGTGGGTGGAGAAAATACGGACAGCTTTTTCTTTACGGACTACAGCAAGCATCGGTTGGGTACTTACTGAGTATGACACGTTGTGTGACAGATCCCGGGGCTTAAAAGATCTTTGATTCTAGAGGGAGCTCGAGATAAGGATTATAAATATTGTGCGGAAACAACACCCTGGCTCTAGTTACCTATTGATGTCTTAGCATTGTTGGAGAAATTAGAATCTTCAAAATAATGGAAAACCAGATATCTAGGATTTATGTTCTTTTTGGTGAAGGTAACTCCACAAACACAAATTGAGAGAAGCAAGAGTATAAGTCTGAAGCAGATGATTCTAAGCTCTACTGATAAGAAGGAGAACTGATCCATAGCAGAAAAAAAAAAAGAAATGCCTTTATTCCTTCAGATGGATGCAGCGCAATGCTACCAGAGTGCTTATCCTTCAGTGGGTGCTGAATAGATGTTTGTTGAGTGACTAACTAACCAGGTACACAGGGCTTTCACACAAGTTCAACCTGAAGGAAGTCAAATGGGGAACAGTAAATATGGCTCATTTTAGTGGAGTTTACAGCCCTGCTGACAACATGGTGGATCTGCTGGGACAAAGTGACCCTGGGGCAACCCCTGCACGCTAAGATGATCCTAGCATTAATTATTGGCAGAGAACTAGACATTTCCCAGATCAACGTCAGTATGCAGCAAGGCCTTTCCTGGGAGGAAAAGGAATAGAAAAACTTTTCAGAGGTGAGGGAGGCATCTCAGCCACATTATTTACTTATTCGATTCGATTTTTTAGTGTCTGAAGTCACAAAAGTTGTAACCAAGACAAACCAGGCTGTAAGTACCATTTTTAAAATGTCATCAGCCTAGCAGAAACATTAGACATAAATCACGAGTTTTATTGTATTTGCAATTAAAAAGATCAAATTTAATATCTACAGAAAAGCCTTAGTAATTAGGATAAAGATTAATATAGTGAAATGTCCCTGGTTTAGCAGGCCACCCAAGCAAAGCTGAAATAAAGAATTGAGTATATAATCGAATAGCATGTGAATATTAATGCACAAAGCCCTCCAAGTCCCCAGATCCCTGATGCAATTATTTTTTATTCACATTAATTGTTCCTAACAGATGACATTAATGACTTTGAGTTAAAATGTGTGCAAGGGAAGATTTCACAAGATCAGTGCTGTTTAGAAATAAGGTCACTTTTATAATTATTTGCTCAGATTTTAACCACTACTCAACATAATAAGGTTAACATGGTGAGTGCTTTTTAATGTGAATATCAAAAGTTAATTTAATGTTAATATCAAAAGCCAATAAGTGTATTGGGGTATTCACATTTTTCTTGCTATTTCTTTTTCCTTACTACTTATTTTCCAACACATACTGACAGACTGTGAAAGTGTGATTATTGTTTATAATCTGTAATTGCACATGTGTATGTATAGAACACTGATAAACTCAGATAAACTTTTTTGAGTTAGGATATGTGTTATCTAATCTAGAAATGTCAACTCTTTTGAGATTTACCTGTCCAAGGCAAGATTTGAAACAAACAATTAAATCAACACTATTCAAAATTTCTGCCTGTTTTTACCCAGAAACTTCACTCACGCATCTTAGATCTTTCAACCGGGGATTTGCTCTCAGATGTGGAAAGAAGCCGGAGTCTGACGCACTCACGAACTGATGTTGAAATGCACGTGAGTTTCCCTGTCGCCTTCAGAACACTTGTTCAGGTTGTTATTTTTCTTCCTTCCATCAGAAATGATGTCACAAGTGAACCATAAAGCACATCCTTGAAGCATTGTCAGGCAGATTAAAAATACTTTCCTTTCTTGTGTTCTCTGCAATTCAATATCATGTCCCCCAGCTGATGAAGTAAGCAGAAAGTGTCACTCTCGGCAAAAATATCATAAGTCTTGCCTCGTCCCCAAGATACCTCTTTGGGTATTGATTACTTTGATCTCAAAGTCTCTGAGAAATGGCCAAGGAGCTTTTTATTAAAGCCCATGTCCCATATTACTCATCCTACTTTTATGATATATTATGTATGAACTTTAAAAAATTCATGGTCTGTACTTTTTTTTTTTCTTTAGCTAGGGTTATCTTTGTGCTTATTTGGCAAAACTTTAACCAGCGTGGTTTTTAACTCTCATTGACATAAAAAAAGTATCTTGAAAAACACAAGAGCCAAATAAATATATACTGAAAAATGTTAGGCTTAAAACAATGACAGATGGACATGTGTGGATAACTGGCCTTTTATTTTACTTTATAATTTTATAAGTGTAGCTAGGAGAGTCTATATCGAAGGTAAATATTCTCTAGTTAGATTGGAATTAAATGTCAGTGGAATGCTGTCACTTTAAACATTCATGAAGACCTTAATGGCATCCAATCTATAATATGGCCTTAAGATCAGGAATTTTTAAGTTGCAGTTTTTATCCAAGAAATCCTTGCCTTCATTCTCTCTGTCTCTCTCCTTTTTGTTAACTAAAATTATGGATTTTGTATTGCATTTCTCATAGTAAGGATGTTAAAGCATATGAGTGCTTCAAGGTGGTAATCTAAAATACACTATGGGAAAAAGACACTTTGAATAGTGTAAACGGTATACTTTGCCAATTAAATCAACACAATTAAGGTAACGTTGCAACGGAAACCAACATACATCTTGTGGCAAAGAAGAATTTTAATAATAATCATTATCTATTACTAATTACGACTCTTCTCAGGAGGATGTTTGGAAGGAAGTCTGTATACGTGCAGGGGTCCTGCTTATTGGCAGGGGCCTTACTTGGAGCTATATCATAGCGGCTGGGACCTGGGCCTCACATCACAATGTTGTATGGACTGGGTGACCTTGGACAAGATTGTAACACCTCAGTGCCTCAGCTTCCCCATCTGGAAAATGAGAAAAAATGATATTTCTTTTCTCTTTCTGAGAGTTGTAGTGAGGATTGAATAAGATAATATATAAAATGTACATAACACAGTACCTGCTAACAGCCTGGAGCCGTAACGAGATCTCCGCTGCTTTAGCCCTCTCGCGTTCTTAAGTATTTGGCCGCATGCCACGGCCACAGAAGAACATGGCGAAGATGGAGAATGAGAATAGAGAAAAGTGTCTACTGGTGTGTCTCTACAGAAGGTCACATCAGTGACCCGTGGAAATAAAGTACACCCACTTCTGGCTGTTTCTCAGCACAGCGCCCACGTGTAAGACCATGATGGCATATTAAGAAGTGTAATGCATGGTCCCTTAGGGAGGCTATAAAGTATAATTTTGTTGAAAAGCCAAGACACACACATATTAAAAAAAGAAACATTTTTAGTAATAGTAGTAAAACCTGACAGTTACTAACTTTTACTATTACTACTAATTACTGAGTATCATTAAGTGTACTACTCCTAATTGGCAGGGGCTGTTCACTCTTCACATTGATCTTATGTGGTAGGTTCTTTCATTATCTCCAGTTAGAAAGAAGGAAACTGAGGCATGGAGGACTTAAATAATTTTCCCAAGGTCAAAGAGTTAGCCAGTGAGAGAGCCAGGATTTAAACCTTATCAGTGGCCTTGGGGTTCAACCGCTCAATCACAGAACAGTTATTCACTGGAGCAGATAATCCTACATGATAATCATGTGCTGATGAGGGAAGAAACTTCAGGACAGAGGAGCTCACTTTTCAGCCATGATGTCAGAGATTCTGGGTCCCTTATTAAATTCCAACATTGATTGCCCAAGGTCAGGGAAAGGTGGGAGAATTTCCCAGTAGAGAGGACTCGCCACTTCCTCTTCTTGGCAAAGAATTACTCTGTAATCACCCCACCACACGCGCACACACACACACACACACACACACACCGTCCCCAGTACACTGCTCCAAGGGAGAGCTCACACCACTCCTTTCATCCTACTCAGCACAGCCCACGTCACACTGTGAGATACGCAACTTGCTACCAAGTAATCCACACGAGAGGTAATCGTCCCTCATCGCTCCTCCTAGGCTAGGGGCTTTCTACTCAAAGCACAGGCCCTGGGCCAGCAGCATCAAAGCACCTGGGAATTTCTTAAAATACTACATCTTAGACCCCACCTCAGAATTACTGAATCAAAATCTGTATTTAACAAGATCTGGGATGACTTATGTGCCCTTGAAAGGATGAAAAGCCCGGCTTAGAGGACACTTCTGTGCATAACTACCCCAGCCCTGCCTGCCCCACATGGCATTGATGGGCCTTCCCCACCTCCCCACAGTGTCCTCCATCACATCTGGGCATCTCAAGTTCAAGGTCAAGGGAGAGGCAGCAATGCCTTCCTTCTCCAGCTCATCTTCTGCGTTCTAGTGTCCTGTCATCTTAATCCGACATCTGTATGGAGGTGCACACATGTGTGACAACTGGGCAAGGAAGCTTATTTGTTAAAAAGAGGCCTGGGAATTGAGTTGAGTTGTAAAAATAGACAGTATTTTGATAGGTGAGGTGGGAAGGTATAGATGGGAGAGAGAGAGAGAAATCACATATAAGCTTCAGTACTTTGGGAAAAGGTAGAATATAAACGGTGACTGACACCTGTGCAGGGTGCGAAAAAAGCCATGGGAGGAGTTTAGATCGGATGGCCTCAAAGGACATGGATGCAATCTCTCTCTGGATAGTAGACACAAGTTCCAGAGCAGAGGTAGTCCTAAATAAAAACCACCACCCTGCTGAGCCAAACAGCAAAATATCAGAGCATGGGATGGAGAAAATAGAGGACACACAAGTAGAAGTGGCTCATGATGTGATATTTCTGAAAGTCTGTTCAGGGCATGTTCCAGATGTGTGTGCCGTGGCTGAGTCCTAGCTGCCTTGTGCGCCTGTGCGCTGGGACCACTGGCAGAGGGTAGTTGTTGAGATACAAACATGAACTCCCTTTAACTAAGTTACATCTGACGGTAAATAAGGTCATAAATCAATAAATATGTCTGAAAGCTGGATTTTAAGACAACTTTCTCCTTTCAGTGATACTTAGAGCCAAATTTCAGGGGGAAAAATAGAGTAGTAAAATTCCTTGGCATTTTCAGATCACTTAAAGAGGTTATTGTGCAGCCAAAATGAAGTATCGATAGCAAGGCAGATGCCTGATATTGAAAATCTAACGTTATTAAGCATTATGGATATTGATTAGACAGCAGATTAAACATGCCCTCTGTACCGATGCAGGGGTTTCCTACTGACCACGAGTGCTCCCAGAACAGCATTACCTTCCTTCCCCAAGCTGGTGTTTAGTCATCGTCACATGGAATTGCATTTGGAGAACAGTGATATGTTCTCAGGTACTAAAGACACCCGTAAAGTGTCAATAAATTGCACAAGTAAGAGACTTTGCCATTCTGCCAGTGACACAACGACAGATGGTTTCCCATCGATGAGTTTGTGAGACAAAGCTTTTCTAGATAGGGGACAGGAATGAGACTGTAATGGAGAGATTCCATTCTTGTGATCGGGATGCTGAATTAGTTTAGCCTGTCCAGTTAGTGGAGCTTCATTTGTTACATGAGGGGCCTGTAATGTGGCTGTCAAGATGTTCTGGGGTGTCTACAGCTTTGTCACCTGTCCCCTATGCAGACCCACTAGAATTCTCACTGCTTGGATCCTTCTGTGCGGGACCCAGATCTGTTTGATGTGAGAATCTTTACCATTTGGGTAGCCAACCGATATGAAAAGTCCTAGGGTCTTTACAACAGAGCCTCATGATTCCCGGGTTTGGTGTTCCATTACAGTACATGGCTTCCTGGGCATTTGATCCCCGACTTATAATGTTGTTATCAGAGCCATAGGGATCATAGGAGTAATCTGGTAGGACTGCCCCACCCTACACCAGAAGACAATAAGATCCATGGAAGTTAAATGCTTTCTTTCTCAATATCTCGTATCTGGTGGCACTTGTAGCCTGAGAGCCAGGTCGCTAGACTCCAGTCCGGGGCCCATGCTCTTCAGCCCTTAAGCCAAAGATGCTGCTCTGTCTTCTTCCTTTTGTAGCGTTAAAGTCATGTCTTGATATCGATCTGATTCTTTAACCAGTATGACTGGATAAAATGGGAAACTACCAGTGTCATATTTCTGCCTAACGATGATGGCAGCTCATAATAATTGAGCACCTGCTTAAGCCAGATCCTATGCTGTACGCTTCTCATCTGGAAACTCACTTGGTCCTTGCAGTGACCCTAAACGGTACGCGGTATTATTATTATTCACTTTTTAAAAAGAAAATGTAGCTCTAAAAGATTAAATAATTTCCCAGGCATGTTAGTCAGAGTCATAGCCAGATTGGAACCCCTAGTCTGTCGACCCCAAAGTCTGTGTTCCTAACCACAGTGCTGTATTCGCTCCTACCTCATTATGATGTTGAGTTGGTATTTCCTCTCCCCCTAAGCGAAGTCCTAGGTCAGAGCTGTCCTGCTTTTTTTAGGAATGCCAGCTGAACACAAAATCAGGAGCCCCTGCTTTGAAACGCCCTGGCATGGGGGTTGCCATCCGTGGTCATCTCTGTCCTCGAAGCAGCTGTAGCAGCAGCGAGCTGTCTCTCTCGAGCACCTGCAGCGAATACTCCAGCGGCTCCTCCTACACGTGGCATGATGGGAAGAACCTCAGGAAAAGGGTAAGGCTCCTTTCAGGCCACTGCAGCGTCAGAGAGAACCAGAAAAGAAGCCTCTTCCGGTAGGAAGGCGGAAGGTGGGAGGGAGGCGAAGAAGGAAATGACCATTTGCTGAGTTCTTGTTCATTTACGCCTCACAAAACCAAAAGAGGGAAATATGATTCTCCCCATTACATAGAAGAGGAAATTGGCTCCAGAAGGTTAAGTTCCTTGCTAGAAGTCACACAGCCAGTGAGAAGTGGAATGATGATTCAACCTCAGATGACGAGGCCATCATGGGAGGGAGTTTGGGAGAGAAAGACATTTCCCTTCTGTGCTTTGGTGGAGCCCACTGAGTTCCCAGATTTATATCGAGTTGGAACTGGAACCCTGGCCTAATGGAACTGACCACGCTTCAGACCGACTAAGACATTTTCAATTAGTTTTATGGCCATCATGGCTGTGATGCTCAGAGAGACTTGTTAATGTCCACCGCAAATGAGAGTGAACTTGGCCACGTGCCAGGTCATTCCAGACTGAGCATCCGTGAGAACTCAAAGAAGAGGTTTTCTTCTAGAGAATAGGGAGAGCGGCGCATTCTCTCCGAATAAATGGCCGAAAGTTTTGGAAGTATCATTAGCTTTGTAGGCGTTTACTGCTTAAAAATAGCATGTATTATATTGACCTTTAATCAGTGCAATAGCCTCATAAAACACTAATATTATGGCTGTAAATTGGAGGGTGGCACAGTAGAGAGAGAGAATTCCATGGTAGATGACAAGCGCTATGGCTTCAGTGAAAGTCGAGCATGTCTCTACTTAGATGCCAGGAGTTCCTCTACCAGATTTTTAAATAACTCTTACGGCTGGAATGACTCCCATCTGCAAAGTGGGCTCACACAGCTGAAGATTCCTTCATGATTTGAATAAACATCTTTGCACACTGGTATAAGCCAAGAATCTGGAATAGCTGTTTCTGCAGTTTCCTAATGTTAAACAAAAACAAAGAGTACAGGAGAATGGAAACCCTGAAACCGAATATTTAGAGATCAGTTTTCTGTCATCTGTATAAATTTAGTTTATGACTTCAGAAGCATAAGAAACCAGGGAAATTCCATAACTGCCAGAAAATTTGGGTGAGGGAGGAGGTTTTTCATACTCTGAACAAGAACTCAGAAAAAGATTTCAAGCTTGAATTCAGAGCTTATTCCCTTGGACTCAGACTTACAGTGCAAAGTGCGGAGCCTGGGGTGTTATCAAAATTGCTCCTTCTAAGGAGCTGTTCGGAGTTCTGAATAATGACTGCTAGGGACCTGGCCTTTAGCAGACTGGGGAGATGGTCGGGGGGGAATGTTCCCCCTCTTTGTCTCTGAATATTGCTGGCTCCCAGAGCCCCCTGCTCAGCTCTTTTCATTCACAGCTCTTTCTCTCTCTCTCTCTCTGAGCCTCTTTTCTTTTCTTTTCTTTTCTTTCTTCCGTGAAATTTTTCCAGTTAGAACAACCCTCGATATTCTAGGGACATCTCTTCCCTGAAAGAGGAAAAATAAGGTTCTCAAGACACTTCACACACACTCCATTAGCCATCATCTGGAGATTTAACAGTGTCCCATCTCAAAATGGCTGTGGAGTACCTGCGTGCCTGTCACATCTCCCAGAGAGAAGTCCTAATTCTCAGGGATCCAGCAGACCAGACCCAGTCCCATGAAGACATTTTATTTTATTTTATTTTGTTTTATTCTTATTTGTTTGTTTATTTGTTTTTGGCTGCGTTGGGTCTTCATTGCTACTCACGGGTTTTCTCAAGTTGCGGCGAGCGGGGGCTACTCTTCGTTGCGGTGCGCGGGCTTCTCATTGCGGTGGCTTCTCTTGTTGCGGAGCACGGGCTCTAGGCACATGGGCTTAAGTAGTTGTGGCTCGTGGGCTCTAGGTGCACGGGCTTCAGTAGTTGTGGCGCACAGGCTTAGTTGCTCCGTGGCATGTGGGATCTTCCCAGACCAGAGCTCGAACCCGTGTCCCCTGCATTGGCAGGCGATTCTTAACCACTGCCCCACCAGGGAAGAAGTCCTGAAGACATTTTAAGTTGATATTATTTAAGGACCTTCTTAAGATCTTACCATGTACCAGCTACTCATTTAGTATTAACTTACATAATAAACTCATACAATATGAATTTGAATGTGAATATAATATTAACCTATGTAATAACAAATGTATGACCAATGGTTCTTTAGTAGTTCATAAGTATTTTTTTTAAATATTGTTATGTGTAGAAACAGAAGGGAAGCCTGCGTGAAATGCACTGGCCTGCCCTCCATGGAGGAATCTGGCTCCTATTATTGAGTATTTACCACATGTCAGCTTTGTCAGCTCTTCATAAGTACTAGCTCATTTAATGCTCGTGATAGCTTATTAAGTAGGTTCTCCTATTTCCTCCATTTCACAGAGAAGTAAACTGAGGTGCTGAGAAATTAAATATCCATCCCAAGGTCTCCTAGCCAGTAAGCGGAGCTGGGCAGTTGGTTCCAGAACCTTAACCATTCTGCTAGACTGACCTTCTTCAATCAGCCTAAAACTTGGAGGAGTCCCAGTTGTTGGGATGGGTTTGTTTCCATTAAGACCAAGAATGTCCTTTAAAAAAAAAAAAAGAATGTGTAAAACTGTTGCCTAGTCAAGAAATAGGAAAGAACTGTGGACATTAAACCCAGGCTCCTACCTTATCAGCAGCATCTTTCAGCCAGCTGCACTGCTCCCCAGAGCAACTCTCTTCTGACTTTTCCCTGCAAAGAACGAAGCCACCAATATGAAATGCCAGCTTCGTCCCACCATCTCCCCGATAGGAGATTCATGCTTTTTTTCAAGTTTCAAGATTATCCTCAACCTTTCTCAAGCTCTTAAATACGATGACCTCCTGTGGAAAACTGTTGGAGGAATGTGGCTAATCTCACAGGGTGGGGGGCCAGGGCCCTGGGAGGTTTGCAGCCTCGGGCCCTGGGATGACTCAGACCACAACATGGGCAGGCTCCGCTCCGGGGAGGCAGAAGGGAAGTGCGTAGGCAGACACAGAGCACATCTTCTACGGCGTGAACAAATCTGCCCTCTTCAAGCTCTAAGAGGGTACTTTTGCCTAGCTTCTCTTCTTTTTTGTGAACGTGACATCAGGATCTTGGAAATTCTTAGAAACCCAAGCTGTGGCAGTCTGCTCACTGGTCAGTCTATAATACCCAGACTTCCTGAAGGGATTTCTTCTGATTTCCGAAGGAGTTTTTAATGGCACAGCAGAAGAGGAGGGGGAAGGGGAAGCATCACCAAAATAGGATCTATCCACAGCAACTTCTGACCCTGGAGAATTTTCCAAAGAGAATATATAATTTGACTTAAAACCAAATATACATATAACAAATAAAGAAAAAATAAACAAGACATATTGTTGAAAACAAGATTTTTATGATTTTTATGAGAAAGTTTTAGATGTAAGCAGATGCTCACAGCTTACTAAAAAGCTGAGATTCCAGGGTAAGTTTCCGACATGGACTTGACCTCTGCTTATGGGCGCTCGGGTGTTCAGAGTCCTGGAGCAGCAGGGCAGCTAGTGTGGAGGTGCCAACAGGAGCTGTACTCTTAGCCAAGACTGGTGCAGCGTGCACGTCTGAAACCACCAGATCCATTCATAGACATTCTTCATCGTTAATTATATAGCCTTTTAAAAAAAAAAGAAGTCATTAGGTCAGAGCCTCCCAGTTTCCCCGAGTGCCGGTTTGTGATTAAACTCTGCAAGTTCCATTCAAAAGAGGGGTGTTGGAATGACCTATGGTCTCTATTATGACTTTGACTGATAATGTAGAGGGTAGAACAGAGGCTACGCTCAATTCCAGCAGTATCGCATCCAGATTGATGGTGCAGTCTCTAGAGCCAGATTGCCTGGGTTCAGATCTCCACACAGCCACTTCAGAAATGAGTCATAGGAAGGACCCAGGAGACCAGAGTTCCAACCTTTGCTCCAGCTCTTCCTTAACTATGTGATCTCCAAAGGACAGATCTTGCTGAATCTCAGTTTCCTGCCTAGTAAAATAGAACTGATAATGTCTCCCTCATGGTATTGTTCTGAAAATTAAATCAAAGCACTGGGTCAGGGGCTGGTACACAGCAAATGCTTGGTCAGTGTAAGTTTCCTCCTCTGCCATTCTGTTTCTGGCCAGCAGTAACTTGATAAATATGAATGTCTGAGTAAAATGCCATGTTTTTTTCTATGTCATTTCTTGATCACTTCTCCAGAACTAACACTGGTATTTGGAGAAATACGAAGAACAGGAAATTGACCTTTTGAAGTGAGTAGGTGAATCATTGCTATGAGTTCTAACAGCAAATGCCCAGCTGCTCTATCTGTGTAAACATTTCACAGATGTTCACTGCCTATCAAGTAAAGTCATGAAGCCACATGACATTCTAACTTTCAGTCGTTAGAATGGAAGGGACCGTAAAGGCAGGGACCAACTCACTTTTCCATTTACCCTCTTTACCCGCCATATACACTGAGCAGTGAGCCATGTTGTCTTCTGGTTATTCCCTAAGTGTTCCTTAAGCATACTTTTCCAACTTAGGTCTTTGCCATCCCATTTCTTCTACCTGGAAATCATTTCCTCTACTTTTAAACTAAGGCAAACCTATCTATCTTTCTAGGGCTAGGTTTATTTTTAAAAAAAGAAAAGAAAAGAAAAGGAAACTTATATGCTTTCTGTGTTTTTTTCCAAACAGACATGTGGTCTCCCTCCTCTGAAATTCTGGAGTACCTGCTACCCCTGTATGTCCCGTATGATCCCTTGACTTGTGGTTACTTGAGCTCAACTCCTCCTGGGAGTTGCATGCTCCTTGAAGGCAGGGTCCTTATCTTCTACTTACCTATATCATATGCTACTTAGCTCAGGACCTGGCAAAGTAGAGATTCGCTGCATAGTTAATGAATTAGTTTGAATTAATTAATGAATAAATGCATTTATATATGAATATTTATCAGCCACTAGAACGAATTCAGTTTAATGATGGCCTTTTCCTTTTATAAATTGGTGATCCACAGAGCTCAATCATTTCTCATATCTCCTTTTCTTTCCTAGCAGTCATCACAAAACTGGGACAAAAGGTTAAGTATTGACTCTTCACTCCCAAGTGGCTTTGCTAGTCCCACAGATGAACTACCTCCGACTCGCATCAAGGAAAGCCACATCTTGGAAGGACTCAGAAAGCTCCAGAAGCGAAAAGTGTTACTTGAACCCCCATCAGTGATAACCAAATGGGGTTATAAAGATTGCATGAACTCCAATGAAGGAATCTATTCTCCAGGCATTAAAAGTAGCAGCCTCAAGGAATATCCCCCCTGCAAACCCACGGACACGGGGAGCCCCTGCAAGGAGCCCCACAAGGCATTTGTTTATGACACAGATTCTCACGACGATGCCGAAGAGGACCCTTCCTCCTCAGCCTCGCTCCAGGCAGTTCCACACCAGGGCTGCAGGCTGCACGGTTGTAAATTAACCCACAGTGTTTCCGACAGTCTCTTTGGCTGGGAGCTGAACGGCAAACACCGTTCAGAAATCACTTCCTCGGTCTCCCCCTGGGAAAGGCCTGAGAAGTTGACCAGCTGTGCTAGCGACTGTCCCTTGGAGCGGAAGCTGTGCCCGAGTGCGCGGGGACCTCAGGTGCAGAGAGAGAGGGACCCGCACAGCCAGGGCTGCCTGCCTCTCAGTCTCCAGCTCTCAGACACCGATGACACCGAAACGCTGGATGAGCTGCACATAGAGAGCAGTGACGAGAAGAGCCCGTCAGACGTGTCTTTGACTGTGGACGCCGACGAGTCCGTGGAGAACCTGGACGTCCGCGTGGGGTTTGGAAGATCTCAGCGTGGGTCTCCTGAGGAGGAAGAAGAACAAGCGCCCGTCCACTTCGAGAGCAGGCCAAAGACGTTTAGTTTCATTAAGCAGCAGAGGGTTGTAAAACGGACTTCCTCAGAAGAATGTATTACTGTCATATTTGACGCAGAAGATGGCGAGCCCATTGAGTTCAGCTCTCACCAGACTGGCCTTGTCACTGTCACCAGGAAGGAGATTTCCATCCATCAGGCCCCTGCTGGGTCCCAGACAGAGCACACTGAACTCTTACCTCAGGGAATTGCTCATTTACAGCCAGGGGCTGCTGCTAGAGACTGTCCTTTCTTAAAGAGATCTGAAGAGGAAACTGAGAGAAACATTCCAAGAGGAGAAGCAGATGACGTTGCCGTGACGCCCACTGAGTCCTTCCACCCCAGGACAGTGACGCAAAACACTCAGCGACAAAGACTGACCAAGCCAACACGCGCTACGTCATGCCAGAGTCATTCGAGGTCCTCTGTGGCCACGGGCATCTATCAGAAGAAAAGTCTGACAAAAATACCTACCAGGGGCAAGTCTTCACCTCAGAAATCAAGGATAATGGAGCCTGAAGCCTCCCTCACGGTCCCCTCAACTGGCCCAGTGACTCTTGAGAGATCACCAGCTCCAGGGAAACTCTCACGGTTCAAAAAGCCTGAAGGCCCAGAGCCCCTCTTTGCTTTACCGCCAGATTCACACATTCCAAAACCCTCCACCCAGCTCCCTCACGGCTCCAAAATGTTCAGCAGAAGGGATTGGGTCCAGTACTCCAGGAGTCAGATGCCAGCGTCACAGCTGCTGCCAAGGCCCCCCGCCGAGCCGAGTGACGATGGGGAGCCCCCCACGAGGGATAAACACTGTGACCCGGGGCCAGAGGCCGGGCTGAGGTCGCCCTCCCTGCCGTCCCCTCCAGGCAGGTCGGTCTCGCTACTCGCCAGGCCCGGTTACGACTATCTGTCGCCACCTTCATGGGCCAAGCCAGAAAGCGGGGTCCCCAGTGAGGCAGCAAGGACAGTATTGAAATCCCCCCCTCTGAAAGGATCCTCTGCTCCTATTATTTATTTTAATCAGACCGTGACAGAAGTGCAGGGGAAGAAACCTTCTGTGACCTTCAAAAAGCCAGTCTTCACTCCCCCTCCGCCCTCCACAGAAGCAGCAATCCAAACCAGATGCCCTGCTCACAGCCCCTCCAGCTCGTTTGCTGGGATGGCCCCAGGGCCCCCAAAGGTCTCTCCAAAGAGAAGTGTCCCCAAAACCCCACCTCACCAAACACTTGGGACCACACAAACGGACATAGGGTTACGGACTCCCAAGAATTGTCCTTCTACCCATGAGCCACTGGAAATACCGACTTCCAAGGGTGTGTCTCCAGCAAGAAAAGGGCAGTTGAATGACAGTGTCCCCACATCCCCCAAGCCTTCCTTCTTAGGGGTAAATGAGTCACCATCATCTCAGGTTAACAGTCCCTCATCATCAGCACCCTCCAAAAGCCATAACACCCCGCATGGTTGTCAAAACCCTCATGAGAGAGGACTGAAAACTCGCCTCCCCGTTGGGCTCAAAGTCTTCATGAAGTCTCCCCAGTTGCTCAGGAAAAGTTCTACAGTGCCAGGGAAGCATGAAAAAGACAGCCTAAACGAAGCCTCGAAAAGTTCCGCGGCTGTGAGCAAGGATAAGCCAGGGACCTCCAGGAACGCAAGCAGCCTTGAGGCCACAGGAGGTGAAAGAAATGTGTCTCCACTGGGTTTACGAGCACAAGAGAGTTTGGCCGAAGGGCTTCCCCTGGAAACAGCAACGCCAGAGTCACTGGAAAATAGCACGCCTGGGGCTGATGGAAAAGATGCGGTAGAAAACAAGTCTGTGAAGAGATCCCTCTCCTCCAACAAACCACTCCTAAAACCAGCTCTAGGCATGAACGGAGCCAAAGCCCGCAGCCAGAGTTTCAGCGCTCAGTCAGGGGACAAGCCCCCCACGGCCTCCATGGAAGGGCCAGGCAAAGTCCGGACTCAGATTATTACCAACACTGCTGAGAGGGGCAACTCCCTCACCCGGCAGAGCTCCTCCACGGAAGGCTCTCCCAGCAAGACCGCGTCTGCCCCCATGTCTGACGGTCTCCCCGGTGCTGGGAGGCCCCTGGGGCATCCTTCCTCCAGGCAGGGCTCCCTGGGGAGTACAGGCAGCTCCAGCAGCCAGCACGGGAGTCCAAGCAAGTTGCCTTTGAGGATCCTTCCAAAATCCGAAGGGCCCCTCGCCCCACCTGGAACAGAAGAGCAGCAGGCCTATGCCCAGGGAGAAGGCGCCAGGGTGACTGCACCAGAGGAAGCAGGCAGCGACCACGGCAGGTGCCCATCCACCCCAAAAGACGGCCCAGGAGCCCCGCAGAGTCCGGGGAGGACACGGCATCCCAGCAATTTTGAAACCAGCAGGACCTCCAAGCTAGAAACTTCTGGAAGGTATCCAGACACGTCTACAACCAGGACCGGTGTTGCGAGCCCAGAAGCCCCCCTCTCACCCACAATCGAAGAAAAGGTCATGTTGTGCATTCAGGAAAATGTGGAAAAGGGCCAAGTGCAAACAAAGTCCACCTCTGTGGACGCAAAGCCGAAGCCCGGGCCTTCTTTTGCCAGCTGGTTTGGTTTTCGGAGGAGCAGATTGCCAGCTCTCAGTAGCAGGAAGATGGATGTCTCCAAAACCAAAGCAGAAAAGAAAGATGCAAAAGGTTTGGGGTTCGGAAACAAACAGCTAAAATCAGAGAGAAAAAAAGAGAAAAAGAAGCCTGAGCTACAATGCGAGATGAAAGATGAACTTAACAGGGACATCGAGCTGGCAGATGGTCCGGACAGTGGTTTACAAAACAGAAATAACCTGAAAACACCGCCAGACATTTATGACCAAGTGAAGTTTGAATCGAGAAATAGACCCAGCCCTGTTCCATGTTCAACGAAAGATACCTTTATGACGGAACTTCTGAACAGGTAGCGTGTTGGCAAAGGGGGTGGCAGTATAGAGGGCAGTGCAGAACCCCACCCACCCCTCACCCCCCAACAAGGAGAGTTGTTTGTTTCCTGCATACTGAACACCAGTCAAGCATGTTTCTCATACAAGCAGAAATTCATCGTAGCAATCTTTTATACATTAGTCAGAACTTAAACAATGAAATAAAAGTTAGCGATAAAATGGTGATTCAGTCCACGTTACTTTGGTAACCAAACCAATGGTCTTTGAAATTAAAGAATGGTAAGTTTCATCAAGGTTGGTGGAAATTCAGCCTACGGTAGAAATCATGAACGTACCCACATGGCATGAAATGGAAGAAAACTACACATATGTTTTTAAAGGACGCTGATCCCACTGACCGTACCGAGCAAACTTAGAAACTTTCCAGAGGTAGTTACAGATCCTGCAGATCTTAAGCCAGAAATATATTTAGCAATCATTCCCCAGTGGTTTTTACTTTATTCCCTCACCCCGCCCCCCCGCCATCTCACAAGCAGTCATAAAAATAAAAATAAATTATTGCATTATCAAATCTAAATTGACACACTACTGGAATAGCAGATGAAGATTTGACCAAGGCCAGTGAGACACACTTATCACTCAAGGGTTTAAAGACAAAGAGACACATGGAGGTTACTTTAAACATTAAAGGATTGGGAAAAGTAGAGTGATTGAAGAAGAGCAATGTAATTGATCAGAGGAATCACTTTCTACCTGCAGAGTTGATAAGAAAGCAGCTCAACAGACTGAAAGTGGATCAAATAATGTTTCCTGCAGGAGTGTGTTAAAGGGCAGCTCCCAGGGCTCTTGTGTCACCGGCAGCTCTCTCGGCACTCAAGGAACCCACAAGAAGAACATCAAAACCAAAGCAGATATGGAAATACCGAAAGGCTCCCTGGTAAGTCTTTTACCATCCTGGTTATGAAGTGTCAGGTTCTGAGATGGGCTAGTTGGGTTCTGTCTACCCTTTGCTGATAAAAATATATAGGCAAGAGATTACGGGGGGAAGGGAAAGTTAAAGCCAAACAGAAAAAAGAGGGAAATCTTGGTGACACGGTAGTGGAGTGATGGCAGTCAGATTGGAATGGGCCTGGCTCCCTCCACCCACGCCGCTTTTGTAGTTCTCTTTTCAGAAGGATGGTATAATCACAGTGCAGGCAAATGATGCCGCGTGTGTCATCTTCAAATTATACCCTTGTGCTGGGAATTTGTCCTGATGATGCTTTCCATCATTTCCAGCAACGCAAAAAGGAACGAAAACGATTATAAAAAATAAAAGTGCAGAGCAATTTAGGAGAACATTGGCTATTTTGATGATTTGATTTAAGCATTTTTCCTAAAGTTGTAAATACCGACTTATCCTACCTAAGACAGAAGGTGTTAAGACTTAAGAAACTTATCCTTGGAACCAGGCCTGGATGCTGCAGGGCAGGGAGAGGGGACAGAGCCTGGAGCTGTGCCCCATGCTCCCAGCTGGGACATCAAGGCTGTCCTGGGCCTGGGCGCTAGCCCCGGAGCTAGCATGGTCCGCCACACAGGCTACACATCAGGGCTGCTGTAGGCTGCCCAGGTTTCCTGAGCGACAGGGACCTCGAGGACGGCTGCTACCCTCCCGGGCCCAGGCCGCCCGCAGGAGGCGGCGGCAGCTACCACCCCCATCATGACAGCCACGGAAACATGCTGGGTGGAGACAGCTATCCCCCGTTCGGCAACCCACAAGGCAACGTGATAGCAAAACTCGTGTCTCCTATCGTGTCCGTGGTGGTGGTGACCCTGGACCCTGGGAGCGGCCAGCTATTTCCAGTACAACAGGAGGAGGAATTGCTTCAGGACAAAGGAACCAGAAAACATCTGAGGCCTTCAAAATCCACCCATCGCTTTGAGAAAAGCTCCATCCAGTCAAGAACCGCCTTCATCACTCCCGTGAAGTTCCTTTCCTTCTTGGCTTGACCAGCTGCCCTGAAGGGTTTTCTCCTCTGTTTGCAATAGACGTGCTGCCTAACAAAGAATTCCTAATTCCTCAGACACCTCGATCGTGATAAGGTAGACAGCTGGACCTTGGGTTGTACAAAAGATTGCTTGATCTGTTGGTTCCATTGTGAATCTGGACAGAGAGATTCCAGCTCTGGAATGAGCTCCGAAACTACCTCCTGGTGTGACTCCAGGCCATCGACATGGTCACAAAGCACAGGGGCAGCAGAATGGCACGGGGGTCTTGGGCGGGAATGCCATCAGCTTCTAAAAGATGGAGACAGACTGCTGTTTGGGTTTCCAGCAAGCTGGGGTGAGAAGCTTGGCTGATGCTGCAAGTTCCTTAGTTATGTCAGGAATCCAGACCCGTTCACCACCGCCCCCGTGAATCGGGAATGAGTGATTTCCAACACTAACGGCAGAATTTGCACATTATTTCAGCTCACAAAAGTATTGTTATCTGCAGAGGATCAGGCTGGATTTTGGAAATTTAAGTGCAAAATCGCTGATGTGGAAACCGTCTCGGGGAAGTGATCAAGGGGTGCTTTTTCCTGTGAAATAGTACAGTTTCTACATTGTTTTGGAGAATGCGGGGTAGAAATAGAGATTTGCAGATATTGAGGCTTTTGGTATTATTTTTGATCTTTGATCCTCTTTGGGTACCAGTTTTTAAGGCGACGGCAGTACTTTCCTTGGTTTATACTTTTCTTTTTACTGGACTAGATGATCTTCTATCCTCAAACATCTAAAAAGTATACTAGCTGTTTGCTTCTATTTTAGTAATACTTTAGAGGAGAGGAAAAAGGATGGTTTGGGCAGATTAGTATAGTTTGATTCAACTTAGATTAATGCTGATCGAATTTTAGAGTTTAAATATTAGAACCAAAGAGGAAGCCAGTCACTAGAATCTGGATCTCATAAAGAGGACACATTAAAATTCCAAATATGCATGCTTTGTGCTCACCCTTAAGGATTGAGAGCTAGGTCTCCCAAGAGAAGTTGAAAGCAGAAAACATTTGAAAGAGCTTCCCAGAATGGAAAAGAACTTAAAACTAACGATCCTGAATAGATGTCTCAGAATTGCATGACTTCCATCCTGGATTTACATAGATTTGAGCCATTTGAAGACAGCCTATACTTCCTATTTTAATATGAATGTCCTATGACTCTTCCCAAATCTTGTTGAGCTTTCCCACAAGTGAGGACGACCACTAAACATTTCCCATATATGAGTTTTTGTGGGGAGTTTAATTTAACTCTTGTTAAAAAGTGTGTGTGTGTACACACACAGATTTACACACAGATATACATAAATGGAACTTAAAAAAAAAGGTAACTCCATCCATTTTCTGTAACTGTCATGGACAACTTTTCCTCATTTAAAATACATGTAAGATGGAAGCAACCTAAGTGTCCATCGACGGATAAATGGATAAAGAAGATGTGGCATATATATATACAATGGAATATTACTCGGCCATAAAAAGAAACGAAATTGAGTTATTTGTAGTGAGGTGGATGGACCTAGAGTCTGTCATACAGAGTAAAGGAAGTCAGAAAGAGAAAAACAAATACCATATGCTAACACATATATATGGAATCTTAAAAAAAAAAAAAAAAAAAAAAAGGTTCTGAAGAACCTAGGGTCAGGACAGGAATAAAGACGCAGACGTAGAGAATGGACTTGAGGGGACGGGGACGGGGAAGGGTAAGCTGGGACAAAGTGAGAGAGTGGCATGGACATATATACACTACCAAATGTGAAATAGATAGTTAGTGGGAAGCAGCCACATAGCACAGGGAGATCAGCTCGGTGCTTTGTGACAGCCTAGAGGGGTGGGATAGGGAAGGTGAGAGGGAGACGCAAGAGGGAGGAGACATGGGGATATATGTATATTTATATGTATAGCTGATTCACTTTGTTATAAAGCAGAAACTAACACACCATTGTAAAGCAATTATACACCAATAAAGATATTAAAAATTAAATAAATAAAAATAAAAAATAAAATACATGTAAGAGAAAAAAAAAAAGAAAGTTATCCTTTTTGGAACTTGACTCCCTATCATTTAGTGTTTTAATTATGAGGTCCAGAACTCAGGGGGTAATTTCCTTTAAAAAAATGAATAAAAGGCATTTTTATATTTCCCCAGGATATGCCAGTTTCAAATAATATTTTTGCTTTAAAATTACCTTAAATTGAACTTCCTCTCCTTATATTCTTTCTGTTCTTGCATCACTGGTCTGGTGATATTCATTGTTCCTTTATGTAAATTTTAAAGCACTCGAGCAAAAAACAATATCTTTTCAGAATTCCTGTATCCATATATTTTTGTGCTCTAATAAAAGAGATTATAAAATATACTATGTGCTACCATTTTCCTAGGGAAAACCTGAAACATGAAGCAATTACTCATTTTTTTCTGGAGTGGTTCAAGAGTAGGGGAGATTTTAGAAGTAATCGTGATTGGCATTATTAGTTTTTAATTATTATTGATGTTTAGGGTTCCTTAGAGTTTCACTTTAATTTGAGACAAATGTACACTTAAATGCTTTTTTTTTTCCAAACAAACAGCTCTTGACTCTAAAGCGCTATAAGGTCTTTTTTTTTTCTTTTCCAAACCCTCTGAAATCATATGCAAACTATGTTCTTTGCAAAAGCTTTTTTTTTTTCTTTTCCCCACTTCTTGCTCTTGGCTTCCATGGTATCATGCCTTCCTGAAAACATAGATGTCCCTTGCATTATAAAATCACAAATTATAAGTGTGTCTAAGGCTGCCTTTGTAGTGTCACTGAAAGGAAAGAGAGAGAATAAACGTGTGGAAATGTGCAGTATGCCAGAAATTCAATCCAACTGATCTAAAACTTTGATAGCCTGGCAGAGCCCCTTATCAGAGGCACTCAATTTAACTATGCCCCATTTAATATGGTGCTGACAGCTTGGGGTATATCTTCACTGTACAGAAATACCAAAAAGAAAAAAAAAACTGTTTAGCTTTTACAATTTCATTTTTACTTTCTTAGTACTTCCTAATGCTAAAGTAATTTGCCTTGCTTTTCTTCTCTCATTTGCAGTCTTTTACAGTGTAATAATGTTTCCTTTGGTCCTTCCAGAATATCTGCAAGAAACACTCTTATTGTTCTCTGTGAAGTACAAGGATTCCCTAACCACCAGATATACATAATCCATAGGGATAAGCTAATTTTCTAGTTAGCTGCAAGAGGAAATTAGTCAGGCTGGGAAGCTTTCCATATAGAGGAGTATTATTAACCTAGATAGTTGAACAGCTAGTCATTTTTTCAAAGGTAAAATGCAATTTTTTTTCACCTCTATAATCGTCAATGGGGATTGGACTAAAATTACTAATTTCAGAAAGGACATTAGCCATAGTCCCCTTGGGGACTATAAAAGAATAGCAGTGAAAACCTATTCATTATATGTTATCAGCCTATATAGAAAGGAAATTAGATGCAAAATGAGATACATTCTTACACCATAGCACATTGATGTGACTACCCATGAACCTTTTAAAATCAAGAGTTTAAGGGAATTTTCCCCTACTGGAGCTCAAGGTAAATTTGCTATCTGCTTCTTTTAAAGTGTGTTGCAGAGAATTCTTCCCACAGTAGTTATTTTGGGTGAAAACAATAGCTGCACATAATGCATTACATATCACACTTTTTTCCTGAATAAAATCACTGTTCAAAAATCTTATACCAGGGACTTCCATGGAGGTCCAGTGGTTAAGACTCTGCGCTTCCACTGCAGGGGGCGCGGGTTCGATCCCTCGTTAGGGAACTAAGATCCCGCGTGCCGCAAGGTGCAGCCAAAAAAAACCAAAAAATCTTATACCATAATATACCAGCATCCTTTGCCCTTAACAAACTAAGACTATATGTAGTTATGAGGGTCCTAAGGCATTTTAATTATTTTTATCTGTGGTAATATAATGGAAAAATTATTTCCATACATATATCAAGTCCATGTATGTAGCACACCTCGACTTAGTTCACTGGTGACTGCATATCCATTTTCAAGACTGCTAGATGCATTCTACCATATGTATAAAAGTCTCATTAATGCTTTACTGAATTAAATATTTTTCTCTTTTCAGAGCCTTAATTAGAGGCTTATGTCCCCATTTATGCTGTCATTTACAGACCACTTAGCTCTAACTTTTGCGTAATTTAGACAAGGGCCATGTTAACTTTGCACTTTTACTTAAATTATACAGAATCATTATAAGAGGGGGAAAAAGGCATCCCCAGAAAAGATTGCATCAGTATTAAGTAAATAAGTCAGAAAGAAATGCACACTCCTTCCTACATGTTGTAAGTCCTTCCTTCCTGTGGATTTAGATAATTTTCTGAAATGAGAAGTCTCAAAGGAACAGCTCCCAGCTCCTATTGAACTGTCACTGGACAAAATAAAAATCGTTAATGAAATTAATGAGATCATATAACTGGAAAGAGATGGCCATTTTAATATGGGTATTTTAATTTAAATTATTGAGTATCCTCTTCACCCAGTGTCACATAGTCTGAAAAAATCACATATGCTAATAAAAAAGTATCAAATACAATCCCATTAAAATTGTGCTGTGGTGATGAAGTAGCATAAAATAGTACAATAATTATACAAATTGTTATCATCTTATTAAGTTCTGCAAAATTTTGTAATTTCAACATCTTTAATTGAACAATTCTGTTCTAAATGCTATTTGGATGCTAATAAGAAGCATGCCTATCTTGCCCTCCTCCTGCAGAGTTTTCTAAAAGACTGTCTTTTCTAAAGGTAATGCCTTCCAGGAGTTTTCCCTCCAAAGATCACTTCTCTCCTCTCACAGAGGTTCATTAAGTTCTTTTCCTTTTCAATGAGCTTTAACATCAAAATGTTCTTTTCTTGGGATGCAGTTCTTGTTAGGATGATTCAGAGAAGAAATATACACAGAATTCCAAATGAAGGGTGTCCCCAAATATGGGGTTTTATTCTGCAGTTATGTATATATATTTGTCAGCAATGAATTATTTTCTCCCTTTTTCCTCCTGTGTCCTTTGTAAGCACGTTCCTCCCAGCCTTTTCTAATGGGAGAGGTTAATAGAATATAATGGGTACAGTGGCATTTAATGGTTACCTGTTAGAGACTGGTATTTAGTACAGCTCTTGACTACAACTGCAGAGCTCAAAAGATGGGCAAGAGTTGGAGGTGCACCATTAGAAGGTGCCCAAAGTACTGGCAGCAAACTGAAACCAAAAATAACCCACATCATTGCGCACGAGAGTCACCTGCTACTTCTTACCAAATGGGACATTACTGACATTGATTTGTATCTGTTCCTGGTAGAGCAATGGCTGAAGAAATTCTGAATCTCTAACCACCATTGTTTGCTGAGCCAAACTTCTTGATTTTGTGACCATTCCCATCTGTGAAGTGCTTTGCCACGTGAAGAATTCGCTTTGGCAAATTCTTCGTCTGGAGCTGGCAGACCCTTGCCCCCAGGAAAGTTCCACAACCTTTCGCCAACACACAGCCACTGTGTGATCAAGACTGAAAATTAATTTTAATTTCAGCCTATGAGAAATATAATTAGCAAGGGGAATCTGCTGCCAAAATAAATTATGCCCCTCATTTCCATATGGAAACGGATTTTTTTAATTACTCACCACTTTGCATTGAAATCTATTTGTATGGATAATTAGAGCTGACAAGTATGCCATTCTAAGGCACTCCCGCATTTTCCATTCCTTTGTTGATTCTTCATCCATCCCTTTCCAATTCAAAATTTCCCCGTACGTGTCATTCGCTCCTCAGGGGTCATTAGCCCAGGGGAGCTGAAAGAACTCCTGTCTACAAGCCCAGTTCCTCTGATAAATACCCAAGAGGCCACGTTTAGCATTTGCTGTTAAGCACTTAAAGCCCTAGAAAAGTTCTGACAAGGAGCTGACAGGTAGGACCTCAAGATGGTTTTTATTTTCCTTCTTAAATATGATACTTGGACAGAGGTGGTGATTAAGTTCCACCGAAGGCGTAGGAACAAGTAGGAAAGAGAAGCAGGGCACTAACACACACAAACAGAAAACTTCTTTGCTACTCCTGAATAAAAATATAGTTTATGTATATTTGGAATACTGCCTACCTATCTAATTGCCAGACACTAAGAGAGATACAGTAGTTCTTGGGAAGGTCTGGAAAGGATGATGGTGGCAATATGGCACACTGAAAAATTAAATTACAACAATGAATAGGGGTCAGGAGTGCCCACTCTAAAACTGAAATCCTTTTATAACCTTGAACAGATCACTAACCCTCTCTAAGCCTCTTCTCCTTTATCTCCAAGATGAGAACCTTGTTGTAATCATTGGATTCTTTTGTTCAGAATTTCATAGGCTGATGGAGATGATGATTCACCCACTTTCCAGCAGGTTAGCATGGCACCCCTTCAAGTTTAAAATTGGTTGATTTGGAAAAACCCAAAGGAAATACTATTTTACTTAACAGGTGTGGGAAAATACGGAGTATCCTGTCTTAGGTGTTGGAAGGGGCTGAAAATACAGATTTTCTTGATGTTTCTGTAAATGAGGATAGAGAGTTCCGTTGGATCCTTAATGGAAATTAAGGTGTTTGGGTCTCCTTCCTTCTGGGTTTCTCGGTAGCTTTGTCACAAAGAGGTCACTGAGCTAGGTGAACTTTGGAAGGCAAATAAGTAACTCGTTAGTCTTGCGGATGCACACAGAGATTCTCCTCTCTGCCATCCCTAAATACTAGAAAGAGAGCTGGTTGATGTTGCCCTTCTTCCCCCACTCCCTAACTTACTTCCTCTGGAGGTGCTAACAAACAAGGCAGTGCTGACAGCAGACAGCTGATGGGGAAAGAGAGTGATGAAGCCTGGCCTCTGGGTATTCAGCCCTTAACACCCTCTCCTTTTAGGGTTCAGACAGTCATTGCCACACTCCTGAGTGTTCCATCTCCTGGCTATCAGTATGTACGGATTAGGCACCAATTACATTCTGATATTGGAACCATGGTCATGAAATGTAAATAATTGGTCTGATTCCATTAGTTATGGAAAATAAGAGGTTAAAAAGTAGAAAGCTAAGTCTAGCTCAAGGTCAGTTCACAAGCATGTGACTTTCTATATTGTAAGTATAAAATAATGGTTTCTTGGCATCCAACTTGAGCCCCCGAGCAAATCCACTGACAACCTCTAATGTCCCCCCACTGCGTTCATCGCACGGTTCATTATTATCGTTGGCCGCCCAGGTGACTGGCTGGGATGCATTTTCAAAGAGCTATTTAGGGTCATTCTGCCAAAGACCATAAGCTGTCTTGACCTTGCGGCCAAGTCTACACTGGCATAGTCCCATGGAAATTTGAGAATAACAAAGTTCCACCAAATGAACACAACTCTGAAACCAGATTTGCTGTGTTTGAATCCTGGTTCCACCACTTGGACAATTGCTTATCTTGTCTGTTTCTTCAAGGCCCCTTATGTCCAAAATGGAGCTAACAATAGCACTTACCTCCCAGCATTGCAAGGTTATGAGAGCATAGGTGTGAGGAGCTTAAATAGCTCCTGCTGCATAGTAGTTAAGTGTTGGCTGTTTTTATTATTATTGATATTGTTCATGATATTGTTATTACTACTGCTACTCGATTGGGAAGTAGGGGGCCTGGGTTTAGTGTTGGCATTTACATCTGTTTAAGGAAACTTGCTGGATCTCAGGATTCTCATTTGTAAAATACTGTGACTTTATTAGGTTCTTGCTCGAGTTCCATTTGGTACTCCAGCATTCAGCCTCTGGATATCCCAGCTGAAATGTAAGGGGGATGTTTTTGACCTGAAACAAATCTAGGTAAATGTATCACCCTTCTAGTTCACTGAGCACACATCAAAGTCACCTCACATTTCATTCTGGAAAGAACAACAGCAAAATAACATTTTCTGAGAGAGTTATACTCTAGGAAAAGGTCAACAGATCTAAGGGTATTTCTTTATTCTCATTAAAATAACGTGGTGGAGTCATTGTCGCTGGAAGAATTATGTTTCCTTAGACTTTAATTTTTCCCAGCAGCTCTGTGTTACTGACTTTATTAAGTATTAAAAAGAACTATAGCTGTTATCTCAAAAATCTTATGTAGAATCAGGTACCCTGTAACTTGCTTTCAGAGCTGGGGTTATATTTCTGAAAATATGCTCTTATAATTAAAACTTGTAATAAAGCCAAGTGATAGAGTAGGGGAAAATGGAGTGAAGAAAATATATGTGTATATATATATACACACACTCACACATACACACCCACATGTTTGTTATAGAATGTACCAATAGTCTGAGGATTACAAAATCGATTTAATATAACACATAGGAACTCACAGTGTTTCCTTGTTACTGCAGATAAAAGAGGCAAATGAACACTTGCAAGAGGATGAAGAAGATACAGTTGCAGATTCTGCATTTCAGAGCCATACCATAGGTAAAAATTCATGTCTCAATATGCCTTTAACTGAGATGTGTTCTACATGCGACCTTATTTCGGACACGGTGTGTTCCTAAAGGTCATGTCTTATGCCCACCTCTACAAGGACTGGGTCTTAACTTCTCACGCATGATTACCTTTATCTTCTTAGGCATTGGAAGCTACATAAAATAAGTGGGTCAAAGCAGAACCTATGAAGAAAACATAGGTATTTGCAAAGGAACGCAATGCCAACTGATAAGTGAGTCCTTGTCCGTATGAAACGAAAATGATACTGAGTGTAAATAATTTCTCTCTGCGGAAAAAATCCAACGTTGAATTGATCCAATTTCTGTAATTGTCTCAGGAAGCACTATTATTGGTTAGAAGTGTGGAGTGGTAGCTTTCTTATATTGAATATTTTTTAAATTGGATATGTTTTACACATAGAACTAAACAGATTAAGTATATACGGCTTGCCAAAATCGCCTCCTCATTTTCTTCATCATTTCTGTTAGAACCCTGATTATAGGTAGTCCTTTCTCAGAGATACCTTTGGTTTGTCATCTCTGTCCTAAAATTTTACATGAGCCCATGTTGAAGGAACTCAGGTTTCTAACACAAAGGGATTTTGCTAACCTGTTTCCAGCAGCCAGGAGGTAACTGGTAATAGAGTAGCTGTCTGCGTCGGTGATCCTTGTCAGGAGATAGAAGACCTGATAACTTTAACAGCTCTGGGCCACCGTAGACACTCGCAAAATTAGTTGTTCTTTGGGCTCTAAAAAATAGCTGTGAAATGTAAGCATGCTGATTATTTAGTTTTACACAAAACATCAAGGCATGAGAGAATCATTTTTTCAAATCACATTTGGGTGTAGTAGACAGTACTGAATACCATCCTCTAGGGCATGACAGCCCTACAGCTTTCTGGTTGCTGGTATAATCAGTATGCACGGCTCCTGCCCTTTCCCTGGAGTACCTTTAGCTGCCAACTCTCAGTATCTCACCACTCCTAGAGCCATGTTGGTATGTTCTGCGGCTGGTTTTCTAGCTTACCCAGCTGCCTTCTCCCAACTATAATTTACAGTTTATCTCAGAGAGTTATCACACCCTCACAGCTTAATGAGACTGGCACACCATTATTATTCTTTTCTGTTGTAATTGGGAATACAAAAGTCTTAACAAACAGCTGGATGAGTGGAGTCTGAATGCGAGTATTATTCCGGAAAGACATCCTTTAGTACAGTTAGTTGTCGGTGTGAAATGCTTAAATGTGTCAGTTCTGTGTAGTTAGCTAATGTGCAAGTTAAATATTGTTCAGCAACCTTCAAACATGGCACTGTGTAAAGCCCCACTGCGTCACCATTTTTCCATGATGAGGTATTCTTGGGCTTGTACAATAACATATATAAAATTAGAGGCTGAATTTTCGAGAGAGAGCTATAGTAATCTGCGTATTTTTTTATAGACTAGCAATTCTTTAGATCTGTACTGTTTGACATGATAGCCAATAGTCACATGTAGTTATTTCAGGTTCAATTTAAATTCATGAAAACTACATAAAATTAAAAATTCAGTTCCTCAATTGCACTAGCCACATTTTAAGTACTCAGTGGCCACATATTCTATATGGCCTGTTTTTCCATCATCATACAAAGTTCTGCTGGAAAGTGCTGGTTTAGATTACTCTCAAGGAAGTAAATTTGGACTCTGTTTCTGGCAGAGAACTGACTTGGTCTTCACATAATTGTAGACTCATCTCCTCAAGCTGGTGGAGACCTATCCGAACAAGCTGCTCCTGGCAGCAAGTAACAACAACAGAACTGACTAGCCATGACTTAAGGAATAAAGTCATTGAATCATCTTCTATAATTAAAAGTCTGGGGGAAGGCAAACATAAAAGAGAAGCAGCAGCTCAGCAATTCTATCCGAAACCCTGTTTTTTGGTCCTCATGCTTGTCACTTCTGGTTGCAAATTAATTCCCACCACTCTAGGCATCCCAGCTACATTTGAGACACAAAGTGCAAGGAAAAGTAAAAATTCCTTCAGAATCACCGCCCCCCCACCATAGACTTCACGTTACATGTCATCAGTGAGAACCAGATCATAAAGCTAATCTTAGGTGCAAGGGATGCTGGGAAAGTCAGTATGTTGCTTCCCAGCCTCTACTGCATGAGGTAGCAGAGACAAGAGGGTTGAAAGTGTTCCCTGAGTTAGCCAACGAGTATTACCACAGGCCTTTTAAAAAGTTCATCCATTTCAAGGCTGAGTGAGACTCAACAAATCGAGTGGTTATTTATTTTCATTGCACAAAAATGACTGAAAAAATATTTTTTTAGCACCCTGCGAATCCCAACGTTCTTCATTTTGTCTAGACTAAGTGCTATCACATATCCTGCCAATATTTGTAACCATAGAATATTTCCAACCATAGAATATTTCCAATCACAGCAACTGAGCAAATCTAAATATGGTCTTCTTCTAAGCAAACAGCAGCTAATATCTTTGACAAAGAACAACAATCAGAAAATCTGTGAATCTGAATGTTTGCATTTCTGTGGTTAAGGATAATCATGTTGGCTTAATCAAAATGGTATGAGTTGATTACAGGACAGGATACTGTTCACTAAACCTGCTCTATATTGAAATTCAAGATTCATGAAATAAGTTAAATAATACAACTAGATTCTTTTCTTTCAAATTGCCCTAACAAATGTCAGACTTTCATGTTAATAAGCAACAAGCAAATGACCAGGCTAGCCTACACAAATGATCACCAACACCAATTGTTCTTTCTTGCTATTTAACTGTAATAGATTCACCCAGTGTATTACACTAATTGTCTAATAGGATTAAATGATCAGTAGGAATTCAAATGACATTGTCTCATATTAAAAACATCAGCCAGTGATAGCATCAAAAATAATCTCCTAAGAGGAGACAGGGGATTTGGAAATTCCTTTAAAGAGGAAGAAATGTCTTTTGAGGAGTTTGAGGAAGAAGTCAAGCTGAATTAAATGATAACCAGGAAAACAAGGCTGCATGGTAGACTCTCTGTGAAGTGAAGGATGCATGGTATTTCCCCAGATCTAAAGAGTTGTTACCGAATGCAAGTTTGTGTGCCCAAAGCACAGTGAATGACATTCATATTAAAAATAAAATTTAAAATATCTCAGAAAGCTAATCAGATTTTCACAACTTTTGAGTGGAAGGCCATTTGAGTCAAAGGTCACATTTTGAATAGCGTGCTGACATATTTGGCTTAATTGTAGAAAGAGTGAGCTATTGATCATCAAAACAAATGTGAATGGGAAGTACAAATGTTCTCAATAACAACTTTGATATTCAATAGATAATGTTCTGTTGACTTGTAACAGACTGGCTCTGAACTGGAAACCACTTGGATGAGGAATAGGATGGAGTGGTTTTACATAATTTGGATCCGTATTAATACTTCCCAGGATGATAATATTTCTGCATTTCCAAATATACAAATGACATCTAAGAGGTACTATAGAGTAACAGGTTGGGCAAGGACGTTTCTATCGTGGCTGCACTGAGTTCACCCATTTATAACTACAAGCGACGAACTTCAAAGGGGGAGCTTTGCATCTGGCAGCCTGAAATATAAATCCCACCTGTCGGGCTTCCCTGGTGGCGCAGTGGTTGAGAATCTGCCTGCCAATGCAGGGGACACGGGTTCGAGCCCTGGTCTGGGAAGATCCCACATGCCGCGGAGCAACTAGGCCCGTGAGCCACAATTACTGAGCCTGCGCGTCTGGAGCCTGTGCTCCGCAACAAGAGAGGCCGCAATAGTGAGAGGTCCGTGCACCGCGATGAAGAGTGGCCCCCACTTGCCGCAACAAGAGAAAGCCCTTGCACAGAAACGAAGACCCAATGCAGCCATAAATATAAAAATAAATAAATAAAAAAAAAATTTTTTTTAAATCCCACCTGTCATGAAGGTAGACCCGTGGAAACAGGACCATGTGGTTCTTTCTGACCAAGGACTGGAAATAGTAATATTAATTTCCATCCATTGAGTATCTCCTATGTACAAAGCCCTGTGCTTGGAACATTACATGTCATCCGTCTTGTGTCTCACTCCCTAGTGGCTGGTTCTCTGTTTTCGTCACCTGTCAACTTGCTCCTTATGAGTGCTTCCTTCTAGGTACCAGAGGCAGGCATGAGATAAGGCTTTGGTGGAGATTTCCATATTTGTGAGTATAGTGAGTCATAGTCTATGACTCCCTCCCTCTGTTTTTCACTAGAGGGATGAGAATTGTAGCCTTAGAGAGTCGCAAGTATGGCTTTTTTACTCCTGTAAAATATTTGCTCTATAGATTGCACCAAGGAGCTGAGTTCTCTTTAGTTCAACAAGCCTATATTAAGCATCTTCTCCCAGCCATGCCCTGTGTTAGAAGCCAAAGATACAGAGGTGAAAAAGACACAGTACGCATATTCTATGAGCTCCAGTTCAGTAGGGAAACAGAGAAGCAAACAAATAATTCTGATACAGTGTAATCACAGATAAGTTAGAGGCATGCTCTCCATACATATGAGTACACAGGGCAGGGTGTGGAGCCCACCTTTGGTGAATCCAGAAATGTTGGTGTTCATCAACAGGAAAGGGCAAGAGTGAGACAGTAAGATACTGAAGTTTAAGAGTGTTTGCCATTTATACCAGTGGCTCCCAAACTCTGCAACACATCAGAATCCTCTGGGAAGGCTCTAAAAATGCTGGTGCCCAGGTCACATCCCATAACAATTAAGTCACAAGGTCTAGGGAGTGGAGCCAGGCATTAGTATTCTGTAAAGATCCCCAGGTGATTCCAACGTGCAGCAGAGTTTGGGAACCACTTTCCTAAGGGGTAGGATTTCATCAGCAAAGGGGACAGAGATGCCCTTCAACTCAAGGTAAGCAGCGTAATCAGAGACCTGGAGATAGGAATACGGCACACTGTAGGGAAGGGGGTCAGCAGAGGACCAGCCTGGCTAGAGCAGAGGATAAGTTTTGAGGATGAGGTACAGATAGAGGGGTTTTGTGGGATGGGACCAGATTGTGGAGACCTTGAAAGCCAAGCTTGGGTGTTTGAACTTAATCCTACAGACAATACATAGACAGTGGAAAATTGTTTTAGAAGACCAACACGATAAGAAGTGGCCATCCAATCACTATGATGCTCATGCTTAGACTTTTAAAATAAAAACATATTATCATTTTCTCTCCTTTAACCTTGGACCAACCAGATGCACTAGTCACCATACTGTTTCCTCACAAGTGGTGTGCCGTGATGAGTAGAGTCACGCGTTTGTGTAAAAGGGTGGATTATTTCAGGGTTGCCAAAGGGCTCCCTGCCCCAAAAGAGCTCTCCTGGAAATCTATTAGGGTGTACCTAAATGTCCTACCCATGGGTAACTCCTTTGGGTACAAGTGCTCACGTCCCTTGTTATAATACAGCTGGTGTTTGGGAAGGGTACCCATTGAGTGTCACTGACTGACAATCTCAGTGTGTCTCTCAGATTAGCACCAGCAAGACCCTAGAGGAATGAGCCATGAGTCTGGTCCCTCCTCCCGCCAGGGAACTGCACAGCACAGGAAGGAATGCTTGGACGTTTAGGAGGGGTAAGGGCGGTGCTCTTCAGACAGGGATCTCAGCTGCAAGGGCAGAGGCAGACGTGAAGCCCTACGGGGTGGCACTAATTAATCCACGTGCTAGCAGGGGAAAGGGCCCACTGAACAGGTGGTAAGTGGCTATGTTAAATAAGCTTTGTCTTTTTTTCCCACACTTTCCCAAGGCCTATTGCTCTAAAGTACACGGTTGGGGAATCTGAAATAGCTGTAGAGAGACCTCATTTTGTACAGTTCCCTCAATTTCTTACAAGATTATTAATCCACTTAAATATAAGACTGTGTGTGTGACTTATGGCATAGGAAGGAAGAGGTGGAGGTCAAAACAAAGTCAAACAACAGAGTGCTTCAGCCTCTGAACCAGAAAGCTGCCAATGTGAAATGGCAAAATTCTGAAAGAAGATGATGTTATATATCATACCAATACTCACTCTTTATCAAGAGCTTTCTATATGCTAGGCACTGGCCAAAGTGCTGGTATGTAAGCTGCCTTGTTTTATCCTCACATCAGCCCTGCAAACTAAGGACTGTGGTCACCCTTCTGCAGATGAGGAAATGCGCGTCCTGAGAGGTTGTGTATGTTGCTCAGCACGATGGCTAGTATGGAGTGGAGCCATCATCCATCGCTGAGTCCACAGCTGTGAAGTCAAGTTAAAAAAACCCCCAAGAACGCTAAATGATGACTAGGTACTTTTTTGGTCACCTTGCAGGCATCAGAGACCAAGGATCCCTTTGGTAGATTGCTTGGTCAGGGGTTGCAAACTCAACCAAGCCCCTGGGTCAGTGAGTGAGATGGGCTGGACTTGACATTCACAGGCATACATTGTATGAATGATGGGAGTCTTGAGGAATGGAGAGAACACAACCCATTCTAGGGGAGCAGCTGCTGGTCAATTCCAGTTGTCACCATAGAAGAAGGCTGGCCCTAAGTAGCCATGTCTTTCCATTTCTCAGCAGAAGCCAAAAGTCTAGATTTTTATGTAACATATGATACTTTTAAAAATCTGGGCCTAGTTTTCAAAACCGTAAATCTTCAGAGACTTCCTTTTATCTGGCAATACTTCGAATTAGGATTTCAAAATCCTTTCACAGGAGGCCACACCTAAGAGCATAGAATATAATATAAAAATATACGTATTTTCTTAAATGCATGGTTGAGCTGCAGGCAAAAAATTGGTCAGAGGCTGGGGGCAGCAAGAAAGTTTGAATGCAGAGGGGAGAGAGTCCCCCTTTCCCCAGGGGTACGTACTAGTCTCGGGTGACCAACTGTTCTAGTTTGACTTTGGCCCTCTTGGTTTTAGCACTGAAAGTCCCTCATCCCAGGAAACCCCTCAGACCTGGACAAACTGGAACAGTTGGTCACTCTACCTGGAGCCTGGTGTTAAGGAGCTAAACTGTTGACCTCATGAAAGCCTAGGGCCTGAGCAGGGTGAAATGTTAGATCAAAAACACCCCTTCCCCCATCCAGCATAAAGCTGAATTCCCAAGAGCAGTGGTGACAAACGTACCCCGCAGAGGAAGACAGTGGGAATAAGCTCCTGACTCAGCCTCAACTCCGTCTCAACTCTAGCTGGAAAAAAAAAAGAGAAGGAAACACGTCTCCTCTGAAGATTCTGAGTCATGAGCTCACACTCAAGTGGGTCAGGGAATTAGTTCAGTCTCTCTTTGTGTCCCCTGAGTCCCCCAGCTTGACAAACTATTTTTTAAATTTTATTTATTTATATTTTTTAATTTTTGGCTGCATCGGGTGTTGGTTGCTGTGTGTGGGCTTTCTCTAGTTGCGGCGAGCGGGGGCTACTCTTTGTTGTGGTTCGCAGGCTTCTCATTGTGGTGGCTTCTCTTGTTGCGGAGCACGGGCTCTAGGCAAGCAGGCTTCAGTAGTTGTGGCATGCGGGCTCAGTAGTTGTAGCTCACAGGCTCAGTAGTTGTGGCTTGCAGGCTCTAGAGCACAGGCTCAGTAGTTGTGGCTCACGGGCCTAGTTGCTCCGCGGCATGTGGGATCTTCCTGGACCAGGGCTCGAACCCCTGTCCCCTGCATTGGCAGGTGGATTCTTAATCGCTGCGCCACCAGGGAAGCCCAAGCTTGACAATTTTAAATGGTCCGAGGTGTGAGTTTAAATATTCCAGAGAAGAACTGGGAGAGGGAATAGATGAAACAAGAATGGCAGAATATTAATATTTTAAAGCTGGGCAATGGGTATATGAGGATACATTACACTGTTAGAGAATATTGGAAATTTATCATAGCGAAAAGTTTAAAAAGAAAAAAACACAGATTCAGGGTGGTAGTGCTCTCAGGAATCTGGCAGAACCCAACTCAAACCCTCTCTTGCACCCACTCTAAAATTTGCATACAGATAAAGTTCTACGGAAAATTAACTCAGAATAGAACACCACTGAAGACATGAGGGGAAAAAATGACTTCATTAGTCAGTATCGGAAAAAAAAAAAAAAAAAAAAAACACCCCACAAGCTATAGAATGAGGCCTGCAAAGACTGCAGAATTAGAAATGATCCAATAGAGGATATAAACCAGATATTTAATGCATTTAAACAAAAATGGAAATGAAAGTTAACAAAGGAACAAACAGATGAGCAGTCAAGTTTCAGAAAAGGACACAACAGAACTTCAGAAAAATTAAATGTTGTCAGAATAGTATTTATCGTCACTGAAGAGAGAATCACTGAACTAGAAGGTAGAATTGAAAAGTTACACAAAAATGTGTCTCGGAGAGCCAAGAACATGGATAATATGAAAGAGAGGTTAAATTAAGTAAAAGGTGATGAAATCCACATGCATCTAATTGTAGCTCCTGAAGCAGAGACTAGAATGAACAGGACAGACAGGATATTAAAAGTGTTAGTGGCTGAGAGTTTTGTAGAATTGAAGAAAGTTACCAACCCCCAGATTCAGGAAGCCAAATTAGTTCCAAGCAAGGTAAATAAAAGGAAATATACACGTAAGGATAGTGAGTTTTTTTCCTTCGGATATATATCCAGAAGTGGGATTGCTAGACTGCATGATAGTTCTATTTGGAAATAAAATCACTGTCTCAAAGAGTTAGCTGCACCATTATTCACAATAGCCAAGATATTGGTCTGTTGATAGGTGACGGATAAAGAATTCATGGTATATATGTATGTATGTATACGTGTGTGTATATAGATGTGTGTGTGCACGTATGTGTAGTTTTATAGTCTGCACGTAGTACTCACTTTTATTTGTATAGGCTTCCCACACTATTGTTTAGTTTTGCTCGTTATACAAGTAGCATCATACTGTAAATATTTTACTACAACTGGCTTTATTTCAGTCAGCGTTGCTTTTGCGCTGAATCAGCGATGGTCCCTGCAGTTGTAGTTCATTAATTTTCACTGCTGTACGGTCTTCCAGAGCAGAAAAAGTTCAAATTATATCTATCCTTTCTACTGTTGATAAATATTTGGGTTGTTTCCCATTTTTTGCAATTATGACAATGTTGCTAGGGTCACCATGGTGGTATATATTCCCTGATACAGTTGCCAAGGGTTTTTCTAGAGCCAGGCCTTTCAAACTTTTTTGACTAGTATCCACAATAGTAAATTTTTACATCGTAAACCAGTACACCTCTGCACGTATGCCTATACATAAATGTAATCCAGTGTTACATTCTTTTTTACTACAAAAACAAATTTAAAAACCACAGCAAATGAATGAGTAGCATGAAATCCAACAATGGGTTACCTTAGGAGGGGAAGTAGTGGGAGAAGGATCTAATGGAAAGGGTGCAAGAGTGGCTTAAAAACACTGAGTTGTTGACCTCAGAATTGGGGCGGACCCAACGCATCACAAGGGTCCTTAAGAGTAGAAGGAAGAAGCAGAAGAGGGCCCGAGAAAAAGACATTTCTACAGAAACAGGGTCAGAAAGGCGCATTCATAATAAAAGACATGCATTCGTGATCAAAGAAACCCACATTAAAAACGACACTTAGATCCCGTTTTTTATCTATCACGTTGGAAAAGCTTAAAAAGTTTTAAGACAAACTTTGCTGGCAAGGATGTGAGGAAAGAGGCATTGTTACATACTACAGGTGAGAGGGTACTAGTACAACCTCTATGGATGAGAATTTGGCAATATCTAATAAAAGTCACACATACTTAATGCTATTAAATAGCAATTCCAATCAAATAATTTATCCTAGAGACATACTTGCACATATGAAAAATAATGCATGCACTGAAGCATTGTTTATAGTAATAGGAAAAAATCACAAGTGAACCAAATGTCCATTAATAGGGTACTAGTCATATGAATTCCGATAATGGAATATAATACAGCTGTAAAAAAGAAATAAGGAAGATCTTTACTGATAAGGAACAATTTCTGAGGTACATTATTAAATGAGAAAAGCAAGGAGCATAATAGTGCCTATAGTATGCTTGATTTTTTTAAAAGGGAGAAAGGACTATAACACACATACATACATAGTAAAAATTTAAATGCAAGTGTAAATATGATCATACACACACACACACACACACACACACACGCGCACACACACACAATTGTTGGCATGAATAGAACTGAAACACAAGAGACCAGTACTATTGGTTGCCTCAGGAGAGCAGACCTGAGTGTAAAGAACACAAGAATGAGAGAATATTTTCAATATATGCTGTTTTGTGTCTCTTTAATTCTGCAATCTTATAATACCTTTTAAAAAAATAAAATAAATATTAAAGATTGTGCCTAAAAAGAAAAAACCACTGAGCTGTTAAAGTGGGTTGTGGGTATTCTTTTATGATGATTGATGTTGATTTAAGTGTAACTATTTGTTGTATGCACTCATGCTCATAGTATATTTCACATTTGTTTTAAAAAGATAAAAACTAAAGTACCATCCAAAACAAAACACATGCGTGGGCTGAATGGGCCTTTCGTTTGCCTGGCTGATCTATGCCATCTACCCGCCACCTCCCGTCCTCTTCCTGTCTGCCCTCTGACTAGCTCATTAGCATCTCCAGAAGCGAGGTCAGCCAAGAGAAGAAAGAGCGGGGAAGGGACGCATCCTGACCACCAGTATAAAGTTACGTCATCAATTCCAAAGCCCATCGGGTGTCAGAGGAGTAAGTTAGAAACAGAGGTTGTGGGCAACTCTTGAATTGTAATCTCTTTGTCCTCCATGTTACCACAGATAATTCCAGGTTGATCAGACGTTACAGATAGGTTGAACTGTGATCAGACGTTACAGATAGGTTGAACTGTCTATGCCTTAAGTTCTGCTAAAACCAGCAGTTCTTCTTAATCCTGAGGGTAATAAAAAATTAGTAACAGAGAAGCAGAAGTGATTTAAAAAAAAAAAATTTGCCGGACAGGAGCCTGTAGCTTTTCAGAAGCCTGTAATCAAGCTTGGAAGGAATGCGCTGTCCTGACTGTAAGAACTCAATCATACATACTTAATGAAAAACCGTCTCAATTAAGGTGATCTGCACACTCGGTCCACCGGGATTCCCCATGGTGTGTCCATTAAGTCTGGCACATTCAAGTAAATACTTTAGCTTGAGGCAGGCATAAAGCGCTAGATCGGGTGAGGGCTATGGCAGATTGTGGTGACAACAATTGAGTTGTGTAATGAAACCTGCACCTGATTGGGAATAAAAGGAGCAATAGTGATCTTGGGAACAGGATGCTCTTGACTCGAATGAATCCTTATTCAAGAAACATGCTAGAGAAAAAGAGAATGGATATAAAGAAAGTAAAGCATTGCAGTAAATCTGTTACAACACGGGGCTGATCTGGACACTTTTTAATGAGTCACAGACATGCAACTGGGGCTTAACTGCTTCGAAAGAAACACCTTCATTTTTGAAAATGGTTGTGCCTGAGAAAATGACTTATCAATGTCAGGCTTAATTTCTTTCATCAGCCCATTGATAGAATTCCAGAAGAGTCATTTAGCAAATCTTCTTATCAGCGGTACCGTGCCTGCTCCTCTCATTTTGTGCAGGATCAGATAAAAGGGTGATGTTTGCTTTATCTTTGCTTTGCCACCCTGGTGCTGCTGAAAGCTTTTCAGGAAAGCAGAAGAATAAGCTGAGAGGTTACCAGGTTATGAAACATTGTCACAGCCAAGCCAGGAACATTGAATCAATTTCCAATATGTTTCTTATGTAGCTAAAACCTATACTCTGGAGATGTTATTGTTTGATTATAAAAGCAAGAGGAATTTGAAGACAGACTTTCATGCCAATGTGATAAACAGTCTCTGCCTGTAACTGGATTGTGTCAACTCCCAGAAGGAGGGGAAATATGCTTTAAGGTGACTTTCTACCCATTTGAAACTCAGCGGTGTGTTTTGCCTTCAGAGCCTGCTGGGAAGGAATCCTGTGTATATGAGAACACATTTGGAGTGGGCAACGGCTGCCCTGCTTTCAAATGAGTGGATTGCATTTCCCAAGATGTCATTTCCCCTCGCCATTGACCCAGTCATCAGCATGTTTCCAGGATGTCAAAAGTATGTGTGCATAATTCTCCTTTAAAACAGGTCTCTTTCCTGTGTCCTTCATAATTTTAAAAATGAAAATACCTCTCGTATGCTGGGTTACCATTGAATCCACTTTTGAAAAGAGAAATATGATAAGGGGGAGGCAGTGTATAACGAAACGAATGGAGTGGGGTCCAGAGTCCATTCTACAGCTTAGTGCAAACTGCTGCATCTCTCTGTTTCCTCAGTCATCAGATGAAGGACTTATTCTAGATGCTCTCTTATGTTTTTTCTGGCCCAAAGTTCTAACCCTCTTTGAGGGGGGAGGGTATATCTGAACTTGCAAATACACTTCCATGTCAAGGTCCGAGCTCCTGTGAATCTGTGGGAAGACAGGGGTTTCAATCCCAGGACCTGAGTAAACTAGAAAAGTTGCAAAGCTTATCCAATGATTTCTGGGCAGGACTTAGACCTCGTTCATAACAGTAGTGTCACCACCGTGCATTTGCCTAGAGTTTTGCATTTTTGAGGGTGCTTCACTGATCCCCTCAACAGAGTCTCCCCGCCTGGGGTTTGCCGTTACATAAGCCGACTTCCCATTCCCCCTTTGCCACCTAACAGATGCTGTGACCTGGAGCAAGTTACTGAACCTCTCTCTCTCTCTCCTTCCCTCGTGTGCCAAATGGAGATCATAACAAGACCTACTTTGAAATATTGTTGAGAGGTTTGAGTTTTTTGCATACGAGTGCTTGACACCATGCCAGGAGTTAGCAAGAGCTCCATTTTTGGCCTTCTTTCTTGTTATTAAGAAGGATATGGATAAAGTGTAGATAGTATGGATATCAGCTAGCTTGCTTTCTTTCCTTCCTCCCTCCCTTCCTGCCTTCCTTTCTTTCTTTCTTTTTTCTAGTTGTACTCATAGCTGTGAGTTATTGCAGTGAAAGATTACACAGCAAAACCAGCAAAGGGAAATGGCCCGCGGGGTAGCATCGGGAGGTAACTGGGCCCAGGGTCCTCTTCCAGGAAAGTCACATAGGACACGCTAAACTCCCCCAGTGACAAGCGATGACAACACATGTGAAATGCCAACTACCTGAGCTCGTGAGTGACTCAGAGCCCAGGATTTTTACGGTCACCATCTTGCCTCATGCCTTCAAAATTCCCAGTTCCCCAGAAGGGAAGCCATTGTTCAGCATAAACCACACCGGTCGTTTGCACAAACCATTCAGGCGTAGTAACTCTTATCGGTTAGGGTGGTGGGAACCCTCTCAAAATTCAGGTTCCCAGGTGCCAGTAAAGGGCCCACCTTGCAAGCGGGCCTTTCTAAGCGTCAGCACTCTCAGGCCTGCTGTGATAACTCTTCCCCGCACAATCCCATCACCTTGGCCCCGTCCAAAGCATCGCTACGGCAAAATTATCTGCAGGACTCCATACAGCAGGGTGAGACCAAACTGCAGTGTTGACTTGAGCTCTTCCCTTTGGGGCCTCTGAACTAAGTTGAATTTGACGTGAATGCCTCTGTCCAGGGCTGAGGCAGGCGTGATAGTCACTGATAAGGCACACAGGAAGGGCATTCCCGTGCCCAGTACTTGGTGCTTCTGGAAACAAAGCGTCTACTATCATTAAGGCCCTCCAGCAGGGTATTTGTTAGTCAGATGGTACAGGTTCGCAGGCCCCCAAGGTGGCTCCCCCGACAGGGTTTCCATCCCTAGGGTCCCCAATCTGGTCTAGAAGAATTCGGTGCGGTCTCTGGTTTCAGAGGCATTGCAGCCAGTTCCAAACAGCTCTGCTCATCCAGGACATCAGCCCATCAGTGTCATGGGTGTGGGTGACATTCGTCAGTGTTCTGTGTGGAAAGCACAGGAGCTGGGCCACCTTCGCCCTTTCATAGTTGGTGCTGTCAGGGGTGATCTTGGACTCAGCCATCGGTTTGAAGTCAAGGCCCTCACAGCATCCTGGAAAGGTAGCAGGAGGACCTTTCATTCAGGAAGAGGGGAAAGCTGCCAGGAACAGTTCTGAAAAACAGAGATTATTAATTCCTTTTCCACGTCTACCCACCCCATGCCTCCCCAGGTGCCAGGGCTTTGATTTCTCCCATTGACACAAAATCACTGTGTTTCATTCAGTAATCAAAACTTTACATTTTTTGCATTCCTAAATGCTCACCCAGGCTTTTTTTTTTTTTTTTTTTTTTTTTTTTTTTGTCTAGAAAGGCCGTACGCAAGAGGGAAAAAGGAATTTTCACAGAAAAATTTTTTTTTCATTGAAGTATAGTTGATTTTGAATGTTATATTAGTTTTAAGTGTACAACCTAGTGATTCACTATTTTTATAGATTGTACTCCATATGAAGTTATTATACAATATTGGTTATACACCCTGTGGTGTACATTACATCCTTGTATCTCATTTCTTTTATACCTAGTAGTTCATACCTCTTAATACCCTACCCCTATCTTGTACCTCCTCCCACCCCTCTCTCCACTGCTAACCACTAGTTTGTTCTCTGTATCTGTTGGTCTGTTTCTGTTTTGCTCTAGTCATTCGTTTGTTTTACTGATATTATTTGGATTCCACATATAAGTGAAAACATAACAGTACTTGCCTTTCTCCATCTGACTTACTTCACTAAACCTAATACCCTCCGGGTCCATCCATGTTGTTGCAGATGGCAAGATTTCATTCTTTTTATGGCCGGGTAGCATTACATTATACATCTTCTTTATCCATTCATCTGCTGATGGATACTTAGGTTGCTTCCGTATCTTGGCTATTGTAAGTAATGCTGCTATAAACCACATAAAAATATTTTGATATAACGTAAGCAGAAAGAAACATCATGTTCAGAAATTGGTCAGGACAAAATCTTGAATTTTAAAATGTTTCAAAATAGGTTTATATAACCTCTTTTGTCCTGATCATTTATCCAGTGAGCAGCCTAAAAAGCTTTACCTTGCTGGGGACAGCTGCATTTAACAATCAAACTGCACAAAAGCTTGTGTACCCGGGAAAGGTGAGCGAAGTGGAGCCAGCGTCTCAGTCCACTGATGCAAATTGCAGGTAACCTCGATGTCATCTTTCTGACTGATGAGGAAAGTGAGGCGCAGTCAGGTTTTACGTCCATAATCCACAGCAAGGGGATGACAGGATTCCTGCTGAAGACCAACATGCCTTAAGGATGGATGGATTTGGTCTTAGAAGCTCCTGGCCGTAAGCCTCACACATGGACAGAAAGGCCTAAGGCGGCCTTCTAGTTCTCCAGCCCGTTCTCAAATATTGCATCCCTCACCTACTGCAAGTGGACCTGAACCACAGCTGCCATCACGTGCAGCGTCCCACCCACACCTGCTGCCGACCCACTGCCTTCCATCCTCTCCCTCCCACACGGTTCTCTGCACTCGTGTTACACCCATTTGGTAAATTCCAGTCTGTAAGAAAGGACTAAGGGGAAAACTTACAGCTTCTTCATAGGTAGGGGTGAGTCAGTTTCATCTTCTGGTACTCAAGCCTCAAGGCACAGCCATACCCAAGTTCAGTCAGTTACTAAATATTTATTAGGCATCGACTCCATTCCAGGCATTGTGCCGGACCCTAGGGACGTAAAAATTGAGAATTACATGGGCTCTGGATTTGATGAGCTGATCTGATTCTGAACCAGGATCCTTGTTTACGTCTTTTCTTTAAACTTTGGTTTGAGATTGAATTACTCTAATATCTTGCCTCATTACTGGACTCTACAAAAAGGTCAATTTCTCTGACCCGTTTTTTAAAAAATCTTGTTGGTAAAGAAATGTGATGGCTATAGATAATCCTGTCCTTGTAAATAATCAAGGACTTACATGCCTTAGTAGCTCCTAAATTATGTGAACTTATTTTTCTTGACATGTTGGCAAAGACAAATAATTTCTTTAAAACAGATGGCATGCAGAGCTATTGTTTAAATGTCAACTCCGCTGCTGTGTATTACCCTGCTTCTTCAGGGAGATATTTGCATGTTGGATTCACCTGGGCACTTGGTCTGGGCAGCAGAGAAGTTGGGAAGCTTAGCTGGGGATTACTTCCTAATAAAACCTCTTAGATACTACAATATGTTATTGCATTGACAGATGATATAACTGTGATTTTATCTTTAGTGACGATTAAAGCCACATGCATTATTGTTTTATTTTAATAAAATAGGAGGATGGCTTTCATTAATTCTTTACAGTGTTCTTCAGGATTATCATGACATTTGCAACAGTCTAGTTTGGGTCTCCCAGAAGTAGACCCTGTGAAAAGGATTCAAGGACAAGTAAATTATCAGGAAGTACAGGAGAGACCAAGAGGAGAAGTCAGACAGAGAAGGGAACCCAGCCAGTGAAAGGTGTGTTCTCCTGCCAGCTACCACCAGAACTGGCTGCATAAGTCTCATAGCCCAATGCAAAATAAAATCCGAGCCCCTTGTTCAAAAGTTATTAAGAATTTCAAGATGGAGACAGCAGAGCACAAGGTCCTTTGTGACCATACAGGTCACACATACATGCTACCGGCCCTGAGTGTGTGTGTGACAGAAGTTTAATCTCAGAGAAACTCTAGGGTATAGAACCCAAGTCTGAGAGTCTTCCCCTCTGAGGAGTGAGGGACCTGGATTTTCATCACCACCTTCCAGCACTGATAAGTCGACGGCTGCTTCTGGGCCTGTTAGCTTCGGGCAAAGAGGTGCAGTTACTGGCAACTGGAAGTTCAGCAGGGGCGCACTCAAGTAGTAAGGCCCCAGGAAGGTGGATGGACCGGAGCAGTGGCCAGCACGCTACCCAATTGCCAAAGAGCCTCCTGGTATCACAGGTCAGCCCCAAGTCTCCCGAAAAGTGAGCTGCCTTGCTGAGGGGGCAGCCCTTGAAGTTCCCCCCTTTAAAAATAATATCCCCTCAAACGCTGTGCTTGCTATCTGTATCTGAGCCAACTCTTTAATAACTAAGGTAGCCATCATTTTCTACCTGTGAAAGATTCCAGCATACTCATAGAAAAAGGGCGAAAAACTACAATCCTGAGTTCTTAAAATGCAGCTACTTTTGTTTTCCAAATATCAGCTTGCTGGACAAGCTGTTTCTTCCCCCTGTGCTTCATTTGCCTCATCCAGGAAGAAGAGAGAATTATTCTCAGTTTATTTCCACAAGATTTGAGGAGTCTACATCAGAAAAATACGGGGAGGGTAGATTTAAAACAATGAATTCATTCCTGAGTAATAACGGTGTCTCTTAAAGCTGTGGGGTGGGAGTGGAGGTGAGGAGGAGGAATTAGCAGGAAGGTTTCCACTGAGCTCATTTCAATAGGCCATCTTGCATGTGTTTCTTTGAAGGGGGCATAAAAATTATGTTTTAATTAGAAAATCCCCCCCACCATTTTGGGTCTTTAATCATTGCTGTGTGTCACAAACAATGACTCCTAAATTACTGTGATGGTTAATTTTATATGGCAACGTGACTGGGCCACAGGGTGCCCCGCTCTTTAATCAAACATTATTCTGGATGTTTCTGTGAGGGTGTTCTTGGATAAGATTCACATTTAGATCAGCAGACTGAATAAAGCAGATTGCCCTCCTAAAGGCAGTGGGCTTCTTCCAATTAGCTGAAGGCCCAAATAGAACAAAAAGCCTGACTCTCCCCCAGGGAAGAGAATTCTTCTTCCTGCCTGACTGCCTTTGAGCTGGGAGGTCAGCCATCCTGCCTTCAGACGAGCACTGAACTGGTGACTCTTCCTGGGTCTCGAGCCTGCCGACCTTCAGACCGGAACTACACTATCAGTTCTCCTGGTTCTCAGGCCTCAGGACTCAGACGAGAACTAAGCCTTGGGCTGTCCTGGGTCTCCAGCTTGTTGAGTCACCCTGAAGGTCTTGGGACTTGCCAGCCTCCATGATTACATGAGCCAATTCCTTATAATAAACACACACACACACACACACACACACACACACACACACACACCCCCTCTTAGTTCTAATGAAATTACATGTAATTCAATTTTCACAGGATGATTAGACTATCAGCTAGTTAGAGGACGTCGAACTGCTGTCATCTCTCCAGGTGGCTAAAGATTTCAGTTTGCTTTATCCAGGCCAAGGAGAACAGAGCTGAAAACTTAGCATCCTAGAAGCTGGGCAGGGGCGGGGAAACTGCAGACGCAAGGATCCAAACACCAGGTAGCCCATGTCATCACCACTGATGTAAAGCGGTGGGGCGGGCAGGTCTGGTGAAACCCCAGTTATTAAAAGCCTTCCGATTGAGCGGTCCAGTTTCATGTGAGCAAACAAAGCGAGATAGTTTGGCTTCAACTGGACCTGAAAGCAGAACTCACTCACACATCTGTAGGAAGTGAAACTTCATGGAGCTGTGTGCCCTCTGCCGACGTGCTCTCCTCTCCCCAGTGGGAGTGAAGATTCCAGAGACCTGTGCAGGAGGACAGGGCCCGAGGGCTCTGCATGCCAGCTCATGGCATGTTCATTCATTACGCAGTAATGGCTCCCCATTAAAGAGAATTTGTGTTTTAGAGCAAACCTCCTTGCACGCCTAAAACAATGGCTTCGGAGGTTCACGAGACGCTCCTGCTGAAGTCAGGGGGAGTTGCTTCCCATGTAGGTGATTGTGCTGAGCGGCCAGGATCATGGATGACAGTTAATGGGCCTTACAATTTGCACGTGGCTCTGCCCTGCAAGAAGACTGGGCTACTAGGGGACCCGGGTTAAATGGCCGCCTTTCACCCAGACTAGCCTGTCCAGGACTCCACAGTAGGTGGGCTGCTGTGCCGAATTTGTGCCAGGACATCATTTACAGACGTAACTTGTATGGAATGTTGTAATGAAACTGCCAGGCAGAAAGACAATCCACTCTGCACGGAGAAATGCCCATTGTGCGCTAACCTCTGTAGGAGAAAGCAACACCTGAGAGTGACATCCACAGACCCCCTTCCGCTTCCTTCACTGCACGGGGATCCCTGACTCCAGACAGTCTTTGCATCAAGCATGGGAACCTTGCTGAGTCGAGTGAAGTGTCCCAGGATGACAGAAGCTTTGGAGTAGCAACAGGCAGAGGCAGTGGGGCATGTGCCTTGCTTCACAATAAGCCACACCCATTAGTGAATTTGTATTTACAAGGATAATAGATTCCACTTCCAGGGTGATATTCTGCAGGCATATGGATAGAAGCTAAGATGAATTCTTCAGCAACAGATGGGTTGAGCTGTGTTGTTCAGACCGAAGTTTCTCCTTCCCCTGCACATTGAAGCAGATCTAGCTGGCAAAAACCTTTGAAGCTTTGCATGTTCCATCTGGCTGCAACCCTCAGGACCCCACGGGGAGACCCACTCAGCTTCTGCCTTACTCTCCTCATTCTGCTCCATCCCTGACTCTTTCCCCGTCAGATGGGGAAAGGGAGGGCCCGGGGGGATCTCTCAGTGTCTCCTGACTTGCCTGTGCTCACCAGAGACATTTTCATCCTTTGCATCCTGAGTTCTCTCAGCTGCCTTTGGCTTCTGCCTTAATCCCTCCTTCAACAATGCTGTCTGTCATAGCTTTCCTTCCCTTTTCCCCAGCAACTGTGTTTACAAGCAAAATCTCCCACCTGAGCTCTAGATGTTTCCAGTATGGCCTCCGCCATCATGATTCCATTAGGCTTCTCCACCTCCTCCTTCTCACCGTGGTTACTTTCCTATGATGATTTTTCCCCAGTGCTCTCTCACTTGGCTCCTTATTTTAGGAGCCCTTCCATGACTGTACTCCCAAGTCTTCACATTTAGAAAAATGAGAGACTTATTTGATGCCTCTTTCACCTCCTTCTCATCTTCAGGAGGTACACAGTTTCTAAAGAATCAACAGCACGTTCAATATTATTCAACATGTGACGATAATGTCTTTCTGTTGGAAGGCCGAGTTATGACAGATGCCCTTAGAGGGTACCAGCGTGTATTCCTGATAACATCTTTTGAATTTTTATGGATTGGCCTTGCGTCTGAATGTCTGCTGCTGCTCATCAGATTTTCTGTCAAGTCTTGTTTACTTTTCCTGAATGCCACAGAAAAGGCAAAATATGTGTAAGATTCACATTCAGAACGCAGGGTCAGCGGTACTCAACTGATTCCTGAGCCTTCACATTTTTTATACAACTTCCTTAACTTCTCAGGAATCAAACTAATGCAGCATAAACGGCACTGAACCTGGAGCCAGCATACCTAAGTTTCAGTGACAATTTTGTCCTTTATTAATTAAGCAAATCTTTGTCTTGGTTTCTGTATCTGTAGACTGGAGGTACTGGCTTCTGTCTTCCCCAACGCAGCTCATGATTGTTGGGAAAGTCAAAGGAGGTGAAGTTCATGGCTGCACATTCTAAATGTAAGATGGGCCCCAAGTGCCAGGGACTCCTTTATACCAGCGTCTGGGGCTCTGTTAGGTACCAAAGCCATAGTCATATGTGGGCCAGTTGTCTATTTCCATTCCTGTTGGTACTCTAGATGAAACACTGCCCTGTGTAGCTAAGCAGATATTTGAGGGTTTTATCCCATGTCATTTCTCTTACATATCTTTTTAAGGAAAAAGATGCTACCTTTATGATCCTCTTGCTTTAAAAGCCCAAAGGCCAGAAACTCCTCATTAGGTCCATCGTGGAGAATGAATACAGGTGGTGAGAACAGAAGGCCTGGGGGTACGGTTTGATAGCGTACTGAAGGTAGATGTGAAAAAAGAATTTGAAAAGGACAGTATTTTTGAACACGAGCTTATTGAAAAAGTGGGATTGAAGAGGAAAAAGAGAAGAAAGTCACATCACACTAAATAGGTTTTAAGGTACATCAGACTATTTTAAATGATAGCTATAAAACCTCATTAGAAGGGAAGTGCTTTTAAAAGAAACCTCCTGACTTGATTATAAATGGCTCACTGGAGTCCATAATGAAATGGTTATTGAATTAGGAAAAAATGGTGATAAATACCAGAAGAGAGACCCTAGAAGATGAATATATTCTCAGCAGCATCTTAGAATTTGGTCTGAAGCGGAAGCGTGGGTTAAGGTCATAATAGTTGCCAAGTAGTAGAAAGGGCTCTGGACTTGGAGTTAGAAGACCTGACTTTGAATCCTGGCTGCTGCATATCTACTCATGTCCCCGAGAGACGTCTGTTCCCTGTGCATTTGTTTTCTCATCTGTAAAATGGAAATGATCACTGATACATAGCGTTGCTGTGCAATTCCATTGAAATAATGACTAAGAGAGAATGTAGCAAATGTTATGGTTGGTGCCCCAGTATTTGTCTCCAGGGGTACCAGGTGATTAGGACAGTCGTGGTAACCGTCCTTGCCAGTAATTAGAACCCAGGCCTGAGTCACTCACCGAGTCGCATCCTCCCAGTGACATGGATTGGTCCAAGAGTGAGCTTGTGACCTCATCTGACTCACTGTCAGGGGACAGGGTAGTTGGAGGTTCGGAGAGAAATCACATCGAGTCAGCTTCTCTTTCCCTCTAGTCCTGGGAGTGTAGAGCTGACTGGTACGGGGCTGCTCCAGCCAACTCCTACCAACGTGAAGATAGAGCTGAGACGCAGGAGCAGCACAGAGTCAAGAGAACCGCAGGGAAGGGGAAGCCAAGGGCCTAGATTAAGGCAGCCCTGAAGCTAGCTCTAATTCTGGACGGTGAGCTGACACATACTTACTGTTTAACGCATTACTTTCCTCCAGAAGCATCCTCACTGACTCAGAGCGCTCAGTAAGCTGAATACAGAGGACAGGACTGGAATCACGTCGTAGTCAAGCATGCAGGCTTTGTGGCTTATATAGACCTTGGTCCAAACCCTGGCTCTCCTACTTGTAGCTGTACGACCATGGGCAACTTTATTAACCTCCTTAAACCTCAGTTTCCTCATACGTAAAATGTGTCCGTTGCATGTTGCATAGTAACCCGATGCAAGCAAAGTGCTTGCCCTGTAGTAAGCAGTCAGCAAATGTTGTTATGCTCCAGAAATATGAGGTGTGATGAAGGTCAAATGCATCAACACAGAGCATGCCTAGTCATGATTTAGTGGCTCTGCTCCTTAAGGACCCTTGCTGCAAAGGAATCTGGGACACACAGCCAGGGAAGCCAGGGGTCTAGGCACCACGCCCCAAGCTGGAGAAGTCCTGGGCTGCAGAGTCCCTGGCAGGTTCCCTGATACTGGGGGTCCCCAACCCTACTGGGAGGCAGGTTGATGAGTAGAGGGAGGGAGCATGAGCTTTGGAGTTGGACTTGCACTCTGTCCAATCACCATCGTCACTTCTCAGAGCTTTGCTTCCTCTTCTACCAAATGGGGATAATAGTAGCTACTTCCCAAGATTGTTGAAAAGATGAAGGAGTACACAAATCCTTGTGTGTGCTGCCTGGATCTGGGATTAAGGACTAGCTACCGTGTTGCTTCCTAGTGACTCCCGAAGATCCTCCCTCGTCAGCATCACTTTCAAATGCCTCTAAAGGTTATTCAAGGTTTACATGGGGAAAGCCCAGTTCCTCTGTTCAGCCATGTTCAGCCAGGATTACTTATAGTTTTGGATTTCAATAAATCTTTATTGGCAGGTTGGGCACATAATATTTAAAATCAGGTATATTCAGTTGTAATTTATATACAACAAAATTTACCCATTCCAAGTGTCCAGTTCAGTGAGCTCTGACTAATGCATGTGCTTGTATAACCACTACCACAATCAAGATATATAACATTTTAATCACCCCAAAATATTCCCTCATGCCTCTACATCTGAACCTCTCTCAACACCACTGGTCCCAGGTAACCACTGATATGCTTCTTATCACTGTAGTTTTGCCTTTTCTAGAATTTTATGTAAATGGAACTAATCATACAGTATATAGTATTTGGCGTTTGGCCTCTTTTAATTAGCCTAACGGTTTTAAGAACCGTCCGTGTTGTTATCTGTATCCGCAGTTGTGTGTGTGTGTGTGTGTGTGTGTGTGTGTGTGTGTGTGTGTGTGCGCGCGCGCACGTGCACTTTATTGCTGATAAGCATTTCACTGCATGGACGTACCACATTTATTTATCCATTCACTAGCTTATGGACATTTCAGTTATTTCCATTTGGGCTATTATGCGTAAAGCCACCGTATATATTTGTATATATGAGTCTTCGGGTGGATATATATTCTTTTCTTTTGGTTAACAGTATTATTGTGGGGTCACATGATGAGTGTATGTTTAACTTTACAAGAAATTGCCAAACTGTTTTCCAAAGTAGTTTTACCATTCTGTATCCCTACCAACAATGTATGAGAATTCAGCTTGTTCCACATTTTCACCAACATTTAATATTCTTAGTCTTTTTAATTTTAGCCATTTTTAGGGGAGTATACTGATATCTCATTGTGGTTTTAATTTGCATCCCCCTAATGTCTGATGATGTTGAGCATCTTTTCCTGTGTTTATTTGCCATCCATGTATCTTCTTTGGTGACATATGCATTCAAATTTTTTGCTCAATTTGGTAGAGTTGCTTGTCCTTATTATTGCATTAGAGGTCTTTTTATTCTGTATCCAAATCCCTTATTAGAAATAACTTTGCTCTATTCTTCCAGCCTGTTGCTTGCCTTTTAATTTTCTTAACAATACTTTTGAAGAGAAAGTCTTTTATTTTGATCAAGTTTAACTATTTTTTTTTAAATTTTATGATTCATGTTTTTGACTCTGTTTAAGAAATTGCTACCTAATCCAAGGTCACAGAGATGTTCTCCTTTGTTTTCTTTTAGAACTTTTATGGTTTTTGCTCTTACGTTTCAGTCTATGCATTAATTTTTGTGTATAGCATAAGGAAAGAGGTGAGGTTCATTTTTCCCCCGTATGAATATTCAGTGTTTCCGGTACCCTTTGTCGAAGTACTGTCTTTCCCTTATTAAATTACCTTGTCATCTTTGTCAGGAAACAATTGACAATATATTTGTGAGTCTGTTTCTGGAATGTGTTCTGTTCCATTGATCTATATGCAAATCCTTACCCAATACCACATTCTCTTGATTACTGTAGCCAAATAGAATTCAGGTAGTGTGTACTGTCAGTCTTCAGACGGTGTTTTACTTTTTAAAAAAATGTTTGCATTCCTGAATAATTTTAGAATCAGTTTCTCAATGTCTATAGAAAGCCTGATAGTGCTTTGATTAGGAGTCCATTGAATCTATAGATCAACTCAGAGAGAATTGATATCTGAATAATATTGAATATTCTGGTCCATGAATGTATTTAGAGCACATTTCTTCAAAACTACAATGAGGTATCACCTCACACCGGTCAGAATGGCCATCATCAAAAAAATCTACAAACAATAAATGCTGGAGAGGGTGTGGAGAAAAGGGAACCCTCTTACACTGTTGGTGGGAATGTAAACTGATACAGCCACTATGGAGAACAGTATGGAGGTTCCTTAAAAAACTAAAAATAGAACTACCATATGACCCAGCAATCCCACTACTGGGCATATACCCAGAGAAAACCATAATTCAAAAAGAGTCATGTACCAAAATGTTCATTGCAGCTCTATTTACAATAGCCAGGACATGGAAGCAACCTAAGTGTCCATCGACAGATGAATGGATAAAGAAGATGTGGCACACATATACAATGGAATATTACTCAGCCATGAAAAGGAACAAAACTGAGTTATTTGTAGTGAGGTGGATGGACCTAGAGACTGTCATACAGAGTGAAGTAAGTAAAAAAGAGAAAAACCAATACCATATGCTAACACATATATATGGAATCTTAAAAAAAAAATGGTTCTGATGAACCTAGGGGCAGGACAGGAATAAAGACGCAAATGTAGAGAATGGACTTGAGGACACGGGGAGGGGGAAGGGTAAGCTGGGACGAAGTGAGAGAGTAGCAAGGACATATATACACTACCAAATGTAAAATAGATAGCTAGTGGGAAGCAGCCGCGTAGCACAGGGAGATCAGCTCGGTGCTTTGTGACCACCTAGAAGGGTGGGATAGGGAGGGTGGGAGGGAGACGCAAGAGGGAGGAGATACGGGGATATGTGTATACGTACAGCTGATTCACTTTGTTATAGAGCAGAAACTAACACACCATTGTAAAGCAATTATACTCCAATAAAGGTGTTAAATAAAAAAAAAGAAAAAAAGAAACTGCCAAATATCTCTTACTGAAAAGGACCACAAGGAGATGAGATAGAACACAGTTAGGAATTGTACCTGTAAAAGGAAACATTGAGGACCACTGCGGCGCCCTCCCCTCACACCTGGCTCACAATGGCAATGGCAATGGAATTTGGTACTTGGCAAAGTGTGTGCTGGGCTCTCCCACGTGGCGGTGCTTGAAGCACGTCTTGCGGAGTGTGCTTTCTATCATTCCTCGTGGCCAGCTGTCCTGGTGAGAGGAAGCTCCACTACTCACGCATACGACATGTCACGGTAGTAATAACAGCACTTACTCATATTTACATTTACATGTCTGGTCTTTTCTTAATCTGTTCCTCAGAAAGAAAACTCAAATACTGGACAGTCTGGTTTAAAACCAGACATGTGGCAACCATATTTACTAAAACCTCACTGGCTGCCAGGCAATGTGCTATTTGCATTCACATGTATTATGTGTATTATATCTTATTAAACCCTTGTAATGGTAAAAAAATAAAATAAAATAAAGCAGATTTCTAATAAACAGCATACAATTGGGTCTTGATCTTTTAAAAACCAAATCTGACAATCTCAGCCTATTAATTGGGATATTTAGGCCATTTAATATAATCTACATAGTTGGGTTTAGATCTACCATCTTACTAGGTATTTTATTTGTCCCATCTGTTCTCTCTCTGTTTGCCTCTTTTTCTGCCTTCTTCTGATTTTCGGTTTTTGTTTTTGCACTGGTAATTTAATTTTTATTTTTAATCTATTTTTAAAAGTTAAACAATTCTCTAAGACTTGTAATAAAAACAGGTTTCTCTGCTCCAATCCTTACAGCCTTGGGCCCTACAGCCTACAGCTAGTTTCCAGTCTCTCAGCTATTTCTTTCCGCCTTGCACCTCCATATTCTGAAATTATAAACCTACACTGCCATTTCTTGAGTTTTTGAAAATGTAAACTTATCTATTGACTTTCTATCATGGAAGATTATGAATTTGCATTCTTGACCCATTCTTCTTCCCTTATTTCTTCCAAAAAATTGTATTAGAGATTTTGGTTAACTTAATATGTATGGTTTATACCCTTATGATTATGTAAATACTGTTCACTGATGAACTAATTATACTACTTAGAGTATAATATGATCCCAGTTCCTTTCTTGTACAGCTTAGAATTTTTTCTAGCATTAATAATGGCATTTTCTCCCAATTATCTTAGGCTCCTATGTGCTGATCATTGATTCCAAATTCTCCAACAAAATTGTAAGGCCCCTCTCAATATTATTTTCCACATAATCAAATGCATCAGGTCACGGACAATTTCTTTTAAATGTTTTCTCTATGAGCCATCCCCAGGGAGCCTGTGTCCCCCTGCTCTCTGGGGCTGTTTCTGCCTTCTTTTGAATTGAGAATTTTTCATGATTCCACCTCATCTCCATTTGCACCTTATTAGCTATACATCTTTGGGTTTTAGTGGGTTTTTTGGCTTTTTTGGGGTTTTTTTGGGCTTGTTTTAGTGATTGAACTAATTGTTAAATGTAATTTAACTACATCTTTACTTTAGCACCGTTTATCTGTAACGTATCTATCTACATTACAGATTACTTTCTTATAACCCCTCTCACCCTTTATGCTATTGTATATTTTACTTCTACGTATGTTAGAAAGCTTGCAATATGTTTTTATATTGGCTTTAGTGAATTATCTCCTAAAGAGATTAAAAAATAAGAAAAATATACTTTATATAGCATATACTTACCATTTCTTGCATTCTTCATTCTATTGTATACATCCAGATTTCTACCTGATACCTATTTTTCATCTGCTTGTGAAACTTCCCTTAATATCTTACACTAAACATTCTCTGGCAATGAATTCTCTCAGCTTTTGTTAGTTTGAAAAGCATATATTTTTTTCTTGGTTATTAAATTAGTTGAAAAGTTGATTAATTAGAATTAATTTTTAAAATGTTGACAGGTTTTGTTTTGTTTCTTTCCCTCTCAAGACTTTAAAGATGTTATTTCATTTTCTTCTGGCTTATGTAGTTTCTTTTTTTTTTTTTTTACTAATTAATTAATTTATTTTTGGCTGTGTTGGGTCTTCGTTTCTGTGCGAGGGCTTTCTCCAGTTGCGGCGAACGGGGGCCACTCTTCATCGCGGTGCGCGGGCCTCTCACTGTCGCGGCCTCTCCCGTTGCGGAGCACAGGCTCCAGACGCGCAGGCTCAGTAGTTGTGGCTCACGGGCCCAGTTGCTCCGCGGCATGTGGGATCTTCCCAGACCAGGGCTCGAACCCGTGTCCCCTGCATTGGCAGGCAGATTCTTAACCATTGCGCCACCAGGGAAGCCCTGGCTTATGTAGTTTCTGACATGAATTCTACTATCAGTTTTATCTTTGCTCTGTAAAGTATCTTTTTTCTCAGTTGCTTTTAAGATTTTTGTCTTTTTCACTGATATTCAGTAGTTTGATTATGATGAGCCTAAATGTCATTTTCTCCATGTTGGTTCTGGTTGAGGTTCATTGAGTCTCTTGGATTTGGGGTTTATAGTTTTTTATCAAATATGTACATTTTTGGTTATTACTTCACATAATTTTTTTCCCCTTTCTCTCTTTTCTTTCCTTCTGGGGCTCCAGTTGTACATATTTAAACCATTTCATATTGACATCCAGGTCACTGATGGTCTATTTCTTTAAGTCTTTTTTCTCTATGCGTTTTATTTTGGATAATTTATTTTGTAATGTTTAAAAATTCACTGATCTTTCTTCCTGCTATATCTAATAGCTCTGCTAATCTGCTATTAATTCTGTATAAGTGTATTTTTACATTTAAATATAGTTTTTCCTGTCTACAATTTCCATTTGTGTATTTTTATTATTTTATTATTTCCAAATTATCTTCAAATTTTACTTTATATCTTTGTACATAGTTGTGACATCGACGGTATTTTTCAGTTCTTGTTTAATTTCATCATCTCTCATTACTGTGTCTGTTTCTATTGATTAATTTCTCTCTTGAATATGGATCATATTTTCCTGCTTCTTTTCATGCCTGGTGGTGATTTTTAATTGGATGCCAGAGATTGTAAATTTTACATTGTTGAGTACTAGATTTCATTGTATTCCTGTAAAGACTGTTGTTCTTTATTTTGAGGTGCATTTAAGTTACTTGCAAATTAGTTTCATTTTTCAAGGCTTCCTTTTACGTTTTGTTATGACAAATTCAAGGGAACCTTTTTTCTGGGAATAATTTATCCTCACGACTATGGCTTGACCATTCTTAGGACTGTACCATGTGGTCCATGTTTGGGGAGGCCTATCCTCTCTGGATGGTGGAAACATAAACTGTTTTCAGCCTTATGTGAGCTCAAGAAATGATTCAACCTACTGCTTCATAGTCATTGCTTCTCTGACCTCATGCATTTCACCTCATGCGTGTTCAGGTTAATACACAGTGGAAGACTAGAGCGAAACCTCTGCTGTTATCATTTCTTTGCAATACATAGCCCTGCAAGCTCTAGCTGCCTAGACAGCCCCTTCCCCGCCCCACCGACATGCCTGCGTTTACCTCTGCTTGAATTCAGCAGGCCCTCCAGACTCTGTTCATATTTCTTCTCTCTCAGTGTTTCAGTCTGGAAACCATCACCGGGCAGTTGGCTACAGAGATTATAGAGCTCGCTTCATTTGTTTTCCTTGAGTCAGAGATCAAGTTTTATGTTGCCTGTTGTCCAATGTCTGAAAACAGTGTTTAACAGTATGTGTTGTTCCTGTCACAGTTAATCATTAATGGACAGAAGCAAATGTCTCCCTATATTTTTGCCCATATTCGTATCCTTTGGTCTGTTGGATTTCATTACTCCTTTATTATCTTCCTGTAGAAACAACCATGGAATATTGGAGAGTGGAGAGTGGCAGCTGAAATGGAAAGATAGGCTCATATCTACTTCAGCCTTCTCTTCACCCACATTTCAGCTACAGTCACATAAAAGAAAAATAAATGATCCTTGAATATCCACTTAAAATAGATTAACTTATATTAATTAAAATCCTGAACCAAGCAAGTAAGGCATGTTAAAGTGAATTTTTTATTTAAAGTTTCAGGGTATGAAGACTTAAGCTTTTTTCCTTTCCGCATACAATTTGAAAAATCATTAACATTGAATAAATATAGAGACAAATGGAGAAGAACATCTATGAGCTTTAAATTCTTATCTTTCTGGGGTCTTTTATTAAATATCTATAATTACAGTAATAAAAGAAAACTAAAGTAATTTGTAATTTTAGAGTATATAAAATTTTAATTAAAAAAAATAGGTTAGGGACTTCCCTGGTGGTGCAGTGGTTAAGAATCCTCCTGCCAATGCAGGGGACACGGGTTCGAGCCCTGGTCTGGGAGGATCCCACATGCCGCAGAGCAACTAAGCCTGTGCACTACAACTACTGAGCCTGCACTCTAGAGCCCACGAGCCACAACTACTGAGCCCACATGCCACAACTACTGAAGCCCATGTGCCTAGAGCCCATGCTCCGCAACAAGAGAAGCCACTGCAGTGAGAAGCCCGCACACTGCAATGAAGAGTAACCCCAGCTCGCCGCGACTAGAGAAAGCCCGCGCCTTGCTCACCACAACTAGAGAAAGCCCACACCCAGCAACAAAGACCCAACGCAGCCAAAAATAAATAAATAAGATAAGTAATTTTTTAAAAATAAATAAATAAATACATAAAATAGGTTAATAATACATAGGAGGACTTCCCTGGTGGCGCGGTGGTTAAGAATCCACCTGCCAATGCAGGGGATACGGGTTTGAGCCCTGGCCCTGGAAGATCCCACATGCTGCAGAGCAACCAAGCCCATGTGCCACAACTATTGAGCCTGCGTGCCACAACTACTGAGCCCGCGTGCCACAACTACTGAAGCCCACATGCCTAGAGCCCATGCTCCACAACAAGAGAAGCCACCGCAATGAGAAGCCCATGCACCACAACAAAGAGTAGCCCCTGCTCGCCGCAACTAGAGAAAGCCACGCAGCAACGAAGAACCAAAGCAGCCAAAAATAAATAAAATAAATAAATTTAATAATACATAGGATGCTTTACCTCTTGTAAACATCTTTAATAAATTTTTTGTGTGTTGCTAAATTGATAGATCTGAATCTCCTCATGCTTCTCTGTTTTTATATGCTTCCTACCAGGGAAAGCTGTTTTGACTCTCTTCCTGCAGCAGCTTACCTCCAGTTTATTTTCCTTCCTCCCTTCGCTCACTTGCCTTATCAAAGCAGATATTATCCAGGCAGGTAAAATGGAGAGCAGAGGCAGTTGTCCATATAATTCAGCAAACCCGATATGGAATTTTAGAGATTTAGAGAGACAGATTTACCCATAATAGCCATCTGTGTCTATCAGATTCACCAGATAATTGTTCAACTTTTCACTTCCTTTTGGCAGGACAGACAGAGATGGAGTGAAGCTAAGAGAGAGGGTAGATCATCGAACAGATACAAGGACAACCTTTTAGGATAAATATGCTGTATCTTCTCTAAGGGGAAATTGTGACTTACTAATTTGGGAATCTGATCTGAGAATGTAATAAGTGTGTGAACCAAGGAGAATCAGTAAACATCATTTGTTTAGACCTTTAATATGCCTTTCATAAGCACCAGCCCAAAAGTGGATTAAAAGAAGATAGGAGCAAATAGCTGGATTATCATTAGACTGGGGAGAAAAAGTTGAGGCTAGAGCAATTTTGTCATGGATATAGAATGAGCAGGGATAACAGGAAACAAAAGGGAGAGATAAATTGGCATTTCTTCAATTAGCAAAATGACGGACACAGATCAGGGCTGGAACCATAGTGGTTCTGCATGTTTATGGTACTCTAGAAAGTTTTGCTAATAAAATTAAGGGCTTTTTTTTTTTTCAATTAGAAAAATATCTGAGGAGGACAAGACTTGACATATGGATAGGAAAGTGTTTAAGTGGTAATCATCACTCTGTGAGGAATTGGGAGGAATCTATGTTGTATTCTCATAAACAAGGACTTTGACCTGGAAGTGGTGACTCCCAAAACAAGATGTAGCAATCTGGGATCCAAGTCTGTTCCTAGACCAGCTGACCAAGTCAAGCAAATACTGGTTTGTAAACTGTAGTGATCACGTTAGCCTACTCTTATATATCACAGTAAATATCACGTACAAATCTCACCACTGTTTTACAAGACAGGCATAGTAGCATAGCAAGACACGAAGGAGTTATGTGAAGATCTCAAGATTTTTCAGTCTAGAAGAATAAGAGTCTAGAGATAATTATTAAAATTTGTAAAATCAGGAAGGGTTTGGAAAGTTGCGTAACCAATCTCAGAATACTAGACCAAGAGCCATCCCCCAGACCTTTGAAGAGGTTGTCTTAGTGTCAGTCGCAAGACGAAGCACGTATTATAGCGAACCTAAGGAATTTTTTTCTCAGGGTTTATACCAGCTGAATAATTACATAAATTTAAGGAGGATTTCTATTAATTCGTGGTCTGCATGGGCATTTGGAACACATTTCTGACCTTTTCCAGTCTATATCCTTGAGTCACATCCCACTGCAATATTTTATGTGGTGCTACCACTGTCAGACAGAATATTGGGTTCACAGGATACCAACCCAGTCTGAGGTGACATGTCTTTTATATTGGTTTAAATAACTTGTCCTTCACCTTGACAAAGGAGTTTTATGATCTGCTTTTTTCTTTTTAAAAATTTTTGTCATATTAGCTCCCTTCATTTTTTCTCATATTTATTCCCTATGTACCAGTGTACCAGACCTCCAAAGTTCCAGTCTTCCTTTATGTCAAAGAGAACACAAGGGTTAGAAAATAAATTTACATTCTCCATTATACTTTTCAAATCTCAGAAAGCTTAAATCCAGTTTGAACTTAGAAGCTGAGTATTTACATGCATTCTGAAGCCATCAAATTGAATTTACTCTTCCAGAAGGTCATCTTAATGCCACAGTCAAAAGTTACCCGATGTTTGTGAATAAATAGCCAATATAGTCATTTTGGACTACTTTAACAAAACCACAGGGTAAACTTAGAATGAATAACCTACATTTAATTGATGTGGCTTTGGCAACAGACTTAGTTTTTCTTAGCTTATTTCAGCCATACAGCTGAAGAGAAGGATGTGCAAATAAAGAGATCTGTTCTCCCATCTGTAGTTAAGTTTCTATTGCCAATACCACACATAGCTTAAGATGTTTAGGAACCTGGAGAGAACTCATACAAAGACTCATTTACATGACCAATTGCATTATAGGAAAGTATGCCAGTTAGTAATACGGTATTACTATTAAACACCCATGAGTTCCTCTTTCTGGCTGGTGAATTGTGTTGAGTCCTCATTCAACACAATTTGAAATTTTGTTTGGCTGAAACTTTGTAGGTATGATTAAAGTTCTCAAAGTAAAAATGCGCTTGGGTTTTAAAGTTTTCCATTTTCCTAGGATTTACGAGTGTGGAAGAGGGGGAAAAAAAACAGTGATTACTGAAGTAGTTTGTTTGAATATATAAGAGAGGGTAGATCATTGCACGGAAGCAAGTGTAACCTTTTAGGATAGACTGAAAATCAGAGCTTACTAATTTGGGAATATTCCCTGAGAATGTAGCAAGTCTGTGAACAAAGGATAATTGGTAAACATCATTTGCTTAAGCTTTTTAAAAAGCCTTTCCGGTGCCTATTCCACAATGGATTTCTTGGGAAAATGGACTCCATCTTTTCTATACATGAGGCAGCTTGCAACCAACTCCAAGTACTTTGCTCCATGTTTATAATCGTTCATTAACGATGTGATCAAGTAACCCCCAAGGAAATGGTTGCCACATGGCCCTTGCTTAGGAAATAACCGGGGCAGTTGTTTAGTGAAATGTGCCCAGGTGCTGCAGTAGAGCACTGACCACAAAGGTGAAAGTTTGGTCTGTCTTCGATTCCAGACAGTGTGTGTATTACGTACCTGCAGGGGCCCTCACCTCTCCTTGACAACCCCTTCTGGAAACTTACAGAGTACCTACTTTGTAACGAGCATTATTACCAATGAGCTATAATTATATGATGTCGGGATCGTTTAAAAATTCCCTTGTTGTGACACAGCCAGCAGGTAGCCAAGCAGATCGTCAAGCCTAGTCTTTCCCACTCTGAAGCCTATTGTCTTTTCGCTTCATTCTTCTGAATATTTAGACTAACTTGGAACTCAAGTCGGGTTTGCTCAAGCCTGTCCTATACTTTAATCTGTAGAAGACTGAGGAAAAAATGAGTTAGTGCCCTTTCCCAAACACTCAAAATCAGTGCTAATACAGATTGCACTAACTTGGAAATTTATATTAACTGAAACAGTGCTGGAAATAAGCTTTTCCCTTTGCAGCTATTTTTAAATACAGTGTTACAATGTAAAGGAATAGTGTAAAACAAATTTGGAAGATGCAAGAAGAAGCCAATTAAGAGAACAAATTGTTTTAAAAGAGAAAAACCTCACTGTTTTGTGTAAACACATAGAAGAAGTTGCTGAGTAATCTCATCTGTTCACTACAAATGGCTCCCAGGAACTTGCCTCTGTGCTAACTTGGTTCTTGTGCTACTATGCATGCTGATGTTAAATGTGATGCCGGCACTCAGCTTGGCATCTACACTCCCTGAGGATGAGGGCAGGAGGAATGAGGCCAGACCTGGGACCTTCCAGCCCAGTGATGCTTTGAGGTAGGGGCGGGGGCCAAGGCGGATGGATACTAAAGCCACATTCCCCGCACTATCCTTCGTCTTGGTCACTGACCCTTGCTCTGAGGGCTTGGAAGTATTAAGAAATCTGTCTTTCAAATATTCAATAATTCTGAATGATCTTATCCCCCTGGCTATCTGAATTACTGAAGTCTGGCTGTATGAGAAATATAGCTGCACAGAAAAAGGAAGTCAGCTGTTTTCTCTGGTTGCTGAAGTGAGAACAAAAAACAGCAGATTGGGATTTCAAAAGGAAAAGTTCATATTCAATTTAATTTCAGGAAGAATTTCCTGAAGATGAGAGCTTATTTCATCCACCTATTTTTTCATTACACTCCGTGCTAACTATGTGTCAGGCTCTGTGCTGCGTGTGGGTGATGGCGAATAAATCAGGCACTCTCTCGGCCTATCGTTATCATCAGCTCTATTAGCATATAATTGCCGTTCTGTAGAATAAAGGCGATGTAGAGTCAGGAACAGGCTTACATGGGAATTCTGAGGAGATGGATAAAACCCAATCTGCCCCCAGGCTGCTAGCAGTCTAATAACACTTATTTTGAGAATTGCTGCCATTTTCTGAATAATAGCTATGTACCTGTTCCAGGCCTCGTGCTATGTTTATTATGTGCTATGTTTCTAGTCCTTAGAGCGCCCCTGTGATGGAGGTTATATAATCTAATTTTCATATGAGGAAACTAAAGCCACCTGCTGGGGCACCTGGTCCAGGAGGAGAGGGCTGAAGCTCGCTGATGAGCTGAGTGGGGATTTTGTATCGCACATCCTAAGTTAACAGTTGAAAAACCCCTGGTTGAATTGTTTCTCCAAAATGTCTTCTCTGCCACCATCCCACGCAGAACGTCCCCCTTCTTGGCAACTCACCCCCCGCTGACTCATCCCCCCTCTCAGGCACTTATTAAATCCCTCTTTACTGAAGCTTTGAGGCCAGACAGTATTCCTAACACAAACACTCTGAACGTTCTTTCCAAAAAAGAAGGACCTAAAAATCCTCCTGTCAGCTGCTAACAGACTACAAAGCTGTCCATCTCCTTTCCTGCTGGAGGTATGCAAGATAATGCATCCAAGGTGACAGGAAAAGAAGGTCCCGAGTCCATTCTGTAAGGAAGAGATCCCCTACCTTGCTGACGTGCCCTGAACGGACCCCAGGTGTGCTGAGATGTTGAGCCCTCAGCTCTCAGGTAGCCGGGGGTCCCGGGGCAGCTGGTGTGTTCCTCAGTGACCTGTATGTGTGTATTTCCTATGTGTGCCAGAACTTTAAAAGGACTGGGGAGCCCTGCTGTAAGTCATCCCGTGAAACATCTGGGGCTTGTTGGTGGTGATAAGTGAGAGAATTTACCTTAAGAGACAGAAGGCAAATGGGATGAGGAGCAGTCATCAGGGTAGGAGGAGTCATTAGTGACCTTGAGCGGATGAAACCTGCTGGTCCATCTAGTGATCCAGCCCTTGAACTCATTAGCAAGGCCCTGTTGACAGCTGTTCTCACAGCCACAGCATGAACCTAAACGTGTTGTGAGGTCAGAACTGAGTCAACTCATTCTGGATGCAAGGCTGGCTTGTCCCTTTGAACTTTATTTTTATCACGGCCATTCAATTATTTTGTGAGTTCTTATAATCCCCTGAGGAAAAAAAAACTGACTTCAAAAGTACAATACCTAACACTTTTTCAGATTACAATATTTTTATGAACTGTGAGAAACTGTGAGTGCCTTAAAGAAACTACATAAAGAAGGTGTCAGCATTTTCAGTATAAACTCTATTTCCAAAGGTTTATGCATTCTGGAGAAATTTGCTTGAGGGGGAAACTTGGCATGTGGTGTCTGAGTTCTTGACTGTCCATACCTCATTTCATAGGTATTACAAATGAGTCCTTCAAATTCACTGCATTTGGCATCTGTAATTTTTAGAAATAAAAAGGTGGCTTTAATAACAGGTGATTTCTGCGTTTAATGTCAGTGCACACAATTCTTAGAGGATCAAAGAACTCAGGAATACCAGAAGTCCTGTTTTATAGCTTCTGATTATGGCAATATTGTGGAGGGAAAGAAGGGAAAAGAAAATAGTATAAAGGGACAGACACCAAAAAATGCTGGTGTCCTCAGATGGGCGCCAGAGTTAGACTTCCTTTATCTTTCTTCCTACCCCAGATTTCTCCCTGCCCTGTTTCCTGCCTGGCATTACAGGCCAGGCCAACATACATGGGCTTTAGTGTCTGGGGCCTTTCCCCAGAAAAATCACTGAAAAGGTTGCCAAGAATCCTACTTTGCTTTTTGAGTCTCCATTTGAAGGGACTGGATTAACTCATAAAATACCTGTAGGGGAGAGAGTTATTAGACAAAGCCAAAAAAATACTGCCCTTGCAGACAATGCCTGTCATCAGGGCCAGAGAGATGAGATAAATGCCAGAAAAACCCTGGCATGGAAGTCTACAGATGCGATCCAAGAGGGTGGGGGAAGAGGTACCAGACAACTGTGGTTCTCGGGAACCGTGCAGATGCCGGGAATGCCAACTGTTAACTCCATCCTCAGGACGGGAAGCATGGGAACCAGCTGGAATTCAGGGCCAGCACCAGTTCCATAGGAGAAGCTGGGCGCACTGGCCAGAGGCAGGGGGCCCTTCTGTGCGCTCTCAGCTCACAAGGCTGCCTCCATGGCTGCTGACTGAGCAGACCCCACGTCTGGATTTACCTGAACTTTTTGGCAGAATCAGTATAGCTTGGTGGCTAAGAACTTGGTCTCTGTACTTATGTAAGTCTGGATTCAAATCCAAGCTCTTTATTTACAGCATACAGCCTTGGACAAGTTACCTTTTTGAGCCATGATTTCTCATTTGTGAATGGCAATGATAGTTCTTACCCTTTAAGGTTGAGAAGATGAAGGAATGATACAAAGAAAGCAGTGAACTCCTAGCAGCAGCCAAACTGGATGATCCATTTTCACAAAAGGAAAAGAGACCCTGATGTTGCCATGCTGAGCGTTCTTTTATTCAGAGGTAGGCATCCTGGAGATGCTGGGAGGAAACTATTACGGCAGGCAGCCTGGGGCACGTAGGGACTGACCCAGCTGTCACGTCCCATGAATCTTTGATCCCCATCCCTGAAGACTGGGTCGATGCCGATCCACTAACTCCTGTGTGAGACTGAAATAGTTCAGACATTTAGAATTGCCCCAAGTACAACATATGGACATTGTTAAATATGAGGAGTGTCGTATGTCTAGGCTAACATGAAGAAAGGACACCAAATTCTGAATAAGAAGATCTTTCTTTTCTGGCATGGCCCTCCCATGCAAACAGCTGATTATTTCTCCAAAAGGCTATTTTGTAGCAACTGAGTCTGCTTAATTGAGGAGAAAATGAATAGAGAAGATAATGAATAATCTCGAAAGCTGGTTGAGAGGAAAGCTGACCAGGTGGAGGCCCTGAAATGAATGGAACTAAAACTTAGCCCTTGTGGTTCTGGGAAAGATCTCAGACGATAGCCACGGGATTCAGGGCTCCTGGAGTCCGTGATCAGTCTTTGAGATCAGATGGCATATGAGATAGCTAAATGGCACCATACTGGAGAAGGGGTATCTGTATCTTCCTACTAAATATCCCTTTGGAGACTGAATCCTCTCTTTTGATAGGGACTTCATCTTTCTAGTGCTTCTAAAGCCAAGGACCAAACCTACTAGAACCTATAAAAGCCAACTCTGTACCCACCCCGACCCCTTTGTTTTCACCTTAGTATTAGGAACTTCCCAGAATTCTAGTACTCAGAGCAAAGACGTTTTGAGGAGAAAGGTAGGGGAGTGGTCAAATTCTGAAGTTCAGATACTAACTGGTGAGTGTCAGATGAGATTGTGTGAGAAAGGTACTTAAGGATAAACTATTTACCTGTCAGATAGCTACTGAAATCTAATAAATATACCTAGTGTTTTTTATATGTCATCATTCATTATTTCCTTCATCCAGCTATCCTGCGGTGTGCTAGGGGTCATTCTAAATTCAAGAGATTCCACAGTGAACGTATCTTTATTCTCACAGAAACTCTATAAGGAACCTGAGACCTTGAGGGGTTAAGGATCTTATGTGGAGGGCTCACACAATTAGTTATTAGCAGAGACCAGACTCCCAAGCACCACTGCTAGCTGTTGAGCCTCTTGATACAAAGATCACAACATAGTCTATTATATTCCCCACCATGCCTAACACGGTGTTAAGTTGTGCCTCTTCCCCAGTCCTAGACTGATAAGATGCTAATACAAACTTTACTAAGGCTGTTTCACTCTAATATTATCATGTAAACAGGAGACTTTTGGGTGGCAAGTGGATCTTGGAAGCTGTCTCATTGGCTTAGATAAACTACACCACGTTTCAGGAATTAATTATATAATAATTTTTTCAGTTATTGTATTTTTCTTGGATATAAAATGTTTTGAAGATGAGATGTAATTGGCAGAATATGTCACACATATGGTGAAATCAACTTGATTTGTTTTAGGGAATAGTGGGATCCCTGGGAATGACAAGAAAGCCAAAGAGTACTGATGAGCTTTGTCATTGCATAAAGGTAGATGGAAAGACAGAAAGTGGCCCTATGATCTTCTCTGTAAGACCTCAGATGGCAGTTGAGTCATAGGAAGCCCACATGATAAGCGATGTACCTTTGGGGATGACCCTTATAGTATGTGAATTACCTGTCCCCACAGTCAAATGGAGAGACCAGAGACTTAGTTAACTGCTGGTGGATGATAATTCATGTAAGAGATGCACAACTGCCTTTGTTAGAACATCACTTCAACTTGTTATGTGTGCCCGTTACTCATCTTATTTCAGTTAATAAATGTTACCTAATTGATTGAAGTCATATGATTCCCAATTGAAATAAGGGTGATCAAAAATAATTTTTGGTCTCCAGTGACTGTTCTTTTTCTCTTATAACTCTAGAGAACCATGTACTTTGTGTGTACATGTGATTCTTGCTGCCAGTAATGGCTAACCTTCTTACTTCATATTATGTTAAGGGAATATTTCCATGTTCAATTAAATGTCTGTTTCATGCCACTCCCTGGAAATTTACTACACCCTTACGAGTATTTCTTCCTTCTAGATATCCCCTTTCCTCCAGACCAGATCCAAATGCCCATGATCCTTTTCTCCTTTTATGTGAGCAGTCTCTAATTCTCACTATGTTACTCTGTCTAGAAACAAACTGCCAGATGAGGACACTGGACAGTGGGATTGGAACCTTCCCGCTCCCAGACTCAGGAAATCGCTCAACGGGACGGTACATACGCCAAGCAGACTCCCCCGAGGACACTGAGCCCCTCCTGTCTCTCCAGCCAGCCCTTTGTGCAGCTTCTTCCATAAGAGCCCAGACCCTTGAACGAGAAGTGCCTTCCTCTGCAGACAGCCGGGGATCTGCAGACAACGCCATTGTTCATTCCACATCCGACCCCATCATGACTGCCAGAGGGCTGCGACCTCTTCAAAGTCGCCTCCCCAAACCAGCCTCCTCAGGTGAAATGCCCGTCACCTTCCAAATGAGATTGTTTTCTCACTAAAATCATGCACTTGCTGCCAAAAATGGAGAACAGGCAGCAGAAAAGATTTCCACCACGAGGTCAGTCAGTGACCTCTGCCCAGTGGAAATATAGATGCATGAAATCCCTTTATGTCCTCAACCAAAACATAAAAAGAAAACAAGTATGAAACATCGTCTACTCTCAGTATTATTTAAGGAGTGTACACACACATAAAGGAAACAAGCACGTTAGCACAGGTAGATGGATATATAAATTGATAAAGAAAAAACCATACAACATAGACTTCAGATTTTGTCTTTTAAAACTTAACTCTGAGTATAGACCAATCTAGGCCCAAGACATAAATTTAGCTGAAATGTTGTTTGCCCCCTCACAGAAACATATGTCTTCTGACATATTCCTATCCCGTTCAAATGTATTTATATGTTGAGCTATAAAAAACGTAGTTTGATATATTAGCAGTAGAGTGTCTGTTAACTACAACGGAATGGAGGGAGCCTTCCCACTGAGAAGTGCCATCCTTTGCTGCAGTCAATGGAAACAAGCTTTCATGATTAAAGACAGGGCCAGGCTAAGGGTCAAAGTTTTTCTCACTGTTCCCTCAAGATTAAAAATATTTATTGCAGCTCAGGATGACACTAAATAATTTTTAACTTGTGCGCCTCATGTTGCATTTATGACATGCATAAGCATATGAACTAGAATTCCAAAGACTTTCATTTATGATTTGATGATGAGAAAGCAACCACAAGTAGAGATTATACCATGGGCTTCTGAGAAATTAGAAAAGAAGACTTTTCATTAAACATCTGTGAGTCAATGTGATTGGGTTATTCCCATGGCTGAGTTCTTCCTCCATACAGTAACACTAACTGCCATGAATGTTTCCTCACAAACTTCTGCTTATTTCAAGCTAAGGCTACATTTTAAAAGGCTGGGACATATATTATTTTTGAAATAAATGTATTGTTAATTAATGACACAGCCTCCAGAGATTCAGGGGCGAAATTGTAGTTATAGATTATGTGCTCCATGCCTGACTACTCACATGTGTGACCTCAATTCAGCGGCAGGCGGCCGAGCGGACTCCATGATTAAACACTGTCATTATAACAAATTGAATAGAAACTGCAAGCCTTGAATTGCTTCATAAGAAGGGGATAGGAAGGAGATTGTTCTGATCTTGCTGCTAATATTCAGTGCACCGGTTTTCTTAGTTTTGTGTCTTAATTAGATTGTCGTGAAGAGCTGTAAAAAAAAAAAGTAGTATACAGTAGAGAGTGAGGTCAACACACTGCAGGACATTTTTGTGCCGTCCATCCCGAAGCTTCCTGTCTACCTTAAGATGTTGTCACTGCAGGTCAGAGGCAGGGCTGGCTTTCCAAGGCTTCTCTCTTTTCTGTGGCCATTGGTTACTCATTTTAAACATTAAGGAACGGAGATCTAGCTGGAACAAAAGGAAAGTGGTTTCGAGCGGTCAATTCCTGGTTAATATATGCATTTGAATTGGTTATTTTCTTATCCCCGTATCAAAGATGGAAGGAACTGTACAGACCTCCCATTGCTGATGAAAATACAATTACTTCACTTCTGCTTACAAGCAAAATGCTGTTGAAAGGCTCTCACAGCCTGTCCTGTTGATAATCACTGAGGCTGGAGGGTAATGACAGCAGTTCTCCTTTCTGACATGAGGAAAGACTACACTCTGCAGGTTAATCTGCTGTTATGGGTAATGGAGACATTTTAATCATTCTCTGCTAACTGCACCCTGGCTACTTACAATGTAATCCATGGGCCAAGAGCAGCCCCTGGGAGCTTGTCATATATGCCAGCTCTCAGACCCCGCTCCAGACCTACCAAATCAGAGCCTGCGATGTAACACAAGCTTGGCTGAGGTATATGCACATATGAGCTTGAGACTGCCCGGCAAGATCTTTAAGGGCCTCTGAGCACTTTCGCAAAGCACCTTAATTCAAAATGACCTTCATAAGTTTTCCTAGGAAAATCAGGGTTCCCTGCTCAAACATGTTTGGGAAAGGCTGTGAATTCACATCCTCCCTTTGGAAATTATGAAAATCCCCATTAGCATAATGAAGGCTCCGAGAAGTCCTCCAAAACAGAAACTTGTTTGTTATTTGATGTATAACACTATTTGAGGAATAATCAGCGTTTCCCAAGCAGTTTGCCCACAGAACCCTTTCTAACATGAAAAATCTGTCAACATTTTGTGGAAAAGTGGTCCAAGCACAGTTTGCCTTTGGGTCTCCAAGGTGGACATCCTCCAGAGATACACGTAATTATGCAGACATTTCTGTTAGCACAGACTTGCAGGGGACAGAATGTTGGGAAGCCAAGCTGTTACCATGTTTGGACCCTTTGGATTATTTCTGACTATCTCCCCTTACCCTCATCCCTAAACTTGTAAAGAGTTGAAGAAAGCTGATTGTGATTTCATATACATTTCCTCATTTAGGAAAAATCAATTCCCAAATGCAGAGTGAAGCCAAGGCAAGGCCTCAGACTTGTTCATCATTCGAATATGCTGAAAACACAACGGCAGCAGCGAGCAGGCCACTTGTAGCCTGGGCGGCTGACAGCGCTGCTGCGGAGACCCAGGTAAGGAGAGTCGACAGGAGGGCACCCTCCACCTAATTGTCCTGAGTGTGAAAAATGGCCTCCTTAACCACTTCTGTGATAGATTTTAATGTTAAGTCAAATTTGTTGTGGGATTAGTGCATAAAGACCAAGGCCCAAGGCTCTCCTTTTTTCCTGAATTATTAAGTAACACTGTGGGTTCTTGTAATTCAAATGATTCCACCCATCTGCACCCCAACTCTTGAGGTAAGGATGCTGTGCCCTGAGTAGACATTGTGGAACGGTCATTCCCTCTCCCAAGCCCTAAGAGCACCACTTAGAATGATTCAATGATATTTTTTCATTATCTTATCAGTTACTTTAACCTATGCTCCTATGAAACCAGTAAAGCAGGTGTAGTTATAGTCCCTTTTGGCATGAAGAAACTAAAGCCTGGAGTGGTCAAATGACTTGCCGGGGTCAGTGAGACGTGTGTCTCTTCAGTCCCCATCATTTTTGCTGGGGGTTCTTCATCCGCCCTGAGATGGCAAACACACAGGCCTGCTGATGTGTGATTGGACCCGGGGAGGAGCTCGGGGCTCCGGGACTCTTGGGTCCTCCCTGGGAGCTATGTGGTAGTCCCTCGTCAGCACCCTCCCGCTTACCTCTTCCAGCTAATTACTTGGGCCATATTCAGCCTGTTCACGATTTCTCAACTTGCCCTTGGGCTGGTCCACTTCGGGGTCTTTGGTGGTGCCTGCAGTGAGAAGAGTGGGAGGAAGGACATTAGGATCAATTACCCGAGCTTCCCGGCCCTTCCTTGACCCTTCCTGCTTTTGCCGCCTTGGCTCTCCCAGTCCCGGCATGAGGAGGCCCTATCACTATTTCTACTAGGGTTGCTACCCAACCTTGATGACGAAATACCCAGATTAGCCCACATCTGAGAATACCCCACAGCCAGAATGGTGGAGGCTTCTTTCAGTCTTTAGCATCTCGGTATGGAAATGGTACCCTGAACAAGTAGGCAAAGCGATCCCCTGGGCCTTCAGCCTCCATGTACAGCAGAGGACACCAGCTCCAGAGATGCTGGACCACGGTCAGGGCCCAAGGAAAAGTTACTGGGACACTGACGTTAGAACTCAGCCCTCTGAATTCCATGTCCAGCGCTCAGAACAGGGGTCTGAAAGGAGTAAACCAGTGTATTCTGTCATGACTTAATTTTCAAGTGTTAGGGTTTTCTCAATTTTCTCCAAAGCAGTAGTTCCCTACACGAGCAGACATCAGAATCACCTGGAGGGCGGCACATCTTGCTGCTCTCCACATACAGCCAGTGTCCTGTTTGGTGCAGATGGGGTGAGATCCGAACACGTCTAATACATTCCCAGGTGATGACAAGGCTGCCGGTACACAGAGCACACTTTGAGAAGCACTCTTTCAAGAACTCTGTGCTTGATTTGGGGACCAAACAATTGAAAAAATCCTAGAAGACATCCAGAGTTGGAGGGGAAACAGTTCAGAAACAACAGGTGGCGGTGGTGGCAAAGGGCTCAAGCAATTCCAAGGAGAAAAAACAAGAAAAAAGAGAGCGAGAGAGAAAGGGAATTACTCAGTGCTGGCCAGGAGGGAGCTGTCCCCTCCATGTGTGATGGCAGGGCACTCCTCACCCAACATTCGCATTCCCCAACACACACACCTCTCTGGGGTCCCCTTCCTCATCATCCCCGCACTAGCTTTTCCCATTGGAAATCCTGCCCTGACTTGTAAGAGTCACAACTGTGGCTTGGAACTCACAACGCTGCTTCCTTGACCGCCAGGGAAGGAAAGTTTAAAGTAAGAGTGAGCTTTATATTTCCAGTTCCAAGCACAGTGCCTGGTTCCATTTTTGTCTGTTGAGTAGAGGAATGAAAAACTGCATCTCATCATACCCAGAGTCCTGCTGGAACTCTAGACATGGGGCTCCCTTGGGACCACTGCTGTAAACTTGTCCTCCTTCACAGACATCATCCTTGCTGGACCACCAGTATCTCCTGTATAGAGCTCTGTACCCCCAGAACCTAGAACACCACTTAGCACAGACTGGGTACTAAGATGCTTAGCGCAGCATCTTCTGAATGGGTAGATGAATGATTAAGTGAATGCAGGAATAAAGGAAATGAGTAACTGCTTGAATTTATAACCCCAGCTAGGGGGGCTTACATCCTAAAATGTGTTTTTATAATTTCCAACCAAATGACACCCTCCCAAACAGGTTTGACTTTAGAGACGCATCCCATACATCTGTGCCTGAACTCTCTGGGATTGGTGTGGAATAATCGGCTCTAACAGGGCAGTCTGCAAACATATAAAAGAGAGCCCCAAATGCTCTTGATTCTACACACAAGAGTTGCGGTCTTAGATATCAGTATCCCACTTGTGTGCAGAGCAGGAAGAACCATCCATATGGTATCAGCAACCTCCACAATTCCTGAACTTGGTGTTATTGCCACACCTGTGACTTCCTCTTGGGTCAGGCTATGTGTGCATGTGAGCAAGAGGGGAGACCAAGTCCCTTGACCTGTGAACTGTTAGTAGATTCGAGGATATGTATAACCCTATAGGCTAGCAATTGGGTTCCTTCCTAAAGCCTCCTATCCTTTTAGGGGCTGGAATAAAATTAGGTATTGGGCAAACATTGATTCTTTTGTTCCCAAGGTTGATTACTGTCATACCCTCTGATACTTGAAAGCCAATGGTGAGATCAGCTAAATAAATAAGCCATTAGGCCTGGGACAGCAGCTCTAATTGGCACTTGAGAAAACTAAGACCCCCATAAAAACAGCGTACAAAATGCAGAGCGGGTAACTGTGGGGACTGTCCTGTGACTGGGACACAGTGGCAGCGTGTGGTCAATGGCTTCCTCAGTGCAGGTCCATATCTGCAGCTCTGGTAATTGAGCAGAATGCACCAGCTCCGCGTGAGGCAGATTGACGCACCAGGCAGACCGGGGGTGGGGTAGCGGGAATGGAATTCTGTGCCCACACCAACAGCCATCCTCACAGGATGGTCTGCCCATTTTGACTAGCGTGAATAATCTTAACGGTCTCATGTTACTCATTTAGGACAAGGTACCCAGAATGTGTGCGTACTCTGCCAGCGGTGGCAGTGATAGTGACAGTGACCCCGACTATGGAAATAATGGTTTTGGAGCTGGAAGGGGCAAGTTAGTGAAAGTGATGAAGAGCACCACCCCAGGTAACGCACGCCGGGCCCCGGGACATTCGGGGCTCCTCTCTCTCGGGAAGCTGTCCATCACGCCTTTCACTGGGCTCTGTCTCCACCCCGCTTTGATTTTACATCTTAGTTCCATGTCTCTCCCGAGATCTAATTTTCTGGTACTTATGGAAGATTGTCTACATGCATCAATTTGCTTTCTGGTATTATCTTAGTGACATTGCAGTGCAGTCTGTAAGGATTTTATTTCCAATCTGGCGTCTCCCAAAAAGTCTCCAATGGAGTTATCTCCATAATGAAGGAATGACTATAAAGATAACTTTGTTCTTAATTACATACCTCGGCAAGTTAAATCATCCAGTGAGCCATGGATGGGGTGTTTCCAGGCTCTCTGCTCATATCATGCTCTGTAACTCTGGACCCGTTACCCATGCCATTATGAGCAGGTCTGTTTATACGAGGTTCAAACTTTCTCACATTATTTTTATTTGAAAGAGAATTGGCAGTAGAAAACCCATCATCCCGAGGCATTTAAAAATATATATATTCAGATGGCATTTCCTTACAGAAACAAGAGGACAGATGATCCCCTAACACAAAATGTGGTCTAGGATCTGCTTTTCTTCTAATCCGCTCTGGATTATCAGACATATTTTAATGATACAGTGGAGAATCATTGTTTTTGTACTAATCAACTTTTCTCAAATACTAATTTGGCAATTATGTGATGAAACTATGACTTTCCTTTTTAAAACAAGTCTGATGTGTTGCTTTTGAAAAAAACGTAATCTAGCAAGCACGTGTGTTTCCAGTTTTCCAAGAGTCTTGACCTTTGTGATACGTGGGGGTAAGATAGGCGTGTGAGAATAGTCATGAACCTGAGTCTCCTCTTGGTTGCTTGCACCCTACAAGTCACCAGAGAAGCAGGACAGATGGGTGAACCCTGCAAAGGCTTACCAAGAGGAAAGTGGAGAATACCCCCCTGGTGTCTTAGTTAGGCTGTTGTCCTTGTTAGCTCTCGGGGGTCCGTCAGCGTCCCTCTGGTTGTGACAGATAAGGGGAAGGAGAGTTAAGCATCATGGGTCCTTCCCCATGAAGACGCCTATGAAGGCGTTAAGCATCATGGGTCCTTCCCCATGAAGACGCCTATGAAGGCGTTAAGCATCATGGGTCCTTCCGCACGAAGACGCCTAAGGCCAGGCCAGGTCCTAGTCCAGCTCTTCCCCTGAACTTAACATGGGTCCACAGTGAATAACCTGACCTCATTGACCCTCAACTGCTCCTCCGGCTCTGAAACTCCATTCATTTAGTGAACAAATACTGATTAAAAGCCTCCTCTGGGCTAGCGTTCCAGCAGTGAGTAAATGGACAAAGATCTCTGCCAGACAGTAAAACAAATGGGTAGAATAAACTAGCAAATGTATATAGTTTGTTGAAAGGAGATATGGAAAGGATGAGTTAAGCAGGGTAGGACGGGAGAGCAGGACTGCTCTGCAGGGGTGGTTGGGTGGGAGCAGATGTTAAAATTTAAGTAGAGCAATAGTCAGAAAAAGGCTCCCTGAGAAGCTGGTGATTGAGCAGAGATGTGGTGGAGGAGAGGGAGTGAGCCCCTGGAGGATATCTGGGGGAGGCGCCTTGCCTTGAGACAGCAGCAGCGGGCGGCCAGCGTGGCTGTGGTAGAGGGAGGCTGTTGGAGGACTGGGAGACGAGGTCCAGTAAACGGAAAAGGAGCCAGAGCTCTCTCTCGTACGCCTTGCTCACCTTTCTGAGGTCTTTGCTCCTCCCCCGAGAGCCATGCATGGGGGCCTTTGGACGACTCTGAGCAGAGGAACGGCATGATCTGAGATGCTTTCAAAGGACCGCTCTGGCTGCCATGTCGTGAAGACTGAAGAAGCAAGGTCGACTAAGAGGCCGTGACACTCATCCAGACAAGACGTGTCAGTGGCTGGGACCAGGGTGGGAACAGTGAACGCAGTGGGCAGCACGAGCCAATAGAACTCTCGGCAGGGAAAGGAGTGTTCTGTCTCGGCTCTGTCCAGTGCCGTAGCCGTCACCCACCCGTGGCGTAGGAGCTCTTGCAATGTGGCTAGTGTAAGGAACTGAATTTCTAAATTTAATTTTTGCTGTAGTTTCCCTAAGAGTTCCATTTTCCTCTATTTTAATTTGTTTTTATTGCAATTAACTTTAAATATTAATAGCCAGATTTGGGTCACTGTACAACACAAGGAGTGAGAATGGTCTCATTCCAGTTCTAATTAAAAATACAATGTGAATCACTGAAAGATTGGAGGTGGGGGGGGGTGGTGAAAGAAAAAGCAAGGTCAAGGATGGTTGCCAGGTGGGGTCCTAGAAGGGACAGAGCTCTGCCCACTGCAGTGGAGAAGGCTGAGGTCGGGGCTTGAGGAAGCAGCGTGGTAATCGATGGTAAGTTCGAGGTGCCCATTGAGCAAGCGGAGGTGTGAGTAGGCAGTGGGCTGCGTGAGACTGCAGTTGGGCAGGTCAGGTCTTGTCTGGAGAGGTAATTGGAGTGTCAGCGTGTCGATGGCATCTAAGGCCCTGGGTCCAGCTGAGATCAGGAGGAGGACAGAGTGCTGACAGAGAGAGGACCTCACCCTCCCAATTTTAAAGGTCATGGAGAAGAGAAAGAATCAGCAAAGGAGACTGGGTAGGAACCAGCAGTGAGCAGGGCGGAGGAGAATGTGACGTCTCAGAAGCCAAGTGGAAAAAGTACGTCAAGGAGGAATTCCACGATTCCATGTGCCACCTGCTAAAAAGAGGGACACAGTCTTCATATTGAGACCTGTCTCTCACACTGGTAGTGGGGTTCCAGGGGTGGGGGAAGGAAGTGGGGATGGGGAAGGAGGGATGGTCTAAAGGCAGTTTGAAAACATCCTGAAAAAGGAAACAAGATTAAGACAGATTGTCTGACTCTGAATGAGGACGTACCTGAGTATGAGAGAAATCACTTTAGGGTTCAGAGTTTTAACCTAGCTTGTTTAAACGAGTTGTGCCGAGCAATAAGGAATACACGTTAGGTGATGGCTGTGGATCCTGGTGAACAATGAACTTGCTCCTTTACCTTTTTTTCTATCCCCCTGCAAGATGAAGTGAGTCTCAGCCTCAGTGTTTTGTCTCTCTGTCCTCACTGTGTTCATGCTCTTCCCTCCATCCAGAGCAAATCCCTGTTTGAGAGGAGCAGTCTTCTTTCATTCCATTGCTTTAGCCTCTGCGCACATGGTGCTTCTTGGGATCAGGTGCAGAGTAACCCTGGAAGCAGCACGTCCAGCAAGAAGAGCCTTCCCTCTAGCCAGGCATCTGCCCTCGCTCTTTAAACATGGACTTGTTGCCAGAACTCTTGTCATCTGCCCACCCTGACCGATCCAGCCACCCCCCAGCCCTGGCTGATGTCAGTGCTGCCAGGAAGGGAAAGTGCGTGCAGACGGCTGGCGTGCCTCTGGGTGTGTGCTGGCTTCCAACAAGCCTGGGAAGGGACGTTTAGGGTCGATGCAGCACCAGTAACTTTTTGGATGTCGGCAAAGTTGATAGGAAAAGAAAATAGCAACAATTAAGAGAAAAACACCAAAAGGAGTACATGCCTTGGGTGTGCAGTAGAGACTTTCTCCCCTTTAGAGTCACAATTTTGCCTTGCTTTCATCACCTGTGCCGGCGAAGTGAGATTGCCCCCTAGCCCCTCACCCGCCGAGCCCATTCCCTGTATTTTATTTATTTATTTATTTATTATTTATTTATTATTTATTTTTGGCTGTGTTGGGTCTTCGTTTCTGCGCGAGGGCTTTCTCTAGTTGTGGCAAGCGGGGGCCGCTCTTCATCGCGATGCGCGGGCCTCTCGCTATCGCGGCCTCTCTCGTTGCGGAGCACAGGCTCCAGACGCGCAGGCTCAGTAGTTGTGGCTCACGGGCCTAGTTGCTCCGCGGCATGTGGGATCTTCCCAGACCAGGGCTCGAACCCGTGTCCCCTGCACTGGCAGGCAGATTCTCAACCACTGCACCACGAGGGAAGCACCCCCATTCCCTCTTTAAGTAAAAAGGTTTTGTGATAGAGGTCCCCAACCTGCAGGATGGAATGTGCCAGTAGATCTTAAAGCCTTAGTGGATGTTCTCCAAGATTGTTGGCCTTTCTCAAACACACCCTCTCTCCCTGGTTCCCTGAAATTTCCCTCAGGTAGGGGAGGGCACCTGCCAGTGGCAATCTGTCCTCCGAGGCTTCTAGGAAATGGACACTCAGTGGCCTCGACCTCTTATGCAAAAGAATCCTACCTTCCAAAACCCTGCTGAAGGGCTCATAATGCACTCAAGTGAAGACACGTCTTTCCTTTCACGGTTCGTTTCTTTGGTGTGACTTTGAAACGTGTTTAGAAAGGCCAGGGTGTTAGTGGAGAGGCGGCGGTGGGAGCGGGATTCAGCAGCTGGGCAGGTGGCGAGGCAGGTGAGGGAGTGGGTGCAGTGAGTCTGTGGCTTTGTTTCCATGGAGCTGCCCGCTCCAAATTGCCAGGCTAGGCGTAACAAACACTCCTGCCCCCTTCCTGCAGGTGGGGCCTGGTGGGAGAAGGCAGGAGCAAGGGACAGAGGTGGGAAGGGGAAGGAGAGAGAGAGAGGGCAAACCAGGGCCAGAACGTAGAATAGGGAAGACCCAGTGGAGATGCAGCGATGGAGCCCCAGTCTCTGCACGGAGCGGGCGGCGAGTCTCAGCCCGGACCGAAGCCCCTGCACCTGGTTGGCGAAAGGTGAATGAGCAATTTCCAACCAAGGCTGCTCCCCCAAGCTTCTGATTCATCCATCTGGCTGCCCAGCACCATCACCTACCCTGCCAGGTACCTCAAGGGGCCAAAATCCAAGCTAGAACCTCTCTTTTCCCCTGTAGAAACGTCTGCCTTCCCGGCTCTCTGTCATAGCTGATGGTCTTGCCATTCTTTTAGTACAGACTAGGAAGCTAGAAGCTTTCCTGGACTCTTCCTTCTCTTGCCTCCACCTCCTGGCAGTCCCAAGGGCCCGCTGGCTTCCTTCTGAGGTGCTTCTCACACCTGCGCCTTCTCTCGCCCTTCTCCTGCTGCCCCAGTAGCACCTTCATCTGGTCTGCATGATCCGCCGCTTCCCTGGGCCCCTCCCCCATCAGCTCCCTGCCAGTCCCATCCCCCTCAAACGCATCATTCACGCTGCCGGCAAAGTATGAAATCCCGTCACGTTCTTCCCTTGCTTAAAACCCTTCAAGGACTCTCCACGCCCCCCCACCCCCCCCACCCCCCGTTACTCACAGACAAAACCCAATCTTCTCCTCTTGCAGGGTTCACAAAGGCCACCGTGGCCTTATCTCTCTGACTTCATCTTTCTCCATTTCCTGTCAGAAAACTTTAGGCATCATCAAAATGCTCATTCTGTCCTGAACACACGATGAGTTGGGGGCTTCGTGCCTTTGCTCTCATGGTCTCGCTTCCGGGAATGGCTTTCATGCCAACACCCTTCTCTAACCTTTATGTAACTCCTGCTTAGTCTTTAAGATTGAGTTCAGGCTTTGCCTCCTCCAGGAAGTCTTCCCAGTGCTCTTCCATCAGCCATGTTACTCTTCCTTGTCTGTTCTCCTGCAATACTCCGTATTTATTTCTACCACTTGCCACTTGAGATTATAGTTATTCTTTGCATGTTCATCTCTCTCATTAGTGTCAAGATCGCTTCTCATTCGTGTTCAGCACTTAGCACAGGGCCTGGCACATCATAGGTGTTGAATAAATGGTAAACAACATCGTAAGTGTTGAAAAAAAATGCAACACAGGACTGGTTAAGGCTTTGGTTAACCTCATGCAACATACATCATCCATTTGGGCCTTTCCTCGTCCAGAGAAAGAAAGACCCAGAGCAGCCACCTACAGAGAGAAATTCTATAAGGACATTTCTCCTTCTCTGTATGGCTATGCTGGAGAAATTGGTGAATCCATTTTTCCAATTTTTCTCCAGGATACAGACGTAATTCAGCTTCCTCTTCAGTGATGATTCTTCATGGGGGCTGCTGGAGGCATATCAGACTCCTCTGTTTTGTTTTGTTTCTTTTAAATGGTCCCGGTCCCCTGGCTTGATTTTCATAGTCTCTGCCCCAACTTGGGAGTTACTGTCACAGAGAGTCACTCTTGTTGATGAAAACGCATCACACCCTTGAGACCTGAAGGAGACAATGGTTGAGAACCTTTGCTCTTCCAATATTTGTTCTTTGAAAATCTCTAAGTTGGAGTGGTTAGTAGATAAACAAGATTGACAGAAAGAATAAAAGCAAAGAAGAGAGTTGACCTCTACTCTAGTTCATCTGGCTTATTCAGCTCTTATTACTCTGTGTCCAGGCCAGTGCTGGACACTGGGGTTTGAGGGCAGGTTAGTGACATAGCCCTGCTCCCTCGATGCTTCTACTCAGACCTACAGACTCGAAACATCATCTGAGAGAGGGGCTGCTCAAGTACTAAGCACTTGTGTTCTACTGCCTAAGGCCATGCTGTTGGCCCCTCGGAGTGAGGAACCGGAGCTTCATTTGTTTTTAGTTTTCATAAACTGACTTCCCCCTAGGGTCTACAGATCACCGTGCTCTCGAACTTACTTTCAAGAGCGCTCCCTCCCTCCTCTGACCCCTCACCCTCAAATGCACTGATCAGGTCCAACGAGCAAAGCTTCAGAACCACGGTCCCCACAGCCAGCTGATGACACTCCTCTAAAAAAGCCCCAGTTTCCTGAACAAGAAGTGCGTTTTCTTCATTTCAAGGTGATTACATTCAACAAATTACAAAGAGCCAGGGCAGCTGAGTTAAAAACAATTGGTTTTGCAGTAATTAGAAAAACACAAGGACATGATGACTGTGGACCACTATGAAAAGGGACACTGAAGGATAACGGCTCCAGTTCCTGGTTAATTCCTCAGCTTGAATATTTTGAGATTCACAACTAAATTATGCAGAGATGATGAATTTTAAAAAAGCTGCCACTCTGTCTTGCCGAGGCCAAGGACTTTGGCTATTAATAGAGCAATCAGATTTTGCTATATTGTAGAGAATTCACGCAAAGTTGCATCTATTTTAAAGCATTCATCTGGCACATGACTTAAAGATGACAAATTGTCGTAATATGCAAAATCAGCATTGGGTTAAACTAAATCCAAACTCGTTATAATCACTCTGAGTTCCCCTGGAGAAATCTTTAGTTTGAAAAGGACACTACCGGTAAGAGTTATCTTTTAGTCCTTCCTGGATCTTCTCTCTTATTTAGATCATTTTAAAGATTGGCTTTATATTGACAAGCCCATCCCAACTCGAGGGGAATAGACACATGCAAGGAAACACAAGGGATTCGTCTCCTAGCGTTAAACTTTCCTGGGTGACAAATGGAAAGTACTGACCGTGACAAGCGGCGCGCTCCGAGACCCTTACTGGGGCCAGGTTCTCAAATTTCTCTCTGTCACCATTTATTCACCATCAGAAAAGCCACAGCCCTTTCAGCTATTCCAATTGGGTTTGCACTCTGCTAAAGTTTGGGGTCTTTTAGTGGGGAAAAGTGTCATGCACAATAACAAAACAAAACAGAAAACCCCACTAGCTCCTAAAAACCACGTGGTCAGAAGCTAACCATGAGAAAGAACCCACTGTGTCCTCAGACAGGCTTGAAAAGGGAGGCTGCGATGTGACCTGCATTTAATTATTAAAGCTGCATGTTGTGAGGCCCTTAAGAAAGCAAATGTCACGATGGACAGAATGAGTTTACCCTCAGGTCAAAAGAGCCGTGTGCCGTGGTCAGGCCGTCGCTCAATTAAATTGGACCGCGGGATGCAGAGGAGATGCAGACTAAGTCCGGGGACCCTAATGAGATTTTGGAGGGAAGAGATGCCCCCCAGAGTTTGTCACTCTGTGATGGACATTATCCCCTCCCCCCGACCATTACCACAGCTCCCCCAGTGCTACCCGCCTGAAGTTCCAACACGTTACAGCCCCAAACATTTAAACAGGAGCTTGCAAAGTAGAATTTCAAAGCACAAAACAAATCCTTGCTTGTTGTGGACTAGGTAGGGAGAGCAAATAATACAGAGTGCTGTGCAAGATAGCCATCTTTGGCTGCCAGGACTGAAAGAAAGCTGGGCAGTGGATCTAAATAAATAAGCAATGAATTGGACGCCATTTCACTTGTGAAAATGTGTGCATCTCCTCAGTCTCATGCAGGGGGCACAGAAGGACCTGCTAGACCTCCAAGGCCCCTGCCGCCCTGCAGCCCCAGAAGCGCATCTGAAAATGACTTTTGTGTAGCGCTTACCCATAATCCAAGGGATACCTCCAGTGTTCACTCTAGGTCATCTAGCCCCGTGGCTCTCAAACGGGGTGACTGTGCTCCCCATGGGACACTCGGTGACGTCCGGAGACATTACAGGCTGTCACAATTCACAGGTGGTAGGGAGGGCTGCTGTCTGGTGCGTAGAGCCCATGGACACTGCTAAACCTCCTATAACGCACAGGGCAGCCCTACTAACAAAGCCTTATCCTGCACAAGATGACAGCAGGGCTGGGAAGCAGCCGGGACAAGATTAACCTCTGCTTATCGGCAAACGTTTGTTGGGAGGGGCAAGCTGTCAAATATTTGTGCCAAACTATGACAGCAGCCAAATCCCCCTGCCTGCCCGGCAGGTGAACCAGGCCTGGCCCAGCTACCTGACTGGGGGTTAAGATGCAGGTCCTCCAAGAGGCTTTGGAAGGGATGTCCGTGCTCCTGTCTGGGCCTCTCACCATGGCCTGTGGCGTCTGGTCCGGTGCCTCTGTCTGAGTGTCAGGGACACGGCGACCGTCTGAAGTACTGACACGGACCACAGATTGTTTGAGGCCGCTACCCATTAAGCTTCTTATTAGTATTTCATTTCTGTCTCTCTTAGAGTACATGTGCCCGGGGAGGCGGGAATCCTTTACAGACTTGAAAGTTCCCCGAGGACAGTTAATCCTCACGCTGCTCTAGTGAAGCAGGTAAATTGCAGTTAGATGTTAACAGAAGAAAAAACATCGTCAACAGGTGTTTGGGGTCCCTGGGGCACCTCAGCGGTTTCATACTTGCCTAAAAAGCACATTGTGACATTTGGAAAGGGCCCCTTGCCAGGACCCTTCCACAGAATGCTTAAGACTAAGAGGAGTAACATAAATCTCAGGAATAGAAAGGCTAGGTCAGTAGAAGGAGCTCTGTTGAAGAAATAGGGTCAGTGGGGAAAGGAAAGAGCTCAGTATTCAGGGGAAATCTTTCTAGAGGTAATTATTAAGGTTTGCAAAAAGAGAATGGGATGTGCAAATCTTTGAGGTGTGGGGAGAAAGGAGACATGGATTCTAATTATTTAGCATATTTTGTTCTCAGACTTGAAGAAAAAAGACAGAGACCATTTCTAATATTCTCCCATCCCAACCACCCCTCCTTCACCAGCCAGAAACCTACAAATATATCCATACTGTACAACCAAGCAGATGACCTCAGGAAAAAGAGCAGGGTTCCTTCCGAACCAGCAACCAGGAATTTTGCCAGGAAAATGTCAAGCCTCATTCAGCAAATCACGCAACTGGTTTTCCTCTATGAACTTCTTAGAACCTAGAAACCAAGTCGTGGGCTATTTGGCCGGATGTGTTGGACATGCGCATAGTTGGGAGTTAGGACACGTGGGTTCCAGTGAATAGACTTTGTGACCCTGGACCAATGATGTTAGCTTTTCTGAGCCTTCGTTCCATCTGCCATCCAGTGCCCACCTTGCCTTCTTCTCGTGAAATAGTTCAGATTTGATTATTGATGTCTCAAGGCCTCCAACCTGTAGAACGCTAAATAAGCATGAGTGGAATTATGTTAAATATGCTGAGGGAAAGAACAAATCCTGGAATTTAAGGTTGAGGTATTCAGAGGAGGGGAGGGGAGCACAGGGACCTTGCAAACTGTGGGCCAAAATAATGTGAAGCTGCAGCCTCAGAGGGGTAAACCCACCTCATAACTTAGCCAGGGTTATACAGTTTCATTAAGGGAAACGTCATATTCTCTTTATCTGTTGTTAAAATTCAGTCTAAGTAGGAAAGAACTGATTCAGCCTTCCCTGAAACAAGCCCAGTAGCCTCCTCCTTCCTTGCTATCTATTTTCACAGTAAGCAGCAATACCCCAAGCTGTCACTCAGCGTCATCGTTTCCAGTTTCAGTTACATGGGGCCCAAGAAACATGGTGAGGCTGGATCAGGTGGGGCAAAGTTCCATTTTTACTCAGACCAGGAATTGTATTATAAATGAATAAATCAGCACACTCTTTAAGGAATTTAATTAGAAAAGGAGACAGCATCCTTTCCATGGTATTGGCCAAGCTGGCTCTCAGTCTTGGGCAGGCAGAGAAGGTTAGTGGTTGGCTCCCAGCCTCCCCACCAATCAGCTTACTTATTTGTTTATGAACCCCCAGAGGCATCATGAACAGTGTTTTCTTCCACCCTCATCTTTTCGCTTTTTTAAAAACTTCCCTTTTGTCTTGGTTTGTTTGGCCCACCCTATGCTATAATTATAATATATCACATTGGCCCTTTTCATCCTGGAATGTTCCCGCCCCCAGAAACCTCCAGGTATCCTCCTGAATTTGATGAGGATTCTGTAGAAGGAGAGGTGGCAGGATCGGTATTTTTAGGGAAGACCTAAAGCTATGCTGGCATCGTTCACTGCACCACAGTGCCCACGAAATCTTTGAGACGTGCCCAAGGACTCAGATACCCATCCTGGAGCATGCATGTGCCTTCTTGGACCATAACTTACTGAGTGATCTTGAGCAAGCATCTGTCTTGCCCTCATTCAGCCAATCCCGAGCTGGATGTCTTCTGGCTCGCCCCCACCCCCGCCCCCGCCCCAGGCCTGATGTTCTATTGATGTAAACAAAGCCTATAGTGACTCTGACATCAAGCTTCAGCTTTCAGGATCCAGCAGTCTCTGCTATTTGGAGAGCTTCTCAGAGTTTTCCTCAGGTCTCATTTTTCAAAACTTGATTTTACTGTTTTGATCCCGGAAGCCTCTCCCCTACCTCTGTGCCGCACGCCTCATATAGGTTAGCCATCTTTACTGGTTTCTTGCTCATTCTTCGAGTCTTTCTTTGTGCAAACCAAGCAAAGGCAAATAAATACTTTGTATACAAAGTAAAGCAAACTGTACACACTGTGCTGCATCTTGTTTTGTTCTGTTTTCCTCCAATTCACAACATATCCTGGAGATCGCCCCATGTCAGTACATAAAAGTCTTCCTCCTTCTTTTTCACAGCTCTGTACTAGTTACATAATTAAGGGAACTAGTCCTCTATGGAATGGGTTCCCAGAATTAGACTTTTGAGTCATAGTAAACGCATCGTCAGAGGAGTTGGGCCGTTTTCACATCCACCTGCAGTGATCGATATGCCTGGTCCCCCCAAAGCCTCACCAACAAATTCAAGGTCAAACCATTGTGCTCTGCCAATCTTACATAGAAGAAATGTATTTCCAGTGTGTTTTGGATTTGATTTCTCTTATGAAGAGTAAGGCTGAGAACTTCTGCTTAAATCTACTTAAATGTCATTGTATTTCTGAATCTGTGAATCATCCGGGAGTGACCTTTGCCCAGTTTTTTACTGGGTTGTTAGTCTTTTTCAACACCATTTCTAAGAGCTTCGTAAAATTTAGGGAGATTATTCCTTCATTTGTGATACAAACTGTCCATGTCATCCCCAGTTTTTCATTTGCTTGGAACATCACTTAGGCTGTTCTTTGCAGTATAGAAGATTTTATTTTCATAGGGTCAAGCTCATCAGTCTTTTGTGACAAGCCTTTGCTCACTCCAAATTTATTAATTAAAAAAAAAAACTCACATTTTTTTTTCCTAGTACCCAGACAGTGTGTATTTTTGTCCTCACATACAGATCCAACTTTTTAAAAAAATTTGACTATCCAGTTGTTCCATGTCTGTTTTATATTAAAGAGATACTTTAGCAAAGAGAAGATCAGTCAGTTTCCTTTATGACCAGCTGTGAAGGAGACAATTTGGTAACTGAGGGGAAAATGGAAAGATCCCAGTTTCTTCCATTACAGTGATTCACCTGGCCAACCTGACCCTTTACATCCCCACATTCCGGAGTTTGCTGTGTCAGTCACTTCACCATCGGGCCTAATTAATGAAAAAAGGATCATATGACCCATGTCCAGGTGAAGGAATATCGTTTGTTTCTAAGGACTTTCTGGGCGATTCATAGAGTGTGCTGTCCTATCGTTGACTGAATTTTGGAGGACTCATATTACAGGCCGGAAGATGTGCAAGGAAGGAAAGCTAAGTGTGCAAGAGGAGGCTCCTAGGCCATTTGGGCAGAGTGAGACCTCTCCTTTGGCCATGCTTATGGGTGGACTTAGTTAGTACTCGTTGGGGACTCACCACGAATCATCACTAAGTGCTGGGGGCAACAGAGAGGAAGCATGAGGCATGGTCCTGCCCGCACAGAGCTTACAGTCTAGCTGTAGAGAGAATAAGTTAGAAATTTTAAAAGCCGCGAACAATACCAGCAGCGTAGGGTATTCCCTGGTGGTCCAGTGGTTAGGACTTGGCGCTTTCACTGCCAGGGCCTGGGTTCGATCCCTGGTCAGGGAACTAAGCTCCTACAAGCCAGAAGGCGAGGCCAAAAAAAGAAAAAAAAAGAAGGCGAGGCCAAAAAAACAAAAAAATAGCAGCAGCATAGAAATAAGTTCCCAAAGTTTCCAAAAGTATGGTATAGACACCCCACCCGTGCCCATGCCTGCTTGTCGATCTCACACGTCCTGCTCAGTGACCTTACATCGTGGACTGTCGTAGGGTCTTATTTCCCCCATGTCAGATGAAGACTTATTTTCCCCATCTCAAACGGAGTGGATCACCTCCAAGTCAGAACTCTAGATCGAGGCTTCTGTCCCTCTCCTGCGATTCCATAATCCCCTCATCTCACCATGACCATCAAATTGCTGTTATCCCCATCTGCCTCCCCTGCTTGTTCCTTAACAGCAGGAATTGTGACCTTTTCCACTGAAGCTCTGGCACGTGGCAAGGGCTTACTGAACGTTTATTGATGGGCTGGGTGCATGAATGGTCTATGACTCTGAAATTGAAAGCCAACAGAATTCCCAGCAAAAGGCATGAAGTAGTGAGGCTATCTCCCGGAGGGACTTTTGGGGTCAGTCTTGAAGAATCAAGTTCGAGTTGGCATAAAGGAGAAGAGAGTTTCTGCTTGGAGCTAGTGAGGGAATTGGGGAGTGAAGAAAGGGTCAGAAGAAGGCAGTGACCACCAGTCTTCCCAATAGGCAGTCAGCAGAACAGAGGTCATGTGGCTTTACAAGAGAAACTTATAACATAAAGGTGTTGCCAGCTGGGAGTGGTTGTGATCTGTGTGTGCCAGTGAGTCTGAGAGGTGAGCAGAGGACCAGCACAGAACACAGGTGATGAACAGGCTTGCATTTGCTGTTACTCTTCCCAGAATCTGCCTTTCAACTTGAATCTGTCCTGCAGCCTTCGCTGAAAAACAACAAACAGAAAACTCACCTCTCTCTCTCTCTTTCTGCTTTTTCTCCCCATATCTAATAACCTAGAGCTTTTGTGTTAGAAGAGAACTTAGAAGTTATCTTGTCTATCACTGGAATGGAAGCTCCATGAGGGCAGGGATTCATCCCTATGTCATTTGTCATCATATATTCTTCACTCCTTTAACTTGCAAAGTGGAAATTTAGGTTAGATTCCATTTGCCTCTGGGAAACCCAGTGCAGTCCTTCAGCCTCACTGTTCTCATTTTGCAGATCAAAGAAAGGTGCTTTGAAGAGTCAAATTATGGAGGGAACAAGCCATAGAAATCAGTGGCATTTTTTTCTAGAGACAGCTACACTATTTGTGTTTCGGCTCCTTGAGAACTGAAATCACACCTTAATACCTGGGCTGAGTACAGTGTCTGGCAAAACTTTAGGGACTTGCCAAATGTTCATCCAGCACTTTTAGATATAGGATCATACCACCTCTTATTCCTGACTTACAGCTCAGCAAAAAGGAAAAGGGTCCTAGCAGTAGCCTCTGATGGAGAAGTTTGGTTTCGCAATTAATTAGCTATGAGAGTCTCTGGGTCTTACCCAGAAAAAAGATATTGAATTAGATGAGAGGATTACAAATCTTTTTTAGTCATAACAAAAACTTTTTTTGCAAGCAAACTATTACAGAGACCCAATGCTTAAGACAGACAATACATGTAAATTTTTGTAATGTAAATGTAAAAATTTACAAAACGTTTGTAATGTAAAAGTGTTAACAAAAAAAAAAGCAAGTTTGATGGGCATAGATGGTGCCCTGCTCCCCCAAGTCACTATAGTGGCAGCTGTAGTATTTCAGGGGAAACCCTACAAGGGTTTCTCAACCCTAGCCAGACCTTACAATCCTCCGATTGGGTTGCCATATTTAACAAACAAAAATACAGGATACCCAGTTAAATTAGAATTTCAGCTAAATAATGAAATAATGTTTTAGTATGTACCTAGGCGTCCAAGTTTACACGGTTTCCTATGTTTTATCTGGCAACTCTACTTAAGGAACTTCTAACCAACTAAATTCTAGACCAGTTAAATCAGAATCTTTTGGGTCGGGTGTTCCCATTCGAATTTTTTAAGTCCCCCAAGAGATCCTAACATGCAGCCCGGGAGGAGTTCCACTGACCTCTGAAAAGCACAGTGTGGAAATTGAAATGGATGATCTGTAAACCACTTCCACCTCTAAAACTGTAATTCTAAGCAGATCACAGTTTGTGATTTCAGAATTTCTAAAATAGTTCTTATCAGGAGAAAGACTGTTTCTTATCACCTGGCCCCAGCGGGGAGATGGGCTAGTATTATACTAGATTATGTCTGGAAGAGCCGTGCTCTCCACTTACACTTTGTGCACTTATAACTGAGGCCTATCTGACTGTCTACCACATCCTACAAAGAGAGAGTGCAGAGTGGAGAAGGGGGCCACGCCGGCCACTCGGCTGAGCAAGAAGGCCCAGGTGCTCTTTCCAGCGTTGTCACCACCTGGCTCTGTGCTTCAGTTTCTTCCATATAATGGGGGTAATGACAGAAAGAAAATAGTTGCTATTCCTTGAACTTCTAAAATGTGGCACACAAGTCCTCTGTATAGCTCATGCTAATCTCCACAGCAATGGTTCTCAAAATTAATTTTTTTAGATTTATGTTATTGAAGTATAGTTGATTTACAATGTTGTGTTCATTTCTGCTGCACAGCAGTGATTCAGATATACATATATATATATATTCTTTTTTATATTTTTTTCATTATAGTTTATCACAGGATATTGAATATAGTTCCCTGTGCTTTACAGTAGGACCTTGTTGTTTAGCCATTCTATATATAATAGTTTGCATCTGCTAATCCCAAAGTCCCAATCCATCCCTCACCCTCACCCTCCCCCTTGGCAACCACAGGTCTGTGGGTCTGTTTCTGTTTCGTAGATAAGTTAATTTGTGTCATATTTTAGATTCCACATGTAAGTGATATCATATGGTATTTGTCTTTCTCTTTCCGACTTACTTCACTTAGTATGATAATCGCTAGGTCAATCCATGTTGCTGCAAATGGCATTATTTCATCTTTTTTATGGCTGAGTAGTATCCCACTGTGTGTATATACTCCACATCTTCTTTATCCATTCGTATATCAGTGGACATTTAGGTTGCTTCCATGTCTTGGCTATTGTGAATAGTGCTGCTGTGAACATAGGGGTGCATGTATCTCTTTGAATTATAGTTTTGTCCAGATATATGCCCAGGAGTGGGATTGCTGGATCCCATTTGTTATTTGTAGATTTTTTAATGATGGCCGTTCTGACTGGTGTGAGGTGGTACCTCACTGTCTTTCTGATTTGCATTTCTCTAATAATTAGCAACGTTGATCTTCTTTTCATGTGCCTGTTGGCCATCTGTATGTCTTCTTTGGAGAAATGTCTGTTGAGGTCTTCTGCCCATTTTTTGATTGGGTTGTTTGTTTTTTTTTGTTGTTGAGTTGTGGTTCTCAAAATTGAATGTGCATCCGAATCCCATGGAAGCTTGTTAAGACACACATTGCCAGGCCCCAAGCCCAAACTTTCTGGCTCCTTGGGTCTGGAGTGGGGCCTGAAATTTTGCATTTCTGACTAGTTCCCAGATGCTTGCCAGTGCTTCTGGTCTGGTGATTACCTGTTGAGCAATACTACTTTCCAGGTGCTCTGTATTATTCCCTATTGTAAATGTAATAAAACTGAGCCTTAGACAAGTTCAGTGACTTGTCCAAAGTCACACAGTCCGTTTCCCTACCCAGGTCTGCCAAGTGTGTCTGCCTTTTGTGCTCTAAAGAGTTAGTTTTAGAGAAAATTAAAGCAGGTTGTATAATTTTCAAGGGTGCTATTTTGACTTTTAAATAGACAAGTATAAATTTCAGAAAAGATAAATAAAAAGGCAAAATGAATGCAGTCTTTCTTAAGCAGGAAAAAATGAGCAGATGTCTGTATCTAATGAGAGTCTAAAATATGTGAACTCCAGTAATCCATCTGATCGGCAGAGCAACACTTCGATGCTACTGGATTATGGTTGGAAGCTATTTTGTCCTTTGGAGTTGTACTGTCAGTTCATAAAGACATGGTCTATGTAACCCATTAGCATATTCTTACCAGTGAAAGGCACAGAAGTAAAGAGTGAGCTCTCGCAATGTGGGGTTTGAAATACAGGCTAATAAAAGGCACAAAGTGACAATTCACTCATGAACGTTTGAAACCACTGTTCATGTTTTCCACATTTTAACAAACAGGCAGAAAACTAAATAAACCTACACAGCTATGATTAATCTATTTTAAAGAAGGAAAAGTGAAAGTTTGATGGGAGGAAAAACTTTTTCCCTAACAACTAATTTGAAAACCAAAAAGACTCTCCCTTTCTCCTGTTGGCTTGGAAACAGCCATTTCTCTATATTTCTTGAATTATTTTACTTTCCCAAAGGGGTTCAACTTATATTTAAATGAAAAGTCATTTCCCAGTTTTCTACAGTCTGGAAAATAGATCAACTCTATCAAAATGAAAAATGTCACCGTATATACACTTAGCTTCCTTCAGGACACGGAAAAAAAGATGGTACCAGAAGCTGACCTGCAGAAGCCTCTAGAAAGGTCAAAATGCTCAACAGAAAACAATGATGCCATTTTTCTTTCTACTTTGGTTAGTGTTCCCAATGTTACTTTCATTTCTCGAGAAACCTACAGCTTTTCAGAGCAAGAAATATGCTCTAATGTGACATCCCTCTCAGAGGATTCAGTATCCTAATAACAAAGAATGACAGAGATGATGTGGACAGTTTATCAGTTACAATTCTGCTGTTTAAATGCACAAAATATCCAAAGTATGATGTAAACTCAAGTGGCATTTATCACCGTGCTTGGTCTGAACTGATCTCCATGCATCCTGGGAGCACATCCTGACAGGCAACCCCAAAGACCAACTCCTCCAAGGTGACTGCTCTTTAAGGGATTGTTGTTAGAAGCATGGGGACATGAGACCATCAGCCACCCTGGGATCTCTCTTATCTTGCCCTCTTTTAATTACTCTAGATTACTCTAACAATTTGTAGATTGTTAATGTGATCATTTAAAAAGTTGCCAACTGTGAGTCCAGGAGAATTTCTCCTTCATTTTGATTTTCTCATCTTCAATTCTGAAAGCTTTTTAACTCTGTCTACATTTATGGCCAGTGAATATAGATGATTAAGCTTTCTTGCCAATAAAAAGACTAGGAACGCTGGAAGCAGAAAGCCCTTTCTGTCCCTACATAAACTCCTTAACTTTGCTGAACCTCAGTTTTCTCACCTCTATAATGGGCACAACAGAATCTACCTCCATAAAGTTGTAGGAATTAAAGGAGATGATGTGTACACAACCTCTATCACAGAGCCTTGAACACAGGAAGTGTTCGGTAAGTGGTAGTATGATCACTGTCTCCACATGGGCCAATTAGCTTTTAATACAAATAATAGTATTAACTGTTCACAAGAACTGGAACATTCCAAAGCTAGCAAGCTTTTGTAGGTATAAGCTTCTGGTCTATGGAGGACTAGACTCTACAGAAGGGACCAACCAGCAGAAATCTATACTCACGACTGAAAAATAGAAGCTGTGAACCTCCAGTTCTGTGGGGGTCATGATGGCCTCATTTTGACATACAAAGCCAATCCATGTAAATAAATATCTGCTACTTTAAATTAAATGTATGCACCATCATATGTGTTGCAAACTAGATTTTACTGAGCGTTGAATTTCTGAAACAAACTAGGATATATTAGCATTGGGTTGGCTAAAATACTCACATGAAAGTTAACTGCTGGTGTAGGTGGTATTTGGAAACACATTTAATCTTCAATAGAAAAAAAAAATCAACAAAACTTGGAAGAAGGGATCTCTGAAATGAGATACTTTTAAAGATTTTCGGAGTTAAATGGAAAATAATAGATAATCAGAGAAGAAGTAAAATTATAAGGTGTGTAAAAGGTTAAAAGAGTCAAACGGAAGAAATGCAAATGTGTGTGGTACGGACAAGCTGATGTAACAGGAATGACATCATTTTATCCTGTTTCAAATAAAGGCACAATTTTATATTTATTAGGCCCCCAGATTTCCACGGCATCCTTTTTCGCATTCATTCCCACCTTATGCATCAAAGGTCATAGCAGGAAACCAATAGACTGAATACTGGCACATTTCCTCTTGAAAGAGGCAATTCCATTGAGAACTGGTCATGAGCCATCATTTATTTAGGGATTATGGGGCACAAGGTGGGAGCCACGGCCAGGAATGAAGCAAAGAGTAAAAGGAAGTTCCAGGATCAAAAGGTCACTTCTCCCATAAAGGCAAGGCAGGCTCTGACATTTCTATCCTCCCAGATTGATTTTCCCACCCCTGAACTAGGTGTCACTCTTGACAGACCTTCCAGGGCACAGATGTTGCTATTCATTCTGAAGCTTTTTGCTCTTTACCAAGAAAATAACAACTCTTTTCCCATTTGGAGAAGAGACTTCTTCCTTCATCCTGAGCATAGACATGGCCCACATGAGTCCACAACTTTATTGAGGACCGTGCTGGAGACTGGGGGATGGCACCTGAACTCATCCTGGACCCATATTTTTAAGCCAACCTAACTTTCATGACACAACAGGGACTCTGTAAAGAGCCAATTCATATTTCTCTTGGTTTTAGGAAAAGCTTTCCAATGAGAAGTTGGTCAGACTCTGTTCATTATGCCAGATGGCCCCCCAGTTGGCCTGCGTTTAACTTAGTCTGTAACTCACTTACTTACATGTTATCATCTCTAAGGGAGTGAAGGAAGTTAAGCCATTTATATTCACAGCCCACCAGGTATATTCCCCTAGCATATTGTGGGGAGAAATTCTAGCTGGGAATAGAATCCTGGGCCTAAATCCAGCATGTTCAAATTTTAAGAGGGAATTGAATTTGAATTTATTTTTAAAGAAAGGAAAACCTTGGGACTAAAACTTATTTAAAAGAGTTTATGGCCAAGTACACGTTTGCAAGGAAATGTTAATTACAATTTTCCACTACTCCCGGACTCAGCCAAAGGGGTGGGGCAGAACAGTGTAACTAGCCAGCAAGCTAATGGGCGCATAAAAAGAAACATCCTGTGAAATGTTGCATTCCCTGGTTTCCTGATACTCTAAATATAACTTCCTTTCCTTTCTGATGATTTTTCCTTTCAAGTGAAGTATTTTTTAATATTTTACAGAATTAATGTAATCATAGTTTCATAATTTCACATAGCACGGAGTTAAACAAAGTTTTTTCTTTTTATCTTCAGCATCCATCTCTAAGTCCAATAAAGATAAAAAAGGGCAAAAAATAAGCTTTCCTTTTTCTTCTCATCAGTTAAAAATATTCATAAGCATATATTTGTAAAACCTGGAATTTTATTATCATAAAATGGCTCCTGTTGATAATGAGTCTTCTAGAGAGTACATGTTTTAGTCTCCTAGGGTTGCCATAATGTAATGAAGAACCACAAACTGGGGGGCTGAAAGCAACAGTTCTGGAGGCCTGAAGTCTGAAGTGAGGGTATCAGCAGGGCCATGCATGCTCCCCCAGCTTCTGGTGACCACTGACAACGCTTGGTCTTCTTTGGTGTGCAGCCGTACAGCTGCAGTCTCTGTCTTTGTCATGACGTGGCTGCCTTCCCTCTGTGTGTGTCTGTGCTCACATGGCATTCTCCTCTGTGCCTCCCTCCACACCTCCGTCCCTCTGCGCATGTCTGTCTCTCTACCTTTTCTCCTCTTCTTAGAAGGACACTAGTCATATTGGATTAAGGACCCATCCTATGCCAGTATGACCCATCCTCACTTACACCTTAATTATATCTGCAAAGACCTTATTTCCAAATAAAGTCACATTCACAGGAATCAAGGGCTAGGACTTCAACATAGCTTTTCAGGGGACACAATTTGACCCTTAAGAGTACCCAAAGCCAAAACAACTGAAGATGACAGGGTAGAGGAATTGATAAGACGGTTGACTTCAGTAGGAAGAAATCAGCTTTGATTACTGAGTTCTTAGGATGTATCAATATCATAATCCCTTAAACAAGTGGTCATTCCTAGCTATGATTCCTGGCCAGAGGAAGTGGCAGGCCAAAAACCCTAGACATCTCAGATATATTTATATTTTCTCCTACCTTATAAAATTAAAGTAAGCATACCAAAGAACTTTATTCACAGACTATCTGGTTCCCTTTGACACAGGGAAATTTAAAAGTATTTCCAACATTACTTGCAAGTGCACTAAACATAGGTACTAAGCAGCAGTGCTTGAGAAGGAGGAGTGGCAGGGATGTGAAAACGGGGGGAAATTTAATTCTCGGGGACTTCCTCTCTGACCACTGCCCAGTCATTAACTGAGTTTGTGTCGTAACTCGCCAGCGGTACCCTGGTTTGCAGTGGGATTCCATTTTGAACATGTATGTTGATTTAATCAGAAAAGTGTTTATCTGTCTTCCCTTATTCTAATAATGCAACTACTTATCTGTGCCACTTGTTTTTCACCTATTATTTATTAATTCAGATTCATCACCTATGATTTATTGATTCAAGAATGTTTATAGAGTTTATATTACTTGATAGGCAACGTTCTAAGTACTGCAGACAAAGCAAGGTAAAAAAAAAAAAAAAAAGACGAAGTCCCTGCCTTTGTGGATATTATGTTTTAGATGAGAAGACAGATAATAAACAAACAAAATGTAATTTAATGTCAAGTAATGATATATGTTATTAAAAAATCAAGCAGGATGAGTGGGTAGGAAATAACAAGGGTACTACTTCAGAGAGAGTGATCACATAAGGTCTGTCTGAAGAGGGGACATTTGAAGAGTTTTGAATGAAGTGAAACTTTGAAATGTGACTGTTTGTCGGAGGAGCAGGTTGGCAGAGAGTGCAGGAAAGTGCAGAAGCCCTGAAGTGGGGCATGCGATGTGTCCCCAGACAGTTATGGCTGGAAGGGAGGGAGAGGAAGGGAATTAGAGAAGAATCTGGGAGCCAATCACATAGGACCTCGTAGGCTGTGGCAGTAACTTCAGGTTTCTAAAGTTCTCAGCAAAGGGAAACCATTGGGGGATTCTGAACAGGCAAGCATCGTGATTTGAGTTACAGTTTTTAAGGACTGCTGTGGCTGCTGGATGGAGAATACACCGTTGAGACGTGAGAGTGGGAGTGCCAAGACCACTTGGGAAACGATTGCAGCCATCCAAGCAAGAGACGGTGGTAACTTGGCCTGACCGCGGCCGCAGAAAAGAAATGGTGGAGAGTGAATGGGTTTAGGATATGTTTTAAAAGTAGAGCAAACTGGGAGTTCCCTGGTGGCCTAGTGGTTAGGATTCTGGGCTTTCACTGCCATAGCCTGGTTTCAATCCCTGGTCAGGGAACTGAGATCCCGCAAGCTGTGAAGTGCAGCCAGAAAAAGAAGGAAAAAAAAGTAGAGCGAACAGAGTTTGATGATTGTATTGGTCAGGGTCTAGCCTGGACCAGGAACCATTCTAGGTCTTTCTGTAGATAGAATTAAATACAGGGAATCACCCAGATAATGGAATAGCTGAGAAGCTAAAAGGAGACAGTCAGGCAATCCAGAGATTAGCGGAAGCAAGAAGTCCCAAGCATTCCCTAGGGATGGAGGGATGATAGCAGAGGTGACATTAAACGCCAGAAGCTGGACCATCCAATGGGAGCTAGAACGGTGGGTGGGAGGGGTTATCTGGCAGGAGGCAGAGCCAGGGAGGAGAAGCAGCTGCTGCCAGGAACACCACAGGTCACGGAGAAGGGAAGAAATGCCTTGTTTTCTCCTCTCCTCCTGCCATCCAGGATTCTGCCATTGCCTTTCATTGGCTGAACCTCCTCAGAAGCCAGAGAAAGAGGGAGCCTGGGAAACATAGTTCCCTGTGACACAAAGCAAAGCAGGGAAAAAGGAGAGGAATGCATCTGAGAACAAACAGGCAATATACCAGAAAAGACTGGTGGATGTGGGGTATGAGAGAGAGGGGTCAAAGATAACTTCAAGTTTCCATATACGAAGACATCAATATACATATCTCATAGTAGGCACATATACTAAGGGATTTACCTACTCATTAACATATAGATTCTGTGATATGTAAACATATATACACTTTGTGTGCGTGTGTATGTGTGTATATATATATATTTTTACACAGGCGCACGCGCACACATACACAAGCAGGGATGCCAAATGGCCTTCATCTCAAATGCTAAGGACATTCAGTGTGCAGAGGCTGCCTGAATTACTGTATTAAGAAGGATTCTGAGGCTGTATCCGTGTTCAGCAGGCGGGTTCCAGAGATTGGTAAGCAGCGCCTGCTATGGGCATGGGAGCAGGCAGTTGCCACGTGAGTGCCAGGATTAGCCATGTCTGCACCGAAGCAGTGAACTCTGCACAGCAGGGGCAGTGGGGGCCATCCCCTCACCGAGAGTACTTCATAAAGGGATCTCGGTTGTTTTCCTAAAGGTAGTAATAAAAGCCATCATGAATCCCCCGTGGAAGGAAATAGCCATGATTAAACTGGAGTTCATGAAAAAGAGGTATTCTCATTCCCCCTTCTCTCCCAGGACTTTGAGGAGGGCATCCTGTGTCAGCTCAGCCCAGTGGATTATCCCTTATTCTAGCGAGTACACAGGGTGACTCACACCAGCTCTGTTCCTTCTGACCCTTTCATCTTTCTGTCGATGAATCCAGGCAGTTCATATCTCGGGGCCAGATCTTTGAGTTGACGGTCTATTATGAGGTTAATCTAGAGTGAACAGTGGCGTTCGTTCAGACGTGGTGTGGCATCGGCCTCTGACTACAACCCCGTGCCCTTCCAGTGATTTCCCTGCATGCTCTGGAGACCACCCCAGCTGGTACCTAGCCCCTTGGCAGCCAAGGCTAATGCAGACATCTGGGATGGTCTCTACCTCAGGCAAGCCTTCCATATTGGATGGGAGAGTTAGCCAAATAGGCTTTCTGAAGTCCAGTCAAGGATCTCTTTGGAAAGCGGTTTTTGAAATGAAGTCAAGCGTTCTGCCACCCAAGAGCCAGGCCTGGGGTTTTCCTGTCTGCCCCTCCTCCCAGGGTGATTGTGGCCCCCGCTTCAGACATGCTCACCAGCAGCCTAAGCACCCTGGTCTTCACCTCCCTCTCCATCTGCCTGTGCCTTTTACATCTTGTGAGATTTGCTTGATCTCCCCAAAATGAAAATTTGGGGGATTATCTTTAATACTCTGTTGATGCTTCTGGTGAATGTAAACTCTTGGTTTAACTAATTCACATAGCAGTTTATATGATTATTACCTCAAAATAAAAATCTTTTAATTTTTTTTTTTAATCTCCAGTGGGATAACGTAATTTTATTGTTCAAAGGGGGCTCCCTTCCTGCTGTTTGCAATACGATTTTTAATAAATATGTAAATTTAAAAATTAAGTTACAGCATACATTAGGAGGCATGATTTTTGAAAAGACAAAAATTTGATGGATTGTAAAATTATCCGCCTTAAAATCATCAGTCACAGTGAACAGAATGTACAAACCTTGGATAATTTTAGAGCTTTTTCTTCATCTTACCTTCTGTTAGGGACTCACTTCAAATTGATTATAAAACAGTTTATTTTTTAGGCCATAATTCATTCACAGATTAATTAGATTTTCCGTTAATATCCCATCATCGTATGGGATGGGAACCAGTGGTGTTTTGTAGTTGTTCAGAGTTGCAGGAGAGAAACCCTGATTGCTATTCCCAAGTGACTGCAGCTTCTGGCACTCATCACTAATCACATTCAGACCACATAAAGTGTAGCATCCTTCCCCTGGTTTCTTTTCTAGCTGGCTCACAGCAAGAGATCTTTATTGGCCCTGGCGAAGAGACCAAAATGTACTTAAACACTTTTGTGAGGGGCGATTCTTTTTCTCCCCCTTGCTTACAATGGCATTTCTGTAGCCATCTCCTAAAAGATCAGGAGAATATGTGTGTGTGTGTAGGTGTCCATGCTTAGCCGGCCTGGACTTAAACATGTCTTTCCTAGCCATTTTCCAGTGAGGGGCAGCCTTTGGATTAGTTTCATAATTTTAAATAATCCTTTTGATATCACCCAACAGGCATATTTAAGGGACAGTGTGCCAGTAACTTCTTGACCAACGATTTAAGGAAAAGTATTTTTTTCCAGTCACTTAAGAGAACTGCTGATATACACGGCAGAGAAACTATCCACACTGTGAGCCAGCCAAGCGAAACACCAGCCCAGTCACATCAAACCGAAACTCTGGGTTTTTACACAGTTGAAGAAAAGATAATTATCCTCCCCTCTGCCCCCTCCATGCTCACTATTATACCTGGTGCCAGTTCTGATGTATGAAAAGTTGCTACCTGTTGCATTGGTCTGCTTCTGCCACATCGCATTTTTCTTCTGTGCCCCAAAGGACACAGCCCAGGCCAGACATCTCCCCGGGTGACCCTAAGGTTTCACTTTGTCCTGCGTTGAGGGATTCAGTCACTCCAGGCCTCTCAAAAATCTCTTGTATTCTTTAAGGACATCCAGTATTCTTTAAATTTATCCCAGTATTTCAAACCTTCATTCTCAGGCAATTCCCCATTTTATTCTGTGCACAATGAGGAGTTTTTCCTTCACATAAAACTACTTGGATGTTTAAAAAGCCTTGCTGACATATTCAGTCTTCCCACTGCTAGATGATATAATCCCCACTTCTTTCCTGTGTTTTAGTCTCTAACCGTGCAGTCTGTAGTGCTGCTGATTATTTCAAGGAGCTCGGTTTACGGCAAAAGAAATGCTACTTGAAAGTCATCTGTGAATCAATTTTTTTGAAAATCAAAATCTATTTACCTGTTTACTTACTGGGAAAGTCGTTACCTTTACTATCTAAATAAAGGAAACCTAAATGTCTTCTGGGTGATTAGAGCTTTAACTACCCCTCAGGAAATAAATGAATGTTCCCTACCAGACTGTATAGCATCTTGTCCGTGGAACTCAATCACTTTCAAAGACAATAAAGGGCATTAGAGAGAAAGATAAGGTAAAGATAGGAAAAGGAAAGGTGAGCAGTAAATAAGAAATATAACTAGCGAACTCCCTTTATTCCACTAACATTTGTGGATCTCCTATGTGCCAGGTGTTCTGGGCCCAAGGGGTGCAAAGATACACCACAAAGGCTCACTGGTGCCATGGTAACAGTCTGCACAGGGATGGAGGGAGAACAAAAAGGACAGTGGTCAAGTCAAAACTACAATGAGGTATCACCTCACACCAGTCAGAATGGCCATCATCAAAAAATCTACAAACACTAAATGCTGGAGAGGGTGTGGAGAAAAGGGAACCCTCTGCACTGCCGGTGGGAATGTAAATTGACACAGCCACTATGGAGGACAGTATGGAGGGTCCTTGAAAAACTAAAAATAGAACTACATACGACCCAGCAGTCCCATTACTGGGCATATACCCTGAGAAAACCATAATTCAAAAAGAGTCATGTACCACAATGTTCATTGCAGCTCTATTTACAATAGCCAGGACGTGGAAGCAACCTAAGTGTCCATCGACAGATGAATGGATAAAGAAGATGTGGCACATATATACAATGCAATATTACTCGGCCATGAAAAGAAACGAAATTGAGTTATTTGTAGTGAGGTGGATGGACCTAGAGTCTGTCATACAGAGTGAACTAAGTCAGAAAGAGAAAAACAAATACCGTATGCTAACACGTATATATGGAATCTAAAAAACAAAAAAAGTGGTCATGAAGAACCTAGGGGCAGGACGGAAATAAAGACGCAGATCTACTAGAGAATGGACTTGAGGACACAGGGAGGGGGAAGGGTAAGCTGGGACAAAGTGAGAGAGTGGCATGGACACATATACACTACCAAATGTAAAATCAATAGCTAATGGGAAGCAGCCGCATAGCGCAGGGAGATCAGCTCGGTGCTTTGTGACCACCTAGAGGGGTGGGATAGGGAGGGTGGGAGGGAGATGGAAGAGGGAGGAGACATGGGGATATATGTATATGTATAGCTGATTCACTTTGTTATAAAGCAGAAACTAACACAACAAAGTAAAGCAATTTTACTCCACTAAAGATGTTAAAAATAATAATAATAATAATAATAATAAATTAAAAAGACTGAAGGCAATATTATGCAAGGCAGTGACAGGTGCAATCAGCCTGTGGAAATTCACAGTATCTTCATTGTGGAGCTGGGCTTTGATTATTCCTTACCCTACATGTAAATAAGTTCACAGGCTCTTTGAAGAAAGGCCCCATATAAAACCACTGTAGTCACTTGCAGCCCCCCACTTCTGAAAAAATATCCTGTAGTGTGTGGTTTGCTGATACATGGGTCAAAGGGCAACAGACAACACCTTTCCCACCCATTCCAGCCAAGGAAAGAGTAGAAAGTCAGTGTAAGATTAAGAATAAAAGCATCTTTCATTTACCTACTTTGTTTATGTGGTGGTAGACCAAGCAGTGGCCCAGGTGTTGGATGTGAGTTTACAGATATCAGAAAGGTCTGTCACCTGCTATCCCTAATGTTTAAGGAGTGGTTTTTGAAGTTTGTTGTTTGGGGGTTTTCTTTTCTTTTGGAGGGGAGAGGCAAGGAATTTAGAAGCATTATGAGGGCATTTACCATCTGTTTAAAACGCCCTTGCCCCAGGGTGGGTAGTGTGTCAATTGTCATCATTTTTCCAGTAGCTTCAGGAAGCCCCCTGCTTAAATATCACCAGGTTTTGATAGGCTGTAATATGGAAGAGTCACAAATTAAATACAGATGAATTTCATTTGACCCACACATTTGTTTTAAATAAATATTGGGAGATTTCATATATGAATTCTAGATTTTCATTTCTCTTGAAAGATCAGGAGTTCTGGCAAGAATGAGCCCACATGCTCACAGGGTAAGACTCAGCTGGTGCTGAGGCAGGAGGTGGAGTGACTGAGAGAGGGAACTCTGCAGCTGGACCCCTGGACTTGGATCCAGGCTCTGCCTGGCTCCTCACAGCTTGTGTGGCCTTGGGCAAGAACCTCAGCTCCCTATGCCTCCCTTTCCTCATGTATTAAATGGTGTAAGTAATGGTCCCTGCCTTGTAGAGTTCCATCCAGCCTTTAGGACAAGAACAAGCGCTACGTGGCTGTTTGTTACGTTAGCAGCAGCTGCCCCTCTAAATGGGCACTTGGGTTCACCACCATCCCCACTACCCGCTCATGCCATCCATGCGTTTGCGCTGTTGTCAGATCCTTCCCAGCGGGCTTCACTGGCAATGAATTTTCTTCCCCTGGTCTAGAACCAGGTCATCCATCAGCCATCTATGGGGGAAAGGGGGAGTTTCAGCAAAGATAAGAAGGAGACTAAAGGGGCATATGTGGAAAGACTCTTGTAGCTACTCCTGAAGTTCAGATCTTTGTTCAGGTCCACAGAGACTTAAGTACAAGAGCCATGAAAGGATGGACAGATGACTCTTGCCCTGTGCATCCCCAAAGTGCCTGAATCACGGGAAGGTGGCTTTAACAGCAGGAGAGTGCTTCCTTTCACCCCGCTAAGGATCTGCTGCCTGGTGGGAAGGCAAGGATGTGGGCGGAAGGGGGGAATTTGCTATGATTCATCTTAGCTCCCGGACCTGATAAATCAGAAGCATGGTTTTCTAGCTTGTTGGAAGGCGGCATTAACTAGAGCTTCCTTCCCTTGCGTTAACTTGCTCACAGATCAAGAGGTTAAAGCTTTCTCTGCCCGTCATCGGCAGAACATTTGTTTCCAGTGTTACTGGGTGAGGGGCTTGGGTGTTTCTCCCCCGAGGTACCCCCCAGGAGTCCTGCTGAATGAGGCCACTGGTCGCCCATAAACACAGGTGCTGCTCCTTTTCACCTGAAGCTGCTGTGCATTCTGGGATGAACATCTTGACGCCGTCACAAACATTTTCCCTTTCAGCAACCTTTTTTTCCTTGAGGCAGGAGAAAGAGACCCTCTCATTATTTATCCAGAGTGTTTGATAGGCCTCCTTGGAGAAGGTCATTGTCTGCAACAGTAAAATAATCACGGGATTTCTGGACAAGCTGGCGAAAGAAAAATGATTCATTATTTCAAGAATTATTTTGCCTTCAGTCCCCCAAATGGATGAAGGCTTCCAACAATATGTAAGAGAGAGTAAGGCTTAACTTACTATATGCAAGGTTACATTTTAAAGGGAAAAGAAGTTCAAAGATTACATTTTTAGCTCGGCTGTAATGTATCTGGAGTCAAGGCGGTCCGTCTGTTTACCCCGTGGTCTTCTGGATGTTATTGTACTATTCCCTTTGCAAAGGAGGCCTCCCTGCCCTCCTTCCCTTCTCATCCATCTGGGCTAGTGAGATTGGAAGAGTTTTTTTAGATCCTATTCAAACAGCACCCCGTCCTTCCGGTCCCTTTGGGAATGCTGGAACAGATAGCATATTCATCCATACGGGCTCAACCCGACCTTACATGTCTTGCCGTGTCGCACAAAATCGCGCATCTTCACAGCACAATATATTTTGCTGATAGGAGATGGCGTGGTTGTGTAGCCCTTTAGCTGCTATGGATAGTGTCGTGAAATAGACCAAAGGTAGCTTATAACATGACTCATGCACCCATGTCTGGTACCAAGACGCCTATTATGCTGGGTTATTTTTGAAATAAAGTTTGTTTGGCATCAGTGCAAGCCAGATACCCAGAATGAGGCAGCTTGACTGATAAAGATACTGAATTTTAAAATGAAAACTGGAGAGGCTGAGCGATCAATATGACCTTGACCGCTCATAAGCCAAATAATTTATGGAAATGACGCAAAGACCCTGTGAACTCCTTTGCCTGACAGAAAGGTTTGAAATAATCTTTTAAGAAAATTAAAAGCAAACATCCCCTGGACCTTCTTTACAGATTAGATCTGAAATGAAGGACCCTGAGTTACACAATTAACTATTGATTTTTGTTGATCCATCTTTAATTCTCATTGCAATCGAGTTGTGTTTACACGGTCGTGGTGGGCAGGCATACTTCACTTGGAGCAAGGCTCCTTTCACTTCTACATTAATTTAAACATTAAGTTGTCCTGCACATGTGAGACAAAAATAAAGCTTATTTTTATTGTAGCGGACGGGTGACGTAAACCTTATGAAGTGGCATTAAGCCAGTCTAGGTGGTTCATGAACATAATCCCTTCAATAATGCAAGAGTCAGTTTGTCATTTGAATATATTACAGGTGGCGGGGAGAGAATAAAAAGCACCTGGATGCTGCCTGGTACTAGAATGTTGTCCAAAGGTGGCTGTAATTTAATCTCCTTACAGTTTGATTTCTTGATTTCACACACTCAGTAATATCACTGACTATCACCCAGATAGTCTTACTGACGTTTCTAAGAATGTCATCATTGTCCTGTTTACACTCTCACTTAAAAGCAGCGAAACACATCACCAGGTTTCCCCTGTCTTAAGGAGATAGGGATCTGAATTTAAGCAAATTGCTGGGACTGGCTCAGACCAGAAAAGACAGCACTTGCTGGCTGAAGGACGCCCTTAACAAAATGGTAGAGCCAGTGTTGGTACCGTTTATCACAGGCCTGATCCTTTCAATAACGTTGCACCCCAAGACAGAAGCTTACTGTTTCTGCTCTGGCTCCTGCACTTCCAGGAAGCGATGGCAGCTTCTGCTTCATCCAGCCACAAGCCCAGCCCACCTGGAGGTGCAGAAGAAGGCCCCAGTTGCTCAGCAGAGCTGCCCAGCCAGCGTGGCCATGGGATGTGAATCCACAGGTCTCTGCACTTGACGGAGAGAGGAAATTGCTTTTGCCAAAGTAAACAGTAGTCAGACATGCGCTAATCCAAGGACCGTCCTGGTTCTTGAGGCCACCCTAGCATCCCGAGACCATGCCTCTGCTAGTGTATCTAGGGACTGGAAAGCAGCGAGGCTCTCGCAGCTCAGATGGACGTCGGAAATGATCTTATTTTACATGCCTCTTCATCATGGAAAAGCAGACATTATAGAAATCTCAGACAAGTCTATGAGCTCCGAAAGGGAATGATGTAGTGAAAATAGATCTAATAGTGACTTTGTTCGTTGATATGCGATAAATAGCAACTCCAAGAAATGCAAGATATGGTGTCAGAATCTGAAGAAGAAAGCAGAACCAAACCTAGTATATGGCCTCCAGAAGTGTGTCATCTAATTGAGAAGTGAGACATTGATATGAAAGGAGACTACATAATGGAATGAATATAAGTTCAGGGTTGAAATGGATAATTTGGCCATTTAGGCCAGGAATTCATAGAGAGACCCCTGTGGATTAGGTACTGTAGAAACAGAACCAGCAGCTGTTAATAACCAAAAAAAAAAAAAAAAAAAAAAGATATAAAATGTGGTTACTATTGACAATGCTATGGAATTAGAGAAAAGAGAAAAAATTCCAATTTAAGCATGTTACATTTAGGAGATAACTAGGCCCAGAAAGATTAAGAAAGGTGAATGTAGGGCTTCCCTGGTGGCGCTGTGGTTGAGAATCTGCCTGCCAGTGCAGGGGACACGGGTTCGAGCCCTGGTCCGGGAAGATCCCACATGCCGCGGAGCAACTGGGCCCGTGAGCCACAACTACTGAGCCTGCGCGTCTGGAGCCTGTGCTCCGCAACAGGAGAGGCCACGATAGTGAGAGGCCCGCGCACCGTGACGAAGAGTGGCCCCCGCTTGCCGCAACTAGAGAAAGCCCTCGCACAAGAAACGAAGACCCAACACAGCCATAAATAAATAAATAAAAATTAAAAAAAAAAAAAGAAAGGTGAATGTAAATAGTCATTAGTTAACCTATTAACCTCTGGAAAACATTTGCCTAAATGATCTTAAAGACTAAAAATGGGAGGAGGTCAAAAGAAGCTCAGCCAGTTAAGGAATTATTTAAAAATTAGGATTAGGGTAAAGGGGCACATTCAGAACTTTGAGTTTGACAGGATATTTGTGTTCTAAATGCCATTATCAGACCAAATAGGAGGCTGGTAGACTAGCCTAACAGTTCTCAGGGATTCATCTCCTAATATATCTGAAGCTTTGTTCTCTATTGACATCCTAATGAAAAATCCTTAGCGTGTACGTTCCATGTGAGCAGTAACTTTGTCTCATACACCTCTCTATCTCCAGTGTCTAGAATACTGTCCTGTACGTAAAAGGTGCCCAACAAATATCTCTTGAATAAATAAATGATGTTGCAAGAGCAGTGTAATCCCTATTTAAATATTTATTAAATCCAGGTCCGGAGTTGAAGTAGTGATTGTCAGTGTCATATTGTGGCAAAGGATGGAATCCGGAACAAACGTGGATTCCCACTGGCATTCTCCCAACTAGCACATCCTTCCATTCTGGACCCCCCAGTGCTTACTGGGTAATGAGGAATAAGAGCATCTTACAGTTGTGTGCAACACACAATATAAAGCCTAATGTTTCTAAATCTTTAGAACAATTTCCACCAAGGAATCTTCTCTTTAGAATAAGGATCAATAAATTGGTACTGATTCTGAGTTGCTCTGACTCTCGGGATTCGATATGTTAAATATCCTTGGGAAATAACTTCATCCAAAGCAAAGGCTGACTGGCCCTAGAACTGGAACATAAATTACATTGGGAGATGAATAGCTTAAACCTGAGTAGAGCTAACACTCTTACATCCACAAATATCAGTGTGTCTCTGGATGACCCTTAGCACTCAGTCTCAATGAATTCCATGGCTATTGCAAAGCACCTAATAGATTGGATACCACAGTGCACTGTGAATCCCAAATGGTCTACCAACTTCGGCTAGAATTCCAGGTTGCCTCATTATTTATAGGTTAATAAGTAACACAGAATGTTTTTCCCTGGTTTTGGCCCTCACAACATACTTCGTAACAAAAACTTAGCCCTTTCAGGTACGTTTTTATGATGTCCACCATTATGGTGATACTGGAGATGTTCCTTTGGAAGGGGAACATCCATGAAAAAAAACAGTGTAACTTTCTTTTAACATTCACCCAATCCCCCCTAAAAAGTGTGTTTTATTTTTTCTTGAAGGAGTAGCCCAAACTCTATCACTCCAAGGTGAAGACATAGCTCTATGGTACTAGAATACGCAAATGGTCCCTTCATGCTGTATTTTCCTCTGACGAGGGTCATGGGCTCTTTATGCTACAAATACACTGACATCTAAGCCAGGCATGGCCAAGCTCGCTGGACAGATAGGTATCCTGTTTAAGACCTGAAATGATGGAAAGGTTAGTCAAAGAAAAAAGTCTAATCATTCTTTTATGGCAAGTGAGTAGCATATGAATTTATTTTTATCCATAATGGTGCCTGTAAATGAAAGGCCAGAAAGGTTTGGTGCCCACACTCTCATCAGCTGGAATCATTAGCCTGACACTAAGATGAACAGACTTAGAAGTTCCAGCCCAGAACCTGCTCAATTCTCATTCCTAAATAAACATTTTGGTCAATATTATTATGCTGGAAGAAGAAAAAGAAATCTGACAACACAGATAAGCATGTTACATTTAGTTAAGCTAACCATACAAGCTGATATCAATGAGCTGGCTTGCTTCCCCAAGTCTAGGTCACTGTGAAACAGTGCAGATTTTACTTTTGGAGAAACTGACCAGTAGCGATCAAATCTGATGTATTACTTAAGGTGATTAACCTATATTTTAAATTAAATCTGTGGATCCATCCACCTCCTAGAAAACAAAAATAAAAAAATACAAGTTTTCAAATGGGCATTTCACGTGATGGCACTAACGTTAGAGAAATCATGAATGTGTCTTTTGTGTGTTCATATAATCATTTTGCCCAATCGTGATTACATGCCTTTCCTTTTCGCAAATGCCTTTCTCTGTCATAAACAAAGTTTAGGGTTTTCCTTATGTTCCTTTTTTCTCTTCCTGCTGAGGGACCCGGTCCCACATCTCCCCCATTTTCCATATCCTTAAAGTGACTTCCTTCTCCTTCCGTCCTTTTGATCTGGTCTTTAAATGTCCTTTGCAGCCACTGTTTATCTCCAAGCTAAGTTCTTTTCCTTTCCTCAAGATATATTATTTTCTAACGACCCTAAGCTTCCTACTGCACTTCTCTCTGCTTGCTTTTTTTTTTTTTTTTTTTTTTTCCCAAAAAGTAAGCTCATTTTTCCCCTCTGGTTCAGGGCTTCTAACAGAGGTCATTGAAAGTCATTGATCATGGTAGAGGAGAGCAATACAGGTAATAATATAGTCATAAAAGCACATCTCAGCTGAAAATTACTCTTTCACCTAATAAAACCAGTTTGCCCTGGAGATACTGAAGGATCTTCAGGAACCCAGTAAGGAAACAGAGTGCCCCAAGTGCGGAATCGTATCTCCCAGTGTGTGGTTGGGTGGAGAGAACGGTTCTCTATTACCTGTCTGTCACATTAATTTTTCAGAAGGGCGAGTGAAGAGTAATGTGTCCAGTTGAGGTAATCGAGGGAACTGAACACCGAGAGAAAGTAATTATCCAAGCTGGAATTTGACCAGGTTAGCAGGGTCAACACCACCACTCTCAAGAAAAGTCTGGAGGGTCTTCCCTGTTCACCAAAGGTCACTTTATCTATTTTTTATGTCTCATTCAGAAAGTAGAGGTGGCATTAAAGAAGAGATTAACCTGTGCCTCTGAGAAAAGAGAAATGACTTGAGCTGCACCGTTTTCCTTGAGGTTGGCCTGCCCCCAGCAAATATCACTTAACATAGACTTTGTGTGTGCACAGATCTTCAACTAAGAGACCCAGGATTAAAATACTTCCTCCCCATTCCCACAAGAGCATAACACATAATCATCTTTCCAGAGCCCAAGATGTGCTCATCAGGAAAGGGATGGGGGAGATCACACCTTCTGCTCCAACTCAAAGCTCAGGATCAGCCAGCCCGTCTCCTCTATTTGATCCATCTGCTTCCAAATGGAAGCTTGGCTGTATTTCTCATCTGCTAAATCATCTTACTCCCATTGCTTCACCCACGGAGAGGTTTCTCTGCCCAAACCAACTCACTGCAGTCCCCAAATTTTCTCGCATCTTCCTGGCCCCGATGCATATATGACTGTTTGGTTAAAATCTGCATCATCACACATAATGAGAAATGTTGGGTTGCGGTAGGGGCATGATGCTGACACTTCTTCCCAATTTCGGGGCTGTTTCTTTCCATGTGGAAGGAGTTCCCTAGGATAACACTCCTGGGGTCTCTAAGCTCTGCTCATTCACTTCTCAGGAGAAGGAGGAGTGGCTTGTTTAGCAAATTAACAGATACACAGTGTATATAAAATAGATAAACAAGAAGGACCTACTGTATAGCACAGGGAACTATGCTCAATACTTTGTAATAACCTATAAAGGGAAAAGAATCTGAAAACTAACAGATATTATACATTTATAACTGAATCACTTTGCTGTACACCTGAAACTAAGACAACACTGTAAATTGACTATACTCCAATAAAAAATAAATAGCAAGTTTAGGAAGTGAACAGGGAAAGCTTAAGCCCATCTGCTGCTCTCCCTGCCCTCTCTCAGGAGTCAGGCTGGCTGGAGAAGCAACGCTCATGGTGTAGGTTTAAGAAGACTTGCTCCCAGCCCAGGGCTGCCAGCCCAGTCTAAGCCTGTCTGCTTCTAGACCACTGCTAAGAAACTCACTTCTTTGAAGATAGAAACCTCATTCTCCCTCTAAGCTTTCTCAGTAAT